>NC_137544.1:78403306-79003306 GCF_963082525.1 Nesoenas mayeri | reverse complement strand
TGTAGCAGAAGGTAAGTTTTTTGAAAATTAGATACATAAGCAGCAAGTATACATGGTGTTTTTGAACAAGGCGACCTGTTTTCAGTAGTAAAAAAAGACATTGTTAACTACTTTTCGAAAGACTTATCACTGCAGTGTGTTGAAAGGTATTTTAAGAAGTGAGCTATACTTTCTAAAATGGTGTGGGTTTTTTGAATGAAGCAAATTATTTTAGGCGGTCAGTTATATACATTATGTATTTTAACGTGACTTTTTAGAAAAAATAAACTTCTGTAACTGGCATAATTTAATAGATAGATTAACATCCAGTGTTTTTTGTTAGAATTAGTCGTGAAGTTCTAGTGTGTTATAATCTGATACGGTCATCTCTCTAGAAATGGACAGTTCAAAGGGGATGAACAAATTAACTTGGATCATCAAACTAAAAAGCATGGCTCATTTTGTCTGACTTTTAAGCTTCTTTACTAAAGGGCTAATCTGCCAGATTTTTGTTCCTGTGTAAAATCCATAAAGGAATTTCTTACGTATACACTTGTAATCCTCATAGTGACTTGACTCAGAGTGTAGATGCATTTCAACAAGTAAAACAGCTGACTGCAGACTTTGTGTTTTATAAGGCAAGAAATCAAAATCTGCTACTTAGCTTTTGGTTCATAAAACTGAATCTTCCTGAGAAAGAAAAGAAGGATCTATTGATAATAGAATCTGAATTTGCATGTGGGGAAATGATATACAAAAGAAAGCTAGCAATCCAAAGTAGCTGCTTCTGTAAAATACAGTCTTAATATGGTCAATAGTTCTGAGTCAAGAAATAGAATAGGTTAGAATAGTAGGTCAATTATTCTAACATGTAATGGTGTTAGCCTTCTAATAGGGAATGAACAAATTTACATTCAGTAGGTATTGGTATGAAGTATGATCTTCAAAAGAAGTTTCTGTATGCCACTTCTGATACTGTAACAGTGTCATCTGTTTGTGGAGTTATCCTTGCAGACAAAACTGTTAGTGAGGATAAAGGGCATCTCTTCAGGCAATTTTGGCCACTTAGTCATCTGTATAATGACAACACATGCACATATGCACGTACTGGTGTATGTAAGCAAATTAACACACTGTTTCTAGGCAGTTTCCTCTTTGTTGAATTCTGTGAGCATTTGCTATTTATTTCAACACTAATGTCTCTGAACATAGTGAACACTCTGAACCCATACCTTGGCGAGTATGTGAGAACTGTCATCTTGTTCTGATGTATTGTATTGGTTTGCCAGGTTCTCCTCAGAGAGTCAATGGAAAGGTCAAAGGAAGAATCTTTGTAGGAAATAACCCTGTTCCAGTTACATTTGAGAACACTGATCTCCACTCCTATGTCGTGATGAACCAAGGACGTGCCTACACTGCGATCAGCACAATCCCAGAGACTTTGGGGTATTCTTTGCTGCCTCTTGCCTCTATTGGAGGTATCATAGGATGGATGTTTGCTGTGGAACAGCAAGGATATAAGAATGGATTCAGTGTTACTGGTAACTTCTACATTAAAATGATGTTTAAAAGCTGTGCTATGCTTTCCTCTGTCTTGAGAGAAATGTGTATTTAGTAGCAATACAGAATGAAAACATATTTATTCTGAGCTGCGAATGGATTGCTTTGTAATCAAACTTCTCACCATTTTCCTTGTTTACAGTGTATAGATATTGGGCTTCTTAATTTACTATAGGTGCACAAGCACATAGGCCTGTTAGAGAGAAGAATGGCTTGGCCAATTCCTGTGCAAGAAAGAGATATTTTAAAAGGATCTGGGTTTTGGCTCTAGAGTTTACAGAGCTACTGAAAAACGTTGCCCCTACGTCTACAAGACGTCTAACATGTTAATTGCCTGATTGTACCAATGGAGCAAAAGAGAAATGAAAATCTGACCTCATAAAGGTCTGAAATTCTTAACAGAAGCAATTCCTGCATGAGATGCAAATTATTCTGTTAACTTATTTGAGGGAAACCCCAGTTCACAATTACAGCTTTTTGAGGCCAGATCTGGCTGTTTGTGGACATGAATTCAAGCTGTAGGTCAAATCTGTTCCAGGAGAACATGTGTTTCTTTTTAAAATTTTATCCTTTACAGCCCTGTACTATGAATTTAATGGAACGTAACTTTTTGTTTTGGGGTTTTCTTGGATTATGTGTGTTTGAAGTTTGTTCTGGAATTTATAACATACGTTTCACTTGGTTTTGAGTTGGAAACAGATGTACTAGATTTTTTTTTTAACTCACTGTGTTCCTAATGGAGGTTTTCTCTGAAATGTACAACTGCTTTGCCACTTTAACTGTAGGATAAGACCTACTATTATCAGCTTTGTTGGAACATTTTTTTTGTTTACAAATACCCGCTTCTGCAGGCTTACTTGCGATTTAGCATGTGTAGTGCTTAAGACAATGAAGTTTTCTTGCATTATTCAAGGATACTATCAGTATACCTTTGACAGTTATTACTGTAGAAACCCAGAACTTTAGATATTATGCTGCATCAAAGATTGCGGAAAATAGTAATTTATATTTTATCTACTAGAAGCAATATTTTGGATAGAAGGATTCAGGAACCACTATTAGGTGGTTTAACTAATGCTGTTTCTTTAGGTGGCGAGTTTACACGGCAAACTGAAGTAACTTTTCTTGGCAACAACGAGAAGCTTGTTATAAAGCAGAGATTCAGTGGAATTGATGAGCATGGTCACCTTACCATCAGCACAGAAATGGAGGGCAGAATACCTGAGATCCCATCTGGTGCATCGGTCCATATAGAACCATACACGGAACTCTATCACACTTCTAGTTCTGGTAAGGTTGCCTAAGAATGAAATTATAAGAAAGTGCACATTTCTCAGATCAGAGAGTAAGACAATCCAAAAAATGTTATTTTATTCCCTTCTTAGCAAATGTACTTAGGACACCTTGATTTATAGAAAGTTGCTTTTTGCCTCTTAGGAGCAGGTCCCAAAAGGAGGTGGATTATGAGTGGGACAGTGCAAATATTTGTAGTCTTTTTATTGAAAAAATGTGAATTTAACTTTCTCTGAACTGATGTTTGCAAACACTCTTGATTTCCCTTTCCTTGGTCTTATTTTCACAGTGCTGATGGTAGTCATACAAGTTGCAAAGCTTTTTGTAGGATCTGCAGCTCTTCAGCAGGAGCTGTACTGGTGTGTAACTTTTTGTGGTGATGTCATCTAGACGGCTTTGGTCTTGTTCGATGAGACTCTGCAAACCAATTATTTACCAGTATGTGTTGTGTAAACTGCATTGCAATGACCATGCCTTGTGTTAGTAACAAGCATTTGTCAGTATTATTTGAACTGAATTTGAACAACTGCCTAGAAAATTAGGAGCCTCTTAATTCCCTTATCAGTTTCCTCCATTGTTTCTTCAATACATCTCTCCTTCTGTCTCTCTCTCTTCCTTATCTCAGGCTCTGAGATTTGGTGAGGGAGCCATTCTTCATTTCACTATTTACAGGGCAATCTCCCCTCTTTTGCTTTCCTTTCTTTGGATAAAATTATGGGTGTTTCAACACAGCAAAACCACAATGAGGTTGGAGCATTGCTGGCGGTTACCCAGCCCAGCTGTCAAAGAGCAATAAGGAAGCAGCCTGTGCTGCACCCAGGTGCACGTGAATACTGGAGAGAGTACTGGAGAGGGTGCACTTTGATTGCTAGAGATAGCTGAAAATGATGTAGTTGCATCACCACTGCCATGTATCTACTAATGAATGGCTTTGGTAGCCAGTGATGAAGCCCTCTGGCTGCCTTGCCTGTCGTTATGGACTGTGAGGAGGAGGAGCAGGGAGCTTCAACTTTGTGCTGAACAACTTCAGATGAGTTGTGTGGGCAGCGTGTGCTCTGTAGTGTTTGCAAACAACTGCCTTCTTGGCAGAAATGCAGTCCCCATGGAGGAAAAGTCAGGGGCTGGAAGGAGGCATCATTCAGGCTGGCTTTGATTTACCAGTTCTCAAATAGTTATTCTTCTGCTGTCCTATGACACATCTGATACACCTTTACTTAGTAGAAATCCAGCTTTTGCTAACTGATGTAAGTGGATAGATACAGGTGTGTTCTGATGTCCATAGGAAGAGTAGTGGCATTCTGAGGAGCTTTCTGTAGGTGAGAGGATCTGCAAGCCCAGATCTGCTTTGAAGAGTTTTGGTCACAATTTTTCACAATATAGAAAACTGTTGTGAAGCACACAAGAGCTCTCAGACTTGCATCTTCTCAGGAGTCTGTCAAAATCCAAGGCCAACAGATCACAATGATCTGAAAGGGGGTGTAGTTTGGTGCTGGTGAGGTGACTCCTGTCCTTCTTAGCTTATAGATTCATTATATAAATTAATCTAAAGAAACCTCTGAGTTTTCCGAGTTGAATTTTCCTTTCATTACCTGGTAACCCACAAACTAAAGTTCAGTTTTTAAAATATATTAAGATAAATTACAAGACTTATTCCTCAAGGCTGTAATATTTGAGAGCAGAGCAAGCCTGGTCAAGTGCCTATTCCTTTGCATGGAAATACATCCACTTTCATCCCTTCTTGCCTTTGAAAATTCTGTTTACACTACTCAGCCTGTACCCCAGCTCTACAGATAGCATTGGACAGAGTAATTTTGGTCTCTGTTCTGATCAGCATGTTTGTTGCTGTGTTGCAGTCATCACTTCATCCTCCACCAGAGAGTACACGGTGACAGAGCCAGAGAGGGACGGGGTTGCTTCCACGTACACAGGCGCCTATCAGTGGCGACAGACCATCTCATTTGATGAATGCATTCATGATGACTCTCACCATGCTGCTTCTGCTACTCAGCAGCTCTCAGTGGACAGTGTATTTGTCCTCTATAACCGAGATGAGCAGATTCTGCGATATGCTATGAGTAATTCCATCGGCCCAATCAGTGGTATGTATGAATTTGAAATCTTTCTTTATCTCTTTTGTGAGTAATTAAGACCAGGCTTCTATAGTTTTTAGCCTACCTAATTAATTAATTAAAATTAATAAGTTATATTAATTTGTTGCATTAGTCAACAGAAGTCCAGGTCCAGAAATTACGAAGATAAATGGGGCTGCTGAAAGTTTGTATTTTCACTTGGGGAAGAGTGTTTAAGTGATTTCCTCTTGAAATTCAGTGGAATTTAAGTATCTAATTCCTTGAAATACTCTAACATACCACCTTGAATCTATTGCTGCTAAGATACGTAAAATGTGTAATTTACCTTTACCTAATTTATAGTTCCTCTATTAATGAATATTCTGTCTTTTCAGAGCAAAGGGCAAAAGAGGGGAATAAGATTTGCCATTGTAACAACTAGTTTCTGTAGTTTGTCTGGAAACATGGCATTTTATCTTTGGAAAGCAGGCAGCCAATGAAGAGTATTTTTTTGGATTAGCTGTGCAAGTTTGTCTGTTTGCACTAAAATCAGAAAAAAAACAACCAAACAAACAAAGGAGCAATTTGGGAATGCATGCCAGAGGAGTACAAGAAAGGACTGTGCTTCTTTTTGTTTGTTACAAAGATGAAGTTTTACTAATTAAAATGAACAAACCACGATGTTAAGAATCACATTTTGGGTGTAGTGTCAGTGACTGGAAGATGCATTATCTTTGTCAGTCTTTCTCTTTAGAGAGACTTTTGTGACTTCTCTTTTTTTTGTTTTTTAACTCATCAGTTCTTTGCAGAAGTAACAAGGGATGCAGGTGCTCTTGCCATGTCTGAGGTTCATGTCCTGCGTATCACCTGCAAGTCCCCTTCTTCCTGGTGCAAAAAGTGTTTTCTCTCCTTGTTTCCTGTGCACTGCAAGCAATCTCCTGCTGGACCTTATCTGAGTGCTATTACTTGGATAGAGTCGTCATGGCTAAATGTGATCTCTCTTGGCAGATGGTTCTGCTGATATTAACCGGAATCCATGCTACACCGGCACACATAACTGTGACACCAACGCGATATGTCGTCCAGGAACTGGAAATCGTTTCTTATGCGAATGTTCAGTTGGCTTCCGTGGAGATGGAAACGTTTGTTATGGTATCAGAAAACTTTCATTACCAAATGATAGCTAATGTAGCATTTGGTTTGCTTGGAATGTATTGACCCTCAGGACCAGCCATTCCGGCAAAATGAACTGCCCTGAGAGGCTGGTCTTGGGAACGATAGGTTAGAGGGGTGCTGGAGTAGCTGATGTATCTCAATAATTAAAGTAATTAAAGTTGGACTGTCTGGAAGAGTTGAGCTTGGATATGTTTTGCTAACTTACAAAGCATCTTTCCTACCTAGTTCATCTTCTCATAAAAATTGTGGGAACTTACCTGTGAGAAATTCACTGTTCTGCAATTTCTGCTTAAAATGAGTCCACTAGGCTAAAAGTTCTTGAGGGAGATGACGAATGGTGTATGCACATGAGTACAGAGCATAGATATGTGAAACTCATTGAAATAATATTTTTCAAGATTTGCTTTGAAAATCCCTTCTGTTCAAGAAGACTATTTCCCAGCTCTGTGCAGTTCTGTGCTCTTAATGTATTTTTTTAATAATCAAATCACAGCACAAATACTTGTTTTCAAGAGGTGAAAATGTGTTAACGAAATATGGATTTTCCCTGTTAGTTAGCTGAGTTGTTTCTTAAATAATAATAAAAAAACCCCCACAACCCTCCCTCCAATTCCAACCCTTAAATCAACTTGCAGATGAAAACAGCAGCATCACACTGTTCCTTCCCAGTCCTTTGGTGCCGTGAGTTGAGCAGCAGTGGATTAGAGATCATAAACTTGTAGCATATCAGGTTGGAAGGGACTTCAAGAATCATCTCATCCAATCTTTCTTGGCAAAAGCACACTCTAGAAAAATGGCCCAGCACCCTGTCTACTGTGTGTATATGTGTAATGAAAGGGGAAGTCTTTTCAAAAGTTTATGCTCTCCCAATCATCATTGCTTCTGAGCACCTTGTAGGCTGCATTTTCTTTCTCAGTGGCTTCTCCTTCCTCTCTGATTTAGTCTCCCCTTATTACTCCACTATAGAACTTCTTTTGTTGTGGGTTTTTTTGTTTGGTTGTTTGGGTTTTTTTTGGGGGTGGTGGTGGTGGTGGTGGTGGTGGTGGTGGTGGTGGTGGTGGGGTGTGTGTGTGTGCAAATTAGCTGAGGACACAGTTACCTGAAAACTTATTTTCAGGATATTAGTATCTCGTAAGAGGTGTGGTCTATCCAAGATGTAGTTAAAATACTCAAGCTTGCTATTATTCATCAGTTGCGTGGTTTCTGTTTTTCTGGCATCATTATTAAATGCATCTTTGTAATAACTGGAATCCTTATAATATTCTAGACATTGATGAATGTTCAGAGCAGCCAGCTCTATGTGGCAGCAATGCAGTCTGCAATAACCAGCCAGGAACCTACCGCTGTGAGTGTGTTGAAGGATACCAGTTTGCAGCCGATGGGCGGACTTGTGTTGGTGAGTTTCACATTTGTTAAAAGTGCTGTCCGTCAGCTTTCAGTCTGTGATTCACCTCACAGAGACAGAAAACAGCTTCTAAGATCTGCACTGACTTCTAATGTGAATTGAATGCAGTTCATGCTGCAATTAGTGACTACAATCCATCGGGTGACTGAAGAAGGTGCCTAAACTACTTTATTTTCATCTCATAAAAATTCCCCATTCAGAATGTTTACAAATAGAAAGTGGAAATTATTATTGAACTCTTCTGTCCTTTCTGTACCAGTATTTAGCTGTAAATTTCACATGGAAGGTAAAATTCGAGTCTGTGAAAGAAAAATTAAAGTGAGCAGTTGTTATTTCACAGCATCTCACTTTCAAGATGAGGTAGGGCTTTTCCTGCATTTTCTCTAGTCCTGTGCTTTGGCTTTTTGGGGTTTTGTTTTTTTCTTATATCTAATTCAGAATTAGATTTTAGCTACAGATTCATCCTTTGGACAAGGCAGTGCTCAGGTCTAAACCAGTGTGGCTTGGCAATTGCAGGCTTACTCTGAAGCGAAAGTTAATCATGCTGAAAAGTAATCATAACTACAGATCACGTCACTGGTAAAATATTTGAGATTTGGAGGAAATCTGCCTGATTTGTTAATGAGCCATTAGAACATCAAATTCAGTAGTTGTCACTGAATTAGTTATTTAATGATTTAATGTAAAAACTTCTTTTTTTTCTGGAGGAAGCCTGAGTTAATCTGTATTTGCTGGACTAAGGTGGTCCTAATGAGGTATATTTTTTTTTTTCTGTTTGCTTTGTGTTTCACTGAAGTTGTAGAACTACTTTCTCATTAAGCTGATGTGTCACACTTCTAGCAAGTGCCAAGTAATCCCTTGCCCAGCTTGAAGGGCTTCAGTTTGATCTCTTCCTTCAATCAAAACCAAAGTTTGCCTCTTTAAGACTGAAGAGAGGGAAGATGAACTCTAGTTTTCCCAACAGACTGAAAATAAATGTCATGTTAATCTTGCTCGCCTTTCTGCAGTGGCGCGTTTTATAACTCACAGAGAAAGTGAACCCCAGAAAGGGCAACAGTTACCCTCTTTGTGCTTTTGCATCTTGCTCTGGGATACCAGTTCTGACTCAGCTTTTCAGGAGCTGCAGCTTTTTTGTACCAGCTGTGTGACTCGCGATATAGCTTTAGAAGAGTGTTGTAAATAAATACCATTCTCCTATTTGTAGACTGAGGAATAGGAGCACTTGGGGAGACTCCCTTTGAGATCCAATTCCAGATCTTATGCATTTATAATGCAGTTCTGCGTAGATTATTTTGTAATCTAAGACTGACTTCGTCAAACAGAACACATGAAAACAATGATATCATCTCCTTCGGACAAGCAGAGAAAAGGACTGTTTTGAGATCTGGCTCCAATGCCAGATTTTTGTTATTTCCCTGCCAATACTGTGGTAGTTTCCATCTGTGTATGTGATGAAAGGAGCATTGTAGAATCTTGACTTGGTCTCCTGTCACCTCCTCATAAGAACCGTGTAAAGAAAAGCTCAGTGGACTCTCTGTAACAGCAGCTGGAAGCCTGTTCCTAGACTTATACACTGGAAACTCATCTATTGCTGGGTCCAAAATGTTTGTAGTATTTTGTCTCTTCCTATTTTAAATACCTTGGTTTCTGTTCCTCCTCTCTGACATACCAGGTAAGCATAGGCAGGGTACCATCAACTGCCTGAAATAATTGGTGTGAAAGCGGTGCAATACTTTCAGAGTAACTGCTGTCAACAATGAGAAGGTCATGAAAAGCTGCAGGACTGGTCCCAGCTTTCACAGGTGGTCAAAAATCTCTCTAATAGTTGACAAATTTGTTTATCTTCTATTGAGTGAGTCACAACTCCTATCTGTTGCCAAGTGATGACAGCCCTGGGTCAGTGCTAGGTTAGTGTAGCAGGATATCTAATAATTCCCAGTGCAGTGAACTGGCCACTTAGCTAACATGTGAGGTACCTCTGTGAGATGCTTGACCTTTCTTCATTCAGGACTCCTTTTTATGAACAAAACTGTCAGGGATAGTACTCAACGTTAGGATCTGTCGCTGTGATAGCCTTTGTGCCATGTTCTATACTAACAAACATTTATGACATGCTGGGGACAATCAGTTCCTTGTAAAACATCAATAAGTAAATTTAACACCAGTGAAAGGGGAGGTCTTAGCAAAAAAAATTTCCAACCCCCAGAACCAAAAATTCCAGTTTCCTTGTTTCCTTTCTCTTCTGCATGCTTTCACAGCTGTTATTGTCTCCCTATAAACTTACTGTGAGCTTCAGACTTTGCAGAGGAAAATTCAGATTTTCATCTCCTCTCTTGCACATCTCACCTGCAGCTGTTGACTACGCCGTAAACCATTGCCAGACGGGCACACACAGTTGTGACATTCCTCAGCGCGCTCAGTGTGTGTACACCGGAGGGTCGGCCTACGTCTGCACATGCCTCCCTGGCTTCTCCGGAGATGGACGTGCCTGTGAGGGTGGGTAGCACCATTTATTATGGGGGTTTTTATGCTCTTTATTGCACAACTTAGCTGGTCATTGCAATGTCCTATAGTTACGATTTCAAGTAGGAAATCTCATAGTTTAAGTCCGTTGGGCAGGCATTGCATTAAGCTTTTGTCGTTTCCTCCTCTCACTTTTGAATTCACTCTTCAATATTTGAGCTGCAGAAGATGCAAGACGAGGTAAATGCAGAAATTGCATTAGTTGCAGTTAGCAGACCAGATCTTCATCTAGTGGAACTGTATTGCACTGTATTGGTTTATATTACTAACGTGGTGACAGGCGACGCTCAGGCTATGTAAAAAAAAAGTTGCATTCTGTTTCATGTCAATTGGAGTGCAATGAATGAGCAGGTTTACCTAACTACATGTTGGAAACCTTGCTGGTCAAATCCTCCTTCTCTTGCTGTGTTAAATCTTCTCCTTGAGAAACATGGGCATATATTTGTGAAATACTGTGCAAGCTAACAATGCTAGTTACCCATTGGAGTAGCAGAGCGCTGAGACACAGAACCTAAAAAGACATGCTTTTTTTTTTCCTCTCCTCTCTTCTCCTTTGCATTTCTGTATAGATGTTCTTCTAAAGGTCTAGAATTCTAATCAGATATCCCAAAATAGGAGCCTGAAAGTGTTAGGGAAGGTTCACACTTAAATTCATCACTCTGATTTGTCCAAGAGGAGGAACAGTTACCTGAGATTGGTCTTCTCTTTTACAGACGTAGATGAGTGTCAACAGGGCCACTGTCATCCAGACGCCTTCTGCTACAACACTCCTGGGTCCTTCAGCTGCCAGTGTAAGGCAGGTTATCGTGGGGATGGTTTCCGGTGTGTGTTAGGAGGTAAAATTTTACAGTTCTTGAAAGTGGGACCAGAAATATAATTTGGGAATTGGAGGATATATGTTAATTTGGTTCCTTTGTTTTGAACTTCACCAGGCTTGTGTCAAAATCTGTATCTTGACTATTATCACCTTTCCATGTTATGCTGTTCAAGGTCCAGTTTTATGTTTTGTTTGTTCTGTTCCCAGCAGTTCTCAAGCTGATGCTAACTTCTGAAGTTGCCTTATGTGAAGGCTTGACCACAGGCTGATTTGGTTTGCACGCACCATAGTCATTTATCATAAAATATCTGGAACTGTTTGCAATGTAATGTAATGTGACAATTACAGGAGAAAAGTCAAGGATGAGACCAAAGTACTTGGACGGTTGTCTTCAGTGGGATCTAGATGCCTGTGTGCCATGTGTAGCCAGCAAGAGTCCAGAGAGACTAACTCCAGTTTCTAACTAGCACTTGGTCCCTTGGTTGTTCGTGTATTTACTGAGCTTGTTCTCTATTTAGTAGAAAATTCCTTATGCTCCTACACTTCTGTTCTTGCATTGTAGTTTGGGCCTTGAAGTATAAAACTCTTGATCTTGAAGGCATGCTTAAACAACAACAACAACAAAGTGAGGAACATTGAAGCACATGTGGCATTGTTCCGGTTACTTTAATTCAAAAATGTGGCAAACCCATGGGACAGCACTCAGGCTTTGCAGAATGCTGAGTAGATTAAAACAATTCTTCTGATTCTAAGATTCCTGCTGTTGGGCAAAAGACCCTGCACCTCTCAACAGAGTGAAACTCAAATTGTGCAGCCAAGAGTAAGCGAAGGCATAGGGCAAAAGGGGAAAAAGCAAGAAGCAGTATGACTGAGGAGGGAAGCTGTCTTTATAATTCAGCTTCTGCACTGTGGTCTTAATGATGTCCAAAGTATTTGATGATCTTGATGATTCAAAATTGAATGTGTTATGTCAAATTACCCAGTGCTTGTAGATTTTTCTATCAGAGGTAAATTGTAGAAGGTTTTGCAATGTTTAATTCTGAAGCTTTAGCCGGTATCACTTTGTCAGTCCTTCAATATTATTTTTAACTAAATTTTCATGCGTGAAACCTCATGTCCATTTTCATTTTAATACTAGATGAAATGAAGAACTATCTAGTGTTTCTAACCTGTGTCAAAATACTTCACTAACCAACCAGCTGATAAAACCAGGCTTATTCCTCCTAGAATAGAAACTTGATGTTAGTAACCTGAAGCAAAAACAAATCTTAAAACTTCTGGTTCTTTGGGAAGAATTGCAGAGGAAGAAATAATATTTTCATGTCCGGCACATCCCCTTTGTAGATGTAACAAGTTATTTGGTACACTGATACTTGAATTCAACCAATCACCTGAACACAATTAATTTCTTCTGAGTACATGTGATAGCTTATTTAAGTGGGTTATTTCTGTTGAGAACGCCCCCTTTTTCACATGCAGTGGTTAGTGTGTCTACGAATCTGCTATGCACAGTGTACTATGTTGTGGTAGCTTTATGTTGTTTTTTACTGCTTATCCTGTGCACTTCTTGACTTCCCATACTCAATCCAATTGTATCTTGAATGGGCATCTTTCCATGTCAGAGCTTTAATGTTAGTAATTAAATGTTTTGGAGAGTTTTCTTGTATCTGCTGTTTTCATGGGTGGGGACCTGCCAGGTTTTGTTAGTCTTCATATATGCCTTCCTGATTTTTTTTATGCTGTTTTATACTACCAGTAGAAGATATGCTTTAGAAGCACTTCTAACAATTGGCTCTGCTTATGAAATGATCCGAGCAGGGAAAAAAATGTAGCTAAGAACTCGCTTTTGCTGAATCCTGACTGAAGTAGAGATGATCTGTAATGCTCTGCTGGTCTGCAGCAAGGGCAGTGTTTACAACAAACTTAGCTACTCCTCCCTTCTTAGAGACTTAATAGAACAATAGCTGCCCTTGGGTTCTCATCAGTTGCTAAAGCTTCAGTACTTTTTCAATGGATATATCCAACAGTTAATCATTGTCCAGAGATAGAATTAAAATATACTTTCTGGAACCTAACAAAAAGCAGCTTAGTTTACTTTAGCACCCAATTTGTAAAGTGAGTTGCTTCAGAATGGAGATTGCAGATGAGGCTGTATTGTATTCAGCTGTAATTAGAGACTCTTTCTTTCCCTTTTAGCCCACTTAGGTTTTGATCTAATTAGCCTCAGTTAAGTCACTGAAGTCTTTCCTGGATGGTGACAGCATGGAAAGTTTCATTCATCTGAATACTCCGTTCTTTTTGCTGTAGCCTATTTTGATCCATGTGTACGATTACTTGCTTGTTTCGTGTCTTCATTATTACATGAAATCTACTGTTGAATCTTACCACTGCTGAACAGCAACTCTTGAAACAAGTAGACTAACAAGTAAAAAAGATCTGAGTCACACACAAGGGAATGTCTGTCACAGTGAACCAGCAGGTCAATGAAAGAGTTAATGATGCTGGAATGTCCCACTGCTCACAGCTATTAAGGAAGTCTGTACTTCATTATTTCCTCACGCTTCATTTTTCCATTTCAAACAACCAGATGTCTGAGTGTTTCTACCCTACAGACCCCAGACACTGTTTACTAAACAGAAACAAATCTAGATTCTTGGAACTAGTGGTCTGACTGTTAAGAGCCCTTCTCTGGTCCTCTGTACGCAATCTGTTTCACATGAGAAATGCACTGTAAGCGAAGGATTATAAAGGAAGGGACAAAAGGAAGTGTGTTATTTTGTTTGGGGTTTTTCCCTCTCTCTTTTTTTATTTGGTCTGAGAACACCAATTAAAAATGTCAGTATAACTTCTTGTGATATGTGGGCAATAAATTTAAAAGGAAATTTAAAAGTAGTCTGATTACATATTGATTCTGGACACAGTTTTAAATCACTGCTCTCTGTAGCTTGTGAATGAAAACCTGTTTGAGTAGTTATATCAGATCTTTACATTTTTTGAATGCTGTTGCAGAACTAATTGAATTTGGTTTCGTGTATCAGACTGTAATCTCCCCTGCAAAATGGATGTCCTGTTCATCTGTTTCTCATCCTCTTTTTCTCAGCCTTCTTTTTTTTAGAAAAGTCCATAAATAATTTTCTGCAGTGCTGCTGCAAGAGCTTTTCTTTCTGACCAAAGCAGACTATGAATGTTTAATGTTTCTATATGGCTTCAGGATTTTGGTTGTGGGTTGTTTGGTTTTTTCCTGTTTTTTTTTTTTTTCCCTTTTTTTTCCCCATTTCATTTTTTTCTTCGCTTATGTGGGAAGTGTGTGCATTTATGTTTTTCACCTGCCCCACTTTCCATATCCATGTTATTTCCATTTCATTTTTTTCAAGTTCCGTTATATATTTCAGTAACTTAAATTCCAGATCTCTACTGGTAGTTTATGAAACAACTGGAAAAATAGATTTAAAACATTCAATACAAATTTGTTTTTCTGAGGAAGGGTATATATTTAGCTTGAATTCATGATGCACCATTCTGTGTATCTGGTCTGACTTGCATGTACTGTGGTCCATGGAACATGACTTCTTCATCAGGCCTTTGATCTCTGTTTTGCGCTACAGCTTCTCTCTTAGGAGCTCTTTTCTGTAAACTAGTTCCATTTTTCACTATCCTTTGGAACTGTGGTTACCAGAACTGGGCCCAGTATTCCTTGAATCATCTCCCCAGTCCCACATTGCTTCTCTATACCTGTGCAGTGTTCCCTGTGTATATGCTGAATTTTTATTTATACCCCCTCACAATCATTGCAGGACTGAGCTGGGTACTGGCAGCTTATCTGCTCGCAGTTATCTGCTGAAAGCTGTGACCTGCTGAGAGCTTTTTTTTGATTGTGGTTTCCAAGATTAGTCTATCTCTAGAGGCTGGTCTACACAGAGTGTTCCAAGAAGTGTAACTTTCCATTTGACTGTCTAAATCTACTTGTTTGTTTTAATGAGCTCAGTTTACCTAGTGGTGAGATCCTGTCCTTCTCATGTTTTATGGCCTATTTCTCTTTCACAAATGGTGTGACCTATGGTTGTGTTTTCCTCTGGAATCCTAACAAAGGAATTAAATTTCTTAATAAGGAAATTTAAAAGTCTAAGGAACTCACTAGAAATACCACTCCTTCATGACATTCATCCACTGACTCAGGTGATTTTTAAGTTTTTAGTCATTTATCAAATTGATGTAGCCACAGTATGGTGCTTTGTTTCAAAAGAAATACTAACCTGTGAGCATTAAGTAGAGTGCCATAGGAAAATACAAAGCTATTATGTCAGTGTGTTACCTTCATCAGCCAAGCATCAACTGTATCAAAAAGCAGTGAGAATGGATTTTTATTCCATTTTATAACAAATACTAAGCAGTAATGTTTAAATATTGAAACTTGGTCCTGCTCTTAATAAAAGGTTGTTGGCACCTCCACTTTCCTGCATCACTGAAGATTACCCAGGTCTTGCTCTTACTGTTTGTTTAATCTCTGGCAGTGTGAACTAACCCTGGCATATACTGTTTTTCTCATAATTGACATGATTGTTTGGCTTGGCTTTCAAATGTGGCTTTCAAGAGTGGTAAGAACTTCTAAAAATCAGGGCTGGTAACCTCTGGATATGGAGCCTTGAAATAGGCAGGACTTCTTTTCCATTTGCTATGCCCAGGTGTAGTAGTAGGTGTTAACAGCACCATTACAACAGGTAAGCATTACATATTCTTGCCTCTACCTGTTGTAGTTAATGGAAGTTTTCTTCACAGCAGTCAAGAAATCAGAGAACTCCCCTGATGTCAATTGTTCTGTATCTTTGACAAGTCTTGATTGGATGAAATAGTACTGTATTTATATTAAAGGAAGAGCACTAAGAAGCCTCATTTAGGCTACTCTACTGATGGCAAGGAAAATTATTAGCCAAGAAGGTTTGTGTCTGGAAGCTGGCTTACGAAGAACATGGCAGATGAGGCAAAACTTCATAGCCTAATTTGTTCAACTTTTTAAGTGTTGGTTGTGCAATGTGTGGTCAGGCATTGTGGTGGAGAAGAATTGGGCCCTTTCTGTTCACTGATGCCAGCTGCAGGTGTTGCAGTTTTGGGTGCATCTCATCAATTTGCTGAGTATACTTCTCAGATGCAATGTTTTCACTGGGATTCAGAAAGCTGTGGTGGGTCAGGGTGGCAGCAGACTACCACGCAGTGACCATGACCTTTTTTTCGTGCAAATTTGGCTTTGGGAAGTGCTTTGGAGGTTCTTCTCAGCCCAACAGCTGAGCTGGTCGTTGCTGGTTGTCATATAAAATTGTGGCATGTCACAATCCGATCAAGAAATGGTTCATTGTTGTTGTGTAGCATAAGAGAAGACAACATTTCAAAAGGACAATGTTTTTTTATTTTCGGTTGGCTCATGAGGCACCCACTTATCGAGGTTTTTCACCTTTCCAATTTTCCTCAAATGCCAAATGGCCATTGGGTGGTTGACGTTGAGTTCTTTGGCAACTTCTGGTGTAGTTGTAAGAGAATCAGCTTTGATGATTGCTCTTCATTGGTCATTGTCAACTCCCGCTGGCTGACCACTGCGCTCCTTATCTTCAGGGCTCTCATTTCCTTTATGAAACTTTTTGACCCACCACTGCACTGTATGTTCGTTAGCAATTCGTGGGCCAAATGCGTTGTTGATGTTGCAAGTTGCTCCGCTGCCTTATCACACATTTTGAACTCAAGTAAGAAAATTGCGCCAATTAGCTTTTTGTGTAACATCATTTCCATAGTCTAAAATACATATAAGATAAACAGCAAGTAATAAGTTAGTAGTAAAATAAGTAAAGCTAGAAAAGCACATTAAAATGGTGTATAACATAACCACATTTATTTAAGAATGTATCCAGTATCAAATGGCAAATTTCAACAATGCAAAAACCGCAATGACTTCTGCATCGACCTAATGTATATTTTGTCTAACTTGTGCTGTTAGCTCATCAGGGCAATCCCATCTTTCAGGCTGTCATAGCTAGCCTCATTTCAGACAATTAATGAAATTTTAAGCTTGCAAAATCAGAGCATCTTCTCTTAAGCACATTGAGTAAGATGTATGACTGTATTAGTAGACTATTTATCCCAACCAGCTGTCAGCTGGATCTAATATTATTGTGACTTCATTGCTGCATAGGCTACAATACTGGACTGGGACTCATCTCAGTTTTCTGTAGGTGTCTTGAAACTGAAAGCATAGTAATCCTCCTCATGATTCAGAGATAAGGAGAGAAAAAATACAATATGGATTCCAAATGCCTGGTTTGACCTGTCATAACTAGTTTAGGGGCTTGTTTTGGTTTATGTATTTTCATATTGGCTAAATTCATGTTAGTGAGTTGAAATGAATTTAACATTGAAAGACAGGTTAAAATGATTGAATCAGCACAGATGAACATGGTAACACTGGCTTTATTTCTTTTCAGAATGTCTATTTAACATAGATTACTTATCACACTTGATACTGTTAAAAAAGTTTGTCACAAATATAAGAGACATTCAGGAGCACAGAAGCAGTAAAATACGTAGTTACTCCTAAAAGTTACTGGCAGTAGGATATTTGACATCCTTTTATGCAACTGAAAATTCAATGATGATGGGATTTTTTAGAAAGTACAGATCATATTTCCTGCCTTTAGAAAGTAAGAGCTGACTTTGAAAATAATTTGTTTGACTAGTCTCTTGACTTTAGGGGGACTAGTTGCAGAATTAGGCCATTAGTGAGATTGGTCTTGATCATTGCAATATAAATATTCTTCAAAAATTCCTTTAGTATTCCTGTATAAAATCTGCAGATATAATGTGAATATTGTCTTGAAATAAGTAAATACATTGGTATTTCAAGTTACCATGAATACTAATGGATTTTGTGTATAACAGCTGTGTCTTGTCTGGAAGTATATATGCATTCTTTTCTACAGTTCATATTTGCTAACTCTTTTTCCTAAAGTTGATCTGGTCTATTCATTTATAAAATTGTAAGCTGTTGGGTATTCTCTAATTCTTGGAGTTTCAGATGGGAAGGAAAACCAACCAGTTTCTACATTTGTTTTTCTGTCCTACTGAGGAGGAGTTAATAGTGTCTCTCAAAGATGTATGAGCCAGCAGTGTGCCCAGGTGGCCAAAAAGGCCAGGAGCATCCTGGCTTGTATCAGAAACAGTGTGGCCAGCAGAACTAAAGAAGTGATTGTGCCACTGTACTCGGCACTGGCGAGGCCATACCTTGAATCCTGTGTTCGGTTTTGGGCCCCTCATCATAGGAGGGACATTGAAATACTAGAGAGAGTGCAGAGGAGGTTGATGGAGCTGGTGAGGGGTCTGGAGCACAAGTCTGATGAGGAGCAGCTGAGGAAACTGAGGCTGTTTAGCCTGGAGAAAAGGAGGCTGAGGGGAGACCTTATCACTGTCTGCAACTACCTGAAAGGAGGTTGCAGCATGGAGGGTGTTGGTCTCTTCTCCCAAGTAGCAAGTGATAGGACAAGAGGAAATGGCCTCAAGTTGCACCAGGAGAGGTTTAGATTGGATATTTGGAAAAAAAATTCTTCATGAAAAGGTTTGTCAGGCATCGGAACAGACTGCCCAGGGAAGCGGTGGAGTCACCATCCCTGGCGGTGTTTAAAAGGCATTTAGGTGAGGTTCTTAGGGACATGGTTTGGTGCTAGAGTTAGGTTAGGTTATGGTTGGACTTGATGATCGTGAAGGTCTCTTCCAACTGAAATGATTCCGTGATTCTATGAAAGATGTCATGAATGCAATGAAGAAAAAGATTGTGGCAAAATGGCCCAGTCACTGGAATCAACATTGCTTTTATCTGCATACTGCGTAGTGTATTGAATACGTGAAAACAAAATTTGAGATAGATAATGGAGGCTTTCCTTCAGGGTCTGGTTTTGTAGGTTGATTCAAGGCTCTCCACCACCCACATTAAAGCTGATGCCAAATATTTCAGTTGTTTAGAGTGAGCTGTTCTCCAGACATTTGTATTTCTGTAATTGTGTCCAGGTGCATGAAACTTGTCCAAAGCTTTTGCTTGCATAACCAGTTTAAATAATAATAAAAAAGTACCCTTTTCCTTTTGTATTTGTGTGATTTACACCACAGTAGTCTGTGACTGCATGGGATTAGCTTTTTGCTCAGCTGGGCTGGGTCTAGTCTGAGCCACGCATAGCTAATGCTGTCCACCAGGAAATGTAAAAACAAGGAAGGAATAAATGAGTGTGTAATGTTAAAGCCTCTTCAGCAGGCAGTTTGTGGTAAGTTTTTCTAACTGTCTGTAGAAATCATTGACAGGAAAAATATA
The DNA here is from genome assembly GCF_963082525.1 of Nesoenas mayeri. Classification (NCBI taxonomy): domain Eukaryota; kingdom Metazoa; phylum Chordata; class Aves; order Columbiformes; family Columbidae; genus Nesoenas; species Nesoenas mayeri. The sequence continues at coordinate 78,984,143 of NC_137544.1, read as the reverse complement.
TTCCCCCATATTAGAGCTCTTTCTCTCCCAATGCACAGAACCCTTCAGGGGTCTTAAGTGTGAGGTAAAGCCAGATTTCTTTGTCTAGAGAAGAAAAATAATGTTGTATTCTTTTAATTTCATTATGTTGTTTGACATCTAGAAGGATATATTGATCCAGATGACATTCCCTATTGCATGACAGATAATACCATAAGAAGTGTATTTTAGTCCAGACCGTTTTGTAAAATTGAAACCAAAAGAACCAAATCCCTGAACCTCCTGATAGTCTGGAAGGTCAGTCATTCCTCTGTAATCACTACAGGAATACATATCCATGTGGTGTAGCCACTGTGCATCATACATTTCTCTGTGTACATGGTAGTATTCCTGTTTTCTGTATAGCCTTACTTATGTGCTTTACTAGGGACTGGACAATCTGTCCCTGCAATTCCTTTCTTAGAACCAAAAGTATCAAATGAGTGCTCAGACTTGATAACTGACCGTGAAAGATCTAATATACATCAAAGCAATGAATGATTGGTTTCACTTCCTGGGTTCTATGTAGAGCTCAGCATCTGCCTCCTGTTGTGGTTTTCTTTTGTGGCTCTGAAGGGAAACTCGACTTTTAGCATCACAAAAAACCCTTTATCCACTCTATGGCCTGGCTAATTAGTCGCATTTTAAGGCCCATGGATAACTTCCAAATGAGTAGACATGGTGTTTGCAAGTTGGACAGAATGTTCTTGCAAATGTGCCTCAAGGCGAAAGGCAGTGTTTTCCAGCTTCTGTTTATGACATTTCAATGTCAGAAGCTACAGGGGGGCTGTTTGTTCTGTTTTAAACTAGGCAGTGAAAGATAAAATGACGTAAGTTTAAGGCAAATGTATCACATTTACATAGGGTAGACTGCTCCTGAGGGTGCACTGAAGGCGTATGCCTTTGGGTGCTGTAACAATGTCATGTTCCTCCAGCGGTAAGAATGCTTGTGTTATCAGTGGTCGGCATACATTAACTGTTAATGGAACACAGTTATTAGTTAAAACAGAAATATTCACTCATCTATATTTTTTTTCGCAGAAGTGGAAAAGACCAAATGCCAGCGTGAACGAGAAGTAGCTCTTGGAAGTGTAGGCACTTTCTTCCCAAGGGAGATAAGAGTTGGTCATTTCATTCCCCAGTGCGATGAGCATGGGAATTACCTACCTACTCAGTGCCATTCTAGCAGTGGATATTGTTGGTGTGTGGACAGGGATGGAAATGAGATTGATGGCACCAGAAGCGGCCCAGGAGTTCGACCACCATGTAAGTGGCTGAAGCACTTGTTTCTTCTGGGTGTCTCTCCACCGAAGTGCACTGTGTCCCAAATGTGGGGCTTAGTCATGCTCCTGGGATACAGCAGTGTTTTGGAGCACTGCAGATCTCTGCTGGCCCAGTGACAACATGCCTTGTGCTGCAGCCCTTCAGTAACTCCAGCACAGACTTTTCCTTCAGCTGGGGCATCTGGATAACTGTGGTGACCCTGTGAATAAGAAAATGTTTTTCTAACTTCTTCCCTGCCTTGAAACTATGAGGGACCCCTATTGTTTCTGCTCTCTGAGAGCTGTGACAAATCTGACTGTGTGGCAACTGAATTGCCTTGGGAAATGAAGGATGTTCCTTCTTATAACTTCCTCGCTTCAGCTGCAAAATAGGTAGGTTTTTCTAAACATTTTGAAGGAAAGAGCAATTTACAAAGCTGAACATGAAAAGACCTATTATGTCAGTCGCTCCTTCTCTGTCAGCCAAGGGGAAAAAATCAGAAGCTTTCTGCATCTGATTATAGTTATTAGAGTCTGCTTGTAGGACTGTTTCCTTCTAAGATATCTGACTGTAATTGTGTCTCTGCAAATAACAAGAACCTTTGTTATGCTGTACAAGCTAATTTTTTCCCCATCTGTTTCCTTCTCTCTTAAAAAGGTCTGAGCACAGCTGCTCCTCCTGTTGTTATTGGGCCCTCTGTTCGACCAGATACAGTACCTCTGCCGCCAGGAACGCACTTGCTTTTTGCCCAAAGTGGTAAAATTGAACATGTTCCACTAGAGGGAAACAATATGAAGAAAAATGGTGCAAAAGCACTCTTGCATATTCCAGTAAGTAACCTGCTATACTAGGTTCATGTGTTTTAGAAGGCTTGTGACAAAGGTGAAAGAGTCTTCACCTATGGAATTTGATAATTTAAGTTCCAAACTCAATTTTTACTGTTGATTAAAATTTCGGTATCCCATCACTTTGTCACTGAATATTCCTAATCTGACTAGTCAAAAAGCCTAAAACTGAGCTATAGAAAAAGAATTATTTGCCTTTAAAGAATATCTTATGACAAAAATCTAGTATTTGTGATTTCACATGCCTCCAACAGCTCATCATATAAACCATCCTGCACTCACACTTCCATTGGCTTTCTGACTCTGATATAAAAGTCTGGGAGACCTATAAGAGCATTATATGGAGAGACACTTTTTTTCTCTTTTATTCCCTCAAAGTCTTTTCCTAAGTCCTAAGCTCTTCCTGTTTTTCAGTAAATTCTCTGCAATTCTTGGCTCCAGCCAAGATATATAGAGATTTTAATTTTTTTTCTTCTGCCTTTTTTTGCTTCCTTCTCCTTTTTCAGGACCAGTGGGTGGTAAATCTTTTTCCCACACTTCTTACTACTGTCTAGAGAATCTTTTCCGTCACCTGTGACACATGCCAACTCTTCTCACTTCCAGTTTCTTCACATTGGTTTTACTTGAAGCCTGGGATTTGTGTTTTCATTCCAGTATTACTGTATTTATAATAGATAGCAATACCATGTAGCATGCTGGCCTCTTTTTTACATTACTGTGAATATTTAGTAGACCAAATACTTATTAAATTACACAGATTCTCTTCAGTAAATAGTACCACAATATGCTGTGATGTAAGGGCAAGATCCAGCTTTTGTCTCTTGTCTAAAGTGCTGCTGCAATAATGTAAAAATCAAGTAAAACACTGTGTGCAAAATGCAGTAGTTAGGCTGATATAGACACATGATTCTGAATCTTTGTCACTTAGTCTCAGTATTTACTTGGTCTAACTTAAATGAATTGATTAGAAGTATCTTCAGGAAAGAGCTTCCAAGAGGTAAGATGCAACTCTTCATTACATTTTTCAATTAAAATGAAACTTTCCGTCTCTGCTGACAGTGTCGTCTCTGCTTGTGTTGCCTCAGGGTTAAGTGTTTGCGAAGTGACAGTGTTCAGCAGCATAAGTGTTCAGATTGTTTTGTGCATACAGCATTAATGTATGCTGATGAATAAGTCCATATGTTTTAATGTATGGTTTGGGACCATCTTTCTAAGAAGTCACGAGTTACAAAAGCAGTACAGGCAATAGATCTGGGAATCCATATGAAATTATTGTTTTACCCTGGTAGTCTCTCATTTGTCTGAAGGAAAGTTTCAACTAAACACAAACTCTAGTCCTATCTTCTTCTACCTGGAAAATTGTGTATATATATATGTTCCTTGTACCTGAACAAATTCTTTCCAGCAGAACGATTTTTGTAGTATTTGTTTAAGCTTTTTTTTTTTATTTTAACAATTTACTTTGCTAGAACTTTTTTGAGTAAAATGATGCCGTGTAGGTAGCACTGCTGGAATGCAGCTATCATGCATGAGTTGATAAATATGCAGAGTACAAGTCTGATTTTATAGAATTAATTATTCCTCCTGGAATAGAAAGCATGAGGAAAAAAAGCACATGAGGAATAACACAGTAAAATAGAAACATGAACTTTCTTTAAATGGATATGCAGATGAAGTTATAGAAGTGACATAAACTATTCAGTAGTAATATCTACAATGCTGCTTTGAAATAACATAATTGTAAATGGTGTCTGCTATTTAAAAGGGATTTATAATTGAAAGTATTTTGCTAAGCTATTCTACAGTGACTGCCACCAAGTTGTTTTCATTGTCTATCCTTCCCATCTCTCACCTTTCCTCAAGAATTTTGGTTTTTTTCAGTCTTGAGACTTTGATCCATAAGCTAGTGCTGCTGACAAATAATTTTTGTTTAGCATAAGCTGATGTAATTTGCTTGTTGACCAACAGGACAAAGTTGTTATTGGAGTTGCTTATGACTGCACAGACAAGATGGTTTATTGGACAGACATCAGTGGCCCTTCGATCAGCAGAGCAAGCCTGCATGGTGGGGAACCAACAACCATCATCAAAACAGGTAACAGCAAAAAATCCTTCCTCTTGCTACTCTCTAATGGCATGAGAGACTTGAGTTTAGTCATATATATTTCCCAGGTGTTGCCTGAGGTCTAGCATTACAAGTTGGTGTTATCTGCGTAAACAATAATGCAAAAGTCTGGATAACATAAAATGAAAAAAGATCCATTCCTTATGCAATAGACTTTCGCTGCCTTTCCACTGCTAAGATAGGCAAGTCGGTTCTCTTTGAATAAACTAAGTTTAAGGCCAGAAGTGAGAACAGAATGTCAGTGAGATGTTTCTGTCCTTATTTGCAGTTGCAGGATACCGTATCTGTCTAATCAGTGAATGTCTTGTGAACATCACTGGCACATTTTAATTGAAGGCCAAGGGGTTTGAAAGATGAATCAAGGTGCTGTGGTGGTTTTAAAGCATACCTCAGGGCACTAATCACTGTGGGGTTCAGAGCCTCACAGGCTGGACTTTGGATAGTGTTTCCTCTCCTCAATGTTTAGAGGATTTCTGTACCCAGTTGCAGTCCTAGGCTGTGCCTGTATTCTAACTATGTTTACCAAAGCAAAAACCAAAACCAAAATGCAAAATAAAACTTAAAACCAAAACCAAACAAACAAAACCAACAAAAACCAAACAAACTAAAAAACAAACCAAACCTTCTTTGGATGCTTTGTCACTTCTAGGGAGGGATCTTGAGGCAGGCTTTACTGCTATCTACTTGTGCTGTCATCCTTAGGGCTGCCCCTATAGTGGGGCAGCACATCTTGTACTCTCAGGACAAGTCCCCAGCTCATGACATCCCAGATTTGTAAAACACACTCAAGACCTCAATTTCCTGTGTGAGGCTTGGCTGTGCTATGTTGTGTCCAGCCTGGCAGCCTTTGTGTAGCCCACCTCTGTTATAGTCGTATCTTGTCAACAGTCCTGATCAGAAAGGGTGGTTCAGCATCTTTCCTGAAAAGGTCCATGTCCCTGGCCTTAAGAAATGGAACACATAGGTAGACTAAGCTCAAGCTACTGTAGACAGAAGCTATTTCTGGTTGCAATGATGCAATGACTACAAGATGTAAGTATGTGAAGAAGGAAGGTTTTCATTAAAACTTAGGTCATGCACGGGGCTAGACCCATCATTGTTCAATGTATTTATGATCTGAAAAGGCGAGGATGAATTTTCAGTTTGCTGTTGAATGGATATCAAACACAATCAAAACTAAAGCTGACTAAAGAGATGCATTTATATGTTCACATGGAATATCCTCTGTGGGTTGTCACTCTTTGATTTTTTGTTCTGGTAAGCAAGGAAGGTAATGCACTGGCTAGCTGAGATTGGATTATGTGCAGTCGTTTTCTTTCGTGTTCTCTGCTCATCATCTGCCTGCTGTGCTGAGAAAGAACAGGTGAGCAGGGAGGTTGAAGAGGAGAACCCCTGTTCTCTGTTCCTGAGCTTGGGGATCAAACAACTGAAAGGTTTCAGCCGTGACTTTCCATGCTTTCCACTCAAGCTGTAAAATAAAAGTGAGTAAAGTGACCTTGTTTGGATGTTGCCATTGGAGTTATTCTATGATTCAAGAATTGGACTGCAGTATATTGTGGGGTTAGTGCTTTTATGTTTATGTCCTGTTCTTATACCCTTTCCTCCAAGACTGTGCTTCTCACTGCAGTCCATTTCATTAGAAGGGTAAATGTAAGCCCATGCATCTTGAATATGGAAACCTTTTTTAAATGGAAAGGGTTAAGGGGGAGGACAGGTTTGGAGAACAAAGTGAATGTGAGGGCATTAAAAAAAAAAGCTGGAGGCACTTTTTGAAAACTAGTGTCCTCAGGATCCTAGAACACCTGTGAAGCCAAGATACTGGAGGATGTTGCCCTTGCTTTGGATCCTTTGCAGCTATTGTCACAAAAATTTAGGAAATTATTTTAGCACAGTGATCAACCAGTTTTAAAACTCTGCAATAAATTTGCTTTAGTTTTCTTTGGACATGTGGAGGAAATCTACCTGGAGCTTGTGCTTCAGAATAGCCAGTTTGCTGGGACTTCATCCAGGCTTTTGGGAACAGATGGAGGTGGCTTGGATCCTACCATTGTCCTAGGAAGGGAAAAGGGAGAGCTTAAGGCCACCCCTAACCATTATGGCAATTACCGAGCTTCATATTTCTGTACAACTTGATGGCTGAGATATTTCGAAGGCTTCTTTTTCATCCCAACACATTTAATCTGAAAGGGACTCTAACCTGTAGTGCGACCATGTGCCTGTGCAACTACAATTTCTGTGGGGAAAGGATTTCCAATTTCCACTCAAAGTAATTTTTCAGATTCTGCACTTTAAAAGGTGAATGAAATTACTATTGCTAAAAAATTATATGGATATGAATTACTCTAATGAAAATATGTGTGCACACATTTAAAATTTTGAAGTGTATAAAATATGAAGGCTTTCAACTAATTTTGGTTATTTTATGTAATTCAGGATGCTTCAATGCTACATGGAAACTTCATGAGTTTTTATCTGCTACAGAAAACATTGTATCTGTAAAGGCACCTCATGATTTCTGTTGTCCTGTTGCTTGCATAGGAAGGGAATGCCATTCCTGAAGAGATGTTGTGTGATGTTGCAGTTTACTTTCTGTACATTAACTGGCTCTTCAGGAAAGTACTCAGAACAAAATAAGGTTGAATATTCAGTATTTGAATGGACGTCTCCTATGCTGGCCCAAACTGAAACTTTAAAATTTCAGGAAATAGGAAAATACTTCCCTCTCAGAAGACTCATGAGAATTCTTTGTTTTGTTTCAATCTCTGCCTTTCTCCTCCTGTGAGCTGCAGCTGCTTTCTTCAGTTCACATGTATTTTTGTGGAATGCACTACTTTTTTTGTTTGTTAAAGCTCTTGTGATCCAAGTTGCGTTGCTTTGCAGAAACATGTTTTACTGTGGAGTCCTATCCAGTTCCCATCTATCCCTACAGCTGTATCGCCTGTGGAGGCTTTTGGAGCTCTGCAGCTGTGGAGGGAGGCTGGGAAGAAGAGCTTCCTCCTGGTTGTAGTGGCTTAAATGACTTAAGCCACTACAACCAGCTGTACATGTCTATACAAGTCCGTCCCCAGGGCCAGAGCCTGTGACTGTGTCAGGCCTGATGACAATATAGCAGGAACACATTTGTGCCTCTGGTGAGACATGAAGCCTATATATTCCCTTAATCCTCCATGGGGAATAGTTTTTTCTGGCTTATTGTCAACCAGGCAGGAAAGACACTTTAGACTTCTTTAAATCTGGTCAGGGAACAGGGGCTCCTGGGAGTCAGTGGCAGCAGATTTTTTTGCTTGCTGCCTTCTTCTGTTTCCTAAAAGAGGCTGGAAGCTGCTCCACTGCCATTTAGTCGGTGATCTTCTGATCCCAGAGACTGGGGATTGTCACCACCATCCCCTCAGAATGAGGCCGCTCTCAGCAGCCTCTGCCACTAGCAAGAAAAGAAGTAGGAACATTTGAGCGTCTGAGGTAAATGTGAGCTGGTTTCTTGCAGATGACAGGTTTAGCCTCACAGGTGCACTTGGAGAAACAGAAGTAGTAATGTGAATTCAGTGTAACTAGTTAAAGTATGCCCAAGTGCCCTTGGGAGTGGTAAAGAGAAAATTGATTCACATTTCATTTATTGGCTCCCCTTTATATGAGCTGTGAGTCAGAAGCAGTGAGATACATCTTATTTGTTCTTTTCCATCTCTTCAGCAATGAATATACATCCATAATGTCATGTGTCCCGTTTAAGTGTGGTAAGTATAAACCACCTATGTGAGAGAGCAGAGGCTGTTTAGGCTATTGTGCAATTATTATTCATAGCAAAGTCACAATAGCGAATTTCAGACTGCTCTACCCGGTGTTCTGGACCAAATGCTTTTTCTCCAGAAAGGTTGTTTATGTCACATACTGTTTGTTTAATGGCTATCAATAAATAAACTTGAGAATTAGTAGAAGGCTAGTGGGTGACACTGCATCATTCCTGGATATTTACGTGATGTGTGGACCTGCATTTGAAAGGTTGTGGGGTTTTTTTTAATAGCTGGCTGATATGAAAGGTCACTTCACCTCTCTTTGGAAATGATGTCGTACAATTCTTTCTTTTTCCTTTGGAACTGGAATTGGACTAAAATTGATTTGTACCCGTGTTTGGCTTCATTGCATCCCACACAGCCTGCCTGCTCTTTTCAGTGGTTGTACAAACTTTGGAAAGTATAGAGCACTGAATTAAACCGTGGAGTGCTATATTTTTATTCTGCATCGTTCATCTGAGTTAGAAACTACTAATGCTAAAGCAGTAAGGTCATTATCTGCTATTTCCTGTTGCTTTTGGAACAACTAACTGTCCAACAAAAACTGCACATACAGTACTAAAACATGTTCCAAAAAGGATTGCTCTGCAAAAGTGAAGAACTGGATTTAAATTCCATCAGTTAGCTAATATCATTATCTCTAGTGCTTTGGAGCTTGATTATCTTTAATTATTGCTTTGTCTAAACTTAGCTTAAATCCAATTTTCAGAGGGATGCCATATATGCCAGTACCAAAGAAAAGGAAATATCAAGGATTATAAAATCTGTTCTAGTTCTTCACCTGCTGACAGGAGTAGAATAAGATTCTGATAATCTCTACTGTTTATTTCTCTGCTATCTGGTCTTTTTCTGTGTCCACCCGCCAGGGGAAGCTTACATGTATGATGAGTTGGTTCCTCGTAGAATATGTCATTCTATGTATTTATGAAAGTTCTGTGTATTTAAACTTCATATGGCAAAATGCATATTCCTCTTCTAACCAAGATGAAGTAGCTTTTGTTGGACCACAGCCAGAAAACTGAAGAAAACTTATCTCGTTTAAGAGTTATGCTTATAAGGCTGACACTGTGTATTTGGAATAAATATAACGCCTAGGCACATTTTTCTCTGTTCTCCTGCAGACTTGGGAAGCCCTGAGGGGATAGCTGTGGATCATCTAGGTCGCAACATCTTCTGGACTGACTCTCAACTGGATAGAATAGAAGTGGCTCGGCTGGATGGGCGTCAGCGTCGCATCCTTTTTGACACTGGCCTGGTGAACCCCAGAGCGATTGTTGTGGATCCTATGAGAGGGTACGGATATGTTGTCAAGAGATACATGCAAAGCTTGATTTTTATTTGTTTGTTTGTTTATTTATTTCTTTAACATAAGCATACACTCTGAGTCTGTGTTTTTAGGCTATCTGTAGACAATAATAGGACTATATTTTCCTGAAACAACTAAAACTAAAAATAGAATAATCTGCTTATGTCCTGTGTCTGTGTGGTACACAGGAAATAAAACGTCTAAAATGCCTACTAGGTAATACTGTGATATTTTATTGAGAGGTTTGCCAAATGCTTATTTGTACCTTGTTTTCAGTGCACAGTTTGCAGGATGACAAGTGTTGCCCTTAACTAAAAAAAATGGTTTTTTGCAAGATTACTGGTCTAAAATACTAGATTAAGCAATCTTGTGTTTTCATTTCCATCATGACAGCCCTTCTTCCTGTACAGCATTCTTTCTTTGAAAACTCTCATTATATCTTTACTGTCATTCAGTTGCCGGAGAAGGTTCTATTAGGCTTCTATTAGAAGGTGCAGATAACTACGAAGTTTAAAAATTTAGCCTGTAAGCAGTCACAGAAATAGCCAAGCAGCATGTCAGTAGGAATGTATAACTGTTTTAAAGTTATGGTTCCAGGCTGCAAAAATCAAAGTATGTACATAGTTGAACTGTTGAGATTTTTCTCTCTGAATATTGGAAGAAATACAGGTAAAATTAAAACTACTACAGAGTCCATGGTAGTACTGCATGTCTGTTCATAAATGTTTGGACTTGTGTGGTGTTGTCCTGGTGCAACTTTCTGTATCATGGCCACTGCTGAGAAGAGACATTTCAGTCAAAATACTGGAAAGTACAGAATCACAGAATGTGAGGGATTGGAAGGGACTTCAAAAGATCATCTAGTCCAATCCCCCTGCTGGAGCAGAAACACTTAGATGAGGCTACACAGGAAGCAAATAGTCTTTCTTTTCCTTCTTGAATTGCTGGGAAGCTCTACTAAATGATTGCTTAATTGAAATAACAGGCATTTGGAATGGTCATAGGTGAGAATTGATTAATGAATGAAAGTACTATATTGCTCAGGGAGAGTTCTTTGGAAGATGCATCCTCCTTCCAGATGTTTGCAAACAAGGTTTGTAGTGATGAAAGAATGCATGTGATTAATGAAATTTGAATGATGCAAAATTAAATGAAAAAGTAAGGGTATTGACTTCTCTAATGTCTTTAACGTAATAGCAGGATGAAAGCAGCTGTGGATGTACATCTCTAGTGTGAGATAAGGGGAGAGGCACAGCCATAATCACACTGAGGAGAGACCTCTGTTCTGGGCAGAATCCCACGGGCAGAATCGGGGGGGAGCCCAGGGCTCTGGATTCAGGTCAAGCAGCACAGACTTCTGTCTCCTAGTAGATTTTGTGTGTGTGTACATGTGCATTAAGGAGCAAACGACAAAGGTGCTTGCCTTGAAGGGCCATGTAAATTCTCAGCCACAGAAAGTGCATCCAAGGAAAAACACACTACTGACAAGTGACCGTTAATAATAAAGCATCAGTAAATTAATGGTCCTCTCTGGGGTTCTCCCTTGACCATAAGCTACTCTGATTCCATTGTATGTTTCGTATTTTGTGCACTGAAAAGCAAAATGTCGCTTTGAATGAATCCCACAAATGGATGTCAAAGGCTCTTGCTGCTTAGCTTGAGCAGGCATGATGGGTGGTGAGGAGAGTTGTAGACAAACAATTTGAATGGTCCTCAGAACTGTTGAAACAGAGGTCTTTTTGCCTGGTATCTTGCACAGAAACTAAACAACGTAGAGAAAGCATTTTCTCGCACATGTGTGCTTGCTCTTTTTGTTTTTAATGGAAATATAACATTTACTACATCTTTACTGTATTTTTGTTACTTCTGTGTCAAAGCGCAACGTGATCTTTATTTATTTAAAGGATTTAGAATCATAGAATTGTTTAGGTTGGAAAATATTTTTAAGATCACCAAGTCCAAACATTAAGATTTAGGAGGTGTGTGTGTTACTCTTGTGTCCTTAGCGTTTTCCTTAATTACAGCAATCTTTTGAGATCAGTCACTGCCTTAATTCTTGCCTTCTTCTTCCTCTTAAGAAACTTGTACTGGACTGACTGGAACAGAGAAGCTCCTAAAATTGAAACCTCATACATGGATGGCACAAACAGAAGAATTCTTGTTAAAGATGATCTTGGGTTACCAAATGGGCTGACATTTGATCCTTATTCCTCAATGCTGTGCTGGGTAGATGCAGGTAAAAAGATGCTACAATCTTTCTTCATGAGAGTAGCAGAATAAGTATGTCCAATCCTGAAATTATGCACAGGCAATTAATGTTTAGCTCTTTGGGCTGCATCTTAGACTTCATGTCTTTCTTTATTGCCTTTAGTAATCTCTCTGTTTATTTGTTGTTACTATGACTGTAGCATTCACGTGAGACTGTATGCAAGCTGAGATTTCAATTTTAATCACGAAACTTTCTGGGAATGCAACAGGTTTATATCTGTGTGTCTTGTATGTGGCTGTTTCTTTAGATAGTGCTTAGGCCTCTGTAGAAGAAGTTGAGAGTCTTAAGACCAGAAAAAAACATGGATTCCTCTAATCTGGCTCTAAAGAATGTTATCCTGGCACTATTGTTCTAAGGCCTGTAATCTTAGGCGAAGTTTGGCTTATATTTGACGGAAGCAAGTCTTGAAAAAGCCGTTTGTGCTACATTTAAAAATCAAGACATGAATCATGAAGGTTCTGCCACTGACCCATTGTTAGTTTGGTGCTAGTGTCTTACCAGTAAAGAAAAAACAGTGTGCTTTTAATTCTCATTTTAATGTTTGTTTTTTTTTTTCATTTTGCTATCCTTCTCCCTGTAGACTCTGTCAGAGATCTCCTCCTGTGGAGGTGCTTTTACACTTCAATTCACCTTTCAAGTTTTTAATGAACTAAAAAGATCGAGCACTCTTTTTTTTACTGTAAGACTTTCTCCAACCTTTAAATATATCTCCTTGTGCTCTCTCTTCTCTCTTCTCTCTTCTCTCTTCTCTCTTCTCTCTTCTCTCTTCTCTCTTCTCTTCCTCTCTTGTTCTTGCATTTTTCTCTTTTCCTTTTTCCTTAATTTTGGAACCCAGTACTTAAGAGAAACCTGGAGGTGTTTACACTCACTGGCAGTGTTCCCAATGTGTGTAGTAGTTTTACAGTGAGACCTTTTTGCACCCTTATCTACATCTACACGTCAGATGTTCTTCCTGCAGTCTTGCCTTCAGGGCCAAAACCCAGCAAGGATTTTGGGAATGTGCTTACCAAACTAACCACCGCAAAAATGCCTTCCAGAGGAGGTGGAACTGGTTAGTGGTTTAGAATCCCTCCAGAATGGAGGAGACCTTCTGTCACCTTCCACACCAGCCTGAGGATGCTGGTCTCTGTAGCATGAATATCGGCTTGTGAGCAATGGCCATGGCTGCACTAGACACGTGTGTTTCTGTAAGTTAGATGCTGACTAGCATTAGCACCAAAGTACTTCTCCATCCCATCTTTGACACACGCAGAGATGTGGATGGAGGTTGGCTTTGGCTAAGCAGCATACTGCAAGACTTCCAGGAAGTTTTACTGTTCATGCTTGCATGCTTACACTTGGCCTTCATCCCTCATGAGAGCTCTCTTGCCCTGGTTCAAAGGCTTAATTGTTTTGCTACACCCAGGTACCAAGAGGCTGGAGTGCATGAACCCTAATCAGCTTGGTCGACGAAAGATTGTTGAAGGAATTCAGTATCCTTTTAGTGTTACAAGCTATGGGAAGAATTTATACTACACAGACTGGAGAAGGTATGTTATCTGCTAAAGAAATAACGGAGTGCTTTAATCTGTTCTTCTCCCTGGTAGAAACTGAAGTAATACACTGCATTTCTCATGTCTGACCTCTCACACAGTCCTGTTTGTTTGGTCTCCTGGCAGTAGCTGATGCAGGGTGGAGTGGATCTGTAAATTTGACCTATTGATGTTGCCAGTTAACTGAGTTTTCACTTTCATCATAGTGATTTGTCCTCTAAGAAAATGCTTTTAGGACTGAACATTTTTGGGAAAGGAGTGGGAGCTGACATGTTTCCCTTGTGGTTGTTCTTGCTGCATTGTAGCAAGCAGAAATTAATCACTTGTGGCTTTCTATGCCTTTTATTATCTAAACATTTAACCAGAAATAAGAAAAACAACAATTTTACTGTCTTGTTTACACTTTGTGTTGCAAATTATCTAAAATATTGACATACGATCAAGACTTTAGAGTTTAAACTATATTTTTCAGAAAAAAAAAATCTAGTCCACGCATTTTTAAACATTTATTTTTCCTTGATGTACATGGTTGTGTGGGCTCTGTCTTCAAACTCTTGCACAAATGACTGCATCAGCTGCAGCAGGAAGAGCTATTTATGTATGTAAGGACTTCCAAGCTAGAACCTAACAGCTGGGAAATGCTATTCTAGAACAGGCTTGCATAAATGGGAAACACTGTGTTACAGGTCTAGCAGTTGACTGCCTTCCTGTAGAGCGACATTGTCCTGTCTTGGAAGTACTTTCAAAATTAGTAAGAAGGCTCCCTGCTAAATTTCTTAGCTACTTAGAATGCGTGCTATGACATATTGGAGTTGCCCAGGAAAGATGAAATCTTGGAGTATTTTGCTTCTGGCATTGTTTCCTAATTGTAAAAAAGAAGCAGCTTCAGATTTATTCCCCTTTGTTTATTCATTTTGATTCATTTTCCCTTGTACTTCCACCTTCCTCTCACTTCTGTGTGTTCTCTTCTGCATATGGCAGGGATGCTGTTGTAGCAGTGGATCGCACGATTTCAATAGAAAACGATAACTTCCAGCCTCACAAGCGCTCCCGTCTCTATGGAATCACGACAGCCTTTGCTCAGTGCCCAGGAGGTAATCCAGATGTGATTTTCAAGTTTTTACAACTGTGCAGCACCTTAGCGTATAAATGAACTTAGTAGCAGCTCCAATTGACAGGCTGCCAACCAATGTAGGTAGTTAGTGAAGAACTGGTTAGTGCTTAGATTTCCATTCACAAAGAAACTGAAAGCCACCTATTGTTTTTTTTTAAAGCAGTTGTTGCGGTTGCCATATGAAACCAGAATAGGGAGGGAAGAAGGCGCCTGTTCTGTCTGTTATGAAAGGACAAATGTATGATCAAGATGAGGATCTGACATGGCAAAAACTGCTCTGTTGTCATCATCTAAATTGAGTACTATATTCAGGGTTACAACTTTATTTACTTATTTTTTAAACTACAGGAATATCATGGTCTTCCAGATGTCCTTAATGAGATCTAGTGTTTTTTTAAAAAAGGGAATGTTCAGAAAACAGCAGGTGATAGGAGTGGCTGGGCTGGTCTTTCTACTCAGTTGAATATTTTTGGATATGTTATTGAGAAGCCCCTTGTAAAGCTTAGAAGAAAGGAAGCTGATAGACTGAAATAATGATTTCTTCTTTGTGAAGCAATGTCACTGTTCAGTTATGTTGTTCTTAGCAAATCACAGTTGAAAGAAGAGTTCACTTTTTATTATTGCAACATGGCAGAAATTATAGGAGATGTGGGGGTTTTACTTAGGCTTAAAAAAAACCTAAGATAGTTTCTATTCAGATTATTCAATATATATATAGTAAAAAACATAATTTATTTTCATTGAAAGCTTGATTTGGAGCTTAAAAATGCATATAAATGTCATAATTAAGAAAATAGTTATGTGGTTATTACTGGTTAATTCATGGTTCTGTTTTGGTAGACAGAGTAAAACAAAACAACATTGTGTGCTCTGAGTAAATGCTTGTGTTTATAATATTCAGAACCTGGCTACCATTTCTTTCTCATCCTATGTCTGTTTCAAGTGTTTTTCTGAGACAGATGCCTTTCCCCTCAGATCTGCTGTTTCTGGCACTGTCTTCTCTTTCTTTTCCCCCTTCAACATTAACACGCTCCTCCTCACTCACCCTTTTTTTTTTTTTTGTTTCCATGGGTCATTCCTACATGTTTTTACAGTGTATGGTATTCAGGGATGATGTCCTGTAGCATTTTGGACTTTGTCCTCCCATTGCACTTTCTGTATTTCTGCACTCACTGTCTCTTCGATTCTAAGGTCTGTGACCACTTGGACAGTTTATGAGGGAACAGCCCAGTTTTCTCATGTTGCCTCTCCTGCTCTGTCCCAGTATCTCGATCTTCGAGGTGAATATCAGAAGCTGGCATAAGGATATGTTGACTCTTATCTCCCCAAAGCATAATTTTCTTCAACTCTCAATCTCATTATGGCTTGTTTCTTTAATGTAGTCATGAAGTCTGCACTTCTTTTGTATGTATGTGTTTTGGATTTTATTGTGGTTTTGCTTTTGTTTTTCTCTAATATTTTCCATCTCTGTTCTTTTTCAGGACATAACTACTGTACAGTGAATAATGGCGGTTGTACTCACCTCTGCTTGGCTACCCCTGGAGGCCGTTCTTGCCGCTGCCCTGACAACACAGTTGGAGTGGATTGTATAGAAGGAAACTGAACATTAAAATAAGCTTTAGAGCAGCAGACAGCTTTTGGAAATGTACTGTCAACAATTCACTCCTATCAATACAATCAGGCCCTAAAGATAAGTGCTCCGTGTTGGTGACAGCAAGCCACAATGCGCACATGCAGGCACACACAGTGGCGGTGACTGTTTTATAGCAGTTAGGCAAGACAGAGCTGCCCAGGTTGGGTTCAACTGCATCTTGTTTCTTGTAATGTTACCTCCTTGCTTTTAAAGGTAAATGTGGAGGCCTTAGTTGCACCTGTGCTGGGCTAGCAGGACATGTACTTGGTAAAGTAACAAATATCAAACAAAGAGAATGGCACAACTCAGATCCTGAGTTTGGGTTGTACCTTAGAGTATGCAGCAGTTATCTGCACACTTAGGCAATCATTTATGTGCCTGGGCCATAACTCTAGCTGAGAAGAAACCAGGGGTCCCAAAGATAAATAGATGTGGGTGGGAACACCCAGTAATATCACAGATTTCATGCCTAACTGCATTCCTTCCCACTACCAGTCTTTCCACTTCCAGAACTTGAATCTCAACTTTTGACTCTTGTATTATGGAAATACTTTATCCATGTGCTGTGAGGGTAGTTCTCACCCAGCTCATGTGATCCTTTCCCACAACACATGATTCTGTACAGATAATCAGCACTGCTTAGTGGATGGATTTGAAGGTTTTGGTGGATTTTAAGAGATGTGTTTTCTTGTGTCTGAGGTGGATTCCCGAGTTGTTTACTAAAATCCACTGAACAAAACTTTAGATATAGATCTCAGTTGATGATAGTCCATCAAATAATGGATGGTTGATTCATTTGGTGGCATCTGGTTTTATGGATACATGTGGTAATATTTGTCTCCTGAGACCTTTTAAAATAATATTTCTGTGTTTGATTCTGTAAGCCTGAAAATGGTCTTTAAATTCTGTCTTAGCAATCTCTCTTCTTTAGCAAACCATGCCATTCCTTTTTATAGATTATGAGAAACAATGACAGTTAAAAATCTGATGTCCAGAAAGGTCACCCGTGTCTTGGTGCTTAAAAGAAATCGTGATGTCTCATTTGTGTGCCAGTGTTCAGTAACAGCAAAAAAAAGTATGCTGAAAATCAAAGCAAAGTTGATATTTTCATCATCACCAGTAAGTTTGGGGCTGGGAGGGAAAATAAAAATGCATGTTCTCATGTTAAATTAGCTGTACAAATGTGGGAGTGAAGCTTGGCTTCCACATGGTGTGTTAGGAAGGAAGCGTACCCGCAAGTCAGCCTGCAGCAGCAGAGCAAAACGGGGCTCGTGAGGCTTCTGCCAGAGCACATTTCACAAAGTTACGATCAGAGCAGTAAGCTATTATAACATCCCCATTTCTTCACTCCCTCTTCAGACACATAACAGTTTTAAACAGAGCCAATTCTGAGTCTTAGCTGTGTGACATGTTCCTCTTTAATTCTATATTTATCATAAAATAACAAAGCATATAAACATTTTAAATATTTTTTGTATAACTTTTTATAACTTTTAATTCATTTTATTCATACACTTAATCAGGTATGTCTTACTGTAAATATCAAAAATGTGTTCAAATGAAGGTGCTTGATAACTCTTTCTCCAGAATTATTCACTTATCTGGTGAAATATTAAAGTTTACACTCTGTACAGGTATCTACAGTACAGTAAATAAAATTTTTTGTTTTTATTTTCTATAAAAAAGAAAGCCATGCCTACAGAAGAAAGTGATATATGGTGTCTCAAATCTCTTCCTGTTGATTTCTGGGTTTTAGCTAACTCTCATATCTGGTGATGATACTTCTAAGATGCAACGCTATTGGGGAAAAACTGCTGTTGGGGCTTTTGTATTTTGAAATGAGTAGGATACTTTTATTCAAAACAAATATGTGAGAGCACTTAACATACAGCTTCCTCTGTTTTGACACGGAATTTTTACTGGTTGTCAACTCTTGTTTAGCTGTGTCAAGTACGCATAATTGAGCTATACCGTACTTCAGACTTCTCTGTTAGTGGAAATATAGGGCAAGGACAGGATTAAATGGGGGACAGAATTTATCCCTCTGCTCAGAGATGCCCTGGTGCCAAGTTTGTAGGTGACAGGGTGCTCTGCTGTCTGATGCCACAGCTCTGTGTGTGGCCGCACGTGTGCTGTGGCTGCAGGGCAAGTTGCAAACTGAGTGAAGCTGCTGGAGGTGGGAATGCTGAGATTTAAACTCCTCAACTTTTACAGCTGCAGCATGTCAGTGCCTCGGGGGGTGGCAAAAGGTCTCTGACATTGTGTAGATGGACAGCTGGAGAAGAGCATGCCTGTCAAGTGAGCCATTGGAAAAGTGGGCAGTGAGGCAGCAAGGAGAGCTACTGGAATCTAAGGGGTGGTGTGTGGAGTTACAGGAGGAGATTGGTGTTGATCCATGCTGGGAACTACATGTGGAACTGAAGGGAATTTGGCCTTTAGTTTGTTCTTTACTATATGCTTTGATTTTTATTTTTTTAAATTCTGATCCTTTAAAACTGCTGATTTAGATTTTATACTTGGACCAGCACAATATTCCTCGTTGTGCATTGTGACAATTACTAATTTACTAATCCCCAGTCAGCTAATTCAGTGCTAATCAATAAGCAATGATGAAGATGTCAAGGAAAATAGACCTCAGCAGAAGTTCTAGTGTTAATGAGTGACCTTCTATATAGTCTGTAGGACAAAGAGATAAACGATATTACCATGGACTGAGTTCTTGGACTGAGTGACTCTCTGTTAACTCTGGTATCACATCTGACAGTAGCTAGCACTAGATGAGGGGAAGCTTCAGCAGATATGTGCCAGCACTGTAGATGCGGCAGTTGGCACAACTTCGAAGCAACCTTCAGCATTTGAGTACCTAAAAATGAGGAAGTGTTTAAAAGCTCCAACATTAGGTTTTGTTTCCCAACAAATTGTTGTGGCTGGCTTCAGCTGTTGTAGCTCTGTGTCAGAGACCAGCAATGGCAAAGCTGTACCCTTTGGGAAAGAAGACCAGGTACTGAGCATGACAAACAAGGCCAGCAGAAGCAGTGCCTTCACCAACATGGGACCAGTCCCACCATGCCCTAAGTGAGGCAGACAGTGCTGATGAGGGTAGTCAGGGTCAGACCACCCAGCAAATCTGTTCTGACGGAGTATGTCCAAAGTCAAGTTTGGAAGTCGGGTTGGGGTCAAGATCGGGTCTGGACACAGTGACTAGGATCACTGATTGCCAGACAACTCAAGAGTGGTGAAGCAGGCCTGCAGTCAAGCTGAGAAGTTGTCCAGGGCCTGTACCAATGGGGTCCATGGCTGTGGCACAGCTCAGGCAAGGACCAGAGCAAGAGCCTCAGTTTTAAAGCAGCCTTGAAGGGCAAGAGGGATGCCCTGACTGAGGCCTCCCAGCAGAGCTGTTTGAGGAAGAGCCTCTGCTGAACGTCCTTCAAGTTTTTTTCATACCTTCTATCGTCTGACTGGCCTTGAACAGCCAGCTAAGCTGTTAGTGGTGGGAGTGCTCTGGTTCCTGACACTGGAGTTCTTTATTCCTATACATATTTGCTTCCTCATTGAGTCTTGCTAAATCTTTGGCTTCTAAAATGATCTGTGGTGTTCCTTATTTTAATCACAGCTTGGTCAGGAATCTCATCCTCTGAAAAGATTTGCCTTTATCTATGTCAAGGTGTCTGTCTTGTGCCTATCATATTTTGTCAGTTAAATGTTCACAAGTATTGTGAATGATGAAAATGTGAATTTATTGTTTCCTTCTTCTAACCCTAGGGAGTTGATGCCATCTCTTTATAACACAGGGCTTTCTCATGCTGACCTGGGTCTAATTCATCTACCCAATCCTTTTCCTGACTTGCTTGTTAGTATCTGACTGTTTTACTCTTGCTCAGGAGCAAGAACATTCAGATACATTTTTACATTGTGTTTTGGGTTAAAAAGGTAACAGAAATGGGGAGATGTTTTATTTCATTATTAATATATTTTTAATTCTTGTAATAGGCTGGGCCTGGTAGTAATGTCAGTGTCTGGTGCTGTGGTTGTTGAAGAAAAGATTCAATGCAACTACAGTTCACCTTTTTTGCTACCAAAAAAAATAGTAGATTCCCAGGTTTTCCAGGAAAGGAGAACAACTGTTTCAATAGTTAAACAATAGACAAAATACCACTTAGATTTATTCAGAGGTAAGTTAAATGTTTTCTTAAATGCTTCCATTCATATCTTCCAGCACACAAAAATGTTTCATGTTAAGACCATTAGTGATGTTTATCAATGATGTAATAAATTGCAAAAAAGTGGAATCTGCTGATAGGAGTACTGGCTTCCCAATGACTTAATGGGATGGTTCAGCCACCTTTCCATCTGAAGGGTGTTTGAAAAGCCCAACTTTACTCAGTTTTTAACCTGTAAAGAACTCTCATGGTGAAAATCTAGTGTGGTTTTCTGAAACGCAGAGTCCTGTCCAGTGTTGTTCCCAGTTGGCAAACTGCTTACTCTGCAGTTCTCCAATTGCACCGTTTTGTCACAACATATTAGATTTTTAATTTACAGGCTTATAACTAAGAATGACAGATGATTACTAGAGGATAATGGCCCCTCAATGGCAGTGTCACAATGCATCAGTTTAACCTATGGTTAAATGCGAACTGTTTTTTGTGTAGTATTTCATAGTGTATTGCTTGAAGATCTTGCTGGGGAAAAAAACAACAACAACAAAAAAACCCAAAAACAACAAAACCAAGCAAACAGGTTGTGAACATGTGTGGCTGTAGAGACTACAGTTGTGAGAAGCCCCCTGCTTGGCCTGTGTGTAAGAACTATTAATAAATATTACCTCCAGAACCCAAGTTCCCAGCTGGGGATCTGGCAGCAGTTTGTTCATTAAGTGATTGAATCACTCCCTTTGTTTAAATTCTACTCCACTTGAAATCTGTCCTTTATCTTATAAATAAGTTTAGGACAGCATGTCAGTAAAATAGGTGAAAGATGAGTATATTGTGTTCTGCACATGTACATGTTGATGACACTGAAGCTTTGCTTGACTAACAAAAGGCTCAGCAGCCAGTGGAATGCAGTGAGTGGGCTTCCCTGCTGCTTTGTGGAAAGCAGATGGGGCTGCAGTAACTTAATGCTCTTCTTTTGTTTCCAGAAGGATTCTTGAGTTGGTGAATGAATGGAGACAGACTGCCATTCCCACAAGTAGTCAGGGTGGCGTATTTCAGCCTTTGGCTTCTGTGTCTTAAGGATTCACCGGAGTCCCTTCGGTGTGTGGTGGTGGTGCTCACCCTGGGCAGGCAGTGTTTCCTACCCGATGGGGTGTCCTGCCTGGTGCAAGGCCTTCAAGGTTGGGGAAGGGGCCTCCTGTGCAGGTGTTGCTGGGGCATGCCAAGTGGCATCTGTGGATCTGCTCCAATAACTTGTACAGCAGCATTGGAGATGGCAGTGGACATCTCCCCAGGAGCTGCGTGTAGGCTTATGGATAAGGGAATTGTGCTGGAAAGCAGCTGAAGAGGAAGAAGGTGGCTGCAGATGGAGATGTGTGTGAAGTTTGGGAGGTTGGGGGAGCAATTAGCATGGTGGTTGTAGAACTGTTCTTTTTGGGAATAGGGTAAGGGAGACTGAGGTGCAGAGTTACTGAGTTATAGTGGATTTTGGAAACACTTCCAGTTTCTTTTCACTAGAACCAGAATATCCCACTGAACTCAGCACTCTCTTCAGGCATTGTGGGATAAACTGTGGGAGCCCAGATCCAATTCTATTTGATGACAAAACCCAAGAGCGTGAGGTTTTTATTCTTCCCACTGCTCTTCTATGCTTTATGCAGATAAGAGACTTAAGCAGATAAGCCAGAAGAGAGTAATAACACAGTCCATCCAGCTTCCTACCAGAAAGAGGGCATGCTGCCAAGGATGGCTTCCCTCATTCCTGAGACAGCCCCAGGTACCCTCGTGAGCAACTGCTGGTATTTCATGGCACAGCTGCTCTCCCAAATTGGTACTATCCAGATTCTGATCCCCACCTGCAGCACCTCTTCAGGACTAGATACTCTGGCTATGACTTGCTCTGCACATCAACTGTACACTGAGTGTGTCACACAGGTCTCCTTAATAATAAACACAAGCAAAGCACCGGTCTGCTATTAAACTGCTAATCCTACCCAGCAGATTGAATCCAAAGGTCCCTGATGACTCATTTGTAAGCATGAGATTTTTTTTTCCTTGCATTGTATTTACAGGCTGTCTTAGTGGTTATTAACCTTCGAGCAGATGTATCTCATGTATTTTTAAGTGATTGCACTGTAATTAATCATTTATCTCAGCAGCCTGTTGGCCATTCAACCATACCCAAATGGAGAAATAGCAAACCACGCAGCTAATTTCATTCTTTTCCAGACAGAATATCCTCCTGGGCTCTTGACTGCCAAGTGACAATGCAACCATGACACTGATTTCTTCAAAACAGTGGAAGACTGATGTGCTGCAATCCGTTTCTGTGCTTATAAGCCTTTTAACTCAACTGTCACGCTGATGTGCCACACTGACATTTTTAGCTGACCTAAACTTACAGAACCAATGGGTTTTGTTTGACAGTTGTTTCAGCCTAAATCCTGGCATGACTACCAGACGCTCTACTGTGTTACACCCGTCTAATAAGTCAGAACATGAAGTCTGATATGGTCTCTGTATCAATTATGTAAAATGTATTTGGTGCTGGGCCAAAAAAACCCTGGCATAATGAATCGTTTGCAGATAGACGTGTCCATGCTCTGTCATGGCAGGAGCAACTTTCAGCAGTCACAGATGGCTGTGGTCTTCATGTGCTTTACCCTAGCTGTCTGTGACCTACACTCCTCTATCTGGTATATTTTACTGACTAATTTTGTGAACTTGAGAATCTGGACTTAGCTGGTAAAGGTGTTTTTAATGTTAGCCATTGATAAATAGAGAGAAGAGGAAATTGTTTCTCTCAGAGGAGGTGCTGCCAAAGATTTATGTGTTCCCTGTGAAAGCTCAGTCCTCACTGGGTGTTCCCTGGCATCCAGACTTTTCAAGTACAAGTTGACAGTACTCGTATTTATTTGATCATTTCTTAGTTCTGTCTGCTAGACTGGCTGCCTGTGAGAAATGACATGAGAGTGTGAAAACTTCTGTAAATTATACATTTGTTCTGATACAGTATTTTATTACTAGTGGAGCAAGAAAATTTAGCTCATTTTTGTTCTCCAGTGCTGTGACAAATTTATGTTCCTGCAGTTATGCAATTTTAATAATTTTCATTTTCAGCTTGATTTTTACTTGAATGAAGAATCAAAAAGGGAGGAGGAGCATGTTCTTATATAAAAAAAACCCAACTACTTAAGACATTGTTTTAACGAGTAACAAATGTACAGTGGCTAAGGAACGCACAACAAGAGTTTGTTCACAGATTTTTATAAAGAACAATGTTTTCTCTTAAAGCCTCAGCTCTTAGACACATGGCCTTGACTCTGAAAGGCAAATAAAAAGACAAACACACATGATAGTATTTTTTTCCCAAATTTATGTTAACTATATGTCTTCTTAGAAAATTCACACAGAAATTTGGATTGGAAGAAACCTTTGGAGTGTGTCAAGTCCAATGCTCAAAGCTGGGACAACTTCCATGTAAGAGCGGATTGCTTAGGACCTTATCCAGTCAGATGGAGATGCTGCACCCTCCCTGGACAGCTTCTCAGTACAGAACCACTTTGGTGTTGAAGTCCTCAAGTCCAATGGGAATATCCATTGATACAACTTGTGACCACTGCTTCTTGTCCTTTTCCTTTCCCTGTGCACCTATGTGAAGGGTTTGGCTCTAGATCCTTTCTCCAGGTAGCAGAAGACAGCACTTGCTTCACCTTTTCCTCATATGCCATGTAATCTAAGCCCTCTTAACCATTTTAGTGGTCTTCAGTAGACCTTCCCCAGTTTGTGAATATCTTTCCTGTCCTGAGGGCCCAAAATTATGCAGATGTACTCAAGACAGAGTGTTATGAGTCCTGAGTAGATGGATGTAATTGTCTTGGTACCTGACCAGGGTTTTGACTTTAATGCTTGGGATGGACACTGGTGAATGCAGTTCTTAGGAAGAACTGTATACGGATACTTTGGTTTCTTACACTAAGCTTACCTTTGGGGTGGGGAAGGGTTGGTGTCAGGAGCACAGTCCTCAAACATTTCTGCAAAAATATACATGCTATAAATGGGAGCAGAGGGTAGCTAAGTGCTTTCTCAAAAGAGCAGTAGGGCAAGAAGGACTTGCGTCTAACTGATTTATATTATGTTGAAGTAAAGACTCAGGATTGCTGTTGCAGGAAAGGAAGCCTTGTGAAACACATTTAAATTAAAGATTCTGTCACTTCAATTATTGACAAAGTAGAATGCAAACAATCATTCTAATATCACAATCTGAAATATAATAATGGCTTTGGAGAATGTGCAACTTGTTATGTGTCACGGAAGTCAATGTCAGAGATGAGATATTTTATTTTCTGTATCTGTCTGTATTTCAGATTCTGCATTTGTTTTGCTCTGAGTTGTCACTGCTCTCATGAGCTCATGAGATGTTTAAAAGAAAGTCAGTGCAGTCACAAGATACCAAAACATTCAGCAGCAAAATACAGCTGAGTCCAGTGTGCCTTCAGGCAAGTCACAGAATTTAATCCTTGATGTCAAGGTATATCCTCAAGTTCCATAACACAAACAATGTTTTAAACTTTAAGTACTGTATTAGTGTCATTAGTTAAATAGCCAACTAACTGCAGTTTGTCATCCTGGAGTTTCACGTAGTGTTGTATATGAATCAGGTATCATTTTGTTAATGCAAAATTGCCGGCTATCATGTAAGTTATAGGAATTTCTGATTCAGCATTTCAGGTGTCTAGGTAAATTACTAATTCCAAAAGGAAAGGCTTCAAGTCCATTTTCTTCATTTCAGAGGCTTCCCTGAGTTGTGCAAGAGAATAATCTTTTGTTCTTTGTATCTTGGATGGGTGTGCTGCTTGAAGCTCCAAGATGCATCCAGCTGCAGCTGCATCAAATGGAAAATAGATTGGGCATCAGAGAAGGTGGGGGTTTTTTTGTTTGTTTGGTTGGGTTTTTTTAAGCTGTTTGCAATTGTCTGGATCCCACAGCCCTGTTACTTTGCTGCACAATCCCTGTACAGCTACTCAAATGGCTGTAATTCTAGTGTTTTATAAGAAAAATCGAATTAATCAGATTGTCAGACAGCTGTTGAATGGTTTAGAGTACACGAGAAGTTACAAGCCCCAAGTCTGTAGGAGAAAGGCTGCACATAACCTGACTGATGTGAGGGAAGTCTACTCATGGTGGGTGCACTGATTTGTAATAGTTTTACAGAACAAGAGTCTAATTTGTCTTTGGACATGCAGGTGTCACTCTGAGGAAGAGCTGAAAGAGAGAACTCTCTTAGTTACAGCTAAAGAGCCCTGAAGTAATGAGTTTAATCACTGAATTGCTTCCTTCATAAACAGCATAGGTATCTCTAAACACCTCTTGTTATCTATCACTAGAGCTGATTAAAGGTCTTGAACAAATTCCTTTCTCTAATTCAGTTTTAAATCACTTCATTCTCTATTGTGACACTGGTAAGTAAGGGGTTTTGTTGTTTTTCCAGCATGAAACTCTGCTTTCAGAGACTTACCATGCAAACAGTACAACTAAATTGAGTCACATTTTCTAGGCATTTTACTGCAAATTTCCACATAGATAAACTTTAATACTCCTCTTCAATTGCTTCTTCCTCTTTTGCATTGAAGACATTGTTTTTACTCGTGCTAAATTAAGACTTTTAAGTGTATTAATTCAGCAAGTAAAGAGTTAATATGTCCCGGTTTTCTTGCTAGTGAATGGCTGCGGCCCCCTGGTGCCTAATTTATTACCAGAGCTGGGAACAGAGTGAAGAACCGCAGTAACTGAGTTTTCCATTTATCCTTCTGTTTGTTCATGGGGTAGAGGAGAAGAAAAGACTCTTTTCCAGTATCTATTCGTGCCTGGATCCCACATTTTCTCAGTGCTCTCTTGCAGTTTTCCTCACAACAGTATGGCTCTACAGTATCTCTCAAATGGGAGGTAAAGGACCACATACCAAGCTCCACAGCACACAGGAAGGGTTTAATTTATTTCAGACTAGATTTTATAATCTTTGTTTCTTGCTCTGTTGGACAGTGGTGGTGGTATTTCCTCTCTGGACTCACCTTTGCATTTCTCCTTTTAATTTTCCCCCCTATTTTTCAAAAGTATATTTTGCTTTACTTCAACCCTGGCTCACATTTCCTTGGTTGCAGTCAGGTGCTCTGTAGTTCATTGCTTCTGTTTCAGCAAGAATCCACATCAAAGGCTGCATCATTCCCTGTCCAGAAGACTGTACAGAGATCAAAACTAAGACTTGAAAAGCCAAATCTCCCTGGAAAAATAGCTTACCCAAACTATCAGCAAAGCCTGTGAAAGTGAGCATTCAGCAATTCTGATGTTTTTTGATTAATGCAGGTGTAGCTACAGCTCATGTAACTGGACACCATCTAGTGGCAGAAGGTCAAAAATAATCGGATTACAATCATGTTGATCTATTCTCTGGGATTTATTAAAATGCTTACGGTGGGCAATATACTGAAGCTTCTTGCTGAAGACCTTCTGTGATCCCAGAACAAAAATGTATTTGTTGTAGTGATTCTCAAACTCAGGAAATTAAAAGTCAGCTTCTTGTCAAATAATCTATTAATAGTTTTTAACCGTCACCTGTGTATTTATCATTTGAAATTATTTTTCAATTAGTATGATCAATCAGTTTCTTGTTTAGGAGCAGTCTGAGGTGTTGAATTCAGTAATGCCTTTGAAACCAGTTGATTCCTAGGTCTGCATGGGGTTTTTTTTTGTTTGGGTTGTGACTTGTGGAGTTTTTTTGGTTCTTTACTCTGATTTAAAAGCATGAACCATTTGAGTGCAGTGCTTAAAACCAACTTTGCAAGGAAAGTACTGCTTAGTATTTGAAACACGTGTTTTGCCTAATATTTCTTAAAACTTCACACATTCAGCTATTCTGAGGTTATTAGAGAGTGCAGCATCTAAAAAATGCCAACGACAATTCAGTGTTTGGTTTGGATGTTGTTTATAAAAACAAACATTTGTTAAGGCTTTAGTGCCATTTAAGAATTTTTGTTAAATACTTTTTTTTTCTTCTACTTGGCTTGTGTGCTGCAAACAGGATATTGAGTAACTAATATTGTGTTGGCCAACATAGCATGATGGATGAGTTGAGGAGACTGTCAGCTGATAGTATGGATTCCTTGTGTTGCTCTCTTCTTAGCAGAATAAATCCAAAATAAAAAATAAAGAACAAATCACAACCTTAATTGTGCAGGGTTGTTATATGTTATCAGTAGGTACTGAAACTGAGAATAGTACTAGGTACTAGGTATTTTCCTGAAGTTTGTAAGGCCTGTCAGTCAGGAATTAATATTTGTCAAAAGAAGGTTAAAACTTTAGAACAGTAAATTTGAAATTCATCCTCCTCTAAAACGAATATTTCTTTCAAGCACAGGAAGCTGATACAGAGTTTGCCTCTTGCTTGTTAACAATGTATTTCAATTGCTTTACGTCATTTAATGACAATCGTTCACTCTTCAATATCTAAGTGACAGACAAGGTCACTGTTTTGAAGACCTAAGGTCTTAAATTGTCATCTAATATCAGAGCTACTGAGCTGCCAAAAACAAAACAAACAAAAAGCTGTCTCAAAGAGCAGACCACCTGTTAATTTACAGCATCCAAATAGGAAAGCGTTGTTTAGGAATTGTGAACTCCAGTGCAAAAATCAAAGTTTGGAGAGGAGCTGAAATTTGAAGCTTCACAGCTGGGGCTCGTTCTCTTTTATGAAAAGACCCTTTTACTTTACCAGACCTCTAGGCTATGCACAGAAAACTTGTGACATGAGCCCCTGTCTTGAAGTACATGCGTTAAAACAGGCAGTTTGTATACATAAAGGGGAAGAAAAGAGAAATTTTGCACTAACAGTTTCGTATGAGAAAACCCAGTAGATGTAGTCCTGCTTTATCTGATGTCTCCAATGAACCACATGAAAAGTTGAGATCCATGTAACTAGCGGAGTAAATTTAAAACCTTTATTTATTGTAGCTCAAACACATCTTTACTAAAAAACTCTTCTAGCCTCTAAATGCCTTGGTACAGGAAACACAAATGGGTTATCTTGAATCCTGCTATTAATCAGTCCCATTACTACTAGGAAAAGATACCTGAGAGATCAAGTAGCAAAGAGCCGCAGCTCTGCTGCCCACTTAGTAAGTCTGTCTGCTCCTCACGCTATAGTGCAAGACCTTTACTCCTGTGCATGAGCTGTTCACTGACATCTCTTATGCTCCCTCACTTTTTCTTAAGAGGCACCTGTGGAAGCCCATCCTTAGGCAGTCCTTGTGTGACCACCCTTCAGCACTGCACCCCGACTTGCTGCCAGCACTTTGAATTACCTGTTATACCTTTTTAGGAAACAAGCATCAATACTCCTGTAACCTTACACAGCCCCAACAGCTGGAGGTTTTCATCCACCCAGCAAACGTAAGCTCCCTCTCCATGGCCCAACATCAGGCAGCTTTCCCCAGACCCTCCTTCCTTCATCATCTCACTGGCAGCTGTTTGGTTTCACACAGCTCCAGCAACTTGTCTTTGATGCCGCTTTTGGCTGAGGAACATGATGAATGGACTGATCTGATACAGAAATGAAATCACGAATGTCCCTGCTGCTTGAAAGAAGTCAGATTAACAGGAGGCTGTGATTTATTAGGGCAAACGGCTAGAGGGAAATAGTTTTAAGGCACAGGTGTGAAACAGAAGTAATATACTTCACCTGTGGATCAGAAGCAGCCACTCTGAATTTAAAAGATTGTTTGGCACCTACTGAGCAGAGATTGTTAAAGAGGAGAAAGGTGAGAGGTTTGGTGGTTAGTGCCTGTTGGAGTGAGAGGTCAGGGGGTCATTGAGCTGGTTAAAGTTTTGTAGCATTTGCTGGGGGTTGGTGTAGGGGCCTGTCTGATTTCTCTGTTTTGCTCTGTAGTTTTCTTTGGGTGCATGTTCTGCTTGAATAGTGTGCAGAACTGAAAGCTGTCTATGGCAAAACTTCTACAGATCTGAGAGGAAATAATTGGCAATTTCAGAAACATTACATGTCGTAGTTCTTGTGTAAGTCAGGTGTGCAGGAGAGGGCTGAGCATCCCAGGTTCAAACCTTTTCTGTTGGCAGTTTTGTGACAAAGATAACATGACTTGATCCATTCTTTTGCTTCAAATCTGTGAAGGTAATAGCTTGTGACCCCATGGTTTTGTTATCGGGATCACAGACGCAACCTTGATCTTACATGGGGAGATGGATGAGGAGGGAGGCTGCAGAGGTCTGATGGTGTTTGCTGTTCCACTGACAGTGACAGTAATGAGCCGCAGCTCTGCTGCCCACTCAGTAAGTCTGTCTGCTCCTCACACTATAGTGCAAGACCTTTAATCCTGTGCATGAGCTGTTCACTGACATCTCTTAGTTGGAGAGTGAGGCCAGATTCATGGAAATGAAGGAGGGGAAGATGATGGCAATTTTGGGCCCATTTTTAAACAAGTGGAACTTTTCACAACCCTCCTCTAAAGTGAAGACTGGAAAAATGCATTGTCAGTATATCTTTGCTGCCTACAAAAATGGTTATCAAAATTAAGGCAATGAAGAGGTTTTTCTGATTTGGTTTTATTTAAATTCCATCTTGTGTGTATATGCATCTGAGAGAAAACAAATATACCAGAAAAATGGCAGCCCCACCCATGGAGGGTTACAGGGTGAAACAAGATGTGTGATCAGTAGTGAGCCCAAACAGTGGGCTGGATCTGGGGCAAAAAGAACAGAAACAACCAGGTAAAAAATATGTCCGTAGGCTTCACTACTTACCTCTGTTATTGGGTTGGAGTTACCAGGATGCGTTAGGGAAGGCCGTGCTTTTGAAGAGAAACTCAGTGGTGGGGTTAGTGACTTGCAAAAGGAAGGTTTTTCTGGGGTAGCATGGGCGGCAGTGTGAAAGCACAGGAAGAGAAGTAGAAAAATCAGCCTTTTGCTAGGGTAGAACTAGACTGAAAGGACAAGAAATGAGTACCAAAAACACAACAGGAAAGGGTTAAAGTTGAGGATGATAAAAGGAAGCCTTGAGAAGACAGTTTGGACAACCCAGAGGAACGAGTCATGTGGATTGGCAATGAGGAGATGAGCTGCCAAGGCAGGGGGTTACCAGGTTTGGATGATGAGTTTAGCAGCACTACTTATGGACTTGAATAGCGATACAGGTGGCTGGGAGGAGTGTCTGACTGGACAGAAAAAAGGGAAGGTTTCAGAAGGGAGGTTGGGTGTTGTGTTTTGACCCTGTAGGATGCAGGGAAAGGACTTAATGACACTTCTCTGTAACTGATGTTTTGCTTTTTGTGTGAAGGCCTGCAGACATGGCTTCTGTAGCAGGCAAGGCAAAACATTGAGAGATTACCTGAATGCAGCAGTAAAGATCACATAAGCATCACTAAAGTAAGTTAATGGAAGAGTCATACAAGAGGAGGACCAAAAGGCTTAAAAGATACCATATATAGCATCCATGAGACAAAGACACAAATAATAGGTCCAATCTAGAATTTTAAGGAATTTGTCTGACATAATCCAGTATAAGTGACAGAGAAAGCATCTATTAATGTATGTAGAATGCATTGTAATCAAGGCCAGTACAGAATTTTAAATTTGTAGCACTGTTTCTCTTCTCCCCCTCTCCTGTACAACCAATCTCTGGGAATTTGAAATTTTTTGTAAAAGATTCCACAAGTGGAAAGCTTCCTAGATGGTGTATGCAAAAGACAGTCTGTCAGTTTTAGAAATACTTTACAGAATCACAGAATGTTAGGGATTGGAAGGGACCTCAAAAGATCACCTAGTCCAATCCCTTTGCTGAAGCAGGAACACCTAGATGGGGTTGCACAGGAATGTGTCCAGGTGGGTTTTGAATGTCTCCAGAGAAGGAGACTCCACAACCCCCTTGGGCAGCCTGTTCCAGTGCTCTGTCACGCTCACTGAGATGTTTCTTCTCAAATTTAAGTGGAACCTCTTGTGTTCCAGTTTGAACCCATTACCCCTTGTCCTACTGTTGGTTGTCACTGAGAAGAGCCTGGCTCCATCCTTGTGACACTCACCCTTTATGTATCTGTAAACATTAAAGAGGTCACCCCTCACTCTCCTCTCCTCCAAGCTGAAGAGCTAAACAACAGTTGTTCCATATTTCACTACAATCCCCAAGTCGTGGACTGTGATTCTTGGATGAAGGAAAACTGATGAGTTGCAAAATCAGCTGAAAGAAAATATCAAGAGCTTTTGCAAAGAATTCTTTGGTTTCCTTCCCAGGAATGCTGAGGTTAGAGCACTGTGTGCTATTGCATGTTTTCACCACATATTTTAGCTAGTGGGAGAGTTAACATTTCTTTTGCACTTTCGTTTTTTAAATCTGCTAGCTAACAAACAAAAGCAAAGCAGGTGAATTTTGATCAGAGTGGAAGTATTTAGGACCAGTACTCGCATGCCTCATCTTGGTAGCAAACCTGAGTGCTCTGCAACTGTGTATTCATGCTGACAAATCAGGGGAGCAGACTCTAACGTTTTGTCCTACTGTGACACTTGGTTTTTGTGGGAAGTTTTTAATTTCTGTATCTTGAGGGGGTACATTCTCTGGCATCTCAGGGCCTGCGTAGCATCAGAGTAAGGCATAGCATTCTTAAATCTTTGAAAATTCGTAATGGTTAAAATGTTACAGTGTCTTTAGCTTGATATGTTTCCCACACCTTCTGGAACAAGGCCAGAAGAGTCAGAACTGCTTTTGAGAGTACTGTGTTAGATAAGGACCCCTTTTTCAGCTGAAGATGCTTCCTAACATCTGCTTTTGCCTCGTGAAGCTGGGTGGTGGTGGCTCTGCAGCCAGAGGCTGAAGGGTCCTGTTCCTGAGAGCAGGCACAGGGTGTCTGTCTGGGAAGCTTGTGGCTGCAGCTGGAGGTTGCCCAGAAGAACCAGAGTCACTTTGGAAGGTTGGATCCACCTTGCAGACCAACAGACCAGCTACTTGCTTAAGTAGCTTAAGCTGGGAAGGGAGAGCTGAGCTCCAGACAGCAAGTCTCTGCTGAGGCAGTACTGAGACATCTCTGCTGCAACACAGGTTTAGCCCTGTCTGCCACAGGTCTGCAGCAGGAAGACCGATGTTTTGGGCAGGGCACTCTGTGGGGCAGGCAGCCCATTTGCAAAAAAGTGATGGTGAGAATCGATGCTGTTGCTCATAGTGGCCTAGTGAAGGAGCAGTGGCAGCAAGGGAGCAGCAGCCCTAAGGTGCTGCATGAGCAGCGCCTGGGCACAGCATGAGCAATGATGTTTCTCAGGTCTTCACCCTCAAACGGTGAGATCAGGCTCGAGAGTCTGATACGGAGCAGGCTGTAGGGAATTGTCCCACGGAAGTCTGGGTGGGAGCAGGACTTACCACTAGGTGGTAGTGGATCAACACAGCTCGTCTTCTCCCCCAGCTGCGAGCTCCTCAAACCTGAAGGAGGGGCGGGCAGGGAGAGTCTGGGCAGGGTCTGGACCTGCAGAACTTCTGCTGTGATGCCTAGACTGCAAAGATATGTAACTTTAAAAGTTTTCTGCAAAAATTGTGGTGTCTGGGGATTTGAGCAGTATCACCAGGAAGTGCAGAAGGTTCAGAAAGAAAAATGTTAGTATTATAGAAAATGGAACAAAAAAGATGAGTGGCCAGCTCTGGGAGTGGAACCCTTTTCCTTCCATTAAAAACAAAAGAGCATAACAAACAGACATGAGGTGTAATCTGACCAGACATGGTGAAGCATACCCCTTGGGATGGCACTGTGCCAAACAGACTGTCTGTGCTAGTAGAAAACAGCTATTCTAAGGAAGCTGCCATCATTTTATTAAATTATCTTAGAGCTTTTAGCTGCTATCATATCTCTGAGATGACTCTGCATTAAGGCATCTAGGCCCTATGCAATCTTTAGTTTATGTGTCCCTGGACAGTGCTATGCTTCACAGCAAATCTTCGAACAGCTGTGCTGAAATAGTTAAATTCATTTCTATCAGTAATATATATTGCAGCAACTGCTGTCATTTTTCTTGAACGAAGGCATTGTGAGTGCTAATGGTAGGGTTCAGTTTTGGGGACTCAGAACAGTGCAGGCAGAGAAAAGCTCAGACCTGTGAAGTAACCTCAATTCTGCTCTGTACTGGCAACAGCCAGCAGTAATATTGGGCTGGTCAGTGATCTTCTAATTAAATAGTTCCCCATGGAAACAAAGTTCCAACAAAGCAACCTCTTGCGAAAACGTTAATTCCGGTAAACCCGCTATAAACCCCAACAGACTGATTTTTCTTCTCAGACCATCCACCTTGGGATCAGCTGCCATGCTGGGCAGCCCATGTCCTGGGTTGCCAACATGCCCCTGGTCTTGGTCCAGCAGGGAGTACCTGGTCAGTGGCCATGCCAGAGCACAGCTGAGCCATTGTAATGGCCTGTGGGAGAAAGTCCAGATCTGTGACTCGTCTGACATTGAATCTTTGCAAAATATATATTTTTATATGCTGAAGCTCCTGTCTCCAGTTGAAAAAAAGAAGTCAAAATCTTCCTTCAGAGAGGAATAGTGGTGTCTGTTCAGAACTGACCAATGTGCTTATCACAAAGCTGTTGTAATTAATAGTGATTTAGAAGATCTTTCATATGGAGTTTTTTGGGGCATTATAACATGCTTGATTAATTAATGAATAAATTTACTCCTTTGTAGAAAATGTTTAAAATGTTTTGTATTAAAGCCACAAGGTAATGGGGGTAGTTACTAGGACCTTGCAAAATAATAATGGAAGAATAAACCACAATAACAGGGTCATATAAGTATCTGAAAATAAGGGATTATATGAATGGAGAAAATCTGAGATAATTCGATCTCAACACTAATGTACTTTTCTATGCAAAAGGTCTTTTATATATAGCACTTTGAAATAGAAATATTTTTAAGCCAAGACCTAAATTAAGTATGTATTTGTAGGCCAAATACTGCAGAGTTTAGTGGACTCAATATACTGTTTAGCAAGTACTTGTACCATGAGAAACTACTGCCACATTTGTCTGGGAGCTTAGAGTTTGGAGGGATCTTCTAATATAGAGAGTCCAGTTGTCTGCTGTTGCAGGCAGCCTTGTCCCATTATCCCTTTATCAGATTTATCAAGCTTCATCTTAAAACTGATTAGGCCTCTTGTGGCCACTGTTTCTGCCTGGTAGTCTGTTCCAGAGCATTACTTCATTGATGGGTAAAAACGATGGTCTAAATTTTTATGCGGCTGGTTCGTAGCCATGTGTTCTTGTGCCAACATTGTCCCATTGCTTAAACTGCTCTTTCCCTTGCTTTGTGTTTTTTCCAATGTTTTTACAAAAAGGGATCGTATGCCCTCCCAGACTTTGTTAGATGAAACAAGCTTAGCTATTTTAGTTTCCTCTTATAAGATAATTTTAGATTCATATATTTCTCTGCATCACTTCCAACATGAATTAGTTTTCCCTGACCATTGGGGACCACAGTGCTGTGCTTTGTTTTGGAAAAGCCTCATCCAGGCAATGCCTCACACCACGGCATTAGTGCTCAGGGCTTTTCTGTGAGATTGCTGCGGTGCGTGAAAGCTTTTGGCAATTAGCCCCACCATCAGCTATTCCCCAGGCATGCCCAGCCAATCTCAGCTGAGTGTCCTATGTCATTACATCCCTTTGGCTGAGGAAGCGAGCTGGAGGCAAAAAAACCAAACCAAAACAACATCTTTACTTAGGCCACGTCAGACAATCCTTCAAGCAGTATGAGTATAGACTCTATAATTTCTGAATTGGTCAAGCCATAATAAGAGGGTGTTTTTACCTTTATTAAATGTTTTCATATCCCTGTTCTATAAATACAGTCAAAAAATACTAGGTGTGGCCAGTGCTATGTTTTTAATAGGACTTGGAGTTCTTCCAGTTTGGCCAGATAATGTCTGATGCCAATGCTTTCCCAGGTGATTTCGAGGCACATGGGTTGAGTAAGCAGTAACAAATATAACAAAGAGTCTCAGATGCTTGCTACCCAGTGCAGAATTAAACTTTTGTTCTGGAATCTTTTTATATTAGGACGTTTTAGGGCTACTAATGTTATTTAAAGGAGAAAGC
This sequence comes from Nesoenas mayeri, assembly GCF_963082525.1. Lineage (NCBI taxonomy): Eukaryota > Metazoa > Chordata > Aves > Columbiformes > Columbidae > Nesoenas > Nesoenas mayeri. The sequence continues at coordinate 78,948,975 of NC_137544.1, read as the reverse complement.
CAGATGTGAATTGTCCCCAAACCTGCTCTAACCAGTGAGATTCCCAGAACTGGGAAAATGCTTTTCTGTATTTCCTGGATTTTGATTATATGACAAAATGGAAGTGGAACTCTCACCCATGAACGGTGTTTGGAAGGACACCATATGTTCCTGTGTTAGAGATGTTCTAAGGGTGTACACAACTACTGCTTTTTTAAACCTTCTTATTTTGCCTATTCCAGTTAATATCCATTGATTTGTAATTTCTCATTTACATTAGTACACAGGCGGAATATAGGGATATAGTAGAAACTCCAAGGAGCATTTGAATAAAACAAAAAGCAAATAGTGTATTTTGTTCCAGTCAGTGTTTTTTTTCAAACTAATGTGGCTCAGTCTAAAGTAACCATCAGTAAAACATGGTATCCACAGCCATCCTAGACCTTGACTGCCTTTTCTGTTCTGTTTATGTAGCAAGTTCCAGTTTTGCTGCATTATTTCTTCAATTGTTTTGCTACTATATAAAAGTCAATGAAGTGTTAAAAAAGACAAAACTGTGCAGACACTGAGGCTCATGACAACTAAATAGATCGGTATAGATCATTGGTATTGAGCAAGTCAATGTGTTCTGTTGCCTTGCTCTGCTGAATGAGGACTGCTTTGCCTGTGTGAGGCTGTACTGCCCCAAAGGCAAGCTGTCCAGGGTACAGATGTGGAGCTGCATCTTCCTCTGACACATTTTGAGGAATATAAAAGGTATATAAAAGCAGGGTCTGCACAGAACAACTAGTGGACTCAGAGAAACATTACCAGTCTAGGGAAAATCACATTATCCCTATTCCCTTTTTAATTTTTTTGTTTAATAGTTATTATTAATTATTATTTATCACCCATTGTCTGATAGAAGATAATGAAGATGAGTGCAAGTATTTATCACAACCATATTTTTCAATAGGCTGTACCTAGTGATAGCTGTGATTGCCTCAGTATGTTGTAGGCCACATGGTGCTGAGCAGTTTCACATGACAGATTCTCACCCACCTAAGGAAAGTCCCTCAGGAGAAAAGATTTCTTGAGTATGAGGTACATAAATAACCACTAATCCAGAAAAATTCTGCTGCCAATCCCACAGTTTCATTTTGGAACTAGGTGTTGTGCTTGACATTTCCCCCTCATTTTCCATCTCCCTGATTTCAGAAGTCCTTTTCCTTTTGCCTGCCTCTGGCCTCTCAATTTTTCTTTTGGAATAAGAAAGTGAAAACAAACCTTTTGTGTCTATTCTATGTCTCTACTTTGCAAGAGGAGAAAGTCCAAAACAGAAGAGCTGGTGCCCTTCACTGCAGTTCCTTGAGGAAAGAACCAAATGCTGTTGTCATAGAGCCTCTACCATTGCCAAGGTGGGGACAGAGATCTTGGTCACCATATATGAGGCTCATGTTCAGTGCTTGATCAGTAAAAGGATTTGGTGACTCAAAGATCTTGATTGAATCACAAGCAGGCTCATGCTTTAAAGGTCCATAAATATAAATAAGTCTTTGCAGACGAGACAGGTTGTAGTCATAACTTGTTTTCCAGCCATGTTCTGTTTTAGGTAAATAGACTTTTAAATCCATGGAGTGCAACACAGAAGCATTATCCTTAATAAAGCCTCCTTTCTGTTCTGCTGGCTTTATACAATCAAATTTTATATTTCTTACCTGTTTGAGGTCTGCTGAACAATTACCATGGGAGGAGTGTGTTTTCTGCAAGTCCAAGAGAGAAACCAGGCACTTGGGGGCCTTTTCATTCTCCCTTCTTGTCCAGAAAGTGAGAGAGGAGGTCCTAACTACTGCATGCTCCCATGGGGGACTGGAGATAAAATTAGCATACTTTTTAAAAGACGTGTTTTACCTAAAATAACTTTGAAACCAAAGGTGTTGTCAGGACTTGCTCTTCATTTCTTTGTTTTCAGAATTAGTGGAAAATACCAAACCATGTCATTTAGGCTGACAGTTGTTCTGTTTCCTGAACTGGAGATAATGAAACAGTGGCAGGTGTTTATAAAACCTCATCTGCAAGCTCATTATGATATATGCAATAATTAGCTCTCCTGGGGATGTGCTTCCCAGCAGCCTGCACAAGTGACTCACACTGACTTCAGTGGGAGCTCCATGCGGGGCACTGGGCCCCTTTATATAATCATGGGAAAGAAAAGGGCTGTCATCTTTACTTACGGAAGGCAACTTGAATGCATAGATACAGCTGGCTATTTTTATGTCATCCTCCGATTTTGCTTGCCACTATTGAATTCTGCCTGCTCTTAATGTTCTTTCAGAGATTCCTTCCTCCCACTTCTCCTGTGATGTGAATTTTCCTCAAGCGTCATGGCCCATGTTTTTCCTTTCAAGCGCATCATCGCCAGTGACGGCAGAGTGAGCTGAGAGATATGGAAACAGAACTGGTTCCTCTCACTCTGAGAGAGTCCTCTTGTCTCCATAAGTCATCCAAGTAAAAGCTATCAGTTCAGGGGTTTCTCTCCGTCTCACCTATTCCTGTTATATCTTACTGCAGCTGCAGTGATTTCAGCAGACAAATCTTGCCATATATTGATGTGAGGGAGCTGACTGCCACTTTGCATTTTGTTCAAGCCTTAGCTGTCACACTTGCACGGTGCAGTTAGTGAGCCTGACATTTTATGCATTGTATAAGCTATGGATGAGTCACAGAGTCATAGATTCATGGGAATCTTTCCAGTAATGGGCTTTGACTCAAGCCTCCGGTACCCTTGACTGAAACAGATGGTGTGTCTGCAGGAAAGCAGGCAGCCGGGTGGACACCATTTATGGCTGTATGATGTCACTGACACCGATTTGCACCAGCTGCTAATGAAGCAATACTTACAACATGTGCAAAGCCTTTCCTGAGAGCTGCCCTACTGAGTCCATTGCTGTTGCCCCTTTGTTCCATTGTTTCATCCCTGACAGCGGGGGCTGTAAGTAGTGAAGCAGCGACAGATAGATGTGTGGCAACCCATTTCTGTTGCATTCTGCCTAAGCATTAGGAACTGGGATTGCTTTAGTTCCTAAAGCGTGGGACTTTTTGACCTTTTCACATTTTAGCATTTAATTTTAAAACAATCAACTTGGAAGGGGTAAAGTGCTTTACTAGAAATTCACTATCTGTCATTTCTACAGAGAAAAATGGAAATGTTAATATTGACTTCAAAGGTAGTGCAGTAAAAGTCTGTTTACCCACAACACAACCTTCCTGAAGTCATCCTGTGCCTAAAATGTGTGCTTTGGAGTACTGGAAAACCTTTACCAGTTGTGGAAGTATCACCATGTATTTCCTGTCTGTATAGAAGTAAAGTGACTCTTGTTTTTAAGGTCTCATCCCAAGAGCTGACAGAAGGTAAATCATACAGCAATCTCTTCTGTACCTCTTAAGCATGAAGGAAGGGAACATCCTGTAAAGACCTGTATCTCTAGGCAGTCTACAGATAGAGCTGCTGATTGTCTTTGAAGAGACTTGCCATAATCGCTTCCTTTTTGCTGTCTTCTTCTAATTGCTTCCTTTCCAGTAAAATTCTGGAAAGGGTGATAAATTTCTGGACTTTGTAGTCTGAATAGTTGAGGGTTCCCTTTGTTATGGCTTTGTCTGCTGGAGCTACTGACGCCCAGGCCAACATGATAGCAAATTCTCACTAATAAAAACTCAGAACATCTTTATTCCTACCGCCTGGCAAGGACTGGAAAGCTCTTCTATTCTGCCTTCTAAACTGTGGTGTTGTAGAAAATTTATTGAGCTTGTAATTTTCAGTGAGAATGAAACTGGGGAACTTTCAGTCCAAAAAATATAAGCAGCTGTTGGTCGGGGTGTAGAATGCAGGAGTGAAAATGTAAATCTCTATATTCAAGTTTCTAAAAGTGAATGGAGGTATCGGACTAAAGCTGGCCATGGTACTGAGCACCAAAAAGCAAGTTCTGGTATAATGAAACGTTCTTTGTGATCAACTACTTTCACAAGTTTTCTTCATAAAACAACCACTTACACAAAGAACTCTCTCACTGCTCACACTCTATCTGGCTTGTGTTTTAGTTTTCATTCTGGGGTAAAGAATGGGGGAGAATCCTTCTTGTTGAGAGTATAAACTTCATCTCCACATCAGCAAAGGCTCCATGACTCATGAGCTTTCTCCTTTGGTCAGGTCAGCCACTCTCAACAGCTTCTTCTTCTCTGTTTAGAGCCTGCTCCACTGCAGCTCGAAGCATGGCCTGTTCATGGTGCAGCCCACAGTCACGTTGGTGATGAAAGAAGAGGGGAAACTATTTGTATGTCTCTAACAAACTGTGAGATATGATGAAATAATTCAGGATTTAAGTCACTACCAGCTTTAGAAAGAGATGTCCCCAGACACTCTGATGTACTTCTAGTATTTCAAAGAAATCAGGTAACTTTTACCTTGCACTCTCACAAATATGAACAGACTGCTTGTTCTTTTTAGGAAGGGAAACAGTTAATGTTTTTTATTGGCTCTGGATGATTTTTACTAACTAGACCTATTTAGAATTGAAGTTTACAACAAGTATCACATTTTTAAATGTTTTTTTCTTGGGGAAAGCAAGGAAATTGATCAGAAAATACTGGGTTTGAACAATACATATAACATGTCCATCTGCGTTTATGCTGTCAGATATATTATATATGTGATAATGATGTACCAAATTGCATCAGGTTCTTCCCTTTATGTATGTCATTACAAATCTGGCTTGATACCTTATAGGAAAACTTCCTTCCTGTGTAGTATTGTGTTTTATCAGTTATTAAAGTGTTAGGATTTCTCATACATTGCTTCAAATATGGTTTATCGCTTCTGATCTAAAAAACTACATTTCCTATGATATTAATCTGAAACCTCATTTTAAAAAGTGCTCTGCACGCAAATCTACTTGCAGATAGTCAGGAAATGTCAGTGGTGGTATATACACAGTTATGGGGCGAACAGAGGGAAGAAGAAAAGCATTATACTTTGTGAACTCACACCTTCTCATTTCAAAAATAGTTTGGAGGGATTTCTTCAGAAATACACTCTTATCTTAAGGCACAGTTTGCTTATAGAGGGTGGTAGAGGTTGGCTATATATACATGTTCTCTGTTCCTGCACTAGAGTGTAAAACTATTTCTTCTGCTTCCTCTTGTGGCTGAAAACAAACTGACTCACAGAGAGTCCAGCTCTGCATTCGCATGAGTAGAGTGAAAGAGAAGAGTGGAAAGAAGAGGGTTGTTATTCACTTCTTGCTGTCCAATGACACAAAATGAGTTAGTGGTTCATGCGCAGATACGGGTACTGCAGAAACATTATGGCCAGAAGAAAATGACCCAATAAACCCTCCTGTGCTGTTGGGGGCTTGTTGGTGACCAGCAGGGCAGACCCCTGGCAGCCCTTGAGGGGAGCTCTGCTGCGCTTCTCTGCAGCAGACACAACATTGCTCAACCTTTCTCTTGCTGTCTGTTGACTCTGCATTTGTAGCAGGACTTCAGTATCTAACTTCAGCAAAGATAGTTGGGCCAAGCTCTGTACGAAAAAGCACAAAAGTGACTTTTTTTTCCTTGCTTAAAAGTATTTAATTCAACATCTAAATGGTAATTAAGGCATGTGAAGCTCCACTTGCCAAATCTTTAAGTCCCATGGCTCTGCAGGGGACTCACAAGTGCAACTGAGACATTTGCAACCCTCCTGTTCATGCACACTTTGTTGGCCACCACTGCATTCAAACCTTTGGAGCTTTTGACTTAGATGGTAAGATTAACTGCCTGCCTGAGCAATTTCTATGGTCGCATTGACCATGGTGGTCTCAGATGACCCAGGTAAGGTGGATTCACATATTATTGACCTCATAAGCAACGAAAGTTCAGTCTAGCACATCAAAGTACAGTGTGACTTATCAGTGCTGTGCATTCACATTTAACAGTCCTAAGGCACCTCCCTTGGCAAGAAGTTACTGGGCACAACCAGGAGCCAGTCTACTTGACAAAGTAACATGTCTGATTTCTTCTCTTAAGTGTCCCAAAGAATTTTAACCCCTCTTGTGAATAGATGTTATTCTTTTTTACTTCTAACAACTCACTGATTTTTAAATGATAAAATTTCTCACACCAGTTAATGCATGCTGGTTTCTTGATTTGACTGCAAAATGCTGTATTTCCTTGCTTGCTTTGTTGTTTTTTTTTCAGTAAGTCACACTTGCAGAATATCCTATTTCATGGAGCAGGCTGGCAATTGGAAGCAAATGTGTTTGTAAAACAAACCCTAAAATCTGCCGAGTTTGTAGCAGGGGCATGGTACCAACATAAGCAGTTCTATCAGAGCACGTGAAACAGTTGTAATAACAACTTTTGAAGCATTTTAGATTAGTTTATTTTGCTTTTGAATAGAACTGTAGGTCTTCTTCCTTTCCACTAATAACAAAAAATAAGAGGAGTGGAGATGAGGCTGTTGTTCTAGGCAGTCTTGGGATATGGACAGACATCTACAGGGAGCTGGTCTGTGGCTTTTCCCCCTACAGAACAGGTGTATCACAGGGCATTTAGTTTCAAGTAAATGGAAAATTCAGAATTGCAACCTCCAAGCATATATGAAAGGCAAAAGCAGACTTGAACAGACTTCCAGATTTTATACAGTATCAGTGAAGACACTCAACATTGTTACCTACAGAGCAACAGAAGGTAAAAGAGATCAAAGCCAAATATTTATTTGCACTATATGACAGGAATGTGAAATATGTCAGGAACAGAAAGTACAATAGTTCTCACAGGTATTTCTGTCCTCTATTTGAAAAGAAACCAAGTGGCATCCTCAGCTCTCATACTTTCATTCAAAAATAATTAGGAAAATTTTTATATTAGAAACTACTAGTTAAATATTTTTCAGCCTGTAGAATGTGTAATTTACAACCAACGGTTTAAAAACCCCCTACTGATTGAAAAGTTCTCTGAGCCTCTGATGTTAGGATATAACAAGCTAGCTAGTATCAGTAAACATCAAACTTTCACCAGCTTGCTTTTAAAAACTGAAGTTCCTAACTCTGGGGACAAAACATTGTTCTTTTAAATGCCAAAACATAGCTCTTTCTGTCTTTACTGTGATGAATGAGGAATGAGTGGATATGTTTTTGCTGTGGAAGTTGTCAAAGAAGTTAGGTCAGTGGCTAGGCTTGTGATTTTTGACCTTATTTTACTTTTTTATATGATTACTGTATTCCAATCCTGCTCGTTAGGTAGAGATGCTTGGAGTAAATGTGACTGACCAGCTGTATGGCCTTACTTGAAGAGAATTTGTCAGTGGTTGATCTCCAGTTCCTTTTATACTAAGGGGTGACATGAGAAAGATTTCCTGGAAAGTGTGATCATCTGAAGGGAAGGAAGGTAGGCTTGGATCTTATTATAGTGACTCACGTTCTCTCTGGAACAGACATGAAACAATCTATGAGGAACTACCTCCTATGTCAGCTGATATGAACACTAGTATAGCATGAAAAGACCCCTTTTTAAATTACATTAAAGGCAGCATATGATATCAGCATTGTGTGATTTACACCAGCTGGCTATTGGTTTTTGTCTGAAGTTACAACTTTTCCCTAACTGTGATGTACAAAATATTTGAATCAGTCACCCTCTCTTCAAGGGAAAATAAATGAGGTTCATTGTTCTTCAGAGGACCCCAGGTTTGAAACCTTCTTGATTAAAAACTCCTCCAAATCTAGGCAATAACACAGGACCTATAACAGTACCTGGTTCTCTGTAGAAGTACTAGTGGCATAAGAGTTGATGTCTTGAGACAAAAAGGGAAATTGCAGTCCGTGTAATTCATAGCTTTCATTACCAGGAACAGGACATAAGTAGTTAAAGATGCACTGTTTTCCTGTGCATTTAACTGTTTTCTACGTAACCAGAGCCTAAGGCAGCCTGTTCCTGCATGTGTGTGTTTGCTACGGATGGAAAATCTGCCGACACTTACATGTCCTTGGATTCAATAACTCGGCTCCCATCGTCTTCAGGGAGACCAGAGGCCAGAGCTACAAATCCTGTCAGATAATTATAAACGGAACCAAGAGTTGCGGTGCACAGTAGAACCCCGCATGGCAGGGATTCGGGGAAGCATACAGTGTTCTTCATCAGGGAAGAAAATAATGTAACAACAGGAGACATTTTCAGTGTTTTAAATGCTCCTCAGGAAAACTGAACACAATTTTGACTGTGCAGATTTATGTACTCCACACCTTCCTGGAATTTTTCCACCTTTGAGGGATTTTTTAAAAATCATAAAAAGCTTCTTTCAGTATGTTCCAGTGTGTATTTGTTTCCACAGCTCATCACTGAAACCCCAAGACAGCAACAGCTGTTGTGAATGCATAATCAGATTACCCAGCTAATTAGTGGTTTTAAATGGACTTGGTGGTTATTTTTTTCCCTCTCCTTGTGATTTCAGTGTCGATGACACTGTTAATAAGTTCTTAATGAGGAAGAATGTTATATAAATGTTGGGTAAACTAGGTCTTCTTTTATATTCAAAGCATAGCGCACAATTAAAATGTACCATGGATAAAATCATAACTTCATTTAAATCATCTCAACCTACCCACTCTGCACTGAAATGAATATATCCTGCTTTTCATTTGATGTGTCCTGTTGTGTTAAATGTACCATTCTGATTTAAAAGTGGCAAATCCTGTGGGTGCCCCGAGTTGCTATTGGAGCCAGACGCTGCGCACTTGCAAGACATGCCTCCACACAGCTCCTCTGGTTTGAAGAAATGTGTAAAATGATCTCACTCGTCATTTCAAAACAGGTTTCTAATCCATTTCCTTACAAAAACAACCAACCCATTGAAAATACAGTATCTCCTTTAAAGTTGACAATCTATTGCTGATTTTTTCCACAAGGTTTCCTGCTTTATTTGTGGTGTGATCACAGTTAATCAGGGAATAACAGTGCAATCTGTAAAGAATTTTTACAATTTGTTAGAAATCATTACTTTTAAAAACTATTGCTCAGGATCACTTCTCAACATTAATTTTGGAAGCACACTGGGGTTTGTTTTGGTTTGGTTTTGTTGGTTTGGGGGGGTTTTCCCCAAGGGTTTTCCCCAAAATGGTGGGACTTTTTTAAGAATGTGATTTGGATAGGTAGAGTGTTATATTTAAGAAGCACTACCCAGAGGCTGAAATTTTCTGAAAGCCTTCTTCTGATCACCTCTGCCCAGCGGTGTTGGCAAGTAAGGGATGGGGGGAAATGTCCAAACAAAAAAAGGGAAACTTTGCAGATTTTTAAAAGCACAACTAAATTTGAGGGGTAAATGAACCTAATTTCTTCAGTAATGTGGAAGTTTTAAGGAAATATATATTTATGGTATCCTCCCATTTTTTAGAAAATGAACATGTGTCATCAGCTGTCAAAAGACAGACTAGAAATAGTGGAGAACTGCAGCTGGATTTTGTGTGATGTTGACTGGGCTCAGAATACAGAGAATGATTTAACTCCTCTTTACTGCTGGGAGAGGAAGGCTGCTTAATTTCTGTGTATAATAGCACGGCCCACAAGCTATGAATCAGTCTCCCTATAGAAAATAATGACGTTAGCTTTAGAGTTCATGTTTCTGAAAATATTAAAAATTTATTTTTTAGATGTTTCCTGAGAATTTACCACTTTCATTTTCTGTGCTTTGATCTGCAACTCTGAGGATATGAGTAAGTTTTAAAGGGGAAGTGGAGTTTCTTCATTGACCACATAAATGCAAGAGCTGGGCTTTTATGGAAGATAATCTGATACTATGAAACTAGTGATGAACCCTTCAGAATTGGCATGGCTGAGAGGACAGCTTTAGGGCATGAGAAGTACCAGGTCTCAATGAACAGAGCAAAGTGAAGATAAAAATTCTGAGCTCTGGCATTGCATCCTGGCAGCCAAGAACCTGCATCCAGAGTTCAGCTTAATCGTTCCCTTTCCTTGCAGGCATGAAGCAAATGTTTTTCTACATGCACCCGTTTAAACATGACTGGCTTGTCTATATTGCTGAGAAGAGACTTAGCTTATTTACCTAAGGTGAATCTCTGACAATTTCTGTCCACTTACTGCCTGTAGCCTCCTCAAAACTTTTCTCTTTCTAATCTTTTAGATAAAGATTTGGTACTAAGATGTTTCTAACTCTGAGGCTATATTTTCTGTAAATACGTTGTTGGTGTGACAGTGTGCTGAGTACCTGCAGTAACAAAGGTACATGTGCTTCTGTCCTACATGCAGGGGTCAGAGTCACGGACCAGAAAGGGAAAGAGCTTTTCCTTTCCTTTGGAAGTGATATCCCAGCTGCTCTCATTGCAGATGTTGGAGCGGTGCCTCTGCAACTCAGTAGGTAAGCCCTGCCAATCTATTAGCTAAGTTGTTTAGCATGGACTTTGATTAACTTTTGGTCAAATTTAACTTCCTCTTGGAAAACCTAGCTGTTTGTTTTCTGTTGTTGCTACAGTTCTGGCTAATATCTAGAGATCCATGTTATTAAAAATGAATAAACGAATGATTGTATTGAGATTAATTTTTGTTTGGCATCAGCAAGCTCTATTTATGACTACCAGCAGCTGAAGCAGCCAGATGTGTGTGTACGTGCGTGGTTTCTCAATCACGTGGGCTTTTGCACAATAAATCCATTAGTGCTGATTGCTTCCCTTTCTCTAAAAGGCCCTGCTTTTTCGCTTCATTTTGCTATCTCTAACTCTAATTCAGCAAATAGCCTTTAGTAAAATCCTAAGGAGTAGGACATAGGTGAATTATATAATTTAATACATTAGTCACAAAACAGCTGATGAATTTGTTAAGGGTGAGTCACTACTTTATTGCCTGTGTCTTCTAGATGTAAAATGGATCTTTGTGATTTTTGGTTGTAATGTGGTTGGGTGTTTTTTTTGCCGCTCCAACCTTCATTATTCTGTTCTGAATGACAGATGCCTCATCTGTTTTATGACTAGGAAGACACACTGTATGAAAAACACACCTGTTTTCTCTCTGGGTTTAGTCTGCGTTTTTAAATGTGTTTGCTCTTTACTACCTATGAAACCTCACCCTTTTATTTTTTTTCTGAGCAAGTTGTAAATATAGCTTTGATATGCATTATGTTTAATGTAAGGAGAGTCTTGCTTAACATTTTTCACCATTTCTCACCATTTGCAGAAGTGATTTGCACCCTGCAAAGCAGAGAGCACCCCTGGAGTTGGGGGAGTCCAGCTGCTGCTGGTGGTGTGTCACAGCACAGTCAGGGGTAGGAGGAGTGTGTGATACAGTCTCTCGGTGGCAGAATGTCCTCCTCTCTCAGAGGCATGATTTTAGTTTGAAAATTACATCATCTTATGGAGGTTTCTCACCTTGGGCTTGAAACCGAGCCTGCAGCTTGAAAGTCAGCCTTCTCTCGCAACAGTTCATGTGTTACTTTGGAGTGTGGCAACGAAGGCAGCTGGAGGAAGAAGTGATTTCCTCATGACCTCACCTATTTATTTCGCACATTCACCACTGTCTTTGTACATTTATCTGCACCCAAAGCTGCACATTGTGGCTAAGCTGTTACAACATGTCCCTAGCAGCAGAAGGAGAGGTCTTCCTTCCTCTCGGTGTCCCTCCCACTGCCCAGTCCCCAGATCTCCCTTCTGCCCGGTGCTACTTTTGGGGCCAGTCAGGGAGCTGGGGGAGCCCAGTGGCTTGGCAGCACAGGGCGGAAAGGGAAAGGGAAAAGGAAAGCAAGAATGTGCCATCCTCTTTTGATGGCTCTGAGATCAGCTTGTGTCAAAGCCATAAGGCATGTAGCTGCAGCCAAAGTTTCGCTTTTCCCATCCCATGGGTGGTTAATCGATGAGCCTTTCATATTGCCACACAATTCAGAAAAGCATTTTTTGAAGACTTGCAAGTGCAACTGGATGATAATGGGATTTGAAGGAATGTGATAGGTTCTTCCTGGGGGAAGAAGTCACCACAGTTTCTTTTCAGGATCACAGCCCTTTTTACAGTCTCCCCAAACATACCCTAAAGTGAGAGACAATGTACCTTCTTCGTGGAGTGGGTCCAACAGATCCCTCAAGACAAGGTCTGTGAGTCAAGCTCTTACTCATTTCCACAGATATGCCAAGGAGTCTATTTTTTAAGGCACGTGCCTTCCAGGCAAGTAGTGCTATCAGAAATAATTGTAGTGATGCAGCTCTCTCTTCAAAACAAGCCAGCATTTGTTAGCTCACTGGACATAGTGAGTCAAAATTCAGATTATGCCTACAGATACAGGAGTAGCCACACAACAGGCTTTGCTTTTCCCGGGAAGTATCTTGCTGCTTTACCTCCCTCTGTGTGCCTCTTCTTATGCATCTTTGCCTACTAGGCCATGTTCTTTTACAATGTTAATTACTGAAATTACTTCTCAGTTATTGGACCTTCTATTATCTCAACCATGCTGCTTTTTCCTCAGGAAAACAGCCAATTCAGTTCTTGACAGATCGTTTCATACCAGCCTGCCCTGGGCACTGTTTGCCCACATTTTTCTTTCTACAATCAGGGCTAGTGATTAACTATTTTCCCATCTCTCCCCCATTCAGCAGCACACAGGAAGCTGGAGAAGCACAAATATAGTTCATAAAATAATAACCAAACCCTCTTATCTCTCATAGAGAGTTCATGTAGAGGTACAAAAGGGTTATCCAAGGCCTCTTGAAGTTTCGCATAAAGCAATGAGAATATTTCTAGTTCACATGTGGAATAGGAACAACATTTCAGTAGTCTGCAACTGGTCACCTGCATCCTTGAAGACCAGAGCCTGGTATGCTGAGGGGAAGAACATTGCCCCTTTTGCTTATTGATGCTTTATGGACTTTGTGAGGACTTCGGAAAAAGGGTGATTCTGTTAATGGTTAACCAAGTCAACAACAAGACTGGGAAAACTGTTAATGATATATTCCCCCGGGAGTGGAGCTAGAGCAATTTGTAAAATGATGCGTGATATCCACATGCATATACAGCCATATCCCAAGGAGAAGTGGGCAGAGTACCACAGGCGGCGTGCAGGGCTTTCTGACTCACTGCACAAATCACAGTCAGGGGAGTATTGCTTAGGATTATTCCTCCCAAAAAACAGTGTTATGTAAGGATGACATTCACTCCAGACATAGTAGGTTTGATTTCATCTTTGCCTGCCCACACTTGGGGTGAGAGCAATAACTTGTGCCAGAGAATCCTTGACTCAGGAACATCCAGGTCCCTGCATGTTGCATTGACTGGACACTCTTGTTATGCAAACACTAAATCATATGGATTACAGGCAAAGAGGAGAACTGGTTTGCACTGGGATGAGGCTCTATGGTGTTCAGTCATTATCTCCATTTCAGCCCACCTCTGAAGAACTGCTTTGCTTATAGTCACTGCCTAAGTGCCGGTGGCTGTGCATTAATGCCCACTTTGTTCCCTCCCTTTGCATCAGAGAGGCAGAGCAGCTTCTCAGAGACAATCCCTCTATCTGTGTTGTGTTTCTACTAGGCCTGACACAGTCTGTCCATAACAACAGGATGACTGCTAGTTCTAGCCCCATCTTAGCAGGGCACGGTTTTGAGAGGCCTCTGAACCACCATGGGCATCCTCTTCTGCAGGCTGGGGAAGCGCTGCCGCTCTCTCCCGTCTTTCACCGCCTGTCTGTGGGCTTCCCTCAGCAGCAGCAGCAGCTGATGGTCTGTTCAAAGGGAGCTTTCGCATCTGTCTGTAACCATAGTGACCATATTGGTCCCAGTGTTTTGTGTTTCCAGGAGCCAGAAATGCAAGTGTATGTATAATGTTTCCTTTCTATGGCATCTTCTTCCTTTCCTGAAAACACCTGCACATTCTCCTCATATTATAGCCACAGAGTACAGCAGACTTATGGAAAGTAGTGCCTCTTGTATTTTTTTTTTAATACATTTAGAGCCTCTTTTTTATTTCCAAATGAGGATCTCTTGGCTTCCAAAGTATATTTTTTAAAACAACATAACTTCTGTGACCATCCTTCATCCATTGAATTTATATAAATAGCTTCAGTTGAAAAAAAATACAGGAAGGATTACTAATTCAGTGCAAATCCTCATCTTAAAAGGTATCAGTCTCTTCCTCCCTCTTGTATTACAAACTACAAATTTGCTGGATAGTTTGCATTAAGAAGGCTCAATATTTCTGCTTGGCTTTCTGCCACTTTTCATTGCTTAACTGCTTTTGACGATTAGCAGCTCTTCTGTTTATTAGGTTTGTATCAGTTTAATGAGGTATCTCCATTGGGCACTGTTAAATCTGCCTCTCCCGAGCAGCACTACTCATGCTCAGTGATTAGTTTCTCCTCTCTGTGCCATTCCACTTAGTGAAATCCCAAGCATCTCAGCCTGAAGTGTAGCACACGATCAGTGTTACAACATGCAATAGTGCAGGGAGGGGGAATGTCCTAATCCGAGGTTGACCCCACAGCCCAATTCTTCCATCTGTGAATCCAGGCCCTGCAGGTAAATGCCTGTCCTGGACACTGGAGTCTTCGCACACCCCTGGGGATCTGCAGTCACAGCATGAGAGAAACACACTGACAAACATCTTCTGAAGAAAAGCAACATAAAAGCGCCAAATTAATTGCAAATTATTTGCATAACCAAGTTAGAAAGTTGCTGAGTATCAGAGTAACTAAAGGAGGTGATGTGGGTTCTGCTGGGGCAAAACAGCACATCCTGCGGAATTATTTTTGCTGCCTCTCACACTCTGTTTGGGCTGTTAGGCTGATTATACTTAGTCTGTCATGTGCACAGCTGCTATGGGACTACATGTGTAAATATTCACTAAAATAAATATACCAGCTTTGATAAATGTACCTCTTCTCAATGAACCTGACCAGTTAGCATACATTAGTACATATATTAAAAGTAGAGTTGATAAGTAGACTACAGTGGATGTCCATAAACTTGTCACCTTGCTACCATAGTGACATCTATAACATAGGCTGTCTACAGGCTACCACACTGCCTGCACTGTGGAGACAGAGGAAAGGAGGGTCTACCTCAGGACAATTAGACAATTAAATGAGAATTTAATCCTTAAACAAGGCAGAGATGGCCTTGGATTTATTAAATAATGCTTCAGAGGCTGGAGTGCTTGGGACATCTACTTATCTGCCATACAAAACCAACAGGCTGCAAGAGTCACGGCCAGAGCTGTGTTTGCTGAGCAGGTCGCTGTCACACGAGCAAAGCTCCTGCAGTCCCGGGGCTCTGCAGCTCCTCGCTCCTCTGGTTCTGTAAGGCTCAGTATTACAAAGTGACGGAACAATTCTGGCCATGCCGAAATCTCTCAGCTTCCATGGAAATTCAGTGAAGTGGAAAGTGCTTTCCAAGAGTTACTTGACACTCTGCAAGCTGAAGCTGTTGCAGTTTGTCATTTATTTATCTTTCATTTGCATGTTGGCCATCTTGTCGAACAGAGCCCAGTGCTTATCTATACTAAAAGGCCTCTCTGAATCACTCCAGCATTCAGATGTGGTGATGACACCTCAGATTAACTGGAGGTGCACCTGTGTAGTGGCCATATGGTCTGCAAAGCACAAATTACTCTTTATCCTTCTGAAAGGCTGGGCCCAAACCATCACATGCTGCTCCTTTGCTGAAGGCTTGTCAAATAAAGGTGCTTGTGATTGAATTAGCAATTGTGCTAGAATTTACAATAAAATCTGATAAATGGAGAAATGAGGCAAAAAAGAGCAAGCAAACCTAGTTAGCTCTATACTGTAATTGGTCAATGGCATTCTTATGTTCCCTTCAGACAACTGAATCCTTTTAAAAGAATAGATGTAAAGCTTATGATATCTGATACTCACCACAAACTGGAAAGTTTGGAAACTGAATCTCAGGACCTGTGCCTACTGAAGTCTGACTAATGCTTTGTGTCTTTGTTACATTTACTTGATCCATGGTTCAAATTACAGTTCAGAAACTGACCACATAATGAGATAAAAGAAAAGTTTATCTGTATCAGACATAACCTTTGCATCTCTTGTGCCTCATCTCTCTCTGGGTCAATTGGCATAGCTTGACAGTATGTGAATGAAAAAGGAAATAATCTATTTCCAAATCTTTCACCCATCCAAAAGCCATCTTTGCTCAAACTTACCCTATTTCTGTTTTTCTTTTATTTTCTACCAACATTGGCAAAAGGAGTTTCTTTTTACTTGCATTTCAGGGAGCTTTTTTTCATAGATGAGTTTTAGATAAACTCACTAGCAGGCACACATGTAGCAGAAATAATGCATATGATTTAACCAACGAGTCACATGCAACAAGAATTATGGATAGTAGAAGTCAAAAGAGAAATCACAAGGCCAACGCAGCATTTAAATCCTGTTTACAACTTCAAATGAGGGCGCTTAGATTCGGTTCTTTGCATATTTGCCTACAAATTGGCAACCTTTCAGGTTTCTGTGAGCCAGAAAGGAATGTCACTGATTTCCCTTTGCTGGTTCTTGCTCTCCGTACCTTGCTCTCCAGACTGTTAAAAAATAAAAATAAAAATTCAAAAAAAAAAAAAAAAGAAAGAAAAGAAATAAAAAAAGAAAATAGGAAGACAAAGAATTAATAAGTGTCTTCTAGCTGAAACTTTAAAAAGAGCAGTCACTGGCCAATGCATGCTGCAGAGGTGCCACCAGAGCTGCCAGAAACTGCCACTTTTGCTGAAAGATTCAGCAGAGAGAAGAAGCAGCAGTTGCCTGTGAAAGGCAAACTGCTGCAGCACCTCTGCCCCAAGCTCTGTGGCCCCCATAGTGGAAAAAGGCACACTAAAGGCCCTATTTACGCTGCCTGTGTCTTGTGATTAAATGCACGACTTTACTTTCCAAAAGCCTTGGTTTGGTATTTCTCACAAGTGTTACATATATCGAATTCGTATGTGGGCATGGGTAGGAGAAACACAAAACATGTTTTGATCAGTTGCAGAAGAGTCTAAAGCTTAGAATAAAAGTATAACTGCAGAATGAGTTAAACCCCTACTTTGGGCCCAAGGTTGCATCTTTTACATATAGCGATCAGCCAAAATACATAGTTGTTTGCTTTGTACCTTCTGGCATAGAAATTGGTGTGACATCGATTAATACAATCTTTCTCTTCAGGGTCATGCTGCTCATCATCTGCTCTGCACATAAGAGCCTCTGGCACCAGGGCCAGAGCCAGCTGATGCAGGGAATTCACTTAAGCAAAAGCAGGCAGGCAAAACAGGTTGACACTGTGCGTGGACTGTGCTGTGTCCCTGGTTATCTCCTCTGCTGATCATCTATCAAGCCGAACTGTTTGCCATCCCTTCCTTCCAGACCCTTCACTTCCAGCCAGCCTGTTCTTCCACTTGTCCTTCGTCCATGGTTTGCCACCTTCAAACTCTGTTTTCCACTGTACTTCCTTTACTCCCTCAGATCAAATTGCAAAGGTCTGTTGTCTCCTCTCTCCTACTTTTTACTAGTGGACCTATCTCCAGCACAAGCCCCTTGGAGCAAAGACTGTCTCACTATGAGTTTGTGCAGTGCCCACCACACAAACATCCCAATACAATCTAGATGAGCCCCCTTGGTGTTTCTTAACCAGCCCATGCCTTGTGTAGGGATGGCACTGCCATCCCTCCCACATGGGTGTAACAAGGTGATTTTGGCCCCTGCTGCAGATACTGTCTCTGAAGGCCCAGCTGAAATGACAGCGAATGTAGGAGCTACCTGATGATAAGCATCTTCTTCAGGCAGTAATTAATTCTGTGACAACTCCCTTAAGTCTTCACCTCTCTTTTTTACCCCACCTCTGCTCTCCTGCAGCTCCATGGCTTTTCCCTGCCATACCTCCAAACACCAGTGGAGCAAAGCACTCTCTGTTTTCTTGTCCATGCTCTTACAGGCTCAGTGGCATCCCCAGGTATAATTTCCTCATGCTCCTAAGACTGCTGATGCAGAAGTGGCACAGGAGGGGCAGAGAAGAGCCACCCTGTTTCTCCCAAGCAAGCAGAGCTGTCCCAGGCTGGTGGCCTCTTTCTGCTCCAGCTTGTGGGGCTGTTGCCCACTGCCTCCTCCTCTGCCCGAGGGGAGGGAGCTGCCTGCTTCCTCCAACAGCCCTGGCTGGCCCAGCCTGCCTGAGCAGCAACAGGAGACACGGGCTGGCAGCATCTTCCCCAGCACCTGCAAGCTGCAGGGCCAGCTCTGCCTCTCACCACGCAGCACTGCCTGCTGGTGTTGGCAGCTGCTCGTCACTTCTCTTCTGGGGCAAGACATGGGCTTGGGGGAGACCTCTCAGGCTTGCCTTGGGACCATGATGTCAGTCAGCACTGAGGAGATTTGGAGACTTCCCCAGGGCTGAAGAGGCACTGAGGCACATGGTAGAGAGGAGAACAGGGTCTCATTCACCCAGTCTCAGGAAGGCAAGCAGAGAACTTGAAATTCCCAGGTGTTTGGAGTCCATTAAAATCAATCAAGATGCTATTTTCCTGCTAATGTGCTGAGGCTTGGGGGGGCCTTATGGCAAAGAGAAATGCCGGAGATGAATCTGTGAGAAATGGTCCCAGAGGGCTGATGCTCATATAGAAAAGGCAGAAGGGTGCCTCCTTCCCCAAGGCCCTTTCCAAAGTGCCTTCCAGACCTTTGCAGGGACTTTGCACTGCCTTGTCATCCTGCCTCTGTAAGCAGCTGCCTGGCTCTTGCTGTTTCCCTGGGTTCTCCATCGCTTTCCCTCCCTCAGTGTGGGGAGATCAGGGGTTTTGAGGGGCTACTGGAACATGTGTTTGGAAAAGCAGGTCTTCCCACCCTCTGCTTCAGACTAGCAAACAATCAGAGGTAGTAAAGTTGTCCAGTTGTTGCCATAAGAAGTAACCCGAGCCATGTGTCAGTCTTGCACCTCTGCTGCATGGTTGATTTTAACAATTCTGTACCTTCTCAGGGGAGAAAGTCTTGTCCCTGAGCTGCCTGCGCAACCTGATTTAACCCCTGGCTCAGAGCAGTCAGCCACCCATCCAGGAGCCTGTCTACAGAAATGCCGTAGGAAAATGAGGCTGGGTGCTTCTCAGAACAGCAGGCATTGCTGTAAGCAAACCACACTTTATTTGTTTAACTTTGGTTTTACTCATTACACAATATCAGTCAGCCTGTGGCCTTACTGGGTAGTTTAGGAAAATGAATACTTTCAGTCAGTACCAGACAGCCGATCCATTCCTATTTGGTGGCAAATTTCATGCTGGAAAATGTGTGTAGTTAGCTGACAGAAAGGAAACAAAGGCAAAGGTTTTCTCTGTTACACAGAATGATTTTAATGCTTAAAATGATGCCGTTATAATGAGCCGGATTCATTAGCTCTCTTTAAAAAGCCATACACCTTCAGAGATAATGATCTTCAAATTTTAATTCCATTTCTAAGTGACTTGGTTTGACCTGTTTTGCTGGAAATAGTAATCCTGCTCATGAATACCATCTGCCCATTCAGACTGCTCATGTACCAAATAATATCTTCAAGGCTGGAGCTTATGGCTTTAACTATCACATGATATACAGTCCCATGCCTCTTAATCAGAGCATCAAGTGATTTATTCAATGTGCTTTTTTATTTCCTGCCACAGCCTGCCCTCTCAGAAGTTTCCAACAGCTTGAGGCAGCCAGAATTCACTCTCAGGGCTGTCTCCTTTCTGACTGGCAAGGCTTTTACAAGCAGCAGCCCTTTCTGCTTCAGCTTGCTGTGTTTGTTTCTCCTTGCAAACTTCCCACAAAATGATGAACCTTGTCAGACTGAGTATGTCATTCCACAATGAATGCAGCAAGATCTCCCCTGCATCCAAACCTGCTTTAAGGAAGGAGGTAATTTATTTGTGCCACACTTGGCACAATGGGACCCTGAACAGGCTACTCTTTAGCCGGTACCACAGTGTCAATGTTAGTAGGTTGACAAGATTGCTTGAGTAAAACTACTTGGTTGTTTCCATGGCACATTGCTATGGAACAGCTCAGCCTGTAATATGTTTGGCAACTGGCATTTTTGTATTTACATGGCCATGACCTGAAAATGGCATCTCATAAGTGAGCCATGTGTCAGTTGGTATGCCACTGGATGCTTATCCCAAGCTCACTTGCAAGATGAACAGCCACAGTGATTTAGATGCATACAGAGCATTCATTTAGTCAAATTTTCTGCTGGATATGTAACTAGACTTAGTTACCCAAAAATTGATGCAATCACCAGACTTTAAAAACAGCATTTTTCATAGCAAAGGTGCTCCTGACCTTTTGCAGCTCTATTGAAGGAATGATTCAGAGATCTATTCAAAGAACAGCTTGACCAACAATGGAGGAATATTACAGAATGCAGGAAAAAAAACAGATTGCTGGGCCCCTAATTTTAAATGTTTGGTTTGTGTAGGACACTGTGCAGTGACTTGTTATTTCACATCAGTTGTAGTTAAGGTTTATGCATCAGAACATAAATTTACATGAAATTGCTGTTTGATAACAGTGCAGACTCACATACAGCAGGGGACCAGGAAGGGATGGACGAGTGGGGATCCTGCATGATGGTGTACGTTTGTAAGTCTGTGAGCCAAATCTGGGAGGGCAAGAGCATACAGTGAAGTTAGAGTGCTAACCCAAATTCAACCTTCTGGGCATGAAGGACAGATAATGTGAAGGAAGATGACACAATGCCATGTTCCCATGGGAAACGTGGGTCTCCAAACACATAGCAGGCCTTGGCTTGACTGATCAGATTAATAACAGGCAGTGACATTACATCACACTGACTCCAGAGGGCTTCTGGATGGGTCCTGTGTATAAACTACATTTCCCAAGTGTTGATCACAACATGTCTTCATCAGCTCTGACACCGATTTTGGGGGTAGAATCACTCACGATGTTTCCACCAACTAACTCTCTTGGAATATCTGTGCTGCAGTCAGAGAACGACAGGCTTTTGCTTTCCTTTGGATCACTAACATACACGTTTCTGTCTTTCATTTCTCTGTTACAGGCCTGACTTTTCAGAATAAATGGTTTATTTGTGGAAACTTTGCTTGGGAAATCAAGGACCTTGCCACATAAAGACTAGACATGTGGACAGAGACCTTGAAAGCATTTTTTCGCATCTCAAAAGTTCTTAGAATCCTGTCAGCTAAGGAAGCGTGACACTTACTCTTTTCTAGGGCAAACAGAGACCAAAGCTACTGAGGAAAATTTTGAAAAACTGAATGTTGATCTCCTGACTCTTAGCCTGCAACTACAATCACAAGACCATCCTTCCTCCCATTTTAGTAATAAAAAGCAGCAACCAAAAGCAGCATGAAATGAGACAAAAATGTCTCTTTCTCATTGGAAAGTGTTTAAATATTAAGATTAAGGATGTGGGTTGTTGTTGTTTTATTTGTTTTCTATTTTAGGTCAAGGTTAAGTTAAGGACGGGAACTTTCTCAGCATCTCATTTCATAATGGATATCTCCCTGAATGTATGTGCACAATTCAGTTCTGGCCATTTAATCGAAATTACAGCCTCCATCTGTGACTGAGTTGCATTGTGTTTCTCTTAGGGTCCTACAAGTAGCATATAGGAGGGTCACGAGGCTGTAGCAAGAGCAGTGGAGAATACAGCCCAGGATACCACCCCCAGCCCTTCTCAACTCTTAAATGATGTTCTGCATTTATGTGTTTTAGGTGGAACATCACACTGGCACTGAAGAAGCTGAGCCCGCTGAGATGAGTCATTTGTGTATCCTGTGTTCGTGGTTTTGTTTATCAGCTGCCAAGATAAAGCTTAACATCCTTTGAAGGATGACTAAAAATTGTCGTATGTTGCAGCTAAATCAGCATCAGCTGTCTACATTAGTATTATGTTCTCATTTTTGTAATCTTCTTCATCCATCTCTTAGAGATTTTGTGTTAACAGACATACGCATCTATCTTTTTTAAAGATCCTAGAACTGCTAACACTAGTCAGGATAGCATTAGTGCTACTGAGGTGACACTTCTTTGTGACATCCAAAGTGTTAGACCATGATTTCCTGAGTGTGTTCAGTACAAGTTGGATGTATTAAAGCAAGTGGCATGCAGAGTGCACACCACAGGGGAGAGCCTCTGGTCTCCAGTATTCCCTTGTGAAAAATACATATTCAAGAACTGACCTGACAAGTCAGCACCAGCGTAAGCGAAACTGACCTCACTCATGCACTGTAAAGACATTGTTCCAGATGCAATGGTCTTCCTTCTGCCTCCACAGTGTTCATATCAATTCTGTCTATGGTCATGGTGACTTGGACACCAGTTCCAGCTACCTGAAGCAGTAGCTTCTTGTGAGTTTTCGAACAGGAGCCTTGTTGTACAATGGGAGAGGATGGAGTGCTACTATACTCTGCTGGGCCACTCCAGTTGGTCACCCAGTGCCAGCACCAGTTTCAAGTCCTTTTCTCAGAAAAGAGATGCAAGTGAATTATTAGCTTTCATTCCCTGCTGGTCATGAATAGTTGACACATAGCTGAGTTGATTTCAAGACAGACCAGAACTGTATAGGGAGAGCCAGAGACTCAAAGATGGCTCCCAAAATTCATGCTGTTGTTGTCAGACACCTTCGAGTAGCAGCCTGGTGGCATGGCTGTATGCTACGCCTAGAACAGCTCTTTGCAACCTCTTTTAGATCCAGATCTGCCCATAAACTTATGTTCCTGGGTCCCAAAATGAAGAATAGCAACTGCAGAACTGCAGGATAAGGAAATGAGTGTATCTGTGTCCCCATCAGGAGCTTGGCCCTACTGCACCACAGCTCTGCCAGTTTGAAGAGGAGCACAGTGGTGGCCACCAGGAAACCCTTGTTTTCCCCTTGGTAGTATCGCTCAGACAGTGGCTTGGGGCAGGGAGGCCTGCAGCGGGCACTGCTGTGGTGTTTGGATGCAGAGGTGAATGGGCCAGCAGCATTCCTGGGAAATGTGGATAGATGAATTTCCCAAGAAACCTCAACAGGAACTTAAACAGTCCGTTTGATCCTCTTCCCCAACAAACTCTGGAGATCTGAGACCTATACCAATCCGTGGTAATGCAGACATTAGAGGGCTGCTTTGGAAAGGACATGTGTATCACATGGTGGGACACATTGCATGCTATAATATAATAGTCCATATACTCGCTTTCCACTGAACTATAGTGGAGCTATTGTTACTGTCTTGCTGATCATCTGACTGAACATATACAACAAACATTGATGAGAATTACTTTGACTGCTAGCATAACCACATATAGTTTTACTTGCTTTTGCAACTAACTCTCTTACCAGGATGAAAATTAGTAGAAATTACTGAAGACAATAGCTGAATACGTTTCTGTAACCAATAATTGACATCTGATACTAAGATTTCCTCAGGAAGGGAGCTGGAATGCATGACCTAAGTAAAAGACATTTAGAGATACAATCACAAAAAGTGTGATGCCACAGTCAGGAAATCAGTACAGAGAGAATCCAGCAGCTTGTCAGGTAGTGGTGATTGCATAATGTGATATTTGCAATTAATGCATTTAAAAGCAAATATTAATGGACTCATCTGATAAAAAAGGTCATCTTTATTTTTTAGTCAAATCATTACAAGCAGTGTAAACCAAAACTATTTGCAAGTGTAATTAATATAATTGTGAGAAAACCAAGTGTTTTTTGTAATAAAGACAGCCAACGAAATACGTACTGCAATAAAAACTGATGAGCTATGTGGTATTTTATACCTCATTAATGTTTGTATAGATAGTCACAATTTCATTCAAAATTAGTAACATGCACTTTGTTTCCTATTTGTTGTCAGTGTAAAATACTTGAAAAGAAAATCCCAACTACCTTGGCCTGTGAAGTGAGCACAGTGCTAAGCTGACCTAATCAGAACATCCTGCCACTAAAAAAGAAAGAACAGTCTTTGTGCATCAGGAACAACAAAAGGAGCAAGAGCAATGATCATTATATTAAGCCATGCAGCTATTTACTAAGTGCTAATCAATAGAGACAGATTTAGAAACAAACGTAAGTCATTTCCAGTAACAGAAGTAAGCAGGGGGCTCAGAAATGGCACAGCAACAAACCTGCTCTGCCTGGAGGAAGCCATTTCCATCACTTAGGCTCCAATGCTGTCAGCTGTGGTACATGCAGGCCACCAAAATGGGACTGTTTCGGTGCTGAGCGTGTGCAGCATTTAGGCTTTTCTGTTCCCAGATTACAGGTACTTGAAATCTGGTCTGAGAAGAAGTGTCTGTTTAAAATTGTACTTGTGGTAAGATTTACGTCCTGCCTGCACTGGAGCCAGCAAGTGATGAAGTGACTTTGTACAACATGCATATAGACCTGAAAGCCCAGTGCTCTCACTTTCTGCCAGAAGCACATTTCCAGACTTTAAGGTTCTGCAGACTGCTGGACCTTCATCAGGTCATTGTGCTCGTCTCCCAGTATGCTGGGCACGCTGTCATGGTGAGCAGGATCTAAACTCTACTCCGGTTTTGAACCTCTGCAGTCCTGCTCAGGGTGTGGTTCCTCTGCCCACAATAGTCACCCACCTGAAAGAGAAGACCCGCCTCTTCCCACCCTGGTACAACTGCATGGGCCCTGGAACTTCCTGGTGGCCTAAGTACACCCTGTCCCAGACCTCCAATCCTATGGACGCTCTGGTCTCCCGTTCCATAGGCAAACAATAGCTCAAGAAGTTAGAAGAAAACAGGCTTGTGTGAGTCTCTGACAGATCTGTGCGTAGCTTAGACAGCACCTGACACACACAGCTGTAGATTACTCTCACAGCCCACTTCATCCTCATGAATTTGGGTTTTCTTTGGTTCATATCAGTCCTTTAGTTAGCCCAGGGGAGTTCCTTTCCTTCTTCAGTTTAAGGCAGCTGCCTCAGCTTCTTCTACCCTCAGTGGAGAGAGAGGGGGAGGGGTATTTTCAGGGGTCAATTCACCCCACTTATGTATGCAGCATACCTGTGTTGGGTGGACTGATTTGTCCTCTGGAGGTTCCTATCTCTCCCCACTGACCATATAAGAATTTTGGTTTAGACTGCATGTCTAATCTATTGGGGTAAGAAGATAGACGAGACAAAACTTATGTCTCATCTGCCTGTTGCAGATGTCCAACTTCCAAGCAAAACTCTAAAGAGCCATCACAATTTTTATAAATGCCCAGGCAGATGTACAAACAGATTTCCTGGTAATTTTATAGCATGGAGATACTATAGCACCAATGCAGGAATTATTTTAGGTTTCTTTGTCAGACAGAAAATTCCACAATAGTGTTTATATAGTATTCCACTTCAGTATTATATAGCCTCCCGTGCCAGGTTTTGTCTCCTTGAAACTGAGAAACAGTTTTCTCTCAGTATAGGAGTAGGAATGACTTTTACATCTGGAGAATTTCTAAGAGCTTGCCAAAGGGGAGAGGTCAAATTAAATAGTGATCACATGTTTTCAGCAACATTGCACTGATGGTCATCTGTATTTTCTTCCTTCAGACAAGCTGCTTCTTGTACAGAGATTGACTGAGTTACCCCCTCAGACAACTATACATTTGGAGAAAATCCTCTGGAGTTAAGCAGGTATAGAACTGGTGACTATAAATGCAGACTCAAGCACAATACAACTCTGCTTAGCCAGCACCTGCATTGTTCAGCAGGCATATAGTAAACTTTGTCTTCATGGTAAGTGTTAAGAGACTGACATGCAGACTGAAATGAAAATGGATGACGCTGCCCTTCATCTTTTAGATGCATGTCCCCCTCCTCCCTTGTGCTGGCACAGTGCTTGTGACTATGCCATCAAACAGGTCAGCAAGCTGAGCCAGTTGAAAACTTGCCCTAGAAAAATAGCAGATTGTTTTTCAGCAGGGTCAGTGGGCTGATCCATCTGACTGCAAGATCAGACAAGCACGAGCTGTTCCTTTACAGCACCTGGGCTTAGTGGAAATGTGCCCTGAGAGGTAGCTGTGACTATGCAAAAGTATAAACTGAACATGCCTGGCAAATCCCAAGACCGTATCGTACTGACAGGAGAAGCCATAAAGGTAATTCAGTATATCAATTCTAGGTAAATTGGCATGGTGATATGTGGCAGGGAAGCTCAAAGAAGCAGTCTAAAATATCATTTCTTCATGGGAAAACCAAATATTACATTGACAGCTTAGTTCAGGGACGTGCATTGAGAGTTAGTGACTTTTGGCACCAGGCTGCTACCTGTATGTTCACAGTGCAAAGGCCGATCATTGTCTTAAAGCGCTCATGGCTCTGGAGCTCTTCTCATTTAGCTGAAACCAGCACATCAGTGTTAGCTGAAGAAGAGTTGATGCCTATGCAATTGGGATCACTCACATTTAGATCAAGTTATTTAGTATTTTAGAACAAATGTAATTTCTTTACTGTGACTAGAATAAGAGGATCCTGGCCTTGCTGTCCTTGCATATGGAAATTCAAAAGGAGACATCTAAAATTGCAGGCTCAGAGATGTATGTGCAGATTTTGAATTACATAGTTTTATCACCCTTTTCTATTTTTAATGTTGTGCTTTGCGAAATAATGTCAAGAGGAAACCAGAAACTTTTTTTTTTTTTTTTAAATCAGCTCGTATTTGTTCATTGGAAGTTTTTTTCTGGCAAAACAGGACAGAGTTTTGAGTTCTTCACACAGTCATCTCAGTTCATGAATGTGGCCTTAAGGCTGAACTGTTCCCTTTTCATATGCCTATGTACAATACTCAAGCAAACACAATGGAATGGCATATTGGAAAGCTTTTAGCTTCTTGCACCATTTAGCACAATCTTTTTAGCTGTCTGCCTTGTTTACTCATCCTCCTGCACCACTGACAGTAAAAGCCTGCACGGGTTCCTTTTTGTCTTTTTTTTTTCCTTCTCTCTAGCAGCACTGCAGACATAGCAACTGCAACCAAACTAAAGCAACTTCCAAATTCCAAACCTCTGCAGGACAGGCTGCTTGTGTGAAGCTGAAAAGGAGCCAGAGCACAGCAGCGAGGAAGCTGTGATTTCACCCAGCAGCCTGGCAGAAACTCCGAGGCTCCACTGCCGCAGTTTGTGCAGATGCAGCAGCGTTCCTCTGACCGGGTCCGTGTCAAATGCTAGCAGAGGAGTCCCCAGGAGGAGGATGCCCATGTAATTCTATGTCACTACCCCCTTGCTTTTTAGTTTCAGCTCTCTGAGGAAATCAGGTATGCTCTACAGGTTTTTAAACAGTTTTTAT
The DNA here is from genome assembly GCF_963082525.1 of Nesoenas mayeri. Classification (NCBI taxonomy): domain Eukaryota; kingdom Metazoa; phylum Chordata; class Aves; order Columbiformes; family Columbidae; genus Nesoenas; species Nesoenas mayeri. Next base: position 78,921,747 of record NC_137544.1, on the reverse strand, counting down.
TATGAGAATGATGCCTAATTTCCAAGGGAAGCGTAAGCTGCATGGAAATGGGGAAGATTGATGAGAGAAAGGTCCCCAAGGAGGGTCATTCCCCTCACCGCGGAGTGGCGTAGTCAGGTTTCTTGTCAGAGAAGATGCAGGAAAATTAGCCTAAGGAGAGGTGGCTGGGGTGGTTGCCCAGGGTGCAGGTTGGCAGGGTGGCTTCTGGTGAGGTCTGCAGCCCACTGTGGGGATCTTGAGGGGCTCCACATTTGCAATCATGGCTAAGGGCTCAGGGGTGAGTGGCAGCTGTTTTGGTGCTTGTCTGGGGACTGATTGGAACTGGGGACCAATATTTGCGGTTTGGTACCTGTGCGTCAGCTTGCGTGTCAGATCAGCAGGTGCGGGAGCGTGCTGGCCAGGCTGTGGAGAAGGTTTAGGATCGCGTCTGCTGGGTTGGGGAAATGCTGAAGATTATAGCAAACCTGTTCGCACCAGTGTGACTTCACGGTGACTGTTGAAAGCAGTAGAGTAATGCTGACAAAACTGAACAGGATTTGGCCTTATCATGTGAAAATGAGAAGACTTGGCAGAGGGTCTGGAGGGGTGCTAGGAGCTAGTCTCTGAATGTATAAATGCATATGTTCTTTAAAAAGTCTGTGCTGGTTGCTCGACTAGTGTCTGAAGCCCTCCAAGCATGCATCACCTTTCATAGGAAACAAAGAGGCTGTTGCTCTTCAGACAGCCTCCCTGCTGAATTATTCAATGCAACTAAATAACTACAGAGCTCCACTGAGCTACATAAAACTGCAAAACTGGCTCCCTTCCTTTCTTTACAGCAATGCTATTTTCTCTTTCTCGATGCTACATTATAGCGTCAAATGGGGGGCTTGGAGCAATGCTCAAGGCACTTGGAGAAGAGAAAACACAGTAACACGAGCATGGAGGGGAATTGACACGACGCTGTCAGCAAGGTTGAGACTGAAGCACAGACTGCTGCTGGTTGTGGGGAAATGACAGAGTCTGAAATAGAGTGCGCTTTGTGCCCTGTTGTGTCTTCAAAGCTGGTGCCTGTCCACAAATGGTAATCTGGAGACACCACCACATAAAATCAGAAAATTACAAAGGCTGAGCATTGTTACAGTGACCACTTCAAGTGCCGGGCTTATTCCAAAGCAGGCGATGCAAACCCTGTGCACAATCCACATTGCCTCTATTGCACCCTTTCACTTGCTCAGAATCATCATTCTTCTTGTCAGATCTCCCTCCTATCTGTGCCATGTACTAGCTCTGTACCAGAGCTGGTATATGTACCAACTGGGAACCAAATGCCTCTAAATGTCCATTCTCCAGAGCTGCCGGGCGGGGAGGAGCAGTTTGTCCCCATCAGAGCAGCTCTAAGGAAACATCCCATTTGAAATGCAGGCACAAGATCCCATGAACACTGTGACGAGTGGGGAACAGGCACTAAACCAGCCCCTCACCTCCCCTGACACCACACCAGTACTTCCTGCATGGGGGACAGGCGGCCATGAGCCCCCCAGCACCACAGGAGTGTTTGAGGGCAGCTCTGTGTTCTGTGATGGCTTTACTGGCAGCTCAGGAGAACCCCAAATGCTCCTTAGCGTTCCACTCTTGGAGCTGGGTTGCAGCTTCTGAAGGTGGAGACATTCAATGCTCTAATCAGGGGGAAGAAAAACAGAAAAACAAACAAACAAAAACGGTTCACAAACATTAAACATTTACCTTTGCCGAATTATGTTTCCTTTTCCAGCAAAGACAATTCACTAAGAAATTAATGGCCGGGCTGGAAACAGAACTATTAGAGTACTAATCACAAATCACAGGGAGAAATCCAGTCCCGTGCAGGAGCAGAAATGTCTAAAACAGGTTGGTTTGTTTGTTGTTATGTAGAGCTAATGTATTTGTAAAGATCATGGTCAGTTTGCCAGAAAATCATTATGTTTATCTCACAATTTATTTATAGTGTTGTGATTAACAATTTTGTGTTGTTGGTATGTCTTATCTATTTTCCTTTTTTAAAAACAAACAAAAACCAAACCAAACCAAAACATCATCTTTATAGAGTGACTTCTTTTTGTGTGTGTGTGAAAGACAAAGTTTTGCTGCTGAGTCTTTCTAAAGCTCCATTAACAGTAACAAATCCCATGAAATTTAGAAAGTCCAGGCTTTAAACAAACAAACAAACAAACAAAACCCCATAGAGATTATCACAACAAATATTTTATGTTTTGATATTGGACCCAGAGTGTTCACAAAGAATTGCAGAAATTTTGAACAAATTGGTAGAAACTATAGTATATAATATGATTAGCATAAACAAATGTGATATAAAGAGGAAAAATGAGTACAGCTTCTGTGGAAGAAAATACCTCACAGCTCTACTGGGGTTTTTTGGGTGGAGGGAGGAGAAGAGAGAGGAGTCGCCAGTGAATTCTCAGAAATCTGCCCCTGGGCTTGTGTTGTTTGACATAAAAGTTATTTGAAAAAAAAAAGAAGTAATTTGTGGTGTGGGTTTCCTGATGGTAAGTTACTCTATCTAGCAAAAACTAAAGTCAGCTGCGAAAAAGATTTCAAACTATGACTTATTGGGTTAAAATGACAGAAGAAAATAAATGTTGATAACAGTGAAGGAATGCACCTAAATCAAAACAATCCTAACTCTGCATGCAGAGAGAGCAGTGCTGAATTTTCTCCTCATACTTGAGTAGAAGGGATCCCTGAGTTACAACATGGAGTTTTATGAAGTTGTCAGCCCAGTGCTCAGCGGTGGAGGAGGAAAGGGAATATAACACTATAAATTACTAAAGAAAGAACAGAGGGGAAAACATAAGCATAGCAGCAAGAAATGTATGGTGAGCTCACATCTTGAATATTGTCTGCAGCTCCGTTTCTCTCATGCAAAAGAATCAGAAAAGGTTCAAAATGGGTAAGAAAGGTGAAGCAAGTGGTACACAGCAAATTAGTAAATCATTTGGGATTCTTCAGAGTGGAATGAAAGGAGCAGAAGGGAGATATGACAATGAGTCTGAAAACCATGAGCAGCATAGCGTAATTTTTCCTTGCTTCACAAAGCAGAAGAACTAGAGGAAGCAAAAAAATGGGCAAGTAAAAGGTCCAAAACAAACAGAAAGAGGTACTTTTTAGCTAACTGTGTAAGTGAACTTTGGAACTTCGTGGATGCCAAAGGCTTATGTGGGCTCAAAGAGCTACTGGCCAAATCAATTGAAGAAAAAACATAAACCAGGAGAATAGCACATCTGTCTCAGGACGTTATTGAGCTGCAGACCACTGTGAGCTCAAACAGGTCCCATGTGTCACTGTGCACCAGTCCTGTCCATGTGTCTGGCTGCAACTGGTTGAAAGGCCTTTTGGTCTGACCCAGCCTGGCCATTTTTAAGACATGACTGTAATCCAGCAGGAAACTGAAATGGTGAAAAAGCCATAGATGTATTCACAGTTAAACAAAACCAGAAGGCGTCCCCCTGTAAAACTAAACAGCAATGAGGAAAGTTTACCTGCCATATAATGAATAATGAGCAGTATCAGGCTGTTTCAACTGTATCCAGGTAAAGTGAGTAAAGTGAGTTTGATTTTTTTGGAAAAAGAAAAAGGAGAGATATGCCAGGAGGGGGAGGAATGGGGCAAAAGTATTAAACATGAAAGCTTGCCTAAGTTTTATCTACACTAATACAAACTCCTGTCCACCTACCACTTTGATGATATGTTCCTTTAAAAGACAGATTGTTATCCTGACAAGTTCTTAGGGATAACCTTCAGTATTATATCAGCAAGTTACAATGAAAACATGCATATGGCAAGGGCATTTTCAGGGGCCTCTTTGTGCTTTTGTGAATTATCTCATTTTGGTTTTGCTTTCTGTTTATCAAATATCCATCCATTCTAAACTTTGCAATACAATCTTAATTTAGTGTTTTAAGAAGACCAGGGCAAAAATTCAGAAATTGTATATAATGGTGAAAACTAAAATATACTAGGACTTATCCTATGAAACTGTACTAATAACAATTTTTATTTTTTTATGAGTTACCTAATTTCATAATGTTTGTCAGGAAAATACAAATATTAAGTATTTTTATTGTGAACTGCAGATATACTTTTTGCAGTGGGCTAGAAAGATAAGGAGGTCTAGTAATGCAGCTAAAGACAATGATCAACCTAGTAAGGAGATGTGAAATCTGCAGCCTGGCATGCCTCTATTGAGATTTCAACTCAGTTTCACCTCTTGGCCTGACCTAGTTCAAGAACACATCCTTTACATGATTATTTACTGTAGAACAGGGATGAGCCTTTAGACATTGCTACAGACACATGACCATGTACAACTGTAAGAGACTACAATATGGTGTAGTCTCATGGAGAGCCATGAGAAGGTGCAAATTCAGCTCAAAATCCTGTATATAAGTATTTATACTAGCTGCATTTCTCATTAGGCTGCTCTCATTCAGTGTGGAGGGAATTATTCTAGCTTCAATCATTTCTATAGAAATTAATTTAAGTCAAGTTCTTTTACATCATCCAAACTCACTGCATTAAAGGCAATTTCATTCTAGTTCAGCATACATTGCAACTAGAGATTCACATCAACTATTTTTGTGTAAACTTCAAACTGGATGAATTCCTTCTAAGTGGAAAAGCTGAGGCTGGTGGAAGTGCACTCACTGCTTCAAAACTGATGATGCAAGTCTTTTTGAATGCTTTCATCTAGATGAGACACTGGACAAATGTAGGGGTCATACAATGTGTGACAGCCAGGCTATCTGGCTACCTGCACTTCTATTCTGTAAACAGGAACTAGAATCATCACTAAATACATCTTTATGACAGTGTGTGCTGAGCAGGAATTACTGCAATGAAAACTCAAGCATCCCTTGGAATCAAACCTTGCTTGCAGCAGGCAAGCCTAAACAAGGACAACAAACAACTAGGGGTGGCTTTCCACAACTCTGATGCTTTAAGCTTCTTTTGGAAGCATTTAACCTCATTTAATTCCCTTTGCTTCTACCCACTTAATGATGTTTTCCTCTTCTTTCTGGTATTTCTATGCCACTGCAGTCAACTAATCAAACGTGAAGAACCCAGACATGAAATGTGACCAGCCTGGATTTGTTTGTCGTTTAATTTTTCAGCAGCTATCTCCTTCAACATTGATCTGGAAGTGCAGCTACTCACAGATTGCTTTTCCTCATGGTATAGACAGACCCACATCTAAACTAGCATGTCATTTTAAGGAATCCCGCAGACCATTCCTTGATTCCCTAAGCACAGAACTATTTTGCTGTTTCATTCACTCTTTCAGATTTTTTACAGTAGCATAGCAGACAAATGGAGTAATGTCCTTCCTTGGGAAATCAGACCATTATTCATTCCCTGCTGAAAAACTGCTCATCTCAGCTGACAAAAGGTGTCCTTTCCACAAACCTCTCTGATTTAAAATCATGGATTCAAGACAGCATATTGTATGTATTACTCCACAGTTTTTATTATTTACTTTATTATACCACTAAAATATTTACTAAGAGTAAATTTTCCTAGAGAGGTACATACTCATTTGAAAGGAGAGAGAATGAGCCTGTAGAAACGGCAGACAAAATTGAGGCCTTATTTTAACACAAAGAACCAGACTTGAATTACACTCTTTCTGTCATGAACTGGTGTTATTCTACTCACTTCCGTGGGCCTGATGCAAATTTGTATTGATGGACATGAATTCAGAATGCATAGTACTTTACTGAAAAACTCAGATGTAAATCTGAACAAGAGGCATGCTGTCATATCTGTACCAAGAGATTTAATTACTATAGTTAAAGAAAACCTACATGAGCTGAAAGATACATTGCACTTTGAAGCATTCAAGGGAGAAGAATATTACCATTCTGATAAAATCTTTAAATGCATCTACTTACCTTTCTCAACAGTTTTTTAGTACAAACAGTTTACAGATATATTATATATATATGTATTTAAGCACACACATGGCAAATGCTTCAGTACACTTCAGTTTACGCTATGGCTAACTTCCCTTACTTCTCCTCCAAAGATTTTAATACATGCCTTGCAAAAATTCACTCAGATGCTTGTATGTCATGGCCAGTTGTCATCTGAAAACTCTTAGTTTCAGTAAAATTTTTGTTACTGATCTTAAATGCTCTTATTCTTTGCACTTTAGAAGCTAATATTCCAAGAGTGAGCTGATGTACTGTTGGCCATTGGCTTCATGTTCCTTGCAGCTGTTTCAGTTCTGCTGTATAACCACACAAGGAAAAGTAGGGGCTGCTTAGTTTCACTGATCTCCTTGAGAAAACCATAGACAACATTTAAATGTCAAACCACATGATGACTCTGCCCTACATCTGCTGCTGAGGAAAACTGGGCAGCAGCAGAGGTACCAGCAAAGAGCCTTGGAGTTTCTGGCAGGCAGGAGTTTGATGGGAGAGGACAGTAGGAACCTCTGTCTTCCTGCTGTGTCCAGCACCAAGGAGGGACACATACATATAGTCATCCTTCTGCAGCTGTAAGATCTGAACGAAAGATAAAATGGCACTATCTTTTTTTTTTTTTTTTTTTAATTTTTAAAAATTTATTTTGTAAACAGGAAGCTCTGGTTCAGAGGTAACAGAGACTTCTCTTTCTTGTGGGCTGCAGGAAGAGGAGTGGCTTCACGCAATCATTAGGGAGTTTGCTTCAGAGCAAGAACTCCCAGGGGTGGGATGGGAATATCTGCTCACTTTCATCTCCAGGAGCTGAAGTGTCAGCTGGGAAAAGCCAAATCAAATCCTACCACATTCTCCAGGAGTTTCAAATGAACTGTCTTGAAAGTAGGACTCAGCCTGCCTGAATTTGGAATTAACTGGCATCTAAACTCCAGGGCATTGAGGCTCCCCAAAGTCCCTTCATTTTCGCTGTGGCCACTGAAGAGTGCTGGGTGCCCTTGAAGGGACCATGTCTCTGAGCTGAGATCTGGCCTTCCCAGGGGTGGGCACCTAGGAGGGGCCATGGGGTGCTGCTGGGGCTGCCATGCCTGCAGCTCCGCGGCTGTGTGTGTAACTTCACTTGGTAGCAGAGCAGCATGTCAGGCTCCTTGCCTTTACTGGTTTCAGTGAAATACCGATGTCACTTGTCTTGCACTTCTTTTTCAGGGATTTAAGTCATTTTCAAGTGCAGAAGTGCTATCTAGGTGCCTAACTTCAGAGAAAGGCACTGTCTTGGGGTTTGCAGAGCTGGCCCTTGCTGTGAACTTGCTCTCTTGGCTGGGAGCAGAGATCTGTTTAGCCCTGTACCCTTCTGAGAGGGACAGGTTGCTTCCTGCCAGTAAGAGGAGGAACAGCATGAACAGCAGCCAAAAGCAGGTGCTGATGAAAAAAATAAGAAATGTGGGCATAAATAGATGCCATGGGAAAAAGTATGAGAAGCAGGGTGTACACAGGGAATACCCAGGCAAACTGAAGTTTATATTTGCAACAGACAACTGCTGTTACCTCGTGTGTATCTAAATTTATTTTGGCAGGTGGGTCCTGGGACCCTGCTATCTGAAGCATTCCCAAGATCTGTCTCCATCCATCCATGTAATCCCTGCAGGCAACCTGGCTTAAGTTTTACAAACCCAGTATGCCACTGAGGTAGCCAGCAGGCCCTGGGATGGTAATTGAAATGCAATCGCAGAGTTGAAGCAAGTCCTCACCAGGAAACGCAGCAGAGGTCGGGGAGTAGGAGGCCAGTGCACTAGGGAGAGGTGCAAGGATGTGAGAAGGATGCACTAAGGTAAAGACACTTGTGCACCCTGTGTACCTTCTTCTGATTTCAGGACTCAGGAAGGTTATGCTAAACCGAGGCATGAATGAAAATATAAAGCATGTACTTCTTAACATGGCCTGTAACATATTGCTGCCCATTTTCAAAAGTGAATTCCTGGAAAGAGCAAAAGCAGTGACGTGGACTCAGGACACATTATCAATTTATTTGCATATATGAACCAGCTCTGACAGGGATGTGATGGGACAGCATTTGGGGCAATTTTTTTCCAGGCATCCCAGCCAAGCGCCAAAGCCCAGCTCCACAGCCGTAGATCTGCTCCAAGAATTCACCCAGAGCAGACACCAAAGCAGAGCGCGGACCCCCCCGCGGGTGCAGAGCCCCTCGTAGCCGGAGCCCTTCATTGCGAAACGAGAAGCGCAGCGGGCAGCACCAGATCCACGCTCCCCCGTGCTGGCGCTGAAGCGAACGTGCGTACTGGCTATAAATACGTCACACGTATGTTAAGAGCGTTTTTAAATGTTGACGCCGAAGCCGAGGCGGTGGCGTGGAACCGCAGAGCCACTCGGTGTGCAGCAGCTGCCCGGTGGGCTCCGCAGCAGACAGGCTGTCCGGGCGGGGGACAGCCGCCTGGCGCACGCGCTGTCGCGGTTTCGCACGACTCGATCCCACTAGCAAGGCGGAGCCGCTGGCCTTAGGCACATCGCGGCGTGTCGTGGAGCGCCCTCCCGTCACCCGCTCCCGAACGCTGCCGCCCACCCAGCCGATGCCGCCGCCGCCGCGCCTCTCACCGGGCCGCTGGGGGCGGGGCGGGGTGGGCGGGGCCCCGCGCCAAGGGGCGTGGCGTGGCGCGGCGGGTGAGCAGCGGCGCGGGGAAAGCACGGCCCCGCCCAGAGGGATTCGCCCCGCCCCCCGCCCGGCCAGACGGCGGCGCCGATTGGCTGGGGGTGCGCTCGTGACACCGCCCGCTGCCCACCGCGCGCCGGTGCTGGCGGAGCGGCGGCGGCGGCGGGAGCGCAGGAATCAGGTGGAGCGGGAGGCGGGGCGGGGCGGGAGCTGCGTTGCCCGGGAGACGGGGGCGGGCGGCGCGGCGGGGCCGGGCCGGGCCCTCCCGCCATGGGCTGCCGGGACGCTGTCAGCGGGATAAGAGAGGAGCGGGCGGCCGGGCGCGCTGGCTCCAGCGGAACGAGGATCGGGTAAGGGTGGGGCGGGCACCGCTGCATCCAGCCTTGGGTTGTGAGAGTCCAGCCTGGCGGCGTCGAGCCCCCGGGCAGCTTGGTGCACACAGGCCCTGCTGCGGGCCGAGGCCGGCGCCGGAGCCGCGGTGCGTGGGCCGGGCTGGGCTGTCAGCCGGGGCCAGCCGCCTCGGTCGTGTGAAGATGCCCGCTGGTTGCCGGCGGTGGTTCAGGGCTGCCCGGCGGAGGCTGCGGGAGGCGGAAGGAGCAGCTGCCGGTGGCGCAGGCGGGGCCTTGCCCGCCCCGAGGCTCCCCGGGGCAGGGCCGGGCCGGGCCGCGGCGGCTCCGGCAGCGACGGGAGGGGCGGGTGCGCGCTCAGGGCCCTCGCGGTTCTCCGGGGCAGCGCTCGGGGCTGGCGCCGGGCGCTCGGTGGCTTCATGCGAGGCGGTTTGTCGCCCGCAGTGTTTCTTCCGAACTTGCGGCCTCTGCTTTTACCGAAAGGCGACATTAACTCTCCGTGTGCCGGTGGCGTGCGCGGGGTTGTTTCCCGTTCCTTCCCGCGTCACCGGGCTGCCGGCGGCTCTGCGGTGTGTTGGTGCGGAACTGGAGCGCGACGCCTCACTGTCAACGGGGCGGCTGCGGGAGGTGGCAGATAACAACTGAAGAAAAGCAAATGAGGGTTGTTCACGGAAACGCGATAACGCTGATGAACGTGGAATACAACAGTTGCAGCACTTCAGCACCTGAACGATGCTGCTGTTTTTGTTTTTTCCCCCTTCGCCATCTATTTAAAGGAGTGAACAGAGTAGCAATGAGAACTTCTCTAAATATTTGAGCGTCAGAAGAATGTGTGAAGATATTCTTCTGAGGAGGGGGGGTGGAATTCTGAGAATTGCACATTACCTAGTACCCCCACATGAACTAAACAGCTGCCTTTTACTTAACTACACAGTGAGAGAGAAGGCAGGGTAAGCAGGTGCAGGTGAGAATAAAACTTCTCGTGTAAAAGAAAGAAGAGCAACTGAGGAAATTTGGAAAGGACTGGATGACTGAATATGGAGGCCTAGGAGTTGGAAAAGCATCTGAATGTGGTTGTAACTGGGAGCTGGCTAGAGAAGAAAATCTGGATGGGAGACTTTTTTTTTTCCTTTTTAGTTGTAGTGCCACATGAGTCAATAAGCCTTCAGTTTAAGGATCTAAAGAGACTTGGAGTTAGTGATGCAAGCTTGTGGCACTAACAGAATTGTACTATTGTCTGTGAGGTGGTGGGACAGCTTTTGGCAGAAAAACCAGCAAGGGGACCTGTTTTAGTCTTGTGTATTGTTATCTTATACTAAGTAGCAGAAAAGAGATGTCTGGAACACTTAACTCTTTCCGAAGAAAGGATCTGAATTTACTTGCCTGGACAGAACACTGTGTCTGCATGGAGCTTTTGTCATAATATGGTTATAGTGTGCTAAGGAGTCAGGAAAATAACTCTTGAGACTCCTTTTGGCCTTTAACTGTAGGTAGGCTCACAGACCAGTAGTGCGAAGAAGAAAGTATCATCTTAGATACCTTAGAAAATCCGTAGTTTAGTGGCTCTTAGAGTCCCTAGTGGATGTTTAAAATTGAGTGAATGAAGAATGAGAATGGTTTCATGTATTGTCATAGATAAGAAAAAAAAATCAGCTTTTCCTAGGATATTTTAATTTTACTTTATTCCTCATTGTGCTTTGGACAGAGAATCTTGCAAGCTAAGAGCAAGTAGCTTTCAATGCCTTACTTCTAAACCCAAAGTTAATAGTAAATGAGAGCTCAGGAAGTCACTTGGTTTCTGAGACTGTACACGGTTTTCTTAGGAGGAGCTTTTAAATGTTATTCCCTTCCTGCTTTCCTTCTCTCCTTCCCCCATGTATTTTTTGTTAAAACTGTTTAATTGATTGTAAGAACCTTGAACAGTAGCATTGGATATATTGGAAAGTAAGACACTTGATATGTAAACATTAGAAAAGAGAAACTGCATTCTTAACACTTTTGTTGCTGCTTTTATATAGTTCTTTTTACAGTTAAGCTCAAAGAGCGTAAGCAAATACTATGAAATATGAGCAAACACTTCAGGAAGCTATTGGTTCTTTATTTTTTTATTGTTAGCGATTTCTTTAATAGACCATGATACATCCTTATTAATATACAATTGTACACCTTTGCAGCTTGTGCAGGGATCTGATTTCATTCATATTTGAAGATTTTTTTTTTCATTGTCACAATGGTGTCTTTTCAAATAGGATAGTGTTGCACATAGAAGAATTCTGAAGCAAACCTGGTTTTGATATTTGTCTTTTACAGACAGAAGGGAGCAGAGGGAATGTAGGGTGAAATGATTATTTTTCTAAGAGGATTCTGTCACACCAGGAAGCACTGGCTGTCCAGAACATGCTTGCTTGTCCTCTGCAAATGAATTTAAGTTCCTTGGTGTGAACAGCTGTCATTGACAAGACCTCACTGATATCTATTTTATTGCTTTTTGAGGAGATGTCAAGCTCTGTTGGCTTCTGTAGTGAAGAACTGTAGTAGCTGTTGCCTGAGATGTCACTAATTCATATTGTTGATTCAAATTTAAGGTCATCTTTTATTGTTATGTTTGTTGGAAAATTGTATTGTAATGTTGAAAAAGGATTGTAATATGCAGTGGAGGGAGGGATTTATATATACATTTTATATATATATGTTTGGGATTACTTTGACCTCTTGCATTCTTTTTCTGTTCAGAGATGGTTGTGAGAATGTCAGTTACTTTGGCAAATTATTGCTTGGTGAAGATTCATACGCCTTTAGATAGTATCAAGTAATTGAGCTGTGTCAGAGCATCAGCTCCTGCAATAGCACCGATCTAGAGATGATATACCTGTGTTCAGACTGGGATGAAACCAGGTAGAAGAGATCTGTGGTTGCTTCTGTTCTGTCACCTGGACTGATTTGTCTGAGCTGGCTAAGCTGATCGAGCAGCGTGTTACTGCTGAAGGGGAAAAAATCTCCCTCCCACCTTCTTCTCTTTGCTGGCAGTGACAACTGCCTGATCCCTCAAAATGGCAATTCAACAACAACAACAAAAATCCACCTGAAAAATATAGTTTTCTGCAAACCTGTGGAGATGAGTCACATTGAGAAGGAATTGGATGAGCGCGGTGCTGGAGGAAGAAGGGAAGAGTTGCTGGGAAGGAACAGAAACACCTTCTAGCTAGTCATGAGTTGTCAGGTGGGCTGAGCTGTGTTATTTAACTGCACCCTAGCTGTTCCTCAGGAGGTGGGGGCTTTTGCTTAGACTCAATAGTGTCTGCTTCTGCTGCCATGGTCATTTGAGAAGAACTAATGAAGCAGTATGGTATGCACAAGATCCAGATTTTATTCTCTCCTGTTCAGATTCAGGTCTTGCATTTGAACATGTTTTTCAGGACTTGTTGAAATCTGTGCATGGGAATGACTTGCTTCCAGATAAAACACTCTGTGCAGAAGTGACTCCAGAAAGTGTGAAGGGGAGGGGAAAGGAGGAAAATATGCTACGTGCAGTCTTCAGGTCTTTCTTGCTATAAGCTATTGGCTCTTTATGGTTCATGTTTGCAGTCTGAGATCTTATTAAAATCCTATTTTTCTACAAAGTCAGTTTATTTGGTATTAACTGTTGTAGCAGAAGTATGAGTCTTGCCTGTGTGATTTTTAGGTAACTATGCTGTGATCTGTATGAAGATATAGTTCAAATCTGATGCTGAGTGTAAGGGCAAGATGGAACAAAATTGAATGCAAAATTTATTAGCTTATGTATTTTGAGGAAGGGATAGGTATGTAATGCTGCAATCAATGTAGTGACGTCCTGGAACAGTGCTGTATCTTGGTACCTTTAGATGCTGAAACTTCTGTTGTATCTTTGTTCTGAGTATTTCTCTGAAGTTTCAGCAGTGGTGATTTTTTTGGTTGGTTGGTTTTGGTGGTTTGTTTTTTGTTGTTTGGGGTTTTGTTTGTTTGTTTTTTAGTCACCACTGCACACTTTCTTTCGTCTTCTGTTGATCAGATATTTTGTGGTTTTGGTGTGTTACAAGAGGGCAGCAGGGCTTTCACTCTACTGCTTCTCTGACTTTCTTAGCCTTGCCACTCACTGCTTCACTGCTGCCAGCTATTACTGTGGGGTAGATTTTGTGGTGGCCACACAGTGGGTAAGCACTGAAAGCATTGTCTTCTGTGCTTGTGTAGTTCACTGGAGGCATCTGGGGCTTGTCCTGTGACTCCTGTGTTCAGATAGGGCTTTCGAGCTGTGTAGAGTTGAGGCACTGTGAGAATTACATTGGGAAAGAGCTTGTCTGCACTTTCTAAGTAACTTAAAATGTGGGAAGTGGAGGGCAAAAATGGTGAATGGTGGTTTGTGGAAGACTAGTGCTCACTAGATTTGTCTGTGTTAGAGTGGTTGAGCAAGCATCTGCCAGTCTTAGCTTATCCTCTTGTTTATGAATTCTTTGCCCTCTTTTCCTGCACCCAGAAAGCTGAGCTCCCTGGCTTAAGTTAAAAGCATCACCATGCTCCATGAAGAAGTATGGGAGCATGAAGTACTAAATGTGAGATGGGAGGAGAGAGTTCCTGGTTCTTCAAACCTCTGATAGTAGAAGAAAGCCTTTCTACTTTCCCAGAATAAATTTGGGAAGATGAAATATAAGAAGGGATTGCCATCAGGTGGTACCAAATGCAGGCCTCACTGGAAGCGTTAAAACTGATGTTAACTGTGTCCAGTTTTGTTTTTGCAAATGCCTGACTTCATCTATTCCTCTCTAGTATTGTGGAGGCATTTACTGAAGATTTGTGTTTTTGCTAGGAGGGAATGGCAAAAAGCATTGACTAGATCTGTTAACCTCAGTAAGCAACTGATTTGATTAGTGTATTGACCAGATGAGGAATGAATAACTGAAACAGCAATCTGAAGGGATGAATAGTTTTCAATGTCTTAATTATTGAAGAGAGTGCATTAGTAAGGAAAATATTTAAGACTTAAGGAACTACTTCTGATAGTTCATAGTTGCATTGCAGGAACTGATGAAAGTCCAGCAATATACTTCCATTATAATATTTCAAGAGTTGAAATTTGTTCAGTTTTTAATTCAGTAATTCAGACAGTCACTGAAATAGTCTTAAAATTAACAACAAAAAAAAAACTTTCACCTTCCTAGTCTTTCTGTTGTGAGATGTGAGTGTTTAACAATCCTAATTCCAAAAAACTGAGAGCATTCTTATAACTTTCTATGGAGAAAAACAATGCAAAAGCGCCTAGCTGTAAAACTTTATGCGCTACTTGGGGTATGTATTTATCTTTGTATTCCTTGCATCTTTCAATTATAAGGGGGGATTTGAGTCACTGAAGAGTGTTTGTTTTCTTCATTTGTGATTTGTATGTTTCAATTAATGAGAGATCAAAGGAAAGCAGAATTTTGTTTGTCTGGATATATAGATGAAATGCTGTGTGTGAGGTCTTTTCAACTCCAGAAAGTACTCCTAATTAATCAAGAGCTATTTTTAGAAGCCTAAATTACTTATGTTACAAAGTCAATTTGATTATAGGAGTCCTGCTAAATCCATAGGACTTTCAGAAAAAAAAATTCTTATGCTATTTGCTTACTAAAGATACTACTTGGCTGGCAGTGATGGAGGCTTCATTCATCTCCCCAGTTGTCTCTTCTCTCAGCAGTAAAAAATCTTTTTTGTGTGTGTAGATATCCATAGTTGGGGGTCTTCTTAAACATAAAATTTGGCTGCTTTCTGCATTGTGGATGGATTTAGAGTTTTCTCTAGTGGTTCAGGATTTTCTTAAATATTTGTCTATTTAGTAATAGGTATAGTGAGAAACTTCATACTCTTAATCTTTATTATGTGAAATTAAGTATAATTATCAATTATAGTTTCTCTGGGTTCCATACTGCTTGACTAATTTTGCTGAATGCTGTTTAAATTTCCAGAATAAAATAAAAATTCTAGCTGTTCCTTATTTGTATTCCCACTGGAGGAAAACTACCTGAAGTGAGATGTTATGTGAGAGCTTTTGCCTGTAGCTCTCTTAACTGTTGACTGTTCTTCTGGGGCCGGTTCAGTGCAAGAGAGGTTAGCACAGCTGGAACAAATTAATACCTCTGGAATAAAGGCAAAAGTACAGGGTCTGCTTCTATAAAGCAACCAAGGCTGTTTGCACTTTGTAAAGAAGCTGGCAGGTTTATCTTAACAGGAATAACAGTGTATTAAACTCTTGAGTATTTGGGTAAAATATTTTTTTTTATACCACTTTTGGAATTGCTACCTGCTGTCCTGTCTGCATCTGATTACTAATAGAAAATTTGGACTTTGACTAGCTTTAGAGTGCCAGGAGCAGAATTAGTCTTCTGCCTGTTAATAACCTATTTTTTAACTCAGATCACTGATCTTCTCCTCTTATTTACTGTGCTTAGTGGGTGCTTTAGACATGATGCCAAAATTTGTCTTAAGCACTTTACTTTCTAGATTTAATCCTCAACTAAGCTTTCAGTTTCAGGAATAGGCTTTACTCATTCATTCTTCAGCAAGAATGCCTCAAGATACTGCTCAACTATTTTTGCCTCTTCTGTCTCTCTGAGTATTGGTGCAATCAAAATTTATAATCTTATACATTACAAAAAAGATTTGTATGGTTCTTCAGATCATGATTTGAGTCATATGTTTGTTTAAAATAATCTCCAGGTAGATGCAGTGTGGTCTGCATACTTCTGTGGTCATGGCTACAGTGTTTTTTTGGAGATCATGGTGTCTGCTGCACTGCAAATTAATGTATGAGGCAATCCACGAAGTCTGCCTGGTCTGCCAGAGCTGGTCCCAGCAGGCTGTCTGCTGGAGCAGCCCTGAACTTCTGACTACCTTCTATAGACTGCTTTTTGCCTGTTATTCTGCAGACTCAGGGGAGGTTAGTCTTGATCTTTAGAGTTAGTCATTACTGTGCTGCCATGGCTGTCAAGGCTTGCTTTCTAGTCTGTTTTGAGAGTAAGTATCAAACATCAAGCTTTTGGAAGAAGATAGTTAGGAGGATTGCCTGTATATGTTTAATTTTTGGAAAAAACTTGTTAGAACTCTGAGTAGTGGTCAGAAAAAGGCTCACTTGGAATTTATACCATTTCAGCCTTTTCACTGCTGAATGTTTTAGAGATGATCTTCATCCTTCAGTTTTCTTTTGGAAGAGCTTACTGGTCTTTCGTAGCTTATTTTCTACACAGATTCTGTCTTGTGGTGGCATATTTGTCAGTTCCTGTCTCTAGTACCAAGTGTTCCTTACAGGCCTTGTTCTCTGGCAGTTCAGATAAGATCTGCAACAGATCCTTGTCTTCATCTCTGCTAGCAGAGCTTGTCTCTAGCATTTTCATGCTATTGGTAACAGCTTGGTATTCTTTTCCTTCAGTGCATTTTAGCTGGTTCCCGTGATAGCAAGCGTATTTGTTGCTAACACAGTTAATGTTGCAATGATTATCTCCAAAGGCCTCCAGCTTTCCCCAGGCCTATTCTAATGAATGTTTATTCTCTGTGTTTACATGTACTGGTCTGAAATATGCAAATTTTAAATGAACAGAATTGGATTTAATGTAGCTAACAACTGTAGTATAGTTGCTGACTTTGGATACTAGAAGATGACAAGCTAAGCATAAACTTGAGCATAGTCTGTTTTCAGGGTTAATGCATTCCTTGAGCGTAGGTGGTTGTTTGAAAGCCTGTCTTTCATTAGGCCTGTGTACTTTTTATCTTGTGGATGAATCATCTCATTTTTTAACTTCAGGCTTAAAAAGAATGCATTCACAAGTGTTTCATGTTTGATGACTAAATAAAATTCCATGTTGTGTTGAGAAGCTGTCCCACAGCAGTTGCGTAGTATGCAGCTAGCCTGTGGGATTCTTTGCCATTAACTCTGTCTTGATGACATTTCGTCCAGACTCAAAAGGAAAAAAATTGTTGATAATCTGCTAATTTGTAAAGAGGATACAGATCTTCATAGCTCAAGGCAGAACCTGATAACAACCTGCTGAATTTTAGCAAGAAATTTCCTAGCATTGATCACTTGAACTCTGGTGCCGCCTTCTTAGCATGCAGTGCATATTGCATTTTTCTGTTCCATTATGACAGCTTGCATTGGTCACTATGACAGTGAACACTTCTTAAAACTTTGCACTAAAGACTTTAAAAAATCTTAATTGCATCAGATTTTTCTCCAAGTATGGGTCAGATCTGTCAAGTAGGTACTAATATGTGGAAAATCTAGGACAAGACATAAAACTAAAACATTAAAATGTGCTATTTTTCTTCCAACAGATTTTTCCTTCCTTTTTCTTACGTTATGGTACCCATATTCAAAGTTTTTGATAATGCTTGTTGTATGAGTAGACAGTTGACACTTAATTCTATTCCCCAAGGTAAGAGTTTTTTCCAAGAAGTAAATATTAAGCATGATTGGGGTTTGCTGGTGCTATATGTGTTGAGTTTAATAAGTCCAATTTTTAAGCATCTTGAAATTACAGCAACATAATAAACTCTACTTGTAAAGGTACTGTCATGGGTTAAACAGGTAATACAAGTTAGGGTTTTGCAAGTAGATTCTAAAATTATGAAGAACAAATAATGACATGAGTACTTCATAATCAAGTAGGACATGAAGCTGTAGTTTAAGTTAAATGTTGATTAAATAGTGTTTGTGTTTCAGTGCTGTGAATGTTTTGGTAGTTTATGATGCGCCAAAAACTGCATCCAAAGTCACTGAATTGACCTTAATGAGATATTATTAAAAATTACTCTACTGACAAAGCAGACTAACTAAATTAAGTTGCTGTACAGGATTCTTCTAGGGATTTTATGTAAGATATGGAAAGCTGCTGTCCATGTTCCAGGAGGCATTAGCTTGCAGGTGTGGTGTGAGCGAGGACAGCTGCCACGCCAGAAGAACTATGATGAGAGAGGGTTATTAGCACTCTCAATCTCTAAAACTTCCAAGATTTGAGTAATATGTTGTTTGGTGTCTACCATACTCTAGTACCCTTTTCCATGTATTCTTTCCCTGCATCGTGAGGCCCTAGTAGGCTAGGGCTGTTGCTGAAATCTTAAGTTCTACTAGTAGCTTCATCATGATGGGTATCAGAAGTAAAAGAGTCATTATAAAGGTTTTAACTTTTGGAATTACAGACCTCTAAACCATCGTACAAACTGCTTATGCATGATTCCATTTGTAGATCTCTGCATTGCTTAAATGTAGAAAAGTGTCCAGTTAGTTTGCACATGAGCAGGTTTCCTTTGGGGACCTCTCGGGTTCTGTATCACCCGCTCTTTTCTTGCCAGGTTCTCTCTTCTGGTTTTGGTAGTCTTTGTTTGATCAATCTTTTTAATGCAGTTTATTATACATTAATGTTGTTCTTGCCTTGGTTTCCAGTCCCTTGTATGCTGCTACTAGTTACAGTCTTTCTATAGTCAGCGGCAGCTAATAAATTACAAACTTGCTCTTTTGAGTTGATAGTCTCCATTGGGCTCGTAGGGTAAGCTCATGCACTTCAGGGCCGTTAGTAGGTTAGCATACACTGGAAACACTAAGGGTATAAATCAGAGTGCATTTAGTTGAAGTAATATCCTAATATCACACTTCAGAAACTGTTCCACAGAAAAACTGAATTGTGGGTAAATAGGATTTTTTGAATTGTATGTAAACAATATTGTATATATATTAATCTGTTACACCTTTCTGAGTTGTGGTTCTATCACTTTTTCACAGCTGTTACTAATTATGCTAGAGAAAGGTCATGTTGAGGAGAGCAGACTTAAAACACTTAACCTGGAACCAGATTAAACTCTGACAAATAATTTTAAGTTACCGTTGGAAAAAATACATGGGCCATGTTTGGGAAGTGTAGTCTGGAACAAACTTTGTGCTTGAAGAAATTACCCATGAGTTTCATTTCTAACTGTCAAAAAACACTGAAGCCTGAAAATACACAGCAAGTGATAGTTTGGAGGCAAGGAAGGTGGTGTTATTTTCGTTTGTCTGTTTTCACATTCAGCATGGTGCACCACAGATCTGGGTCTTGGTCAGAAGAATGACATCTCTGAAACTGTTTCTGAGAAGTTGCCCTGCCTGTACATGTAATGGCACTCTTGGTGCCTGTAGCCTTGGGTATGTTTGCTAATTATAGTTTTGTTGACTTGTTAATATATATTGGTTAGTTATTTTGGAAAGTGCCTGTTTTTTTTTTTTTAATTTGGCCAAATCTAGGATAGCATTTGTCTGATCTTGTTTGCTATTTTTTCCCTTACAGTTCCTATTCTACAACAGGAATGGCTAGTTTAGTTTTCAATGTCAGTGTTTCATGACCATGCACAATATGAAAATGAATATTTTTATTTCTTGAAAGATTATTCCTTAAAATTCTGTATTTTTTCAGTGTAAGATATAATGCTTTTATATCCACTTAGTGGTAGAAATTTTTCTAATTCCCAGCTTACATAAACACTGAGCTTCACAGAGTAAATTTTGTTTTAATACCCAGGCAGCAGAACATAAGCAAACTACATACTTACAGGAGTCTTAAGATACTGGTAGAAGCAGGACTTTTAGACTTCAGGTATTGCAAGACAGGCATCCCACTTAGGTGAGGTGACAGTTAAATATACTTTTGATTTTACATAAAGGTGGCATTACTAAAATGATACATACATAAACACACTTGTATATAAAGCAACACTATTGCTCTGAAGTTCTCAACATACTTTTCAGTGTTCATTAAAGTAGTAGTTGTTTGTCATCTTGTGAACTTGACACAGTTTTCCCTCGTTAGTTAAAAGCACAGTGCATGTGTTATTTATCCAAAAATACTAAGCATTTTTATTTTTAACTTTTTTCTTTATTCTGGCAAGAGATGCTCTGAGTAACTTGTTTGGAAGTAATATTGATCTAGTGGACTACAAGAAAGACTAAAAGCTAGTTACTGAAATCCTTGATGAAATAAAGGATATAGTTAGAAGTAGAACTCTGCTGAGAGAATGGACATCTACTTACAGTTTAATGATAAGTTCTGTGTGTTTAAAGGTGCCTTTCATTTGCAACCTAATGCCTGCTGGAGTAACACTGCCTTAGTATGTTTTAATAGGTTGTCTGCTTCTGTAGCACCACATAGTTAATAAATAATAGCAAAGGACAGAGCAGAAAGTGGTTGGAAATAAAGAGTAAGTAGGAGGTCTTCTGCAGAGCTGGAATGTTGTCTGTTTTGAGAATGAACCAAATCTGAAGTATCTTGTTTTTGTTCTTGTTTGCTCATGTTCTTTTGAATATCAGAGAGGAGTTGGATGGTTAGCAAATGTTCCCTGCCTTTTATAAGCTATGCTTTTGGCTGATTGCCTTACATTGGTAAAACAAGGCATCAAAGCGCCTCGAGCTTTCTATTGATGTTCTACTTGAATTGCAAGTACCTGTTTTCTTGAAGGCTTGTGTGTCATTACTCCTGTGTAACCCATTTTGGCATTGTCACTTGGGTATTTGTTTCCAGCCTGTTTAAAGTTTTGAATGATATCAAAAGGACAGAAAAGGAAAAAATGCTGATTTTGGTGACACATTAGTTAGAGGCTTTACTTGCATTTCACCACCAAGTACAGACCTCAAGGCAGCATTATATGGGGTGTTCCAGCCTTATTCCAGGCCATGCTGGATAAACATTTCTCTCTTGTACACTCTCATGCTCTTTCTTTTGCTTCTCCAATTTGCACAGAGGAATTAATTGTAGTATTCCTTTAGCTTCATTATTAACAAATTTCTTTACACAGAAGGCAACTAAATTTGGTTTCTGCTACTAACAAGATACACTTAATTTCTGTAATAAACTTGACAATCTGTGCTACAGTTGCAAAAGCCTATTATGGAGTGTCTTTGTATCAGTAACCTGATAGTGCTCTTCGTTTTGCCTGTTGTCCTCTGCTAAGAGAACCTTGAATTTATACTGAAAGTTTAACCCCAAAGTAAATGTAATTAAAGTAATTGTTGATCATAATAATATTAAAATCATTGAAGAGGTCACAAGTGTGCTCTCCAGAGCATAAATGTTAAGTACAAGCAATGAGGCTGTGACAAGTATTTGCTAAATGGGATGAATGCTGTATAAAGTAAATGTGGCCTTTATTGGCCGGGGGTGACTCATATTCCCATATACATTATTCTAGAGAATGGATAAAAGGGCTACAAGTTTTGAACTGGAGACCAGAAATAACTGGGTTGTACAATGGCTTACAGAAACTATTTTGTTTTTCCTGAAGTGTTAATTTCAATACCTGCTAAAAATGCAGTTTCATTGTACTCTCTATTTGAAAGGACTTGCAGCCATGCCATGCCTAGTCAATGTTTGTCTCTTATCTGAAACAGAAAGCTAGGGAAGGTAAATAAATCAACAACTTCATGTAGCTGTACTTGCTCTACTTGTGTTTGCATGATCTGTAAAGTAGCTTCTCATAAATTTATTTTTCTTAAATGACTGGCTATTGCTCCTTTGGTGCAGTAAGATGCTCGTATAACCTGGTAGACAGGACTACTTTTATTAAAGATAACATGGTGAGCTATAGGAAATGAGGGCTTGCATGGCTCATATGTGCCATGCATATGTTATCACTTTGTTTTACTCAGGCACTTGGTGTTATTACAGTGCTGCTGTAGTAATTTAGTAATTACTACTTTTTAATGTGTTACTGGACACTCCAAGCCTTTCTGGCAATGGATTGCTGAAAACATAACCAAGTAAAAGGCCCAGTTCACTCTCACATACAGAGTTCTAGCTCTGACCCTAAGCATTTTGTTGCATTTTTGTCATTCCATAAGTTGTACTGATGTTAGAGATAATAGCATCTAATCATTAGCACTATATAAAGTTAGTATATTTATGACTCAGTATTCAAGGCTGCTAAATTGGTCTTATTTTTAAGTTCCATCCTTTAAATTATTTCAAGAACAGTTTTGGTATCTTATTTTAAAGGCTTAAAGTCTGCTGAAGTAAATACAAGACATTCCCATACATTAAGATGTTCAGCTGATGAGTAACTCCATAAAACTGGAAAGAAGTCCAGAGAAAATAAAGGTTCAAGTGCAGGAAAAGGATTTATACCACAACAGCAAATAGAAAATAAGTCCCTCAAGAGCTGGTGCAGAAAGAGGCCGGAGGGCAGGTGTGATGGGGATTGAATTATGAGGATGACAGAAAGATGGGCATGAAGAGGGCACATTATATGTGAATGTTTGAACATTCATGGTTAAGCGATTAATTTTTTTTAAAGCTTGCAGATTTTTTCTTATAGAAATAAATACTATTAAGTAGAGGTATTTTTTTATGAAATATGATAATTGTATTCTTCTAGAGGGTGAAACAAAGTTTAAGAATGTGTGTTTTGGTTTTTTTGCTTTTTGTTTTTTGGTGTTGTTTTTTTTTTTTTGGCGGTGGGGGGGACGACTAGCTGTGTGAGGTCCTGACACAGTATGTGTTCCAAAACTCTAAGTGTCCCATTAAGACACTACACAGTAGCAGTGAACTGAGATTCTGGTAGATTTTCCTCTTCTCTCTTATGGCTTAGTTCATCTGTGATGTCTGAAGTTGGTTTTTTTCTGTAGTTAAGGTAACATCTCTGAAATCTAGAGAGAGGTGAAGGCTCTCTACCTCAGTACAGGTGTTTTGTGCAGCATCTGCTTCCATATTGTGAGGCACCACAGCAATTATAGATGTCACTTTAAAAAAGAGAAATTCTGCAGCAGAGTGGTTCCTACTTAAACCAAGTTGGCTGGCATACTTTCTCAAGGAAGATGAACTGTTATGCTCTGTATGGTGTAGTATCATAATCTGCAACAGAAAGAGGTGACAAGCAAGCTGAAACCTTAGAGTGGGAGTGGATTTGTTTTTAAAAACAAAATAAACCCCCAAAAAACCTCTCTTCAGAGTTTGCTATGTTACAGCATCAGCAGGGCAAGTTGTTCACAGAGCTCTTCCTTGAAGAGCAATGTGCTTTAAGTGCTAAAATCACTTGTCAGGAAACAAATACAAAAGGGAAGAAGGTTGTTTGTGTATGTGCAGCTTTTTTTTGGAAGCTTCTTTATTATTTCTCAGCTCTCCTTGTATTGTTTTTTTGTCTCTAGCTTCAAGATAGTTTCAGATATAACCTCATTTTTTAACCTTTCTGAAGACACATTTGTGCTGTCAGTCAGTTTCAGAATTTAATTGCAGAAAAAGATATAGGTACAACTGAGAAGTAGCTAGCACTTGTTGGAATGAGTCCTTCTGAAAGTGCTTCATTATTCAGCATGGTATCTCTTTACAATTTCTTTCGCACTGTAGAATGAGAGCATCTTAATTTCTTACCAATTATAAATGCTTGCATTATGATGACATGCTTGGTGTCTTTTTTCATTAGCATTGACAAAATAGTACTTTATGTTACCACTGATGGTGATAATTCACTCTTTTGCTAGAATATGGGAACATATGTTAAATCTATGTAACAGTGCAAGTAATGCAGGAAACCTGGAGACTGCAGTTTCAGATGGAAGGACACTAAAACATGATGGAACAACGTATTTTTACATCTTCTGATAAAGCCTGATATAACTGCAAAACCACTAGCTGCTTAAGCTATTCAATTGCAATGAGTTGTGAATGTTAGCTGTATGGACAGGTTGCTTTTCTGTGAGGTTGTGGATGGCACGTGTTGTTCCCAAACACTCAGAGGAGCTTGTCTGGGGAACCTACAGTGTTTCCTTCCTTAAGGAGGTTTTTTGTGTAGTGTTCATACTCATCACAATTTTAGGTTTAAAGCTTGATTTTATTTAATTGCCACCTGACAATACTAAAATAATCTAGTCTTTTTCTTCTCTCTCTTCCTATCCCCATCTCTTTATTTTCCCCACAATTAATTAATTCTGGATGAGTGCTCACTTTTAGAGACCTTTGTAGTTGGATGATTGAGGCTCTTCTTTGTTACTACCCTTTGTATTCCCATTGATAGCAAATATATTCTTAGCTTTCTACCATGTCTAGGGGATGAGGTTTTACTGTTTAGATTAACTTGTAATTGGAGCACCCCAATTTGTGGATGCATCAGTGAATGTGGGTTTGGACAGTTCATCTCTGTATATGTCTGACGTACTGGTGGATATAACTTCTAAGAATGTTAGAACCTGGGCTCAGTTAAAATGTACTCAATGGTACCAAATACAAATATTCTAACACTAGCTTAAAAAATTGGAGTTAACTGTAAGAGAGACTGGTAAAGAGTCCAGTTACCATTGAATGGCTAAATAATTAGCACTTGTTCAAGACTTGAAACTCGTAGCAAAAAATGCTGAGAGGTTGCAGAAATAAACATTGCCTCTACAATTATTAGTCTCTCTATTCTAGGAAACAGCAGAGAAAGTATTCAGCCAGCCAGACAAAACCACACAGTAGGATTTAAAGCATGTTTAAGGAGCTCTTCGATCTTGTTTAAGTAAATAAGAGTATTTCAGGAGTACAGGTTTTTTTTTTTTTCCGTAGATTGAATACACTCTGAAGATGTGAAGTGTGATAACTAGAAACCTGAACTTTTAAAATGAAAAATTAATAAATCCTTTGATAGTTTAGCTTACAGCAAGGAACATGGGATGTTGAGGCTTTATGGATGCATTCTGTCTATGGTAATTGTTTTCCTTGAGTTGTTAGAGAATCTTTTTGCCCTTTGTATGGAGCTCACAAAGACAGGGCTGGTGCATGTGTTATTTTGACTTCTTTGCCAAAGCATGTACTGGGGTAACTGTCTTGTATTCCTGGCCATTCTGGAGCAGATTGGGAGATCACTGCTCCCTATTGGTATCTTAGTATTTTTTTCATGACTAGTTACGACTCAAAACAGGGGTAGTTTAAAGTGCTCCTATTAGGAAAATTTAAAAAGCATTGCCTGTTCTGATCCTCAGTTAGGACTGGAGGGGTGGTTAAAGGGGTAGGAGAGAAAGAGTAACTTTTAAATGGCTTTAGTGGACTGTACAGGGTAGATATCACTGTGCCTTTCCAGTTTTAATAACTACATCTTTCCCCATGCTTAAAATTATAAAGATTGGTCATCTATCAGGACAAAAGAGGACAGGTTTCAAATGCATTTATATCAGCACCTGACTGCACAGTTCAATTTCTCATACTATTCATCACTTGCACCTAGAGCTGCAAGTGCTTCAAGTATTATGTATGCAGATACTGATCACTTAAAATTCATACTGTTTCTACAGGGAAGTGTTTAAACTTGCATACCTAGCTCATTTTACATTCTAAAAACTAATGAATTTTATTATGTTAACTTACCTATGCACCAATTATTTTTTTCTGTAATAGGATTTTGGTTGTCCACAATCATAAGCTAGAAGTGAAAACAAGAGGTTTAAAGCTCAAAAAACCCCTTGAGGACTCTTGATAAACTTCAAATAGATGTCACAAAATAAGTTTTAAAAACAAACAAAAAAAGGCATATTAACTGCAATGTATTCTTCTCTTTTTAAAACCAGGTGAACCAAGGGTGGTATTTCCAGAATATATTTGTTTTTTCTTCCAAATAGAAGATAAATGTGTTAAGCTGGCAAAGTAATTCTGGTAAGTAAGAATTTTCCTGTTCCTTCTACAGTGAATGTCATTATATGTATAAGTGTTCACAGTCTTGCCATAAAAGGGAGCTTTTTGTACCATTAGTGCATTCCCTTTCTTACAAGGGAACCTTACAAGGCTTCTTGATCAAGAAGTATTAATCTACCTGTTATATTTAAATGTATTGAAAGTTATTTGGCTCTCTTCTTGCATGTCCTATACTTGGACATGATGAAAATATTTGAGTTTCAAAGATTTTACGTCAGCTGTTTATACAGAATTTAAAGGAGTTAAATATGCTGTAGTATTCATTAAATGGGTTTTATGTGGATTAAATGTTCCTGTTTCTATAGCTGCCATCACTGATTCTTGATTTTGTTTTGCCTTCTTCAGTAATCCTCTTGAGAGTTTTCTACAGCTGTTTTGCACTTCTTATCTCTTGTTTTAAACTTTTCAACATGTGCTAGTGCTGACTAACCAAAGGTGGCTGTGGCATAACAGAAAACAACAATAAAAAAAATGTTTTTATAAGATGGAGCAAATAGACAAAGTGTACGAGTGCCTTGTGTGCATTATTTAAAGTAAAATTAATCAGTTTTGGAAGCAGTACCAATGCTTCCTAGTATTTTCTCCTGAACATGTAAATAGGGTTATATCTTGAATTAAGTACAGTACAGTAGTGACTGCCACCCACTCAGTCTCGCTTGAAGGAAAACACTGTGAAGGTTGGTAAATATAAAGCAGTGTACTTATGAAACTCCCGTATTTATTTTAACTTGATTTTTTTTTTCATTTTTTTTCCTCTTGAAATAATCTGCATACCGTTGGAATACATAACATGGTAGAATATATTGTATTCAAATAAATTATTAAATAATGTGTTTCTGTGCAATGCTGTGTAAGAGGTACCAGTTTTCCCATTAAGCTTCTGGCCAAATACATTTTAGAAGCAAATGAAGATTGCAGCTCACATCTAGGTTAGAAAGAAAAGCTGAAGCAAAGTCCTTAACTTTAACTTATGCAGTGGGAGAGAATTCTGTGTGTCACAGGCTTATAAAATGATTGTTTGGTTTTGTGGGCTGTTGGCTAAAGTTTCACTGAAATAAATGAAATCCTCTAAGCTCATCCTTCTTATTCCCCTCCACCCTATGTTGCCATAATGATTCTTCAGCCCTACAGACATTTCATCTGTTGCAGGGGACAGGGAGCATGGAAGAACTGCTCCTCTCTTCTCCCAACCTTTTTTTCCATCAGGGAGTGTATTTTCTGCTGAGTTTCTGGATGTTCTACTTACAGCTCAGACATGAGCAGTGCCAGTAACTCACTGGCACGGGAATTCTTGACGGATGTCAACAGACTGTGCAATGCAGTGGTCCAGAGGGCAGAGGCCAAGGAAGATGAAGAGGAGGAAACTCACATGGCAGCACTGGGACAATATTTGGTTCAAGGCCGTGGATTTGTTTTGCTTACTACACTGAACTCAACTATTGATCAGGTAAGAATTTCTCTTACCTGGTTAAAATTTTGGTATTGAGCTTTAACCATGTTGAAGGGATTTGTCTGGCTCAAGTTTTTCTTGGTGCTGGTTTCCCTACCTTTCTATGGTAGAGTGTGTGAGTGAATTGCGAAGACTAGAAGTTCAAAAGGTTATGTTGCAGTTGCATTCTGTCTTCAGCAAGAGCAGAAAAAATAAAAAACTAATCATGTACCTGTTTGCCAGCTGATACTGATGGTTACTAAACTTTTGACTAATTAAGGCATATGTGAATCTGGAGTGCAGTAGCTGGGTGGAACCAGGAAGCAAGAGGTTCGAATTTTCAGGGGAAATGAGTCTGTTTATTGGACCTGCAGGACAAACTGACAGTTTTTCATTTGAGAAGGTCCTCCTGGTTTAAGGCAATAAAATGTACACCTTTTTATTTTGCTTATGGGCCATGAGATGTATTTTTGCCCTTTGTTAAGTAAGTTACTCCTGATTGTAATAGAAAGCAAATATTTTGTAACTTCAGCTCAAAACAGAAAGCATTTTTAAAGAGGTGATCTGTTTATGCTATTTTTTTAATAGAAAAAATCTAGCACACATCCCTGGTAGCTGCAAGTGTCTTTTCTTCTTCCTCCTTTTTTTCAACACTATAGGATAAGTACTAAGTATTAATAATGGGTAGGATGAGATTTGCATTAAGTCTTTGTGCTTTGAAAGTGCAGATCTCAGTGTTTAAAAATAATGAACCAAGTGAATCCTGGCTGAGTTTACTCAGCCCTTGTCTTAGTTGATGTCAGCTACTAATGCTGGTCAAATTTTTCTTAGAGGTTTGTGTTTCCTTCATGCAGTGACTTGTACTAAGGCTCCAGTCAGGTCTGCTGGCTTTGTTCTGGATTCCAGTAGGTGCACTGGCTAAACAGCAAACCCACAAGACAGCAATTGCCTATAATGACTAAGAATCCTTACCAATACTAGAGCTGTGCGGTTTTTTTAGATGTCACCTGGATTTGGTATAGTTGCTGTTAATACAGACTTCAGAATGAGAGCTACTGCAAAAACAACTGGCTTTCATGTAAAAAGAAAGTGGGGGATTCTGTGTGCCTACCGCCAATAAAAAAACACTTCTAAAGTAGAAGGAGAAAAAAGCTTGTGGCATTCTTCATGAAATATCAGCCATTCAGCAATTATTTCCTGAAGAAATGCGTTAAAAAGGGAAGGAGGAAGATTTTGGATAATGAGGAAAGTAAAATTCCGAAATGGTATAACTGACATTTGAAGATATTTTGCTTTTCAAAGTCTTATTGTGCTTTGAATGCTGTATTGCTCCCTCCCATTCCTAGTTAAATTGTCTTGCTGAAAATACCTTTAGTAGAAGATAACTGGGAGAATGACTTTTAATAAGATTACACTTCAGGTCTGTTTGTATTTATCCATTAAAATGAAACTTTAAAAAATCTAATATTATTGATACATTTCATCAGACAAATATTAACTATATTTGTTATAGGTATAGTTCTAACTACATATAAAAATCCTTATGTATTAGCTAGATATATAACTATTTAAGTTGCTTATCTCCATACATTTTATTTTCATGGCTACTTCGAATTTTTGAAGAAGGATGTTGCTTCAGCTGCATATCCCCCAATGACTGCCAAAATACACAAGTCACTTTTTGTGTTTAAAAAAGGGAGAACTTTGATCTTTAGGACCAAAACTGTTTCTGCTGGTGCTGCATAGCACCAAGTGAACTAATTGTGTTGAAATTCTGTGCCTTCTGCTCTTCTCTGTGTTGAAATGTAGCGTTGAAGACTTAAAATCTCAGCAGGAGTAAGCTGTTGGGTTTTTTAGTGGTTATTCTGTGTGTGCTTGTCATTTTTAATTAGGAGTAACCTTCTTTCTTCTCATAATACTTCACCTTTCTATTATGAGTCAATAACATTACTTGATAAATATAATTTTGGAGAAAGTAGAAAGTTTCTCATCAAGTTCTTCAAAGTTACTTTTTTTTATAACTACACTTTCAAACTTTCTTTGGCTTCATGTTGGCTTTGTTTAAATCAACAAGTTATTTGCTTTTTACTTTTCTGGTTGTGTTTGTTGTGTGAGGAATTCCCTCAACAAGAAGGATTAGGAGAGCTTTCTATAGGAGCAGTTGCAGAAGTGTAATAAATATCTTGGATACTTTCTGATTGGCTCTAGTTAATGATTATAGTGACTTAAGTCACTTTTTTAGTGCATAAACCAGAAGAAAGGCATAGGGAATAAAATAGCTTTGTAAAATAAAGAAATCTAATCTATTTTTTTGAAAGTACAAAAGCTTTTGTTTCTATTTTGTTTCTGATATAGGAGCTGACATGTCGGGAAGAACTTCTGACGCTTCTCCTGTCACTTCTGCCATTGGTGTGGAAAATCCCTGTCCAAGAAGAAAAAGCAATAGGTATGTTTTAGCACTTAACAGTATTCAGGACCTAGAAGAAGTGATTTGCATACTACTACAGAGCCAAGGACTCCCAACTGGAGAGTTCATTGTAATATGTATCCTCTTAATATGGAATGAAGGTGTGGGTTATGCAGAAACCTAAACTCAAGTATCAATGTTCTGTCAGCACACAAGGAAGACAGAGATTGTACAGCGAAGGGCTCTTGGTCAGTGCCAAAGGCAGTGCCCATGATACTATGTAGTTGAGTTTTACCTTGGTGAGACTTTTTTCAGGTGACTTAAGGGGAAGGAGTTTTGAAAGAGTATTGATATTTTTGCTAATGTGAAGTTTCATGATGAGTAGAAGGGGAAAACATACTGATTATTTTTAAAAACAAAAAAGGTGATACATGTTGGCACTAAATTGTCTTATTCTGCCGCTGACCAGACTTTTTCTTCTGAAATGGAAGAAATAGCTTAAAGCCAAAGAATGGACAGCAGAGTATGAAAGAACTGCAATGTTATCAGGGAGGCAGGCCCTGGAAATAGAATAATACTGGATAATTAGGAACAGACCCAGGCTTCGTTCCTTAGGAAGTATGATGTTCTATGTCAAACGGATGTACTACTTCAGGAATCAAATCACAAGGGTTCAACTGCCAAAGAGTCAGCTGAAAGTGAATTAAAGAAATGAAAGGGGCAATACAAAACAAACTGCAAAAGCTGAAGCAGGAAATGACAGCAGTTTTTTGTGTTGTTTTTTTTTTTCCTATTTGTTTTGGACTCCTGCATTTCTCTGATGCATTCTTTGTCATATTAGAGGATAAAAGAGAGGATGAAACAAATAAAGTTACCTGTCTTTTTGAGGGAGTTCTTAAGGATTCTCACCTCAAGCTCTTCTAATGTTTTTTTGCTAATTTAAACTCTTGCAAATTGAAGGCTTTTGTTGATGTTTGTAGGCTTGAAGTGTTTAAAGTGCCAGTTTTATAGAAGTTTTATATACTTTACTCTCATGCTTGCTGAGTTGCATCTTTCTTTCATGTTCCTGTAAGCATGATTCAATTAAAGAAACACTTCGGTTATCTTATGAGAGCTGAGTGACTTTTCCAGTTTTAGTTTTAAATGCTGTTGTATAAATAGGTTTTAAGATGTTCTGGTTTTGCACTCTGCATAATGTACTGGTTTTGCTTCTACAACTGTCTCATAGTACTAATGCAATAAATGTGATGTATTCATTGTGCACTAAGAACTCTTTTTCCTTCTTGGTCTGAAATGGAGTATATGTTAATCCAGCTCTATCAGGCAGCTTTTTTCTTTCTGCGCAGGAAATACTCTTTGTTTGATAAGTACTGCTGGTTAACTTCTTGCCTACAAAGGAGCTGATGCTTCTTCCTTAAACATAGCAACTCTGACTTGATGAAACAGCAAGGCACAGTCATACTTGCACATGGAAATGTCTTTTCTTTCAGTTTGAAAAATGATTGTAGCTATTGCTCACCTTAAACATTATTCCTTTCCATTTCCCTCTTGTCCCTGACTATTCTAAAATCCATACCTTTTATTTCTGCTTTTTGTGTTTGGAACAATTAATGCAGAAGACTGAACTCTGAATATTTGAAAATCTGCACTGTTTCTAAGTAGAGAAATATATATATAAATATATATCTATTTAATTACTGGTAGTGCTCTAAGAATTTATTTTTCATGCATTCTAAGAGGGCTGTGCATTTAGGCACACAGTTTGTATAGCAGCCAAGTTGAAAAAGACAGGTTTTTTTTCTTCCCCTTAGAGTTTTTCTTTACTTGTAGGATAGGGCTGTTTGACAATGCTTGTAGTGATACTTCAAATATATCAAATGGCATATATAAAGTAAACATTGCTTGAGTAACTGCCTAAAACTGCTTCCATAGCTAAGTAATAGGGGAGATGTGAGAGTTGGTATCCTGCTGATTAATAGTTTACTTCTACTATATTAGTATGTCTAGCTTACCCAAATGTACATTGAACATAGAGACTTGTGGCTATATTGTTCTTTTATACCCTATCTGTAACTGGACAAAAGATTTTTCAGAATAAGCTTTCTTCCCTTTTCTTCCTTAAAATCCTTTCATCTATGTTGATAACATCTTTTCTTAAGAGCAAGGAATAGCTGTGCATACAAAAATGTTTTAGGAAACTCTCTAAAATGTTTTTGTCTAACCCTAATTAGAAAATGAACTAGTTTGTTTAGGCTTTGAAAATAGTCATATGGTTCCTAAACATGAGTTGTTGGTGACATTTTTTTATACTGAAAATGTCTGACATAGGTATATGCAAAACCATGACCTATTAAGAAATTATTTATTTTTTTTTAAGCTGGAAGTATTAAACTATAAAATTAGGGGAAATGCTGTAGATATTCTAATATTCTTGAATGTTCATTTAATGTTCCTTTGTCTTTCCGTTTCAACAGATTTTAATATACCCTCTACAGTAGACATATGCCTGACCAAAGAGAATAATTCAAGTTCCGTGAAATCTACTCAGGAAAAACTAGGCTTGGATGGAAGCGCTCGTTCATCTCTTCAGGCTTCTGTAAAACTACATCCTCGATCTCGAAAAAGTGGACGTCTGCGCAAAACCACCCATCGTTACTCCGTGCGAGATGCGAGAAGATCTCAGCTGTCCACTTCAGATTCAGAAGGCAATTCTGATGACAAGACCACTGTCATAACGAAACACAGACGCTCCCAGTTACTGCAGCCTTTTTTAACATATCCAGTTAGGGACAGCTACCTTGCAGGTAGAAGTGATTGCCTGCCTGCGGAAGCGGTTCCAAGTTCTAATCCTGACGCCTCTAATCTAGAGAATTCCAGCCAAATTGCTCTAGCGCATGAGCTAAACCCAGAGGTCTTGAATGAGCCAGATGCAGGAATTGCTAAGAATGTGGATAACTCTCCTTTTGACTTATGCCATGTCTTATTGTCACTCCTAGAGAAGGTGTGCAAATTTGATATTACTTTGAATCACAGTTCTGCTCTCTCAGCTAGTGTGGTGCCCACATTGACTGAGTTCTTATCAGGATTTGGAGACTGTTGCAATGGAAGTAGTAGCACAGAAAATGTAGTGTCTGCAGGGTGGACAGAAGAACCTGTGGCTCTAATCCAAAGAATGCTTTTTCGAACAGTGCTGCATCTTATGTCTTTAGATATTAGCAACACAGAAACAATGCCTGACAATTTGCGGAGAAATATAACAGACTTACTTAAAGCAGCATTAAAAATCAGAACTTGCTTGGAAAAGCAACCTGATCCTTTTGCTCCAGGATACAAGAGAACACTACAGCAGCTGCCGGTTCAGGATGACATCTCATTTTCTAGGTATCATCACAGAGCCTTGCTCCTACCTGAGGTTATAGAAGGCATCTTGCAGATTTTGATCTGCTGCCTACAAAGTGCATCTTCAAATCCATTCTACTTTAGCCAAGCTATAGATCTGGTTCATGAGTTCATACAGCATCAGGGATTTAAGCTGTTTGAAGTAACTGTGCTTCAAATGGAATGGCTGTGTATGAAGAGTGAGGGAGTAACTGGGAAAGCCTCAGAGCATCTGAAGGGCCTAATCAACAGCATCATGAAAATAATCAGCACTGTCAAAAAAGTGAAATCAGAGCAGCTCCATCAATCTATGTGTACAAGAAAGCGGCACAGACGATGTGAGTACTCTCACTTCATGCATCACCACAGAGATCTCTCTGGGCTCTCTGTATCTGCTTTTAAAAACCAAGCTTCCAAAAACCCCTTTGAAACTTCTGATGGAGAAGTTCATTATCCTGACAGATGCTGTTGCATTGCTGTTTGTGCACACCAGTGTTTGCACTTGTTGCAACAAGTTTCTTTGAGCAGCACTTGTGTTCAACTTCTCTCGGGTGTACATAATGTAGGAATATGTTGTTGTATGGATCCAAAGTCTGTGATCATCCCATTACTTCATGCTTCCAAGTTACCAATATTAAAAAACTTTCAGCAGCACATACTGAATATCCTTAACAAGTTTATATTGGATCAGCTGGGTGGAGCAGAAGTTTCTCCAAAAATTATACAAGCATCGTGCAATATATGTACTGTTGACTGTGACCAACTAGCTCAGCTTGAAGATGCCTTGCAGGGCAACTGTGGTGATGCTGGTCTTGCATCTAGTTCCTCTTGCAGAGTTCAAGGAATTCTGCCTAGCAGTGGATCTGAAGATGTGTTGTTGAGATGGGATGCATTGGAGGCTTATCAGGACATTGTTTTTGAAGAAGACAAACTACGGGGCATGCAGATTGCAAGCCATATTTGCCACTTAATTCAAAAGGGAAATGCAGTGGTCCAATGGAAACTATATAACTGTATTTATAATCCTGTGCTTCAGAGAGGGGTTGAGCTAGCTTGCCATGCTCAACAACTCGGACTAACGACAGCTGATAAACATACAGTCAGCTACCATAACCAGTGTTTGCCTTCTGAAGTACTTCAGATTTATTTACAGACACTCCCTGTGTTGCTTAAATCCAGGTTGGTTGATTTTTCTGTTCATTTCTGGTCATTTTCCATTAGGAAAACATGTTAACAGTGTACAGAGCATTATATATTTGTTACCAGTAGGAACATAAGTTTTATTTGCACTGTAGGTGGCACTTGGATATTGCAGGAGTGGCAACAAGAGAAATGCTTGAATAACGTAAGATTTAATCCTAGATTTGTAAACCATAGGAAGTGAGGGCTCTCTGTCAATGAGTTATGGTCATTGAGCCAAAAATTGTGAAGAAGCAAATAAAAATCTTTGTCCTGTGTGACATGCTCTTTGCCTCCTTGTTCCTCACACTAAAGTGAGTCAGGAACATTGAACAGATTGACATGTCACTTTTCTGTGGGAATTAGACTACTTAGTTTCCTGATCTGTTTCACTTTTCCTTCTGGAATGGTCTTCACAGAAACCACCTTTCAAAAATAAGGCTTGACAGGTTTACTTGTCCTGAAATAAGTTTCCTAATTTATGAAATGCTGTTCATTTAAGCATAGCTTTAAACAACAACCCAAAAACATTCTTCCAAGGCATGAAACAGAAACTTTCCTATTTATTGTTAAATTGATGAAATAGTTGTTTAATACAATTATGGAATCTTACTCAGAATATGAATATGTCCTTTTGTCCAGGGAAGATTCTGAGCTCTTGTTGGAGTCCTGACAAAATGACACTAATTTAGTAGGCTTATCTGAGACAATTACAAAGAATAGACTAGTATTCCAGTTTATGTAAAGGATTGTCTAATGCATTTTAAACTTTTATCCTAACTTAAACTGCATCAAAAGCTATTAATTTTTGAAAGTGTACTTAGTGGCAGAGAGGCAAGAGAAATAAAGTTTAGATTTAAAAGACATTAGCCTATTTCCTACTGGCTTAAATACACAAATAAGTACATGATTCATTTGATTCTGGAGTAACTTGGTTACACTAAAAGCTGACCCTGTGGGAAGGAGATGGGAGGGTAAAGAAGGTGGATGTTGACAAGCAAACATAGTACACCAAGAAGCTTATATATCCTTACCCCAGATTCTGTATGAATTCAATGTAACACTTGGAGCAGAAAGAAAGGAGAAATATACTTGGAAACAAATATACAGAACAGTTTTAACACCGGCTATCCTGGTGTAACAATTACACAAAATGTTGTGCTTGGAGATATTCCTGAATTCTACCTGAAATATACCATCCATGCAACTAATAGACTTAGCTAGTAAAATTTCATAGAACTTTGAGTTTATTTGGGAAGGAATCTCTACTTTCTGTTGAAGTCACAGACTGAGAGAAACAAAGATATTTACTAGCTCCAATTGCTAATAAAATATTAGAGGGAGGAAGTACCACTGAAGAGCAAATTTCATAAATCAAGTTAAACACCTTTTGAGTTTTGATGTGATCTACATTTTAGAGGTTAATGAATATTTCCTATTTTACAAAATCCCTGAATTTTCTACAGCCAAATAGAGGATGTTTACTTGGGATTCTGGAGTACTGCAAACAAGGTCCTCCTCTTTGCAGTTTAGAGTAATTTATAGCACTTACTCTAAACATGATCAGTCCCTGCTATTATTCAGGTGTGTAGGACAGAGGGTTATTTTTTGGATAAGCTGTGTCATCTGAGCTACATGAATTTGTGGTTGACTTATAAGGTAACTCTCTTATGCTTTCTCTTGCAGGGTAATTAGAGAATTGTTTCTGAGTTGTAATGGAGTGAATCAAATGATCGAGTTAAATTACTTAGACACTTTAAGAAGCCATTCTTTGAAAGTGTTAGAGACTTTGATAATCTGCCTTGGTGATCAGGAGAAAGACCAAACAATGCCAGAACTGGAAGGCCTCAACAGCGAACAAAAAGAATCTATGTCTGACTTGCCTGCATCTCTTTTTAGCCAGCATGCTGTTTCAGAAGTTCCTCAAAGCCTGAGCAAGTTTTATGCTGGCTTGAAAGAGGCTTACCCAAAAAAGAAAAAGTTTGTGAGCCAAGACATTCACATCAACACAATAAACCTATTCCTCTGTGTTGCTTTTTTATGTGTAAGTAAAGAAGCAGATGGTGATCTGGATTCAGCTAATGACTCTGAAGATACATCAGGATATGATAGTACAGCTAGTGAGCCATTAGGCCACAAATTACCGTATCTGTCACTGGAAAGCCTTACTTTGCCCTCCGTGGAACATATTCACAGGGCTGCAGATATTTGGTCCATGTGTCGTTGCATCTATTTGTATAGTTCAGTTTTCCAGAGACAGTTTCATAGACTTGGAGGCTTTGAAGCATGCTATAGGTTACTAATCCTGATAATTCAGAAACTTGCAAAAAATAAGGAAAAAGAGCAAGAAAAGAGGGAGAGAGGATTGAATGAAAGCAGCAGAAGTTCACATGGGAGTCCTCGTGGTGAGCTCCTCAACAAGGATGACTCTATTCAGCTGGCTAAAAGCAGAGAGGTGACACAATTGGAGCTTGAGAGTTCTGACAGTCTTGCTGGTGCAGAACAGCTGGTGCCTGAATGTGTCTCCTGTCACAGCTCTTTGAGTGGGGAACACACGTCAGTTACTTCAGGTGCCAATCTTGAGGTGATAAAAACTTCCGGAAGAGAAGAGGCTGAGTGGGCACTTCAAGGTATCAGACTTCTAGAAGCTCTGCTGACAATCTGTCTGCACAGTGCGAGCACCATGCAACAGAAGATGGAAGGAGAGTTGTTTCACCAGGTACTGTCTGGTTTCCCATTGCTTACTTATGTGTTACATACAGTATTATTTTAACAGTACTTGGATCAAAAGTACTTGCAGAGATAGAAAAAGCTTATGCTCTTATTATGGTACCACATTGTTTGTGTAGTACTGAAAGCATATGGTTAAGCAATGTGCCCAGTGGTCAGGGTACTGGTCAGCAAGCATGAAAGAATGGGGGTGAATAGATGAACAAACTGGCAGTTGCTGTTTCTGAGGAGGTGTCTTCCCATGTTAACTTGTCACTTTTTTTATTGAGCAGGACGCCGGTAAGGACCCTGCAACCCTTTCCTTGTTCTCCAACATGATATTTGCCCTTGGCTCCTCTGGGTTGGATCCCTGTTCATGCCAATTGCCTGCTTTTTAGGGGCTGGCAAAGAGCCTTCTAGAATGACAGATTGATTCAGGCTGGATGAGCCTTTACTTTGCTCACTCTTTTTAAATGTTTCTGGTTTATTTTTGAAACATTGCTTTTGCTTGCGGTGTTTGGGAAACAGCATGTTGCCAGATATTTTTTTTTCAGTCTGCAGATTGCTTAACCAACAAAATCTGTCATGACAAACAGGGTGAATCTTTCTTGTTGTAAGAAACTGGATGAAGTCTGTTTTTAGCTGAAAAGTCAGATTAGTGTAGGTGAAAGGGGGAGATCTTAAATTAAAGTACTAGACCGTTTTGTTAGCCAAAACATAATAACACGAATCAAAATGTTTGTCTTCCCCAAAACACAGAATAATTGTGTGGATGATATCTTACTTCAAATAAGAGAGCAGCTTGCTCAGTCAAAAGTGATAGAAACTGACTTGGCAAAGCCTCTGTTTGATTCACTGCTTCGTGTTGCATTGGGCAATTTTTCTGCTGATCTGGATCATTCTGAAGAAAAAGTTGAAAAGGTATGAAACACCAGCTAAGTAGTGTAATTCTAAAAACCACAAGGTTTGCTTGGTTGCGTTTAAGTTGTTTGTGTCTATTTTTAAACTCAATAGGACATGTTTAAATGTGGCTGTTGAAGACTAATTCTCTGTTTCTCGTGTGCATGTCAGTTGAGTGCTGGTTATTGATACATTCCCCACATATACTGCTCAGAAAGAAGTCATGCCCTCAAAAGGAGCAAACTGCATTATGCTTTATGGACATGCCTGAAACCTAGTGTTCTCTTCACCCTTTCATCCCACAACAGCGTGTGACAAACTCTCAAAGGGGGAGAGATTCAAACAGGGATGTTGACTGACCTTATTGGCTGCAGACACATCTTCATCTTAGAATGGATTTTAAAGTTCATGTTTATGGCCATAGTGGTTTTTGGAACACAGTTATTCTTAACGCATCAGCCACCTGCTTACCCAGTAAGAAATATCCATCTTTGTAGCATACATTTTCTTTTTAAGAATGAGGTATCCATGGAAAGTATCTCAAGTTTATTGAAAGTTTGTTATTGATTTATTTCTTTTGCCAATGGGCTTGGAGAAAATAGGCATCTGGAAGGTCCTAAATGACTTATTTTTCTGACCTATGATGGTAAATTTGTTTGTGTTATACAGACCTATTACACTGAAAAAGAGCCTGTGCCACAACCTGAAGATATCTCTGAAGAAACTGAAGAATCACAGTGCTGTAGTCTTAAACTTTTTGCTGAAGAGGAAGGATATGAAGCAGATAGTGAAAGTAACCCGGATGATAGTGAAACCAAGAATGATGGTAAAGGTGAACTTTGTGAATATACAAAGCAGTTTCTATGACATAACAAAGCTCACTTGTCTTTTAAGATATACGAAAATAGGGTAAGCATTAGAAACCTTTAACAGATGGAAAAGGTTTAACTTTTTTACTTCCAGTAGGATGCAGCTAAAGATGGAGAGATGATGAATATTCTTACTGAGTGGTACAGGAACTCTTCTGTCCTGGTTTTCCTGGTTTATGTGATTCCTGCTGTAAAGTCATGTTGCTCAAATGTATCATTGTGGTCTAGATAGAGGTAGTTTTCTCCAGAGATTATTATCAGTAGTTTGTTTGAAAATCAGTGGTCATTTTTTAAATCTAGTATTATAACAATCTGGTAAAAAAATAGTCTAATTATATCTCTTTGTATTCATTCAATGGCTGATGTGCACATCTCTTGCTGTATTCTGTGTGCATAATTAACTTTGAACATGAATTTGCTTTAATTTTTTTCCTTTGTGCTGAACATCTGGATGCTTGCGTTCATGTATGAGGTCAGCATGAATGATAACAGCCTTTAATAGAACTGCTTTCAACTGTTGCTGTTTACCTCTGTGAGAACGCTTTACCAACAGATAGACAACATCTTAAAAGCATTTCTGAATTACTAATTTAGCCTAAATTATTTACCTGAAATGTATGCCCACCAAATAGTTATTTTTAAAGTAACGTGTTTTAAAGTCTCTCCAAGATGCAAGAGGAGAGGCTTAAATTCTTTTTTTTTTTTTTGGTTGTTATGGAGATATTCTGTCATGTGCTGTTGTGCATTTTCTGAGTTAAATAACTAAGCAATTGCTTCCCCTAACCTTTTAACACAAAATAAAATCATTTAAATTCACCTCCTTTCTTGGCAGGCTCAGAGATGTATATAGAAGCCCGAGGCTCTATTACAATGATTTTTACTGTCATGTTTCATGAATTACATATTTCATCATTAATATGTGTGTCCAGTTCCCAGGAAATGAAGGCACATAGTTTAAGAGCATGTCATAGGAGAAACTGTATCCTTGCCCTTCTGTATTGGCAGGAAAATGCAAAAATCTGAAGCAGAATAGAAGATTATTTTTATTTCTGAAAACTGTCTATACGCTCATGACTTTTTCTTGTCTACCTATGAGAAGGTTGGGGAAATTATGTCCTTGGATGCTCTGCTTAAATTGTGCAAAATATTCAGCTGAGAATGTTTCAGTAAGACAAGTGTTTTCTTTCAGGAGCAGACACAAAGGCAGAACCAGGGTGTACTGGTCCTCCAGGTTATTCTAATGACCTAGCTGGCAACATCAATCAAGGAGAATTAATATATCCTGAAATCTGCATGTTAGAATTACACTTGCTCTCAGCTGGTAATGCAAGTTTAGATGTGCTTGCTCATGTATTCCGAAGCTGCCTGAAAATCATCAGCCAGAAGGAGAGAAATGCCACTGTACTTATAGAACAGGTAAAAATGCTATTAAAGGCAACAGCCAGAGTTTTAAAGTTCCTACATACCTAATAGTGATCTCAGAAATATTCTCATTTGTTATGGCTTTTGATAAGACCTGAAACAATGCAAATGACTATTGCCAGCTGCATTGCATTAAACTTACCAGAAACTATAGTTAATGAATGTATTGAAAGGTATTTGACCTACAAAGCTTTTGAGTTTCACAGTTGCCTTATTTTATCAAGACTGTTCAATCACTAGATCTTATAGATACAGCTTTAATGACTGTCAGGCCATTGAGAGGAAAAAAAGAAAGGGGCAAATATCTTTGCTTGTATCTATATATGTTAACATTCTATAGAGATACTTATTCATTATGTACTTTTAGAAACTTTCAGTGATATACCTCTAAAATATTTAATGCTATTATTCTTATGTGCATAACTAAGTTCTAATATAAACTTATTGATGCCATCACAATCCTTTGGGATTTCTGATGACGAGCTTGTTTTTTGCTTTTTAATAACTAAATTGAGTATGTCTCTTGCAAAAGAGGAAAATATGGTTAAATAATCTAAGCTTAAAGTGCTTGTTTATATCATCATTTGACTGAGAAGCAAAGTTAGTGCTTTAGAGCTTAAATCAAAAGCAGGAAAGGAAAACTGTTTTATTTCAGTACTGCAATTGTTTGTGGAAATTATTAGTTTTAAATCATGAACACACATGTATTTCTTTTTTCTGAATGCGAATACATGAAATTATGTGTAATTCCAAGTAATCTCATTTTCATTATTTTTCAGTATTGTTTAAAAAGAGCAATCTGTCAAACTAATAAATTTAGAGATTTTTCAATATCTTTAAGTAGAGATTTTTTGAATTACCTTTATCTGAGATGCATTTGTGAAGGATACTTATAAGTAAAGAACATATTTTTTTTTTTGTAGTTACTCTTTAAAGTAATCTTGTGTGAAAAGGCTTAGGAAAGGTTGAATTTGCTTTCAGTAATGCTTCACTGTATATCAACATGCTGTATTTTGTCACAGCCTTTAAAATCCTGAATTCTGTTATGCAGGAGAAGACAAAGGAGATCTTAGCTGCTGAACTGATAATGGCTCAAAGGTTTCTTTCTAGAATCATTAGGATTTCAAAGCCTTTCTTCTGCAACTGAACTGTATAGAACATGAAAGAATGTTCATTAGCAAATATAAAAACCACTTCCTTAATTTAAAATAACTGGATTTGTCTTTAAAATCAACAGTAGTCAAGAATTGATTGAAAGAAATAATTCCTTAGTTATTTGGGCTGCTATATAG
Organism: Nesoenas mayeri; assembly: GCF_963082525.1. Lineage (NCBI taxonomy): Eukaryota > Metazoa > Chordata > Aves > Columbiformes > Columbidae > Nesoenas > Nesoenas mayeri. The sequence continues at coordinate 78,880,532 of NC_137544.1, read as the reverse complement.
TCTTCAGATACCAATTTTCCCTGTATTTTTTAACAGGGAGCTGTTAAACATCTTTTGGGTGGATTTATGAACATACTAACACAAGTGGAGTCTAGTTTTCATGGTGAGTTCAAGTTTTAAGTAAGTTATTAAAAAACAACATTTAAGTTAATGTACACACACGCAAGTATTTGACAATGCAAATGCAAAATTGACAAAGGAAATGCCTTGGCATGTGTGAATTTATGCAGCTGCTTCTTTAAGTTGTGACAAGTATCTAACTTATGTGTAAATATAGTGTTATTCTAAGCTAGTGGAAATCTGTTATTTAAACACATGCTGTCAGATCTAAAAATGGTAGTTGAAATCATAAGCCTAGGGTGGCAGTGTTAACAAACACTGCACAGAAAAACAGCAGTTATCTTACTGATTGAATCTGAGTCCATCACAACATAAGCTTTTATTTCAAATTTCTTTGTAGCACAGGTCTTAGTGATTTCTTGATTGAGTTTTATTTCTAATCGGAAAACAGCTGGATAATACATGTGGAATAAATGTGGAAGCAAATTAAATGCTTTCCCTAAGGTAGCTTTACATAATGAGATTGCTCCACAGTGGGAGATGATGTAAACTCATCCCAGGACTTTGATCCCTGAATTTGTGGGGAGAGCATTTGCAAGGTAGACGTGAAGGTTCTCAGACTTTCAGACTCCACTTTGCAATCCTAGGAGCCAGACTTGCTGTAGCCTTCTGGGTTCATTCAATGAAAATTTGAATGGTAGTGTCAGGAAGTACTCTTGGATTTCTCTAAAATTCATCTTGTAGTCATCACTGCTTCATGAATTTGAATTTTTTTTTTTTTTGCAAAACACTGTGAATTCCATGTTAGTCTCTCCTCATAATAGTATGGAATATGAATTTTAAAGCTTCAAAAAATTATTTTCAATAATATTCTTTCGTTTCCTTATTTCTAGCATGTCAGATGGTGCTGGTAGACCTGTTAGTTTCCTTGATGAGTTCACAGACATGTTCAGAAGAGCTAATGCTTCTTCTGAGGATATTTTTGGAGAAGACACCTTGTACGGTATGTATGGAGTAGCAGCTAAGCTTAACGAGAAAAGTGAAGGAAAAAGAAAATCCTTTTGTGTCCAATTGTTTTGGAAAATAAGGAGACTAACAGCAACATTCTAACTGACCAGAGCAAATAAGATTTGGTGGTTGAAATAATTCCAAAAAAATGAAAAATAAATAAGAGACAAGAAAAGAGAGGGTTTGAAGTGTATGTTAGTCCTGGGAACTCTCTTCAGTACAAGAAAATAAAATACCTCTTGAGAAGACTGACATTGTGGTTATGGATGACAGAACCCCGGAATACTGTAAAATTTGAAGTTATAAAGCATATTGCTATTTCAGGAATGCTTTAGCAGCAGGAATTGCTTTCAAAACTGTCTGAAGTTGGTCTGTGTAATGCTGGAATCTACTGCTTGTGTGGGTTATACTGAAACTCCTATCTGTTGGTTTGTGTGATGGTCTGTAGAAGAAAACAAGTGGAAGGAACTTTAAAAAATACTGTGGAGTCTGAAATAGTACCAAACCAAACAAGGAGACACAAGTCAGTTTTTCAAAGGTAGCTTGCCATAATTGGCTAAGTAGGAAACATTTTGGCTTGAGAGCTCAGCTAGTTTTGTTACTGATTATGCAATAACGAAGCGATGACCTCTGTGCACACGTTCTTAACCAGCTTCAAACATGGGGTGAGAGGTGTGGTCTGTTATTGAGGTGTGAATTAATCTGTTAGCGCATAACAATGTGAGATTAGACTGTGCAGTAACCACCTGCTATGGTGCAGCTGGTTCCTAAGCATGGTAACTTGATCTTCCCTAACTAAATCCTCAAAACTGTTTAGCCATAGTCTATTAAAGTTGCTTCTTGATGCTTTGTAAGTGTGTGTCAGTTTGGATATGGAAGTCTACCTCTGGGAAAACATTAATCCAGATTAAAATGAAGAGTCAGTTTCTGTTTAGTTAGATGATGCTTGACTACGTGGTGTAAATGGTTTGATTTATTTTTTTCTCATTTGTTTGGTTTATTTCTTCTAGGAGATACTGCTCAAGGGTGTATTGAAGATAATAGAAAATAACATTTATATGAACCCGTTACAGTACCTTGCCTTCCCTTTGCTCCATGGCACAAATCTGAGTGGTAGTTCTTCACAAAAATCTGGTAGCACTTCCAATAGCAAAACTGCTGGACTTTCAAAAAGAGCGAGATTTTCACAGAGTAAGAAAGAGGCAGATGGTGAAAATTTGAGTCACCAGCTGCTTTCTTCTTGGCATGTAGCCCCAGTTCACTTGCCTTTAGTTGGACAAAACTGTTGGCCACACATGTCTGAAGGCTTCAGTGTCTCACTGTGGTTTCATCTGGAGTATGCTCATGAAACAGAAAATTCAACAGAAAAGGGGAAAAAAATCAAGAGGAGCAACAGACTGGTAGCTGTAAGAGAGAGCAGCTTTGACAGCACAGGTGAGGACAATGCACCACCTGTTTATTTTTAGGTAGCACTAAAGAATTCAGGTTACAAGTATTACTAGCTGATCTGCCATATACAACAGGTTGAATGTTTTTCTTATGGTGGATATTAAGCAGGAGTGCTAGTCTGATTTTAGTTTGAGTAATTCATCATATAATTAAAGAAATCTTTTCCAGCCTTAGTCCTTAAGTAAATTAATGCCTGCTTCCTTAGAAATTTAGTATTCTAATTTAATTTGTAATTTCAGTAAAATGTCTTTATGCTACTTCATATTATGCTGAAGAAAATAATAAATGCTGTAGCTGAAAGGTCATGGGAAAAGGCTGCTCTCAAGTTTATTTGATCTCCTGTACTGCTGAAGCAAGTGGCTCTTGTGTTCTCCCTTTAACAGAGAGCTAATAAATCTTTGTGATTTAGGATTTAAATATTGGAACTCTTGGCTAAAAGATACTCTGAATACATTAAGCCAGAGCCTGAGGCTAACTCAGTGTAAATCCTCTAACTTTCCTTGGGTATGCACCATTGTAAATGTCAGTAGCTGTACAACATTTCTCTGCTTATCCTTTTATAGAGACCCACCTGTTCCCAAACTCTTTTGAGCAGAGTCTTTCAGATTATAATTTGTAGGAAGAAAAATTCCTTAAGTTATTTAAAATGCCTCCCAATCACAGCTCTTGGAATACCTTTTACTGTACTTTTAAAATCTTTTTTACTAGATTTGAATAAAAAGTGGGGAAGAAAAACCAACTCTGAATCTTACAGTTCACTAGAGCTGTTCTTTTTTTTTACTAGGTCTGAGCTTTTGCTTGATAAAATAAAAATATTGAATGCAACATCATGCTTAAAGGGCAGTATGTTTTGTGAAGAAAAATCTAAAGATTTCTTGGTGCACACTACGACTGCCTGTTCAACATAGGAATGTAACATTATATGACATGTCAAAAGCATCATTGAATTAGAGCATATTCATGCTTAGTGGGTTTACATAATTACAAAAAACCCCCATGTGAAGTGCTGACTTGATGTCAACTCCTTGGTTTCAGTACATGAGACCTAAATTTCTGAAGAGAATTGTACATACTAGTCAGCTCGCTTATAAAAAATTCTCTGCAGTACCTGAACTATTTCTTTTCACACTTGATAGCTGGTAGGACAGGCATTGTTGTATTGTCATTATGTATAAACATGTTCCTTTTTCTAGAAGAAACAAAGTCTTTAGGAATGGAATACCTGAGCCTGGGAGATAAACTTGTTGAAGATGGCTGTATTCATATCATTTCACTGGGTTCCAAAGCATTGATGATACAAATCTGGGCAGACTTGAACACTGGAGCATTCATATTTCGGTACGGTGTATTAATCCAAAAGCAGTCTTGTGAACACATGTATTGTTACTTCCAGTAGCAGATTGCAGAGAGTACTGGTGGAGAATAGAGAACTAATTTCTATTGTAGAGTCATCTTGCACACTGATGGCAACACTGAGTAAATTTATTGGATACAGACCTGCAGGATTACTTGCTTAAAACATAAGTCTCTGGTCTTGTGTGTTTCATATAGTAATATATAAGATGCAAGATTAGTCATAAACATAATGCAATGCAAGGTAGCAATTCAAGTATTAATGAAATAACACAATAAATGTGTGAAGATAAGCAAAAGCTTTTGCAGCTGTAGGTTTTCACACCTGAGGTGTGAAAACTGCTGTTATTTAATACTTACCATGACAATCTTGATTTTAATCTTAACACATTTTAGCCCTAATGTAGTTCTCATAAATAGTACGTCCTTAAAATGGGTCTAGAGCTGCAATTTTAGAACACTTTTTTTCACAGTGTTCAAATCATCTACATTTTTTTGATAAACTGAACTTCTCTGTAAAATAGAGAACATACTTATTTTAAATATAAACATAGTTATTTAACTTGTTTGCATTAGTAGGTTGAAACAGTAATGTGAGGATTTCTGCAGCTTATGTTGAACACTCTAAATACAGCATTATGATGAAAAAAACCCTGTGAAAGCTAAGGAATGCAGTCTCAAATTAACTGAGGCAAAAAATGCAGATTTGGGGCTTAAAATGTGAATTTGAAAACACACATACACACACTTGTTTTTCCTCTTCTGTTTTCATAGTATGTGCATGGATCCAAATGATGAGATGAAAGCTGGTCTGCTGGCACAGGCTGAATCTCCAGAGAATGTTTTCCTTGTGGGCAGGTGGCAGCATTTGGCACTAACATACCTGCAGCAGCCAGAAGGCAAGAAAAATATCCATGGAAAGCTGTTGCTGTGGGTTTCTGGTCAGAGGTAAAGTATACGTTAGTTGCACCAAGGTATTTATCCTCTTAAAAAGATGTTCTCTGGTCAGAAAACATCTGCACTACTTTGGCACAAGCTGAAGTTAGAGTTGAGTGGTCTTCAGGGGGTGGGAGAGGGGTGTCTTACACTGCTAGGAATTCCCTAGAAATATCCAGAATGGTCTTGATTGCTTGGGGAATCTTTGGTTTATACTGTGGACCAATACAGACATCACTGTTTTTCTTCATCATGAATAAGTGAAGGAGGTGCTACAAGATTTTGAGTAAGACCCCAAAAAAGCTATGGCATGAGGTTAGTGGTAGACACAATGTTTCTGGTTAAGAATCTGAATTAAGGGAGTATAGTTCAGGTACTGGCAATATTGTTGAGAGTAGGAATGAAGAGGAGGAGGAAAGAAGGCAGTCGTTTTGCTTCACTGAGAGAAATTGAGAGGGGGAAAAAGTAAAAAAAAATATTTCAGACAAGATCTGAACTGGCAGTGGGAGGTACTTCTTCTACTGGAAACTTAAGGCCCGTGCCCCTGAATGAGGTACATGATGCTAGGTTAGATGGGCCTGGGCCTGCATGAAATATTCATTGACAGAGAAAAGACAGTTTACTAAATATCACAGTTCTTGTCCTTTCTTCCTGAAGTTCAGACTATGAAGACTTCCTTTGTGTCCCAAATATGAAGCAAGTGGTCAAAATGCTAGGTCATAAAACAATTGGATGTATCACAAAAATTCTTCACTATTCCTGTAGAATTTGGTCAGTCCACAAGCGATGTTAAAAACATTCCTAAAACTATATCTAGGAAAAAAGCTGTTGCACGTTTTTTCTTCCTGCAGTTAAACGTGGAATTGTGAAGTGTAATACTTGTTTCACTTTGTTTTTGAAACTACATAGAGTTGTGTTTTAACAAACTTGATTTTCCCCTGACACTGTTCAGTCTGTGCATGCTGATATGCAGGAAAGTCCAAATATGGAGATATAGGGAAAACTAAAAATACTACAATGTTCTGCACATGTACAGTTAATGAGGCCTTTCTATATATAGAGTTAGTTGCCAATTTGCTAACAGTTACACTCAGGAAGCTTCAGATGACCTTTACAGTCCAATTGGTCTGCTTATGTAAATGCACGTAAGGTTAATTGGATGCTTTCTGAAAGCATCAGGCTTGTTGTGTTTGACTGTGCAGCACACTAGCTCCGACAATGTTTGCTACTCTAAGTAAATTCTCAACATGACATCTTTGAGCATATGTGAACCACAGTTTTTATAATGTGCATTAGCATACTCAAAGGCCTTTGGCTTGTTAGGAATAGTAGAAATTCTTGCAAAATTGTGATATTTTAGAAGTATGTATGTATAGTGTTGTTTACAATTTCTTCTTTGAGTCTGAGGGAGGAAGGAATTTCAGATCTAGGAGATCTTGGCTGTGTGGCAACCCTAATTGGGACTCTGTTCCTCTGTTCTGTTCAGTATTTGATTACATGCATCACTATGTAACTGAGTTTTAAGGTGCCTAGATTTTGAAGATGGCTTTAATTAAATGTTGATGACGGCATGGCTTCTCATCTACTAAATATTAAAATCTGTTTTAAGGCTACGATGAAAACCTTAGATAGCAATTTTGATCACTTCTTAGTATTTACACTTGTTTCTTTTTTATGTTTTTAGGAAATGTGAGATTAATTTAGATTACTCACTGCCAAGGAAGTCAAGCTTATCATCTGACAGTAATAAAACATTTTGTATGATTGGGCATTGTATATCATCTCAAGAAGAATTACTTCGATTGTCGGGTAGATGGAATCTTGGGAATCTGCTTCTATTTAATGGTATTCTTGTATGCTTTTTTGTTGAACAAGTCTTCATTTCCTTTTCCTACTCCAAAATCAAAGGCTTAATTGGATAGTTTTTTAACATGCCAAGCTTTTACAGTAAAAGCATCAAGGCATTCTTTACCAGCATAATATTAATACATCAGGGAGAAAGTAGGCAATTATTTCAGTGGTGCTTCCTAAAGTGTTCTTCTGCCACTATTCTCTTGCTTTCTTTTTCGTGCCATAACTGTCAATTCCAGTTACTTTAGTGTTTCTTTAAATTAATTTAAATACTGCCTTGCAGTAGGGGATGGAGAGATGGTGGTGCTTGCTCTGTTTTTTGTCTTAAACACTCAGTCTCTCCCAGCTGGAAAATTGATTTCACTTACCTGCTGGTTTCAGATTACTTAAAGCATGTTAAAAAGTAAACAAAATCTGAACCACAGAATACTGAGTTAAGCATACTTATTTCTGAAACCACTGAAGTTACTTTGGGGTTTTCTTAGATGTATATTTCTCCTACCTCCTTGGAAAGTTTCATCCAGGACTTCTGTGTGCTTGCTTAGTGCTGAAGGCTGGATCCTGCTGCTCGTAATCTGGCATTTCTTCATATGCAGTGGCCCGGTCAGAACTTCTACACAAGTGACATCAGTTTGCCAGGGGTGTGCAGGTGTTGTGTGTGTAGATACAGTGTATTTGTGCAGGCCATAGGTGGATGCTTATCTTAAATGTAAGCTCCACCTAGTCAATCTATGTGATCCAGTTGCTGTGTGTGTACAGCCAGCATAATTGATGTATCCAGGATTTACTGCTGTGGAGTTATCATGCATCCATACATTAGACTTGGGTTCTTCTGGATGCTTCATTTGAATTTACACTCTCACAAACAGAACCTGAGATGCCCTGTCCGGAAAGGGGAGGAAGGGTTCATTTGGCCTTCTACTTCCTGCATTTTTTTTTTCCTCCTTGTTAGCTGTAGTGAGCTTTTATTATTGTTGCATTCTTTGTGGATGCTCTACCCGGCTCTCTATGATGTTGCAGCATGTTGTTGTTATCTGTAATCTTGCTATGCTTTGAAAATTTTGAGGAGGCATGGATAGGTGACTTTTCAGTTTTGAAATGTGTGATTGATTATTCAGAGCTGTTGGTCTTTAGTTCATGCAGATCATTTTTCTCATTTGGTTTCAGTTGCCTTTGCCACTGAATCAATCTGGCCTGTGATGTATCAGAAATCATTGATCTACAATAGCTAACAGCAAGCATTGCACTGCCCTGATTGTTCTCATCAGCAGGGCCTATGAAAACCAGCTAGTGATCTTCCTTGTAAAGCCTCTGATGCAGTCTACTAGCCAATGTATGATTTTTGCTTTATAGTATACTAAAGAGTTAATAACTTCTTTTCTGGATTTTAGGTGCAAAGATTGGACCAGAGGAAGCATTTTACTTATACACATGTGGGCCGGACTTCACATCTGTAATGCCTTGCAAATATGGCAAAACACTGACTGATTTCTCTAAGTATATAAGTAAAGAGATTCTACAATGTGAACAAATCAAGGAGCTCCTCATGGCAAAAAAGGAAGTGGATGTTGGGCCTTTAATTGTAAGTTTCTACTTAAAAATGGTTCTTAACCTCTTAGAACCGATTCAGGAACTGGGAACACGTTTCCTGCTGTCTCCCAAAGTGCTTTGCTTTCTCCAAGCAGGCAGGAGCAAATCCACTTCTCATTAAAATCACTGCAGGGTTCCTCCCACTTACTTCAATGAGGGTTGATCTCCATGCAGGGTGGCTGTGTCATCTCGCTTTAGGTTGGATTCTGGCAGCTTCTAGATGTTCCAGCATCTACAATGCTGCATATTTAATCTACCAGATAAGCAGGCACTTCCAAATGCCCTAGGATGAATACATATGTCTTCTTTCCCTTTGTGTAAAGGTAGCCAACAACGGCTTAGTTAACCTTTTAAAATTAAATTGAAAATAGAGGAGAAAGGAGGATTTATCTGGTTTTAACAGGAAGCAAAAGACTTCATCCCAGTTCTTTCAGTGTTTTGGAAGGGGATAAATTTGCATTGAGTTTGGCTGAAAATGCATTTTTCAGGTGGTGGATCTTAATTTTTTTCTCATGTTTCCTGACTGGAACAGCAATGCCAGAAACAGGTGTCAATATAGTTATGCTAGAAAAATAAACTAAAAATTTATTATGAATAGAGCCTGTTGTATTTGGGGAATTGTCTTCTTGCAGTGGTAATTCCTGCTGCATGAATTGTTCCCACTAGAGGGAAACTCTAGCCAGGGCAGAGGGTCATTCTGTCTAGGTGAGATCCTTGTAAACAACGGTACTAAATTTTGAATAGGTTAAGAAGGAAGTAATGGAATAAGTAAAAAGCCTAACAAATCAGTCAAGCAACTTTTAAGCTTAGTTTGCTTTACAAAACACAAAGTAACCAGAGAGAAGAACTATGTGCTCAAGTGATGAATTAATCTCTGCACTTTTGCATAGAATGCAAGTGCCTTAGATGTACTTATTTCTCTAATTTAAAAAACCTCCCAAATATGATCATTTTGTTTTCCATGAAATGAGTCAGTTACTTTCCATAGGAGGTTTGATTTTGGTCTAAGTCTCCTCAAGTAATGAAATGTCTGTTGAGATACTCTTACAGCAAAGCTGATTGAAGGATGGTCTTAAAACAAAATTGGAGAAATTTTGAAAAATAGCAGATAACTTTAGACTTGCCACTTAGGAACAATTTACCCAATACCTCTTTATGCTCATTTTCATCTAAATTTGTCAGTAACTTTTTGGTTTTATGCAAAAAAATCATTGTGATTCTTCAGGTGATCCTTGGTAGAATTTTCTTAGTGTTTTCTTAACTTTCTGTGCTGTACCTATTGAACACATTTTCTAAAATTTGGGAATCCAGTTGCATTTCAGTGCACATGTATCCACATGGAACTTCAGAGCGTGCTTTCGGTAAAGTAGAAGCAAACTGTCAGTGAATGCTACTTGCTGTTAGGTGGATTTGTCTGTGGTGCTTTGTGTTTTGGGATTGGGTTTTCTTTTTTTTTTTTGTATTAAACTTTCTTGAAAAAATTTATAAAAACTTCTCTTGTTTCAGGAGAGTCTTGCTGTTGTGTATACCACATCCTGTCCTGGTCAGTACACCATATATGAACCTGTTATTAGACTGAAAGGTCAAGGGAAAACTGTACCTTCCCAGAGACCTTTCAGTTCAAAAGAAGTTCAGAGCAATGTACTGGACTCTCATCACCTGAAAACGCTTCAGCCTGTGGAATATAAAACTCTTCAGGGTATACTACATGAAATTGGAGGAACTGGTGCATTTGTTTTCCTCTTTGCTAGGGTAAGATAGCTGAGGAGGAGGGTGTATGGATGAGTTCTCCCATGTAAAATTTTCCTTGGATCTTGGGTAGCAAATCACATATTCTAGCTGCCTTACTCATACTAATAAAAAATCTGCATATGACTTCTTTCTTAAAGAAAACTTGTAGAAAATACCTGTGGCATGACACAGACTGCATCATGCAGGTTGTACTTAAATTGGAAATGTAATTATAATTCTATCATGTAATGTTTGTATAATATTGCTTGTATTTAAGATTTGGTGTTACATTCTGATTTAGGAATGAGGCTTCTAAATGTCCAAAGATATTATTTTTAGGAGTATTGTTGAACTGATAGTATTTTTAGTCTCTAATTGTTAAATCTAAGTAATTAACATAATTTTAAAGGCATTTAAATTCATTGCATCTGTTTAACACTTTACATGCAGGATATTCACAATGCGAGTATGAATAAATGTAAAACTACATGGTGTGCACAGCTTTAATTTTACATAATAAATAGTGAGAGCTTTTTTGAGAGAACAGTTCAACCATGTTCAAAGGCTTATCCTGTCTAAGAAGAATTATAATTTCAAAAATATTATGGCTATGAGCCTTAACTTAGTTACTACTTTGCTCTGACCTGTATGCAGACAAGCTAATATTTGTGCCAGGAGTTTCTGAAGTACTACAGCTAATTAAAGATATTAATGTAGGCATAAAGTCTGTTCGTTTTATATGCCTCTGGCAATGGTGAAGTTCTGAAAGGTTTGTGTGGAGAGTAATGCACATTAGACTCAAGACAGGTGTTCCAAATTCTGGTTATGAATACACTGCCTACTGTAATTTTGATACTGAAATCTGAGGAGAAAATCTTGATTCATGCTATCGTATTATGTACATTTATGCTAAGTACAAGCTACAGATCCTGCTGTAGACTCTATTTGCATCAGTGAAACAACCAAATAACAGGTCAGCTGTCTGACAACACAGGTATGCGTGTATGTAACTAAGTGCAGCAGAATTAACAGGTACACAGCAAGGCAACTTACAGGAACTGAAATCTCATTCATATGAGATGCCTACCTTTTCATTTTTTTTTTTAAAATACTATTTGCTCTTTCCTGGGATTCAAGAATTGTAGGAAGCAAAGAGTGAAGAATGGTCCACAGTCTTCTATCAAATTTCTTGGCTCTTTATGGACAAAATAAAACTTTCCTGTTTGACACTTCCAGACAGAGAGAGTCTAGACCTCCAGGAACCTTAATTTGAAGCTTTACTTGAACATTTAGGAAACTTACTTCTCCAGGGCAAAAAGAGTTTATTCTTGTTAGTGGCTTACATATTTCATGACCTTGTGACTTCATAGTATAGCAAGAATAAATTGGTGCCATCTGTGTAAATTTTATTTAGAACAGATTTTTGTCTTAAAAAGGGATTCTTGTAATGGGACTTCTTATTTTCTTAGCAGGTTATCATTTACCGCAGTAGGAATTGTCACCTCAGATAACAAATCTGAATGTACACACATAGGCAAAAATGAAGGTTACATACCTAATCTCAGAATCTTTAAGACGTATTTCATCTAGAAGTTATTATTTAAGAAATTTAAGACTGCAGCAAAGCATTTTTAAGGCCTTTTCCTAAATGTTTCTCATTTAAACTGTTATAATTTGCCTTTTCTGCAGGTTGTAGAGATTAACAGCTGTGAAGACACTCAAGCTTTGGCACTACAACTTATACTGTCCTTAACAAAATACAATCAACAGAGAATACAGGAGATGGACAACTGTAATGGTTATTCTATGATTCATCGAGTGTTGATCAAACCAAAATGCATTGTTGGATTTTGCATGCTGAAGGTAGAGTGCTCTTTAAACCTGATATGTTGTTCAATGTTAGCACAAATTTAGAAACTTCTCTGTGATTTTAATTCTACATTTATCTTTACAAAGGCAGAACTGATTTGGAGCAAGTTTGGTCTAGGAGTGTTTTGCCTTGAACTAGAAACTCCTGATAAATAAGGGGAGAAAAAAGAAGTGATGAAAGACCCTGAGATGAGGGAGGAAAAAAAGAAATCTTGTTTCTCTGAGAGCAAGTTTAAACTTGTAAGCAATTAATACAAATATTCGAGTGCACTTGAAAAACCTTTTAAAGAAACTTTTGTACTGGTATTATAAGAATGAAGCCTTTAAAATGCCTCCAGTGGGGTTACTAAACTCAGTAACTATTTTCAAACTTGACCAGGTAGATATATGCCTTCCCTATCAAGAGTTTGTCTCTAAAGATTTCTTTTTTTAATATAAATTGGATAGGAAAACTGTACTCCTTTGCGCTTATGACGTTCAAAAAATTTTTCTCCTCCTTTAAGACTCTTCTTGAAGGATGCTGCAGTGATGAGATTCTCTATATAAATGAAAATGGGCAGTTCATGCTTAACACAGATTCTAATGCAGTTATCCAAGATGTTCAATTGTTAGAAAAGCTGCTGCTCGACTGGAAGATATGGTCTAAAGCAAAGGTAATTACTTTCATTTTGGAAATATTTAAAGTCTGAAAGTAAGTGTTAAAAAGTGATAAACGTGTTATGAGGCCTGAAATTAATTTCTCCAGTTAGATGTCAATAACTACTATGGATTCATTTTCCTTTGACTATCTGGTAGTAGCATCAAGTTCCCATTATCAATGATGCAGGTAGCCTTAGTGTATTAAGTTTTGTAAATGTATTGAAATTACATGTTAGTTGAATGGATTAATTTTTTTAGGGAAGCTTGTTAAGACTAAGGAAGTCCACCTGATTCTATGGAGTTAAACTGTGGAAAATAACCACCTGTTGTCAATATAACAAAGAATATACAAAACTAGGGTTTTTTTGGTTTTTTGTTGGTGGTGTTTTGGTTTTTTTGGTGTGTGTGTTGTTTTTTTTTGTTTTTTTGTTTTCTGTTTTTCTTTTTGTAGCTTAGTCATTAAAATGATTAAAACCGAACTTCTCTGATAGTTTCTAGTTCTGACCTGACCATCTTCAGTCATTTAATCTTTGTCTGAGGCATAAAACTAACTTGATTTGGTTATGTTCATTACTTTGTTTGTTTTTGTTGTTGTTGCTGGTTTTGGTGTGGTGGGGTTTTTTTCAATTCTCAGTATAGACTCAAAGACATTTCTGAAGGTGTGTTCCTGTTTTGTTTTTCAGCAAGGTGTTTGGGAAACTCTGTTAGCAGCTCTTGAAATCCTTATCAGAGCGAACCATCACCAGCAGATGTTTAACATTAAACAGCTGTTGAAAGCTCAAGTGGTGCATCACTTCCTGTTAACTTGTCAGGTTCTGCAGGTACTTCCGCTCTGAAATCCTACTCTGTGCTTTGGCAAATACCCACTTTTGCTTGGAGGGGGAGGGAAGAGACTAACTGCTGGAGAAAAAACATATATCCTCTACGCTTCCAGGCCCCTTTTGTCTTCTTCAACAGGCTTTGCTGCTGTAAACTGATACAGTTCCCTACTGGGTGCTCTTACTTACTGCTGGACAGAATGGGCAAGAGATTTTAACTGTCTAGTACCATTTGAAAACCTGGGAACTAGGTTGCTTGCACAATCCATATAAGTAGGAGCTGGAATAAATAAACTGTGACGCTTCTATAAGGATCTGAGATGTCTCTTACTAGTTGAAGTCTTCATTACTGAAAAACACAGATACTGTGCAAGGAGCAGAAGCTGTTTTGTATCTCCCCAGGGTTAGCAGGGCAACCAGCCTGTAGTGCTCAGTCTGAGTACTCCTCTCAAAATGTCAATCCAGTCGTAGCCTCCTCTGAGACATGGAGACAGCTGTTCTAAAAAGACCTTTAGAGAAGTGCTTCCTTTGATAGACACTTCTTAGGAATATGATTTTAAAATGGTTTCCTGCTCATAGTACATATGTTCATGAAAATATGTAATATTTTTTTCTACACTGTTTTCTGACTTTTTATTCTGAGATTCTGTAGCACAGACATGCATTTATTGTTTTTCCATCTTTTAATGATTTTTTTAAATTGTGTCATTTAATTATTTGCATTGCTCTACTTTTTTTATTTCTTCATTTGTATGTGGTATTCCCTACTTTGGGAACTTGTTAGTGGTATAGTTAACTTTTAAAGTTGTGTATTAATGCAAATGCCTAGATACAGAATATTGCATAGTATTTTCCCTGTATTTTGCATATGAGTATGAATGCTTAGGTGTGTGCCTATTGGAAAAAAAATAAATTCTTAGTTAGAAAAGCTACAAAAATAGGTCAACAATTAGTTGGCAATTTTTGGGGAATGATGGAATGGAAAATAAAACTATATAAACCATTCTCTTTGAAAACCTCACTTAAATTCACTTGGTTTTCATACAGCAGTCTCAAGGTGCTTGGGTACCAAAGAAAGAGGTGGAAGTTAAAAACAAGTTAATCACCATGCTGACATTAATGAGGTTTCCCACAAGTTTCTTGAAGTCCTGTTCTAAAAACATTTTTCAGTTAATACTTTTTGTTTTGTTTTTTCAAATAGCCGTTGTCCAGCTATATAGAATGCTTGATCAAGCAGAAATTAGTTATCAATGGAATCTCAAATGTGTATGTTTACTAAAATGGCCATGTAAATAGAAATACAGAGGACCCAGTGTGGCACTGTTCAGAAAGTTCTTAATATGTTTAAAATGTTAGTATCACAAATTATTTTAATCTATCTACAAATATGTAGCACAATAGCAGTAAACTACACTCTCAATGGTGATTCATGTCTGAAGGCTCCAGCATTTCAAGTCAGAGTAGTCTAGTATGAAGATGTAGTTAATTTTCTAAAAATAAACTTGCATAATGTCCACTATGTTTTGTTTGTGCCTGAATTTTGAGTGTGCTGGATTTCGGTAACATTAAGTAGGTACAGTAACTCCTCTCAAATTAAAGAAAAACAGCTTTATTAAGCTTTTTTTCTTGTCTGCTCTTCTATTAGAGCATAACAATTTTATTTTTTTAAAAAGGTAACTTCTGTCAAACTAAAAATACAGATAACTTACAGTTGTACTGCTCTTCCTTTCCAGGAGCACAAAGAAGGGCACCTTGCATCACTGCCCCGGGAAGTTTGTAGGTCATTTGTGAAAATAATTGAAGAAGTACTTGGATCTCCTCCAGACCTGGAATTGCTGAAAGTGGTCTTCAATTTCCTCTTAGCAGTTCACCCTCCTACTAATACATATGTTTGTCACAATCCTACCAACTTCTACTTTTCCCTGCACATAGGTACATATGCAACATTTAACTAGAAATAAACAATAAGAGAAAAATAGTCATAAATTAACACTTAAAAACCTCTTTCACTCCAAGTTACAATTCTATGAATATATTATTTTATTGCTATATTGTAATAACTGTATATAAAAATATTGAACTATTGAGATTTAGTAAAATAGAAGTAGTTTACAGTATTGAGGGATATTATAGTTAGACTTTGGTTGGCTTACCTGGAGAACGTTCTTCTGTCTACAGCCATAGATAACCCTGCTGGTGGTTATATCTTTAAATTTCTTGAAATTTTGATGCTGCTAAATGAAATGCTTAATGTTAGCTGCCTGTATGAACACATTTGCCTGTGGGCAAAACTTAGAGAAAAATGTCTAACTTACCTGTAAATGAAGCTTCTTCAGAAATGTGTATATGGTCTTGTCTTCATTTCTTTCTTGTTTCTGTAACTTATGTAAACATGGAAAGCATCATCCAAGTGTCAGATGTTTTCTCCTTTTGCAGATGCCTGTGTATCTTCAGTTTTAGTAATGTTTCAAAGGCAGTACAGTTGGTGTTATCTTTATCTGTCCTCCAATACTAATTGATGTAAAATTCTGAGAAAGTAGGATGCACTTTTTGATACTTTGAGCCTTATTAGATGAACCTATTTGAGAACAGTGACCTGGTTTTGACATGGCAAAAAGTCAAAGCTGTTACTGGTGGTATGTCTGCAAGGGCTATCTGTAAATATAATTACTTTAGAACAGCATAATGTTTTCAGTGTTCTGAAGTAAATTTTTAAGACATCACTAAAACAAAAAATGGTTCTCAAATGCTTTTTCTCAGCTGCTCATGAGTTGAGCACTTCTAATCACCCCCCAGTGATCAGCTTGCAATGTAACTGGGCTACTATAAGTCTAAATATATCAAGAACGCAAATTTAAAAGGCTTTTATGTAACTCTTGCCCTTATCTCTTCTTTCTAGATGGCAAAATTTTTCAGGAGAAAGTTGAATCACTTGTGTACCTGAGAAATTCCAGCAGTGGTGCGAAATCAGTAGAGAGTTCTGCATTTGTGATTACAACTCCAACTGGATTTACAGCTTCACCACTGGAAGGTAAAAACAATGCTGGAAAAACCCAAGGACATTAAGACACATTAAGTCCTTTGGCAGATGACTAGAGTGCTTTATAGTGTTACTTTCCCACAGATACTTCTTACAAAGCTCTCCTTGCTCCTTGGAGCTTGATGCCTGAACAGCAGCGTAAGGAGGATGGAATTGAACATGCTACCTAAACTTCTTCATTCTCAGGTTGAGACAAACTGCCACATTGACTCAGGCAGTCAAGTGGACCAGATAGCTGAACAATTTCATTTGTCAAACAGACCTGCTAGAAATGTCTGAGAATGCCATAACCAGACAATAGTTGAAATAGTGAGGCATAAGCAGCTATCCTATCTGTCCAAAAAGCATTAAGCTGATAATTTTCTTTGTTTGTGCATAATTGTTAACATCTGACTAAGCATATAATAGTATTAAAGTATTGGTATTTATTTATGCTGCAGGTATATTTACTTGTTCCTATGTGATAGAGAATGGGAAAGTATATCTTATAAAGAACAACTTAGATACCTTGGTTATATAAATTAAAATTGAATAAAGATTATTTATGTATGCTGGAGAAATTCTCAACATAAAATTTTTGAAAGTAGGTGTTTAAGTGTTGTGATTCTGAATTTGAATTTCTAAGTTTAGACAAAATATCTGAAATGACATTTGTTGGGTAACTTGCTACTTGCATGTGGTTTTATAGTTGGTTGCATTACCTGCTTGCATGTGTGCCAGCTTGGCTGTAAGATTTTTGCAGCTACATAGATCCTTCATGTTGAATGAAGGCCAGCTTTGTCTGGCTATGTTTGCACATGTATGTGTGTATGTATATACATTTATATATTTGTTTTATACATTTATTTTAAATATTTATTTATATTTGGCTTTATATATTTGTTTATATATCCTACTTGATTAAAAAATATATTCCTGATGCATTACCATTGCATTAGTACTTGCCAGTACATATCTTTCAAAATACTTCTGAATGAAGAATGTCTTCTTTTCCTAGACTAACAGAAAGCTTCTTCTACCAGGCTGATATACAGACTACTTTCTATCTTAAAAATACATTTTATGGAAGACATCTGTAATGTGCTCTGAAAGTTTGACTTTTTCAGGTCAAAATGTGTGTTTAAAAGGAAGCCATGTTAAATAAAATATGCAGTAATTTGTTATAAATCTGAAGTACATGTAAAGCCTTAGTGCAGAAGGGTGAGTGAATAGTGTTTCAAGATCCACTGAAACATGTTGGTAGGTTGCACCTCTTACACAAGAGCTCCAAACAGAGTAACTGGCTCTATTTGACCCTGCTTTGACCAAGGAGGTTGAACTAGACAGTCTGCAGAGGTGCCTTCCACCCTCTGGGATTCTGTACAAAATCCTGCTAAGGGTTATTTGAGAGGATCATAATGTAAATCCAGAAATTCTAGTATATACACAAAAAGTATTTTACTTTTTATATATCTTTCGGATTCATTTGTAACTTATGTATGGTTTCATAGTAGTTCACTATCTCTACCTGTTAGGCTAAATCTAAGCTATGCTAGGTGTTGAGTCAGTTTTGCCACATAAAGTTAACTTGGGCCATCACTGTGTTAAATGTATATGGAGTGTAACACTGAGGGAAAAGCTTATTTCTGGTGCAGAAGAAATACTAAAGGTATCCTTATTTCTCTAGGGAATGCTTCCAAGGCTAGTGTACAGCAGAAGATGAGCTCTGAGGCACCTAAAAGGCTTTGCAAAAGCTTACCAGCATCTCCTACTTCCTCACCTCAAGTTCAGCAAAAAAGACTCACTGAAAGAATGGGAAGGAGCATTGATGACCTGCAGATAATTGGCAAGCGTGACTACATTGATGTCCAGGATAAAATTGGTTTTGTTGGAAGTTCTGAAACCATAAGGAGAGTACAAGAAGAACTCTTTCTTAGCAGTTGTGAGTCTGCAAAAACAGTTTGTGACTCAGAGCTAGCATCTGCTGAAACATTTGAAGATATTGTAAAAGAAGAGTTATCTGAAAATACATTTGAGAGTAAAGAAGTGGATGCAGACCTAAAATATCTTGACAGTGGTGGAGCTGCAGCTGAGCCATCATTACATCGACCAGACAATCTGAAAGGCCTGCCTTCATTTCAGAAGAGTCAGACGAATTTTGCAGGGTTGGGCTTAGCATTTTCTGTTCATGGAGGATCATCAGCTATTGCTCGCTGGCCAAGCTTTGCAGACAAGAATGTAGTTCCTGAAGACTGGGAGAGTCTTGCTTTTTCTTCAGCAAATAAGGATACCCCAAAACCATCTGAAAGCCCTGATGATAGGTAGGCAGAGAAACAAAATATGAAATAATCAATAGTAGCTCAGTATACGTGCTTTAATTTCAGTTATTGGTCTTGATTACTATTTTACAAAAATTGGAAACCTGAAAATTAAGTAAATGCTTTCAATGGCTGTCATAAACCAATTCATGAAGCTTTTAATCTATAGAATTGCATTATTTACATAGCAAACTTGAAAAATCAATCATTTTGCCATGTATGGTAGTAGTAGAAACTTGTTATGCTAGCTCACCATCTCAAGCAAGTAGGTCTGAACAGATTATCCTTTTTGCTGTCTGCCATTCAAAAATAAGTGTTAATGATGACTGATAATAGCAGTATTGGAGAAATGTTTGCCGTATTTCCTCCTCCTGCTTGCCCGAGTGGCTAGCAAATATGCATTTTTAATGTTTCCTGCTGTAGACAATAAACTGTGGCAAAACATATTCCTCTGTTTTCAGATGTACAGAAGACTATCTTGTGCTTATCTGTTGTGGATTATATGACCTCTTGCGTGGAGTTCTCCTAATTCTACCAGATGTCATGCTAGAAGATGTGATGGACAAACTTATACAGCCTGATTATCTTATAGTACTTGTGAACCACCCATCTCCTCTCATACAGCAAGGCGTCATTAAAGTAGGCCTATATAAAATGTGTTCAGCTAAAAAGTTGTGAACTAGCTTAGCTAACATGTTGGAAACGTGAAGCTTTGTTAATATTTTGCTTTCTTTTTTTCTAGTTTTTGAAGTTGACTTTGGAATTTTAAGATATTTCCACCACCACAGATTTAAAAAAAAAAGGGGGGGGGGCGGTGTGCAAACAACACAAGCATAAAATCTTTCAGTCTGTGATCTAAGCCAGAGGGCTTAGGAGTATATGATGGCTTTACTGATGTGAATGGAAACAACAATGCAGAAAAAGTTGGTTTCAATATGAAATGGAGATGCACTATGTTAATTGAACATGCAAGCAAAGTTTTAACTTCTGGCACAGTTGACTTTCAGTTATTCTGGGGAGCCATCCACACATTTGTGATCTGAACATGGACCTGAGGCCTCAAAACGTTTTCAGAGATTTTTGCATTATTGACAAGGACAATATTCCTGGATCATAAAATTATGTAGATTAAAAACTTCAAGTAGATTTATATTTTAATTTGAAGAATAAGATTATATGCCTTAACAAAAAAAAGATCCAAAAAGTCATGCACGTACTTGCATAGGCACCAAAGTGCAGGATTTATCAAGTATAAAAAGTTGGAATGCACTTCTGTATGCATTGTGTAACCCTTGTGTGTGGTTTCATCTCTCTGAAACTTGACTAGAACCCTAAAAGTCTTCAGATTAAAAGGATAAAGTCAGCTGTCAGTAGTAACAAGGGCAGTGCGGGCTGCAGTTATGGTAATGCAACTGAAGTTTTTAATCTGGAATTTTAAAAATTTTTATTTCAAACTGTTCCAGTTAGATGAGTACTTAACTTTCAAGGGAACTATATTGAATGTTTGTCTTACATCATAATTATGTGTTTATTTTTAGTTGTTGGATGCATATTTCAACAGAGCAAGGAGGGAGCAGAAGGAGAAATTCTTAAAGAATCGTGGCTTCTCCTTGCTAGCCAACCAGCTGTACCTCCACCAGGGCACTCAGGAAGTTGTAGAGTGCTTTTTGGAAATGCTCTTTGGCCGCTCTGTTAGCTTGGATGAAGAGTAAGTAATGCGTTGCTTTGTGCTCTGTAACTTAATATTTGCACTACAAGCAGCACGCTTTGCTGGAGAAAAGGGTTGTGATAGCTTTCTAATTACTGTTCTGTTCCAAGTAGTCATCAACCATAAAAAAATTCTTTTGAAACTGTTTTGAAATGCGTTGCTTGTTGCTTTAATATTTTAATATATTAATCTTCTTATGACTATTGTATGGCCCTTAAGCTGTTTGTAAGCAACTTCATCTGATGGGCACTATCAGCTGGGATCTTCTGAACCCTCAGCCCTTCTGAGGGCCTCCGAGGCCTTTGCACTTTGAATGTCCTGTCGTCAGTTTAACATTTCCTATTCTTTCTGATCCTACGTGAAACTCTGATTTATATCCTTAGAAGCTTTAAGCAGTAGTCACTAGACTTCTACTGTTGGATTTTGGTAGGCGGTTAAGGAAAAAGCTTGATGCCACGGCTGCTTCCTTACCTTGGCTCTGAGTTTAAATCCAGGTTTCCTTTAGGGAAAATCCCACAGATACACTGTTTCTGTGAAGCAAAGAGCCACCTCATATTGACACAAAAGGTGATTATCTTTAAGAAGACAATTATCTAAGCAAATTATATTTTTTAGAATATATTGGTATGACTACTGGAGGTACAGGGAGAAGATGCATCTAAGTATTGTCAGCAGTGCAAAAATTTTGCAAAAAAGCTCCTTCTCAGTTGCAGCCTCTGCAAGATTTGTAGCTGAATTACTTCTGCATGTTGGCCTGATCTTCAGCCTCCCCCCCAAAATATTTCTATTTTATTCCAAGACTTAAACCTGACTGCTTAACTGGCCCCAAAGCAGAGAACTGTTATTTCATCAGGACTTTTAATGGGGCTGGAAAGGTAATTCTTACAGCTTGGCTTCTTTTAAGATTGTGTATAATAGTTGTGTGATAGGCTGATAACCTTAAAATAATAAGCCAATTTATTAATGCACATGTAATACAAGGTGTGAAGCACTGTTCTAAATTCTACAATTGCAAGAAGAGAGATGTTGTAAAACCTTATTAAATGTCAGCAGTAATGGATATAGAACATCAAACCTGCTGTCAATCGGTACCAATACCAATGCCAAGCGGTATCTGCTTTCTTGATAATGTCTGTCCCAGTTGCAATACTTATTACTGGAAAGATGAGTCATATTTTTCTACACTGATTAAAAAAACCACTCTGTTTTCATGAAATCTATATTGTAGGCAGTTGGTAGTTAACAGAAGCTTCAGATAGACATTTTAGATGCTTCATTTCCTTATGGCTCTTTCAAGTGTTTATTTTGCTCTTCCTTTAGTAGATGGGCATCATTGCTGCAATTAAATTTAGGAAATTGCCATTTACATCTTTGTCAAAATACTGGCATAGGCTGGTATTCCAATTGCATAGGCCAGGTTGCTATTTTAAGGATGTCACTCATTTATATTTACTTTTATAGATTTGATCTGGAAGATGTCAAGAATGTTGGACTCTTTCAAAAATGGTGTGTCATTCCTGTTCTGGGTCTTATAGAGAACTCTTTGTATGATAATGTTCTGCTGCATAACTGCTTCTGTCTCCTGCTGCAAATCATAAGTTCCTGCTCAAAAGTTGCAGACCTGCTGCTTGATAATGGTTTGCTCTACGTGTTGTGTAATACACTGGCTACTCTCAATGGACTGGAAGCAAAGTGAGTATAGTACCAGTTGCTATAAAAAAAGCTCAGGCACAACCTTAATTGTAGCAAAAGATAATATATGGCATTCTTACTACTTGCTAAAATGATAAGAGAACATGTATAAAGTAGCACTGTTTTGAGGTTTTCAGCTTTAATTTTACCTTTGGGTGAAAGTTAATGTTTTAGATATTCAGTTCAAACGATAGAAAACAATGGATATAAAATGTTATTTCTGTACCATAAGTTTTCACGTGAAACAAAATTTTAAAATGCAAGTTTGTCACATTGTGTACACTTTGGATGCTTTTCCTGATAAAACTCACCCGAACAGTAAGATAAAGGCCCAGGAGATGGTACCATTCTACTGTATCTATAGCCAATGTAAAACTGCAGGAAAAGTCTCTCCTGTGCTGCCTGTGATTTAATATTTGAGATTTTGAGTAACTTAAATGACTTCATTAATTACAAGCATTCTGTACTTTGAGAGGTTCTACAGTGCAGGAAGGAGAAGGGGGATTTTTGTTAATTCATTTCATTAGTTGGTATCCTGAAGAAATACAGATTTCCTTTTTACCCCAGTATGGTTTCAGTTCAGCGTGGTTATAAAATGATCCTATCCAGATTTTTTTTTTTTTTGAGACATACAGGATTTAAGATGTGATCTGTAACTTAGAAATCTCATGATACATTGTTGCTTTTGCAATAAAACTTGGTTACAATTTTAATGTTAGAATGTCTCAAAGACTTTCAGGCATCCAATCTGCAAAAGTTAATAGTAAAGAGGTGGTTTTTATTACAGTTTTCTGGCATTCAGCAGTAACATTTTTATATGAAGTACAATATAATATTAGGTATGGTTGGCAGAAGTAGTGAGGGGAGTAGTAATGGGGCGGGGGGGGGGGTGGTGATATGGGTTACAGTGTACTAGAATTGTCACATTTCTGGTAACTACAGCTTTGTTTGCAGCATTCCCTTGAATGACTACAAGTTACTCGCATGTGATATCCAACAGCTGCTGGTAGCAGTTGCCATTCATGCCTGCAGCTCCTCAGGTTCTCAATATTTTCGTGTTATTGAAGACCTCATTGTGCTGCTGGGTCATCTTCAAAATAGTAAAAATGCAAGGATGCAAAGTAAGTTACCTGCTTATTTTTGGGCTCATGGGATTGGAGAAGTAAATTACTTCCCCATTGAATTTTTGTTTGTTTGTTTTTAAATTAATATTCCTGCTGAGGGAGATGGGGGAATTTTCTGGTGATGGATCTTCTTTCTCTTTTAGGTGGTTTCAAAGTAATAGTTTTCCTTAGGAGCCTGCGTTGTGGTCAAGAGTTGTGTAGTGCTAATCTGAACAAATAGTGACTGTAAAAATTCATTAAAGGTGTTTAAATGGAAATGTTCTATACAGTTTTGTTTAGCTTAATTCAGAATAATCAAATTCCATGGCTTTTCCATGAGAACTCAGTTGTGTACTGTCTATATCTATGGAATAATGAGGTGACTTTATGTGACTTCTGTGGAATCGAGAATTTGACAGCTCTGACACATTTTCTTATGTTCTTTTACAAACATCTGGTAAAAATTCTTGAAGACTTGTGAAGAATGTCCTATGTCCTTTGTATGCCTCTCTTTGTAGATATGGCAGTTGTTCTACAGCTGAGAGTTCTTCAAGCAGCTATTGAATTGATAAAAACTACAGCAAACCAAGATGCTCAGGAGCAGGCTGGTTCAGCTCCACAGCCATCAGCACCGCATCGCGCAATGTTTCAAAAGCGTAAAGGCATTGCTGGTGAGTAGCCAAAGCGCAGTATTCCTTCTCCTGTATATATTGCTTTCAAGCTAATTTCAGTGATACAACAAATGAGTCCTGTTGCTTTGCTTTTTCTGTGAATTGGCTTTATGAATCAATACATATGTTTTAGAATAACGTAGCCTGTATCCATTTTGAACTTGTGGGGTTTTTTTATGAGGAGGCGGCAGTGGAGTATGAAAATGAAACCTCGGTCACCTTATTCTCACTGCAGTGTCTAAAGCCAGATATTACCTTCTTTTGAGATTCTCTTCAGTTCACAAGTTGCTTAGTAAAGATATTTTTGATCCATAGTGGTTTTAATAGGTAACTTGACAACAGTAAGGAAATAAAATAATGAAGTTAGTGCCTGTAACTTTAACACAGCTATGATGTGGGGATTGCATTTTTGCACAATTTTGCACAATTTTTATGTAGTAATCATTCTGATTACTAGAAAACATACCTGGTACTCCACATTAATAGTTATGAGTATGAGATTCCTAGATTCCACTGTGGTTGTGCTTGTAAAATGTTTGTGCAGTTCTAGCTTTAGCTGTAATACTTTGTGTGTGACAGCTTGTGAGTCATTCTGTAAAGGTTTAGGAGTCTTCTGGCTGGAAATTGATTTTATGTCTCTCATAAATGATATTGCATTGAAGACTTTATAGAAGATATAATTCTAAAACCTGACATATGAGTTGTTTAAAACAAATAAACAATTATTATTATCTTTTTTACTATGTTTCTCTCAGTAGTGTCAGCTTTCAAGGCCCCTCTCCATCAGCCTAGTAAATGTAGTGAAAACACTTTTATATTAGTAAATATAAATATCTGGTAAGGTGCTAAAGATAGTTATTTCTGAAAGAGGCAAATACAGTCAAGGCCCAGCAGTTCATTTCAGTAAAATTTTAAGGAATATTATAAGTTCAAAATAGTACGTCTATCAAAACAGGCAGCAGTGGGTATGGTACAAAATGTGTTTGTTTATAAGCAATTAATATAACTGACTCCTTATTTGTGCTGATAAAGGTAGTTTCTGGTATGCAATACTTTTTGGATGTATCATTAATTTTTAATCCTTTAAAAAGAGGAATAAATAACTTTTTTTTTAGAACCTGCTTTACACAAAAATACACAAGCTGTACAGTAAATATGATTTTGAGACTAACTCATTTCATGGTATCACTTCTTCCATTTTATATATTTAATTTGAAATAGAAAAGCTCTTAAAAGGAGGAGATGAACACCCAAATGACACTTATGCTCTCTTCAAGATTAATGCATTTCAAATTTTTTGTTTCCTTAAATGATGTGAACTCTTTAGATGCATGCAGCTGTGATTGTGGTTTGTTGGGTTTTTTTTGGGGGGGAGTGGGGTGGGGAGAATATTAGTAGGATGCTTTTAATCCTTCTCTGTTTAAAGGCTCCAGAAAGTTTTCACTTGCTCAGTCTGATGCCCTGCTGATGAAAATGCGTTCACTAGCAAGTGAGGAATTCAACATGATGATGCAGCGGAGAATGAGCCAAGAAAATCCTATCCAAGCCACCGAGACCGAATTTGTGCAAAGGTTACAGCGGCTGACTGTTCTAGCCGTTAACAGGCTCATTTATTTAGGTAGGATTTCTTTTTGTTCATTTCCCTTTTGATAGAGCCAGGGTAGCACTGTATGAAAAATGGATTCTTGCTTTTGGAGTGCTGAAGTGTTTGAGAGGAAAGTAATACCATTGCTGCTAGTTTAATGGATTTAACTGTGAAACATTCTTTTGGTGAGTTGTCTCACAGTATTATGTAACTGACAATCTGGATACAGTTTGTCTGACTGAACTGAACAAGTTATTTTAATTCTACATTAATCCATTCATGTGTTAACTGCCTGAATTATTACCTGAAGATTTAACTCTGCCAAATGGAGCATCTGCTCTCTTAAAATGCATCAGTTGGCATGTTTCTATGAAATTGCTACATGTATTTGCAAGACTTGATGACTTTGGGGGCTTGTTCAAATTCCACAGAAGCAAGTGAAAGAATTTAGGACAAATAGTTGAATGGCTTTGTGATTAACTCTAAATGCTGATTGTTTCATAAGGGAAATGAAACAAGGAATTCTTTTTGATATTTAGAATAATAAAAATAAATATACCAGTGAAGGCAATATTTGATTTAATGCCATGTAAAGGACAAGGATTGTCTTGCTTGAGATGGTACTGATGAACATGTGCCTCTTAAATTTTAAGCATCTACTGAAGAGTGCCTTGATGTACTGGGTATAACAGAAGCCACAAGTCAAAGCAGACTTTCAGCATCCCAGCTGGACGTTCCTGAAGAGGAAAGCCAGCAAGAACTGCCTAACAGGACAAATCCTTTTCTTAAAGAAATGTTCAAAATGTTGGTGGAAGGAGTCAAAGTATCCATTGTAAGTAATTAGATGTTGTCCACATTAAAGTATATTTCATAAGGTTCCTTCATTAGGAATTTTTTATGCATAAAGTCTTCTGTCCATAAATGCTTTTCTTACTGCCTTTCTCAGTTCAGCTGTGGCATTAAAAACTTTGTTCAACTTCTGTTATTCTGCAGTTGTAAAACAATCAACACATCTGTTCTGATTTTTACCCTAGTATCTGGCAAAACTCTGCTGTTTGAACTAGCACACAAAGGTTAAATAGATTTGTGTAGTCCATAATTTTGCTTTGTCTCTTAAACCTCAAGGTTTAGGTGTGCTGGAGCCTATAAAACAAGATCTGCTGTGCATCCACAGAGGGAGAGTTTGAGAAACATGTGTCTCTAATATATTAGAATTGATGATGCAATTGTTGCCAGAGGGCTGAGAGTTTTCTTTTCTAGGATACGGGTATTAGCTTGTCAATCTTTCCAAGGTGATCAGGTTTCACTTGGGTAATTTGAAATGGTTTTATTGGGAAATTCAACTTACTGCTTCTTGCCTCTTTATTTTTCTTAGGTCAACTTTATCAAAAGTAGCTCAACCTAATTTTTTTTCTAGGTACGGAAAATTAAGTTTCTTAGGTCTATTATCATTCCATCATGCCATATTTGTAGTGCTTTTCAAAGATGCAGGTTTATTTTTGTGAGCACATGCACCTCAGTCCAATACCTGGTTTCTAATCTTTTGAGGTAATCCATTCAGAAACTAGTAATAAATGTAGAAGGGCTATTCATTAAAATAAGCAAACAACAACAAAAAAAATCCCCATTTTTTTTTTTAACCCTCGACCTGACAATTTTAACTTTTTGGATTGTTATACAGTCCCTGTAACCGAATATCCAGTATAGCTAGGAGCTGCATTCCTCATATTAGCAGAGTGAGAGAAAAACGCTTATTTTTTTTGAATGAACAATTTAGTAGAATGCCTTTTAACTCATAATAAATAATAAATGGTAAACTAAAACAAAACACTTTATATTGGTAGAGAAATCTTTATTGTCTTACATTTTGCTCATATTAACCATGTTTTGTAATGTGATACTTGGTAAAAGGAAGCCCTAACCCTGTAATATTAAAAGATGGTCTCATACTTAGGGCACCAGCAGAATGAACACACCAAAGCAGCAGTGGAAGAGAATCCTCTTGTCATGTAAGGACACATTCCGTACACAACTTGGGAGGCTTCTTGTGCACATCTTGTCTCCATCAAGGCCACTGCAAGAGAGAAAACAGGTTTTGGAGATGGTACATGAAATAAACCATCAAGAGATTATACGTGACTGTCTTATCCCAACTTTACAAGTAAGCTATTTGAGAGAAGTTTGTAAAACCTGTATTCAATTTCCTTGTTTAAATTTTACAGTTATTTATAACTGTATTTTTAGCAAAGTTCAGTGTAATGACAAAGTCATGTCATACAAAGTGTCTGTGTGTATTTCTGCAATTGCTCTATTAGCCTCTGGGTAGGTAGTTTCTAAGAGACAAGACAGGATTATGTTTTGGGTTTGACTCTGTAGCACATCAAATATCACATCTCCTGTGTAGTGCAGAAACAAAAGGTGGTACTAGTTTTAACATGAAGGATTTTCTGAGGATGCTAGGAATTGAGGTACCCTGAAAAAGCAGATTAATGAAGGAATTACCCTTGCCTTTGAACTCCAACTGCAGACTTCCTGGAACTTATAAGAACCGTTTGTCACTAGATTTTTTAAGAGGCAGTAAGTCCTCAATCAAAGCAGCACTTTATATATGCTTATATAGCCTTTATTAATTCTTAAAGTGGTGGGATTGTGTATTCTATGTTAACTCATATAGCTGAATGTTTTCTCCTTGCTTTTCTGGGTTTGTCAGGAAAAAGCTTTTCTGATTGTACTGTGTTAGTGCAAGCTTGAGAGAAAGCATTTCTTAAAGCTGTGATCAGGAATTGGGTTGGAATGTTACTGTTTGAGATCTTTAGAAACTGCAAAAATGAAATTAATGATCTAAGACATGCCACAGTTTGAGTCACTGTATACTGAGAAAATCCTTATTGGATATGACACTTAGGTGTTTCTTATCACATATTAATTATTCAGTTAAATTAACACTTTCACCAGTAAGAAAAGAGCTGATACACTAGCCATGGCTTCTTTGGGGGAGTGTCATACTGAGTGCATTTGTGGCCTGTGTCTGCTTAACTTCATTATCTGTCAGCTCTAATTTGGTTAATCATACAAGGTGTAGCATTCTTGGCAGGAAAAACTAGGAGTCTCTGGCACATATTTCCTGAAGTATAAACAGAGCTGCAGGAGCTGAGTACTTGGAAAAGAAACTTAACTGTCCTGTAAGCCATTTGAAAAGTCACAGTATGCTGAGAGAAGTTTTATCACGTGAAGGATTAAATTTAGTATGTTCTTTCTAGTTCTATAGAAGTTTGTCTTCAAATATTAAGTAGCCATTTTCTTTGAATAACAGAAAAATTAGAAGAAACATGTCCAGGCTGACTGGAAAAGGGAATAAAGATGGAGGAAAAGGCTGCTTGGTCTTGCATTGTGGAAATGAGAATGACCATACATCTTCTTTCCTCTTTTCCCTTCTTTTCTTCTTCTAGCATGGACCTAAATTAGTGCTCTATTTATATGAGTTAATGCACAGTCACAGTGATGAAATGACTAAAGAAGAACAAAGAGCAGCAGGAGACTTTGTGAATACACTAAAATGTTGTGGCTATAAATGTATTCCCCTGAGCCCACGACCAAAACCAGATCTAATAAAAGCTTTGAAAGAGGTTTGTGAATAAAAACCTGGCTATATTTGAAATAATTGTCTGTTATGTGGGGTCAGAATTTTGCTACAGACCACAATTTGTTTGCTTGGTGCGTGGCTTATGCTTTTGGGGATTCTCTTTGGGTTCTGAGTGTTTCTATCACACATATTCAATGCTTCACAGCAACCTCACATGTTAATGCTTCTTGGCTAAGCATATTACTTAACCCAGGCAAAGCTGAGAGTTCATAAGCTACTGGTATGTCTTATTGTTTGGAAAAAAAATATGGTTCCTTGGAAAATAAAATCTTAATATAATAAAACTGTGGTACCTGAAATGAAGTCTTCATGGTTTAAAATGCTGTGAAGATACCAGCTGAACAGTTTTATCAGTCTTGCTTTTTGAAATTGGCATATTCTTTAGCATCTGCTTCCTTATTTTGTCTTTAAAAAAAGTAATGCAAAAACTTTGATTCAGGATCAGAAGAAATATGAGATGGAAGAAGGTGTAAACAAAGCTGCCTGGGAGAAGACAATGGCTAATAATCGACAAAAGTAAGTGTTGCCTTAAAGGGCCTGCAAGAACCCTGTAAGAATGTTCTCTGTTCAGCATGCCCCATGGCAGAATTGCCTATATGATTATTATAGATGTGTTTTTCAAGTAACAGCATTGCTAGCTTTCAGATTTTTAGTTTAGTTTACTGCTATAAAAGAGCTTGATTATATATGCATTTTGATATGTTGTATAATAAATGCATTATGTGAACTTCAGAATACTGAACTGATTTTGCACATTTGGCACTTCACCCTTAGTTCTACCACTGTTTTATCTGTCCAATCACCTCACCTGTTGCTGTGGTCTGTGCAATTAAATGTAAGAGAAATGTCCCTGCTACTAACCTTGATCTTCAAGTAAAATATATTTGGCATAGTATTTGAACACTTTTGTGAGCTACATAGATTGCTGCTACTTGGTATAATGTAAGTCTTGGTAGGCTGTGGTAGAATAAGAGGTTCTTTCCATTAATTGACATTTCAGGCTTTGCCATAAAAATCAGATCTGAGATGCACAGAGAGCATGCTATAATGTAGGCAAGTGTAGCAGCTGTAAAGGTCAGCTTAGTCGAGTCTGCCCAGATAAGCAATAAGAATTCACTATGTTGAATGACTTGAGATTTGAGCAGTGGCATTGATCTTCTGATTGGCTTGGCTTGTCTTAAGTCACAAATTATAGCTTTTTGTGAAGGCTAAGAGGCAGAAGGTATTTATATGTCTTGTGAAAATTATGTAGGCTAAGTTGCTCTGCCTCTGCTGTAACAAGAACTGTGGATATCTACTGCCAAACTGATACTTTATAAGGGCTTTTGATGTCTTGCCTTCCTATCTCAGTGTGTGTACTTGACATTTTAAAACACAACTCTTTTTCCTCAGTCTCTTTCAGCGTCTGGATACAAAGTCTAAAGACATTTCTAAAATAGCTGGAGACATCACACAAGCTGTGTCTCTGTCACAAGGAATGGAAAGGAAGAAAGTAATCCAGCACATCAGGGGGATGTATAAGGCAGAGCTAAGTGCCAGCAGACATTGGCAGGAACTTGTTCAGCAGCTTACTCATGATCGGTAAGTTGTTCTCTCACCTCAGAGAAAGCCAGAGAGAGACTCAATGCCTGACATATGCTTCTTATTCTGCTTAGAGGCACATGAAATGTAGATGATCTTGAAATTAGAATTTCTTACTTTTGGCAACCATCTGATGGTTAAAGACTTGTAAAATACTTGATTTATTCTCCTATGTTTTACAGTGAGTAGCCTTGTAGTATTTCTATGCCATTTAGACAGGTTTTTTTGTCAGGTGCAATTTGCTGTGCCCAACAGAATGACAAAGTTAAAGTTTTCATATCTTCTGTTACATTGATGGAGTAACAAAACTTCTTTGGGGTAATGTTATTCACATTAGCATCCAGATACTGTGTTCACTAATTTGCACAGAGCAAAAGATGCCAAGTCTTGACAAGAAACCAAACAGTGGTATTTTTACCACCGCACTAGTATTATGTCATGTCTATAGGAGCTGAGTTTTCAAAATATAGCATTGGATGCATCGTATTGCTGTTTTCATCAGAATTATAGTTACTCCAAGAGCTATCTTCCAGTAGTAGCTCAAAATAGCCAGTCAGTGGGATGAAAATAAACTACAGAATTCAGTCTTTTGATACCTTTTCAGAAATAATTGCCCAGTGTACTGCTGTGAAACTTCTGCCTTTTTACTTTTTAAAGAAAACCAAAATAAATAAGCAAATATGCTGCCTCTGCTGCCAAACTCAAACATGTTTTGTGTTTTGTTTCTTTGGGGTTTTTTTGGGTTTTTTTGTGGGTTTGTTTTTTTTTTTCCAGAGCACTCTGGTATGACCCACTCTATTACCCAGCTTCTTGGCAACTGGATCCAACAGAGGGCCCTAACAGAGAGAGGCGCCGCCTGCAGAGGTGCTACCTAACTATTCCAAATAAGTACCTTCTCCCAGACAGGCAGAAACAGGAAGGTAATTATAACATCTTCTAGGAGTATATCTGAATTGCAATGACTGTTAGTGCCTTATTATTTGTGGTTTTTTTAATAGGTGTGATAAAGACTCCATTATCTTACCTATTTGAAGACAAAACACATTCTTCTCACTCTTCTACTGTAAAGGACAAAGCTGCAAGTGAACATATAAGGTAAGGTTTGGGTAAAATTAACTTCCCTTTCCCACCTTCTCCCATTCCAAAGACAGAGTTTTCCTCACTTGTTTTGTCTAAATAAACATTAAAAAAACAATCAAGTGAGATGAGAGACAAATGTCAGAAATTGTAGGTTTTTTGCTATACTCAAGCAAAAGATCAGTGCTACTAACATGTGCATTTTCTCAGTCTTAAAGCAGTCTATCAACATGACTTCAAAAATCAGTAAAAGCAAATACCACCTGTTGTGATATGGGGATTAGATCTGTTAGGTCGTTCCATCAGTGTTCTCATTATCTCTGCTTTTACCATTGTGTTAGTCAACTCTGAAGTTGTGTTAATTTGCTGCCTATTACAAGCACTAATACTGCCTAAAATAACTGCAGAGAACACCCAAAGAAATAAATACAAACACACTAATGTGGAAGTCTAGAAAATTGAGATTCTGTTTTCTTTCCTTCCTTGGGATTTGAACCATTAGAGTCATGGTGTTATAAAGTCTGTCTTCAGCTGTAGTCTTTGAGGCCATTAGTTTTAGGTATGTGCCAAAAGGTATGTAAATCTGTAAGCAGTAATAAACTTTGACATATTTCAGAGTTAATCGAAGATGTATAAGTGTAGCACCTTCTAGAGAGACTGCTGGTGAACTTTTGCTAGGTAAGTAGAATTTTCAGTCCTCATAAATCTTTTTTTGTACAAGATTCTTCTGTATATACAAAGTTGGCTGGTTGTTTGGTTTTTTTTTTTAAGTAATTGAGCTGTTGCCTGACTTTATGAATTATATACTTTACAAATAAGTTTTGCCTTTTTTCCCTATGATTTGCATGAGTGCTTTTGGACTGTGGTTATGTTTTAAAGCTGCAGACCACTTGCTAATAGATGTGGAATCACAAATTCTATTTCTGTTAAGTACCGTCTTGCCCAGGTACTATTCTTAATATGTGTCAGAGGGGGACCCCAAAATTAGTTTTAGGTGGACAACCAGGTCCAAAACAGACTTTTATTCTGTCTGGGAAAGTCTGGGAAAACAACCAGTTAGAAACAGGGTTTATACAATTAGTTAGCACTCCAGTAACATAAAATGCAGGTTCGGATATCAGTTGAGGAAATTACTGGGTTAGGGCAAATAAGAATAATAGAGATCCACAGCATGCATACTCATGAAAAACAATGCCAGAGCTGTCCCTGACTCCAGGAAAATACACTCACTTATCTAGCAAGGAAATCACTTGCTTATTCCAGCAAGGAAAATACACTTGCTTATGCAGCAAGGAAAGTATCTAATAAGTTATCACTCATCCACACGCATAGGTGAGGCAGTCCCATGTTTGGGGAGGTTACCTTAGATGGCGTCCCAGTCCCAGGAGGGCTTTCGACAGCAGCAGACCCATGGCTCCAAGAGGACCACACAAAGGGGATCCTTGGCGGGAACCCCATTTTTATAGTCTTATCAGATCTGGCTGTGGGCATTCCAGAAGCTTCTCAGCTTCTCTGCACCCCCTACTCTGGCTATGGGCTCCACAAAACTTCTTGGCTTCTCTGCACCCCCCCCGGCTCTGGCTATGGGTGCCCAGAAACTTCCTGACTTCTTGGTGCCTCTCCCTTCTCCTGGCTAACGGCGAACAAAAGGAGCTATTAACTGTCCCACTGAAGGAGAGGGGGGATGTCTTGTGGAAGAGGGGGTGTGCATGCACCTTCCACATTGAAGAAAAGGGGTGGGGGAGAATGTGCAACTGCCACAGTATGCTTAACTCCTGGGCACTGTTTATATAACACTAACATGCATAATACAAATAGTAATATCATGTACCTTTATGCAACTATTTTTTCCTGCAGGAAAATGTGGCATGTATTTTGTTGAAGACAATGCTTCAGACACAATTGAAAATTCTGTAAGTATTAGATCATAATATTGTATAGCCTTCATTTTTCCAAACTGTAACCGTGAGTATCTTTTGTCTACTGCCACTGAGACTGCTGGAGTACTAGAGTTAGAAGTCTCTGGACAAGACCAGCCAAACTCATTAGTTTGAGTTCAGTCTTGCATCTGTTGCCCCTCCCTGTGGATTCAGTAGTGATAGCAGAAAACAGGAAAGACGTGGGGCTGCGACTGAGAGGGAATAAGGAGGGTGTGATGTGGGGAGGCTTCTGTATCTTGTTGCCCATTGCTCTGGGTTCATTAGCACGAGTGCACAGAGCTTGCTTGTGTCTGTACCTGAGAACTTGCCTTACTGGACACTGGACCACTAAGAAGTACAGAAACTCAGAAGTGTATGAGTTGTGCTGTACCCTAAAGCATCTGATTCTTGAATTTTCCATTATATAGGATGTTATAGCTCCTTCTTTAATCCTATATGAGAAGACTGGAACTGACCTCATCCTTCTAATTCACAAACGCTCTGATGTCCAGTTTAAGTTTATACACCCAATAGACATCTGAAAATAATCAAGACATAGATTATACTGATGGAAGTTTTGAACTATTTTCAGGAAGCTCTTCCTTGTATCCACTAAACACACAGCTCCTGTGGTTTAAGATGTTACCAGCTGTTTTGCTGCTTTGTCCTTCATAGAACTGTAAGAATTGGATTCATGGCAAAGCTTTGCTTGCTCTGGTTGGTTGTTCAATATTTTAGCTTAAGAGCCAGTGAAAATAATGGCATTATGGCTCGTGTTGGATAGGGAACTGGAGCAACTGAGGAGCATGTGTGATGTTCTGCCCACTGCCTTGAGGAGAAACGTATGAAAAAAGTCACAACAATGTCTTAAAGCATCACAGCAAAATTAAAGTTTGCCTTGTGATATGCTGTATGGTTATATACTGGCTGCATTGAAGAGTTTCTTGTTTAGAAAGTCTGCTGTTTAAAGTAACTTTTTAAATTGCAAATTCTGCAG
The DNA here is from genome assembly GCF_963082525.1 of Nesoenas mayeri. Taxonomy (NCBI): domain Eukaryota; kingdom Metazoa; phylum Chordata; class Aves; order Columbiformes; family Columbidae; genus Nesoenas; species Nesoenas mayeri. The sequence continues at coordinate 78,845,915 of NC_137544.1, read as the reverse complement.
AGTTTTCATGGGGAAACTGAACCAGCATCGTTTTCTTGGACCTATGAGGAAATTAAGGAAGTTCATAAGCGCTGGTGGCAGTTAAGAGACAATGCTGTGGAAATATTTCTAACAAATGGCAGAACTTTACTCTTGGCTTTTGATAATACAAAGGTAATGTGGCACTGATGCATAATAATATATCACAGTGTTTTGCTGTGTCTTCGTAATATGTACATTCATGAATTAGTTTCTGAGGAGACCTGCTGTGTGGACTAATTAAATTCTAATACCTTTATAAAACTTGGCTCATCTAGACTTCTAGGCAAACACAACCATGTTGTAAAATACATCTCTGTATTAAGACATAAAGAAATCTTAGTAATACTAAATATTATTCCATTACAGTAGATATCTGGAAATGTCTAAAATGAGAGAAACAGTTACTAAATCTTAGTAGTCTGAAGCTTTTTAATTACATTATTAAATCTATGGTATTTTCTTCTAGGTCCGTGATGATGTGTACCACAACATCTTAACTAACAATTTACCTAACCTTTTGGAATATGGAAACATGACTGCTTTGACCCACCTCTGGTGCACAGGACAGATTACTAACTTTGAATATCTGACTCATTTAAACAAACATGCCGGCCGTTCCTTCAATGATCTCATGCAATATCCAGTATTTCCTTTTATACTCTCTGACTACACTAGTGAAACGCTGGACCTAAATGATCCATCAGTATATAGGTAATATGAAATTTTTGGAACTGGTTATTTCCAAATACATGAACTAATCATCCAGTATAGCTTTTTAACTTTGTACTGAACTGCACTGCACACATATGTGAATGGAACTATTCAGGAACAAGCCTCATCCATAGTAACTTGGGCTTTTTACAATAAGTGGCTGCTTCACCTCAAATATTTAAATAAAATGCCTAGTATTATGAGGGTGTAGGTTCCAAGGATGCTATGAATTAGACCTATATACTGTTTTAATATGATATGGATAGTCCACAGACTTCAATAAAAGCTCTGTTTAAATTAATGTGATTAAACACTTCCAGGCCAACTAGTGAAAATTAAATAGAAAAAGAAATAGTATTATAAATTATTTGGCCAGTTACAAAATCATGTTGTCTTCATCGTGAATGGATCTAAGTGAATTGTCTCACCCTAATAAATATATGTAAGCTAATTTAATGTTTGTGTGCACGAAGTCTTTGCCTTGATATGATGTCTCTGATTTGACAAAGGCACTTTGCATTTGCCTGCCTGTTACTGTGTTATGGGGTAGCCTGTGGATCGGAGTTTGCCTTTAACACTAACTGAAAGTGATCTTTTTATTTTTCAAACTCTCTTCTAAAGCACTATTCAGTTTTGTTTGTACTTTTCATTATATTAAGGATTTTATTCTTATTAATGCATTATTAAATAGCATGAATCAGCATCTTTATAAAAATGACAAGATATCAGTACTACTTCTGTTACAGAAATCTGGTCAAACCAATAGCTGTGCAGTCTAAAGAAAAAGAAGATCGTTATGTGGACACTTATAAGGTAATCTGGATAACTTCTGCTTCTTGCCTTTTTTTCTGTGTATAAATGATATGGAGACTTTTATTTTTTTTACGTACATTGACTGGGGAAAAATAAGCCACAAATCCAATATTTTATGTCTATGGAATTCTCATTTTCAGTGTGCTATGTTTCCTGGGGATTGTTTTATAACATGCTTGGAACCTGTATTTATCTGTTCCTGTACTTGAAGTTGTCAATCCATTTAGTCTTTCTATATGATACTGCTGAGGAAGTTAATCAATATCTTCTTATGTATGAACATACATATATTTAAAGATCCCTCAAGACCAGGTAGATAACTTATTGCTGATATTTGAAATTACTTCAGTGGAACTTGTGGCTTTTCTTTCTGTTTAATAACAGAAAAGCTGTTTTCCCTCAAGTATGCTGTTTATTTTAACATGCTCTACTGTGATTACAGTGCTCCTTGATTTTTGTTCTTCAGAATGTTTTAAAGGTTGTAGGAAATAACATGCTGGGGAATGAAAGCATCTGCAGCTGGACCTTCAAACTTATGCCTATATCATCATGGTCTAGTGTATTATTTGCAAACATTGTTTTTTCCATTTAGTATTGAAAAGCCTATACAATGACTGCTGTGTTATAAAACAATAGGAAAAAGGCAAAACCAACAAATAATGAAAAACGGGTCATTTAAATTAGCTTAGGACTAATAACTAACTGGATTGTAAAAGTTACCATATTTCTTTAGACACTGAGCGTGTATGTGATTTCAAATCACTTTTAAATGTATGTTCCTCCAAAAGTTTTAAGTTTTATTCCAAAACAACTGAAACTCTTCTTTTTGTTATTGGAAGGAGGTAGGAGGTTTGTGATATTTTTTCCCTACTACTTTTCTAGTATTTGGAAGAAGAGTACCGTAAAGGAGCACGAGAGGATGATCCAATGCCCCCTGTACAACCATATCACTATGGATCTCATTATTCCAACAGCGGAACTGTGCTTCATTTCCTAGTTAGGCTACCACCTTTTACTAAAATGTTTTTAGCCTATCAAGGTAAGATTGCTTGTGCTTGCACTTGCCTTTTGCATCTGGGCCTTGGCCCAATGACTCAGGAATGCTGGATGTTACTCTGTTTAGCATAGTTTATCACATCCAAATAGGTGAATTCAGTAAAATTCTATGTGGTATGCTTTAACAGTAGACCCATTCTGAAATTATCAAGCTAGACCATAAAGCTGTACATCTTATATTTATACCTTAGTGTATGTAGAGTAAAAAGCTGATGTATATTTGACTTGCAGTCCATGTATAACACATTGTAATTGAGATAGAAGAATTCTAAATATTCTCAGCTAACTAGAAAACAGTTATCTACTTGAAGTTGCAGGTGTGCAACTGTTATCATGTCCATCATCGATGTAACAAATTCAGTTTGGATTTCTTTACAGATCAAAGTTTTGACATCCCAGACAGAACTTTTCACTCTACCAATACAACCTGGCGACTGTCTTCGTATGAATCAATGACTGATGTGAAGGAGCTTATCCCAGAATTTTTCTACCTTCCTGACTTTCTAGTTAACAGAGAAGGTATACTAAGAGGGTAACAAAACTATATGCTCAAAACAGCTGTATGGTTGAATCTATGGGTTGAAACTGAGAGTATTTCTATCCCTTGATTGAATATGCTAAACAGTAAGATGTATGGGAAAAATCTGGCACGAATTTGCAGGATATGCTACAAAAACTGTTATGTAGGACTTAAGGAAAGTTTTTTCATAATTATGTCATAAGTGCAAAGGAGGTTCCTGTTGTCTGATTTTTTTTTTTCCATTTGAATGAGTATGTACAGCTTGAATGTGTTTGAGGGGGACTTGTTAGTGGTGCTGCTTTGATCAGCAATTAATGTGCTTAATGGTCAGCTTTCATAGAACTCTGTAAAGACCTTTTTGCAGTTACTGTCAACTAAAAAGTTGGATCATTTACTCCTGTGTTTCTAGGTTTTGATTTTGGAGTACGTCAAAATGGTGACAGAGTTAACCATGTCAATCTTCCACCCTGGGCTCGTAACGATCCTCGTCTGTTCATCTTGATTCATCGTCAGGCTTTGGAGTCTGACCATGTTTCCCAGACAATCTGTCACTGGATTGATTTGGTGTTTGGTTATAAACAAAAAGGCAAGGCCTCTGTTCAGGCTATTAATGTCTTCCATCCTGCAGTAAGTATCTGTTAAGCAGTTGTGTTTGTTCATTGTACTTAACTTAATGGGGGAAAGTTCAGTCTGACCTGCTTGGAAAACATCCAGCATGAAGCAAGATCGCTTGCTCATGAAGTGTTGTAGAATAAGAAAATTATTAACCATTTCAATGTGGAACTCATAAGATTACAAGGACTGTTGTGAGACTGACTGTGTTTGTGTTTGTCTTTCTTGCCTGGAGATAGGCATGGAGGATGATCAGGTATGGGAATTAGACTTTCTGTAGAGTTGTTTGCAATGGCATACAGGTATTGTTTTTGTGTGTACCTGCATCCGTCTCATTCAAAAGAAGCCTTTCAGTTAGGCAGATTGTGCTGCAGCTTTAAAATGGTTAAAATAGTTTCATTTGTCCTGAGCTCATTATTTTGTAGAATCATAGAATGGTTGGATTGGAAGTGACCTTTAAGATCATCTAGTTTCATACCCTCCACCATGGGCAGGGCCACCTTCCACTATACCAGGTTGCTCAATGCCCCATCCATCCTGGACTTGAACACTGCCAGGGATGGGGCATACACAGCTTCTCTGGGCAGCCTGTTCCACTGCATCACCACCCCCACAGTAAATAATTTCTTTCTTATTTCTAATCTGAATCTTCCCTCTTTCAGTTTAATGTCATTACCCCTTGTCCTGTTATTACACACCCATGTAAAAAGTCCCTCCTTACCTTTCCTGTATGCCCCCTTTAGATACTGGAAGGCTGCTATAAGGTGACAGAATCACAGAATGTTACTGCTTGGAAGGGACGTCGAAAGATCTAGTCCAATCCCTTTGCTGGAGCAGGAACACCTAGATGAGGTTACACAGGAATGTGTCCAGATGGGTTTTGAATGTCTCCAGAGAAAGAGACTCCACAACCTCCCTGGGCAGCCTGTTCCAGTGCTCTGTCACCCTCACCGTAAAGACGTTACTTCTCATATTTAAGTGGAACCTCTTGTGTTCCACTTTGTACCCATTGCCCCTTGTCTTATCATTGGTTGTCACTGAGAAGAGCCTGGCCCCATCCTCCTGACACTCACCCTTTATATATCTGTAAACATTAAAGAGGTCACCCCTCACTCTCCTCTTCTTCAAGCTAAAGAGACCCAGCTCCCTCAGGCTTTCCTTGTAAGGGAGATGCTCCACTTCCAGAGGTTTCACCAGAGCCTCCTTCTTTGGGCTGAGCAATCCCAACTCTCTCAGCCTGTCCTCATAGGAGAGGAGCTCCAGGCCCCTGATCATCTTTATTCCCCTGCTCTGGACTCACTCCAACAGGTCCATGTCCTTGTCATCCTGGCGGCCCCAGAGCTGGATACAGTACTTCAGGTGGGGTCTCACGAGAGCAGAGTAGAGGGAGAGAATCACCCCTCTTGACCTGTTGGTCACATTTCTTTTGATTTGTGTTCTTCCCTTCATATGCATCTTGTGTTTTGTCCCTCCAATGAGCACTTTCCTCCCTAGTGAATTTAATTTCAAGTCAGTCTGCATTTAACATAAAGACTTACAGAGTTTCACTACCTAATTGTAACACAGATATCTCTGATCGTATTCTTTAGCTTCAACCTTGACTGTCACAAGATTTGCTCAGCCAGGCAGTCCTGCTTTCAAAATGCATTCAAATGTTTTGTGTTCATTGTATAGCAGTAAGAACTAATAAAACAGTAGTGTTTGGCAGTGGCAGACTTTTGTTTACAAGTAGTCATCAAAATGTTTTCCTTCCTTTTTTTTGTGCTTAACTATTATGTTTTTCAATTTTTATTCATTAGCAACCGTTCTGTTTTGCGGATGAGCAAAGATCTACTAAGAAAACCTCTTTTGACAGAAATCAGTCATGGAATACATGTAGGAGCAGCTCACATGACAAATCTTAAAGTGGTAGTTGTCACCACTTCTTTATTGGAGATAAGGTTACTGTTCTTGGTGGCTCTTTAGTCAGCATAGTGTTGTGGGATGGCTTCTACTCCAAGTTTTAACCAAGCTGAAGAGTCTGCCTCTGATTTTGTGTGTATGAGTTGACAGTCTTTCCCAAAGACAAACTGGACAAGCTTATTCTTGCCCCTCCTTTTTTTTTTTTTCTTTTCCCTCTCTAGACCTATTTTGGAATGGATGTTTCTGCTGTTGAGGATCCTGTTCAGAGAAGAGCCCTTGAAACAATGATAAAAACATACGGGCAAACACCTCGGCAGCTGTTCCATGCAGCACATGTTAGCAGACCTGGATCCAGGCTTGTCATGGAAGGAGAACTTCCTGCTGCCATGGGATTACTTGTGCAGTTTGCTTTCAGAGAAACCAGAGAACACACTAAAGAAATAATATATCCAGTATGTCATTCTGATTTGCAAGATGGTTTAATTAACATTCATATGCTGTAATTATTGTACCCTTATGTTTACAGTTTCCTTCCTAAAACTGCAACTTACTCCCCAAATTGTACCACAAAGAAAATACATAAAATTAGTGAAGTGATAGTGAAAATTATTTTCATGCATTTTTGATATATTTTGTGTCAAACTGAGATATAACCAGAATTAATTCAGATCTAGCAAACAGGTGTTGGAAAGTATTTCACTTAAACAGTTTTATACCTTCAGTGACAAATTCTAGAATCCGTGTGCAGACCTATAGTAGGTAAACACATACTATGCTTTCTTCCATCCTCAACTTTTTTACTTTCTGTAGGACAGTTCAACTTTCTTCAGTTCAAATGCTTGTTTTCACTGGTGTCCAGTGAGAGACTGAATTACTGCATTTAAAGAAATCATTATTTTTCACTAAACTACCTGAACTACAAGCTTGCTAGCTCGGCCCTTAAAGAAGTGGGAGAACTCTTAAAGCTATTAATTCAGCTGATGATACTACTGTGCTTCATACTTGCCTTTCTAGTATTTTGAGAGTACTTCAGCAATCCTTACCATGTGATTGCTTATGAGAATGTGATATGAATGATTCTCCCTTACTAATGAAAACTTTTTAACTTCAAACTTATTTGTGCTTATTTTAGAGTCCGTTACCATGGATCAAAGGCTTGAAGTGGGGGGAATACGTTGGTTCCCCAAGTGCTCCAGATCCTGTTGTCTGCTTTAGCCAACCACACGGAGAAAGGTTTGGCTCTCTCCAGGCTTTGCCAACAAAAGCTATCTGCGGTTTGTCCCGCAAGTTTTGCCTTTTGATGATATATAGCAAGGAGCAAGGTATGAATTTGTGCTTATTCTCTACATGCACAATAGAGGCAAAAATGAGCCATAAAAAATAAATCTAATGCTACTATTATTCTCCAGCAAACTTACTCAATTCAGTCACTTTTGCCAAAGATTGATTTATAAATCCAGTAACAGCTTCCACATGTGTGGTATTTTTCCTGGAGGGTGGATTTTACTTGCAATTTTCAAAACTATGCAGAAGCATCCTGTAATTAAGTTGATTTTTTTTTTTTTATTAAAGTGACTGAAATGTGAGGATCTAACTTCAGAACTTGCCAGCAGATTCAGTCCAAGAACTGAACAAATGAAAAGAACATGAGGCAAAAGAAAGGAGACTTAAAAGAACAGGTTTTAGAGGCAGAGAATGAGGAAAGTTATCAGTAAAAAGCAGAGGTGAAGGAGATTCTAGCTTGTGGTAAAACGTAGACCTGAGATTTTTATTGTTGACTGTCAAAGTGATAAACTCTTCGGTTTGATATATGACAAAAATATTATATGCCTTCCTTCAGGTGTGAGAAGCATGCACAGTACTGATATTCAGTGGTCAGCTATCCTGAGCTGGGGATATGCAGATAACATTTTACGACTGAAAAGCAAGCAAAGTGAGCCTCCAGTAAATTTTATACAGAGCTCACAGTTCCATCAGGTAAAAAAAAAATAAATCAGTCTCTTGGTCTTCAGTTTAATATTGCTAGTTTAAGTGGTGTTCTGACTTGGCAGTAGATACTCTTGCTTTCATTTCCCTTCAAAACACAACTATTTTTAATCTATATGATTCTCCTTTAGAATATGTCTCTCATTGCTCCAGTGTTTTTCATTCCTGGATGTGTTCCTGTACTAGGTAAAGATCCCTTCTGAATGCATTTGGTTTTTGTAGCTTTTCCCTCCCATGAAATATTGTTGTGGATTTATAAAAGCCTAAGTTCTGGGCCAAAAAAAAATGAATACAGAAAAAAAATGCACACATTAGTAGTAGGATTCCTCTGGGAAAGACTGTCCAGAAGGTGGTTAGGGAACACGGTACAATCACCATTACGCTCCAATGGTTGGTGACACTCTACCAAAAGATTTTGGCTTATGTGGTTGTGGATCTATAAGTCTACAGTAGTTCACTGCTCTTTAGTGGTAAATTCTAGGCTACGCAGAATTTCCCTCTACATTTTTTTTTTTCTGAAGTAATAACAAATGTGACCTACAGCAGGTGTATTTTAACTCTTGGATTTCTTTAGCTTAGGTATTTTACATGGCTTTTTGTAGGATAACCAATAAAGAATCAGTTTGACCAAATGCTATGGCATAATGAAAATAGCAGTGAGAACAGTCTGTTCTGATTTTTTTGTTGTTGTTGTTCTGGCTTTGTTTTGTCTTTCCAAGGTAACAAGTTGTGCTTGGGTGCCAGACAGTTGTCAGCTGTTCACAGGTAGTAAATCTGGTGTCATCACAGCATATATGAACAGATTCACTAGCAATACGGTAAGTTCCATTGGGTAGGATTTATATTTAAGGATTTAGCTGTATCCACTATTACAGTCTCTTAAAAAAACCAAAACCAACCAACCAACCAAACACAGGAAAAAGTGAGAAAAGGGGAATATGTTATATTTGGGATAGTCACTAAAAAGATCATGTGTTTCTTTATTATTTATGTTTGAAGGATCCTCTTTGACATTGTTAAATAGATTTCTCAGCATGTTTATTTGTGGGTTTCTCTTAAGCTGTTGTTCACATACTGCTAGCCTTCAGTCAGCCCTCATCACCTGGGTGCATAACTGATTACACATACAACTCTGACTGTATTCAGGCTAGGACTTGGAACTGAAGCTCAATACATTAACTGAAACTGTGGAATGCATTTCAAATTCAGAAGGGACTTACTCTGCAGAGAGCCAGGATGAAATCTCAGACAGTGGACATGTTAGGCATTAAGCCTCTTCACTTTGTTGTATTCCTCAAAGGGAAAAGCAGTGAAGAGGGAAAAGTATCTTGCATTACTTAATGCATTAGTGGAAGATACTGAGATAATAGTAGAAATCACTGTGATACTATGTGGTAATAAGCATGGTATGAAGTATAAATGGAACATAAATTCATCTTCTGGTTCAGGCTGAGTTTCTGAATTTGTCTGGCCTTCTCCAGCAGTAAATTCTACTCTTTGTAGTTTTAACAAGGAATTCACAACTTTCTTGAGAGGTCATTTTAGGTGTGTCTATAGGATTACCTACAGCAACAACTAAACTAAACCAGTTTCTCAAATTTAGCTTGATACAGGTACAGGCAAACACATTTGTAGTATTGTATTCCTTGATGCTCGACTCACTATATTAGCATGGGCTAGAGGGAACCTTGGCATGGTCTGCTATGCTTGCTCGGTTTCCTCTCCAAGGGTGGCAAACAGGCTGGGAGGAACACAAACATACAGTGACTTCTTCCTTGGTTTTTTGGTGTGTGTGGTGTTGTTTTGGGTTTTTTTTTTTTTGTTTTTTTTTTTCTGGTGATCTGCCACACAAACTTCCTGAGCTCAGCATCTCAGGAGTTTAAAATGAGTTTAAAAAAAGAAGCAGAGCCTGAAGCCTGCCAGCTTCAGCCAGTTGGATCTTAAGTAAGGGACTTTAACTGCTCACCAGAACAGTGAATTTTTTAAGGTACCAAAATAGAAATTCCATATACTTGCCTTCTGCAATGCTGAGAAGAAACTCTGGTAGTGGAGTTATGATTATTAAGTTCCTTGCATTTCTTAGAAACAAGTGATTTTTTGTTTTTGTTCAGCTGCACAGATGTTATCTTTGAGACCATCTTTGCTGAATTTCTCAGCACTGACAGTTTTACATGCCCCAAGCAGACTGACCTTGTGCCAATTTTGTAGCTCCTGTTGTTGAGTCAGTTACCCAAGTCAGGGCTGCAGGGAATGCAAATGTGCTTCCTAGCATCTGTTCTGTATGCATCTTGTCAGCTGTTCAGTGATCAAGTGAACAGTCTGTTATAATGCAGTACTTGAAACGTGAATATTTGGCCCTGTTTCACATGTATATAATGCATAGGAATGAAACAGTTATGTTGTTAATTGGATATGGGAATTCAAAGGCACGCTGTCAGAATTAAAAAATACCTCAATTTTGTACTTCAGATGCTCAGTTTTTCCTAGCCTTTGTTTAACATGGTCAAAAAACTAATGAAGTACTGCTCTGAAACTGTGGTCTATCTTGACAATAAGTCACACCTTCATGAAAACATCAACAAAGGGTTTCTGGTAGTACAAATTACTCCAGCCTTCACTTGCTGACTACTAGAGTTGTCTTGCAAACAGAAAGAGAGCAGTTTAATGATCTGTTTGAGTAAAACTGGGCAGTGATCATTTATATTTTCCACTCAAGTGCTGTAGGCCATCATTTGGGGTAACCAACAGAAAGAACTGCTATTTAAAGGTAGATCCATGCCTGCATGTTTTTCCACATCTAGATACTGTTTAGGGGTTGTCAACTATAAAAGCAAGTGTGAAGTAAAACGGGATTGGTATCTTAGGTAGGAGGTAATTATTTTATAACTTAGTTGATCTTAATACAGTTGGTACTAAAATTCCAGCTTATCTCATAACGATAACCCAGAGAGGAATCAATAAACCATTGATATTGGTATTATAGAGAGAAGCTGCTAAAGGTGAATCCTGCATTCAGTTCAAGTGTTGAAATGCAGTTCAACAGCACTTAAAGGAGATGGGAGGGGCACAGTAAAAGAGTTATGAAAATCAGTTCTTATTCAGAAAATCAGAAGTCTTGATTATTGATGTTATGGAAAAGTTTGGTATATTTTTTTCTCTAAACTGAGCAAGGATTAAAGAAGGATCTGCATATGTGAGATATCGCACTGTTCTGAGAATGACAACTGGATACTTTCATAAGTGTGTCTTGGATGAGATGCTCAGTGGCAAGAGCAAAATAGCAGGTCTTCCCATTGTCAAAAAGTATGTTGACTTTTGCAACGTTATATAGATTATATTGTCCCTTTTAGTGCAGAAAGACAAGAAAATTTTCTACAAACTAAGAGTTAGGCATATGTGTAGTTCTATCTTGCCTATTTCTACATTGAAGCTTTTTGGAGACCTCCTATATACATCCTGTACCCTCACACAAAAATGCAGACAGTGTTTTCTGATGTGTGAGGAAACAAGCAGAAAAATGTTCCTTTCTTTTACAAAGGTTATTCTAATCTCTGTACAGCAAGTTGTCTTAAATAAAGCATTAGTATTCTGATGAAGCAGCTCCTTCAACCTGGCATTTTTTAGTAAGTCTAAAACATTTCAAATGATATAACTTCTGTTATTTAGTGTTAAATCTGCTGCTTTAATTTTTATCTAGCAGTTTCTATATTCAGACTTGACTTTCTGCCTATTTTTCCAACTTGGTATCACTGAAAGACTTGGCACTGACTTGAGGAATTCCAAGTAATTTACCGTACACAGACTGATAACTGCTGAGCTGGGTTTTCCTTCTGTGTTTCTAAGTGCTTCCTTTAGGTGCTAAATTATTGGGAACTGTCATTTCACTGCCACATGGAAATAGCAGTCTTGCAGAAAATAAATTGGCCAATTTCAAGGTGTGTAATTGAGACAGAAGTAGTACAATAATTCTTCATTTCTACTCATTGGGCCACATCAAAATGTTTGCTTAGACTAAAACACTGGAAACAAAAGGTTGAATATTGATATGTATGGCTTATCACATTATAAAGCATTAAAAATAAAGCATTAAAAACATTGCTAAACTGATGACATTAAAAGCAATAACAACCATTATTGGAAATTTAAGAATTAAATTTGTCCCTAGGCTTATTCTCTTCAGAAAAAAAAGGCATTCACTTTCTTTTTCATGAGAGTTCATGTTTTATCTTGCTGTATTCCAGCCTTCAGAGATAGAAATGGAGTCACAAGTCCATCTGTATGGTCACACAGCAGAAATAACGAGTTTGTTTGTGTGCAAACCATACAGTATAATGATAAGTGTCAGCAAAGATGGAACCTGCATCATATGGGATTTGAACAGGTACAACTATATATGTAACTTTTTCCAATGGCTTTCTTTTAAATACCTGGTTTACAACTTTGGAGTACATTAACCCTTTTAAATTTAACTGAATTTGTTCCATATGTATCTTAATGTGAAGTCAAACCCCTACTGTTTTTTTTTCTTTCCACGAAGGGTGCTGAAATACTAGAATGAATATGAAAAGTATCATAATGCAAAATGATGTTTGAACTTAATATAACTCTTAAATATTTTCCTCAAATAACCTTTTCTGTGTTTGAGTCTGAACTTTAGGCTTCTTCTCTTTGTTTTCCTCAGGCTATGCTATGTCCAGAGTCTGGCTGGACACAAGAGTCCTGTGACTGCAGTTTCAGCTAGTGAAACAACTGGTGATATTGCAACAGTTTGCGATTCAGGTATATTGAGCAGTCAAGAAAGCTGTTTTGACTTGAAGACCAAATAAATCATGAGGCTTACTATTAAATTAATTAATGAGTGTGTGTTAATGATCTGAGGATGCATTTGGTCAAATAGGAACACTTTTTTTATTCTCACAGAGTAACAAAGATTTCTCCAGAAATTATTAGGCAGGTGTTTGAGTAAAAAATAGATCAAGCTGCTAGCTTTATCTCTACATAAAAAAAACACCTTGAAATTTCAAGAGATTGCTGGGAGACTTCTACTCTGTGAATTTGGCTGCTTGCATTTTTAATGGACTTGTTGTCAAAAGTACAGGTCTTCAGGGGAGTACAGTGAAATACGGAGCAACAGAATTTTTGTTATTCAATCTATCACTTTAAATGCTTCTATGTCCCCAGAAGTAAACATAGATCCTCCCTTATTTTAGAGCAGGTTTTTGTATACTCTTGTTTCCCACAGAGTACTGTTTCTGGATGAGAGCATTAAGACCTATTCAAGCAGTGGAATTTTTAGTATTTCATAAATCAGGATGCTCATTGACTTAAAGGTTGACTGTGGGCTGCAAGAGTGTATTAGTAAAGCAGGGCTAAGTAAGAGTCCTCCCACCATTTTGCTGTCTATAAGGATACCTGTGTGTATTGTGTTGAGACTGGGAGGAGAACTGGGTCCATCTAAATGACAGAATATTGTTCCATTGATCTAATGAGATACAGAATATCCCTTCCCATATTGTTAGAAAACACTTATTGACCCAATTCTTGCTTTGTCTGGGCTAGTGTTCTTTCCTTTTTGGCTTGAGTAATATAGGTCTTACATACTGAAGTATGTTTTAGCCACCTTGTTTTACTGTAGTCCTCTACAGGCTGAACTGAAACTAATCCTCTTCCACATTTGAGGGGGGGGGAGAGGAAAGGGGCAAAATATCAGCAGATTGTGTTAAAAGACAAGACGAAATTATTCTGGTACTTTCAGAAACCTAATATAAATATTAAATATCGGTTTTAAACCGGTATGGAGACTTTCAAGTCCATTTCTGTAGCTCACAAAACACTTTTTCTGGTAAAGATCATATTCTTTAATTGGTAAGGGACGTGTGTTTCAATCCCTTTTAAGACAAATCAATAGCTGTGTTATTACTTCTTTGATAGAATCAAATAATCCCAGATAACCTGGTAAAATAACTGTGCTTGCTACTTTTAAGTATTTTGCTTAAAATGCAAGCCAGGGTATAAGAACTAGCTGTTTCAAGTAGGTTGTATGAATTCCCTCTTAGTATATGAAAATTGGTCATGAAAATTAAATTTATATAGCATTTTGTAAGTACGATGTTGCATAAATATGAAGTGATGTCTTCTAAATCACTGCAGTGCCTTGGTGGTTTGCACATTCTCTGTCACAAAAGGAGGGAAGAGGCTATTGTTTATTGCAGCACACATCACTGAGTCATTTAAACCTTCTGATCTTTCAAGATGAATTCTTTAACACTGATTCTGTTGCATAGACCTAGCTGTAGTCTAGATTAATTTTTTAATACTCCCATGCTATGCTCTGTTGCAGTTGGAGGAGGTAGCGATTTGAGACTTTGGACAGTTAACGGTGATCTCGTGGGACATGTGCACTGCAGGGAAAGTATTTGTTCTGTTGCCTTCTCTAACCAGCCTGAAGGAGTGTCTGTCAATGTGATTGCAGGGGGGCTAGAAAATGGAGTTGTACGGTAAGCATTTGAAACTTCTATTAAAATGCTTTATAACTTAGGCTCACAGTTTAAAAGCATATAGCCAAACATCATACTGATATTTGGCTTTAAAGAAGGTGGACAAGCTGTTGTTTAGTTTCCTATCTTAGTAGTTGCTAAATAGGTTATGTTTATCACTGAAATATTTGTAAAATTAAATGCGAAGAAAAATCACTCTTTCTTTCAGACTGTGGAGTACATGGGACTTGAAGCCAGTACGAGAAATAACATTTTCCAAGTCAGCCAAACCTATTGTAAGGTAAAAATCTTAAGTACACAACAAATATATTTTTCTCTTTAGGGGGAAAAAAAAAGCGCCTTGAGTGTTTAACATGGATTTGTCTTGAGAACAGGAGGTAAACACCCATGGCTAAAAAGAGCAATATAATCCTAGTAATTATTCATGAAAGCAAAATGAGCACAAGTGTACTGTATTTGTAATGACAGTAATAACTAGGTTCTGCTGCTGGCAGATAGAAATTAGCAAGTTTCCCTTGAGAACCAAACAATAGCTACTCTCATTGTTAAGTTTTTTTGTTTGTTTGTTTTTTCTCCCCAGAATCTGTATAAAAATCATGAGATAAGATTAACTTTGCCAGATTCAAATAGACAGTGTGTTTTTCTCACTCAGAAATAAATGAAAACACTGCATTTTCCCTGACCATTTTTTATGATGCTGGAGGGGAACATTGGAGAAAGGAGTAAAAGAAACTCAGAGGAGCTTGGAAGCTGCCATTTTGGAGTGCTTGTGTAATTTTCTGTGTCCCCTTGATTTATATAACCAGATTTATTCTCATGCCAAAGTGTTTTCAGAACACAAAGGATTGAGTCTTTGATATCCCCAGTGGTACAGTAGTCTGCACAGAGGCCTTAGAGTTATGCCAAAATTTAACATCTTAATGTTAGTATAGTAACAAATCACTCTGAAAAGTTGTTTTGACCATTTCTGAAATACCATTTAAAAACCAAACCACTAATCACCATTTTCTAGAAATGAAAAACATAGTCTAACAGCAGTTATTGTCTTTCTATTACCTCCTTTAAGAAGCATACTTCACAAAGCTTGTTGATAATGATTTAGTAGCTATTGAATAATTTAAAGTTTCCTGCTTAGATGAGACAGAAAATGGATGCTGAGCTTCATGCTCTCTAACACTACCTGTGGCATGACTGAAGGACTTTGCTACTGTTAGAGCTGAAGAAATGCCCGGCTGAACATAAGTCCTGTGCTGGGCCATGAAATCTGACAGATTTAGTTTCTGCTTTTGTCAGCCAAGCAAGTTCACAGGGTTTTCAGTTTTGTTGCTGAAAAGCCTTTCTTGCAGAAGTAGAAGGAGCAGCCCAGGGAGAGAGTAGGATGCTGCTACTGATCCTGCCGTTTTCTCTGACACTGCAAAGAAAGGAGTATGGAACTGCATGCCATGTCGAGGTGCTGAACAAAGCTGTAGTTCAGCCTGTTTTGTTACAAAAAGTGAATAAGCAGGTATATGCAAATACATTACTATATAAATGTACTCAGGGTCTCTCCTGAGAGCTATTCTTTGTTGGCTATACTCTTAGGGGTTTTTAAATGTCTTCTAGAATCTTAAATAGCCAAATCTGATGTTAAAATAGATTGTTGTCTTGTTTTTCAGCCTTACATTTTCCTGTGATGGTCATCACTTGTTCACAGCTAATAGTGATGGAAATGTTATAGCTTGGTGTCGCAAGGACCAGCAGCGCTTGAAGTTACCCATGTTCTACTCATTCCTTAGCAGCTATGCAGCTGGGTGATGACTATTTTTGCTGCTAACTCATGTCTCTGATGCACTTTAAATCCAAAATAGATTATAGAATCTCTTAAACTGGATTTTGAAGTAGTTTGAATATCTCTAGAATGACTGATTTTTTTTGTATTATTTTTTTTTTTTTTTTCTCCTTAAAGAGCAGTCTAAGGTGGTTGTAAAATTGCATATGTGCATGCACAAACCTGAAGCATATCCAGGTCACCAGGAAGCTCTGGTCATATACTCCAATACCAGCAAAGTGACTCATAAACACTCTAACGTACAAGTCAAAATGCTGCAATAGAAAAACATAATAGTGTTGGGGTTTTTTTAATCACTTATTGGACAGAAGTATTTAAAAAATTGATAATGCTTATTCTCCGTCTTATGTTGTAAAATATTGACAGCATAAAGTTTTGTAAATATCTATTAAAATGTCAGCATATGTATATCTGATTAGTTGAGCGTGGTATAGTTAGCTCTGGGATAAGCAATGCAAAACCTAAAAATCCGAGACCACTTAAAATTGCTTTTTTTGAGAAGCAAAGAACTTAGTAGGTGCTTTTTGCACCATCCTACGGTATTGTAATGCTAAAAACTTAATTTCTTTTATCTTTATATTTGTAATTTTTGGCATCTTCTCTGTTAATATAATAGTCTTTACAACAGGCAAAAATAAAATTTGTCTTAGTGATGGGTAGAGACCTCATGGCATCATGAAGCAATAGTTAGAACATGTTTTCATTTTATTTTTTAACGTAGTGCTAACTCCTTAACTTTGCAACACCTAGCTATTGCAATTCTGTGGCAGAATATATTATATACATACACACAGCTTATCTTCCAGAGCTCTAAAATAAGGTGTTAAAGAAGGCACAGATGTGCTCCTGTTCTAGTGTCATTGAAGTTCAATACACTGTAAAATGTTTGAATCTAACTGCTTGAATAATCAATGTTCATAGGCATCAGATGATTTGGAAGAGTTTATACAGATACACTGTGCAAATGTTATTTATTCCTAGGTGCTATTTTTTGAGGGGAAAAAATAAGCCTCCATTGTAAAAGGCTTAACGAATTTGAATTCTTAGGCCAGATCAAAAATAAACATTTCAGTTGATGGATTTAAAGACCTTTAAACCTGATACCATGAATGAGTGCCTAGTAGTCACGCAAATGGTAAAGCAAGAATGCTACACAAATCTGATGTAGTTACATTTTTCTTTTAAATTGCTTTGCTTTTTCATCATTGACATGTTCCACTATTGCCATACAGATGAACTGCTACATCTTCTCATGTGTAAGGTTCATCTGCCTTCAAAACACTGTATATGAAATTGTCAATTTGTGATGATGACATACACACAAGAAATCTTTATACTTCCTTTGAAAATTCCAGTCTTCAGAAATTCTTGCAACTTCCTGGTTCAAGAACTTTTCAAACTAGACAAACTTAAATGTTCTCATAGTCCATGACACAAAGGCTGATATTTGGTTCAATTACACAAGTGGCTACATACTGTATTAATTGAATTTTAAACTGCAGATTTTGTAGCAGCATTGTATGGGATGGCTTTAGTCATATTTTTCACTGTCTAAATATTAATGTAAGGTCCAAATGTAGACTGAAAAGCTTCCTGGCTCATGTTGAAGTGATGTGCTTTATTTAAGAGAAAAAATACAAATATTGTGGTTTTGGGGTCCTTTTGTGCTCCCTGGTTTGGGGTATTGCTCACAAAGGCTTATTTTTTTATAAAGTAGAATTCCACTTGTTACAAATCAATATGCAAAATTGCTGGCCTTGTAAAGAGTGCAATATTATATATTTTTATGTAAAAGTAAAAATGATTTTTTGAAGCAAGGAATATTTATTCAGCTTAACATTCTGGAACTATTAATATAACACTGCAATAGTATCTGTGCATGAGGTACTGAAATTTCCTGTAAATGTCACATTCCATGCTGTCTTTGTATATACACTGTCACATTGTTGGGTAATAAACAGATCTTTGTACCAAATTGTTTGAGATTATTAGAAACATGTTTCTCCAGATCCATTTCTGCTGGTTCTCATGTCTATCATTTATTAACAATTATGAAGTGAGGAAGTTGTGCTTATGGACTACATCATGTGGCTGTCAAACTGCATGGGGGAGTATAAGATTGGAGTGGCACATATCACTTTGCAGATGTGTACATGTGTCCTTCCTTCCCACAGGGTGTGTGGCTAGAATTTGGATAAAGTGTGTCTCAAAGCAGACACATTCCTCTTCCTCCCAGCTGCCTCTTCTTGAAAACCTGACTGGGCTAACAAAAGGCAGAGGAACAACTCCTCACAGGGTTCTCTGAGGGAAGGAAGAAAAAAAGTGCTGAGTGGAAATTGGGAGACTGGGATCTCTGGGAGGCTTCTGACAGAGTATGCAAGGCTCTTCCAGATGGAAGCCAGGGTTTGGGAGAGGTATGGCACAGCCTGTCTATCTGATACCACTTACAGGATTCTGTGGTAAACCCAAATCATTGTTTTGATGGTGGAGATACATGGTGAGAAAGCAAAGGGTAGGCAATAGCCAAATATTCACTTGTGGTGGGGAAACGAGAGACTCCGAACCATTTCTGAAAAAGTGGATCTGTGGTTTAGAGATCCACTGTTTAGACAAACCTATGGCAATGAATAGGAGAAAGAAAACAGCAGAGAACTGTTATTTGTGAACCAAATTAAACCTGATGTATCTTTCTGCATGAAAAATGGTTTCTGTAGGGAAATAAAAACACCTTTCAGCTTTTACTATGGAACATTGACTTTAAGGATCTTCTTTGCATTTAAACCACAGAGGTCCTTCATATTGAGCAAGAGCCTCCCTCCCTTTCAGGATTTCTTGATTTATTATGATTGGAGCATTTACTATGCATTTTGTGGAGAACTCTAGAGAGCAGTGAGGGAAAATACCACCTGGTTTGCTACTAACAAACTTTTAGATTGCCTTTTAGTTTTCCTCATGCTT
This sequence comes from Nesoenas mayeri, assembly GCF_963082525.1. Taxonomy (NCBI): domain Eukaryota; kingdom Metazoa; phylum Chordata; class Aves; order Columbiformes; family Columbidae; genus Nesoenas; species Nesoenas mayeri. Next base: position 78,827,011 of record NC_137544.1, on the reverse strand, counting down.
TTTGTTTAAAGTTGTATTGGCTTTTTTTGTTTTGTTTTTGTCATCTTGCATTTGCGAATGGAAGTTGCACTTCCATATGTTCCTACCTTATCACAAAAATGTGAAACAAATACTGTTTGAAAGATCTGCTTGCCTTGAAAAATATCCACTGGAACATCAGTTAAGCTTCTAGAGCTACAGACATCACTGTTTTCTTTGCTACTGTAGAAAGTTACAAACTACGGATGAGTGACCTCTGTGTAGAGATTTGCTTGCCATTACTGCTCTGGAGTGGGGTCATAAAGTCACTAATTTTGCATCTGGATTTCTGTAATAGCATGTGCTGTGTATTTCACAATTTGGGCAGGCCACTGTTGAAAGAAGATTAAGAACTGTATGTGACTAGTCTGATTAGACTCTTGCAATACCCTGGACTACCCAGAAGAATGTAGTTGAGTAAAAGCACAAGCTTGCTCACCGTTTCCAGCTTTGAGCTAGCATTCCTAGGAAAAAAAAACAAAACAAAAACAAATAACAACAACGAAACAAACAAAAATCTTCTTTAATGCAATTGAATAAGGCTCACATAAGCTGCACTGGGGCTTGTTCATGTCAATTCAAGGAACAGAAATTAGTGCTAGCTGCTACAGGTATTGCATTCAAAGCCTATAGGCCAATTCTGGTAGGAGGCTCCTGTTAGCGGTGGATCACATGAGTTTGCAGATGAAAACATGTCTATACATGAGGAAAATATATTTTAAAGCAGCCATTTCCCTCCTTATATTCTGGCTTAAAGAATAAAATTGTTAGAATCCAGTGGTAAAAACACTGTTTCAGTGACAACTGTCTAATCATTTGAGCCATCTAGCACGTGCTCTTTGCCAATAGCACGTAAGTTCTTTGGTATAATAGAATGATGATGCAATTAAATGTGAATGAAACAGCAGCACCATGGGCCAGTTAAGTTTCAGATCAGTTTTTGGAACTCAAGGTAAGTTTATTAACTTCCCTATTTATATTCAGTAATGTTTCCCCTCTTCCTGCTCCATTTTCTCCTCCCAAACCAGCACCCTGAAAGCCATCAAGTCAGTCTTTGAAGAGGCAGCCCTTGCTTCAAAGCACCTTTAAAAATGGGGCTCTTCTGTGACTTGGAAATGCTTCCGCAAGATTGAACGTGAAAAAGGGCTGATAGTGGGGTAAGAGAAAAGGGTGACAAGTGTACATCTCTCCACAAGCCACCTTCTTGGGAAACAAAAGAAATGAGATTGTGGTGATGGTATCCTGCCAACGTGTTAATTATTGGGGCAAACAATTTTATCAGTTAAAAATGTTAATTGGCAGTTTAACTGCTCTTAATGCAATCTCAAATTGGTAATGGAGAAGTATATACAAATCGATCTATGAAGCTGAATCGTTTTATTCTGATGTAATAGCCTGGACAAGTTAGTGGTCCCTTTTCTAGAGTGGCTCCTTTTCCACAGTGGGCTTTTTTTCTTTTTTCATTCCCTGCTTCATCCTATTTTTGTTCGGTGCAAGGCACGGACAGGCACTATGGGCTCTTACCTTAAAACACCTGTGTCGTACAGGCTTTTCCCCTTCGATGTATCAGAAAGGCCAGGATGACTGTCTGATGTCTGGGGTCTGCAGGAATCGGGGACGGAGGAAGCCCCAGCAGCAAAGCGGCGGAGACCACGGGCCGGGACGCTGTTGGCAGGGGCCGCTGCCCGGGCTGGAGGAAGGTAAAGCTGGAAGGCGGGACAGGACGCTGCGGGGCTGTGCCTGCGCCTCAAGCTGCCCTCACGGCCAGGGCCAGCTTCCCGCCCTATGCCCTGCAGGCGGCTGACAGCGCCGGCCGTTAACGGCCGCCGCGCGAGGAGGGCCGGTGGCCGAGCCCGCGCCGCGGGAGGCGCGAGGGCGGTGGCGGCCGTTGGGGGCGGCCGCTCCGCCCCGCCCGTCAGCGCCGGCCGCGCCATGTGCCGCCGCCAGGCGCCGAGCCGGGCTGCCAGCAGCCTGCCTGCCTGCCTGCCGCCGCCCTCGCACGGTGAGTGTCCCGGCGGCGCCGGACGGGACCCCGCCGCTGCGCGGGAGGCTGGAGGAGGTGGTGCGTGGGCCGAGGCGGGATGGGGGCGGTTGCACCGGCGGCGGGGGCGCAAAGCGGAAGGTGGGGCGGCCCTGGCCGGTGGCAGCGGTTCCGCGCGCGGGTTTCTCCGTCGCTGCGCCGGCTCTGGTGCCCTGGGAAGCCGGGGGCTGCCTCCGCCCGCCCAGGGCGCGACCGGCCGCGCCGACCGGCAGCCCGGCTGGTCCCGTCGCTTTCGGTAAACAACGGCGGCTTCAGCCGCGCGTTGTGGAGTTACCCGGTTGCCCGCAAAAGTCAGGGTCGGGCTTTGGGGTTCGCCGTTATTGCCTTCGGCAGGGATCGTCCTTCTCCGAAAAAACCTGCTTTCTCTTCAGGCGGAAAGTGGTCTGGGGTCTCTGTGGGGTCTCTGTGCATCTCCCTTCGGCTGGCTGGTGTGAAGATGCAAGAAAGTGCCTGATTTTCCTGCTGACTGGTTCGCGCTGCTGGAGGAATAAATCTTAACTGCCCAGCTGCTGCTGGCGGTAATTATTAATGTGCGGTGCTGTACACTGCTGTACAGCAAAACGATTAAGGTAGCGCAGTGAGACAAAAAACTCAGAGTCACAACTTGAAAAATGTTTCCATCCTGCAGGTGATAAAATACCAGGCTTCTTGGAGGCGTTTCCTCTACTTTATATGTCACTATTCCATTCAAATACATTTTAAACAAGATTTAAGGGGAATAATCAAACTTCCCCATAGATTTTTTTTTTTTTTTTTAAGTCACAACTGTCTTTTAAAGTTAGCCAAAGAGGTACAATAGTCAGTAGGTCTCATATTTCTGTATTAGACTTTCTAGATCTCTGATGATTTGCTGGACCATATGTGCACATAACCAGTATGCTGATGACAAATATATTGCTTAAAAAGATTGTCCTTGTCCGGGTTCTGCCACTGTTTTCTTAAATTTTTAAATGTTGAGAAGTAAGCTGATATTTTGGATAAAATCTTTGGGCTCAATGGCAAGGATTTTTGGAACTTGATGGTTGGACTGGGTATCGAACCTATGTTGACAAAAAATGGCGATATTGAAGTTCAGCTGTTTTGCAGTTACATGATAGCAGTTACTTTTTAAATTACCGTATTTATGGACTTAAAATGATATGCTCTCCTCATCGTGAGCAGTAGCCGTGCCTTTAATTTTGTTTGCTCATACTACTAAGCTTCTCCTAAGTGGATGGAGTATAAAATGCAGTAATTTTCTCTTAGGGATAGAGAAAGCAAAAAGATTCCTTAGCTTCACTATCTGTTTGCAGAGCTGCATTGGATGCAGTAAATCTTGGAGTAAGAACTGAGATAGTAGGGGCAGTCCTTTTCCCTTCCATGCCCTGCAGCTGAAGGGGAAATTACCAATGTTGTGTGGACAGTGATGCTAGCTCATATAGCAGGGGTATTTTAAGTTTCAATTACCTAAACAGCAACCATAGAACTCTTTTTTTTTTTTTTTTTTTTCCCATTCTCCTGAAATTCCTTTGATATGCCAGTTTGGCATCAAACAGCAACAAGGCTGTAAATTTTGCTGTTTATATTCCTGGTGTGTTTGCAAGTGGATAATGAAATGTGGGGATCTTTTTTCACTTTAGAAAGTGATTTGCAGGTGGTTATTCATGGATGACTCCCATTAGTATCACTGGAACTTGGTTGCGTGATTAGATTAACTTTTCTGTTGCGCTCCATGGTCTAAGAAGTACAGAGCTTATAGGGAAGGTGTGCTTCAGAGTTGTGAATCCTGGGTTCTTCGGTCTAGTAATTTCAAGTCCATTGCTTTAGGTTGCTAAAAGAAAATAGAAGGCACCAAACAATTGGGTTTAGGGCTTTTTAGATTGAATTCCACAGGTCACTCTGTTGGCATGATATTTTAAGGATGTACTTGGAAGTGGAGGGGGGAAAACTGCAGTCCAGCTTTTCATCCCTGTTGCTTGTAGAAGTCCATACTGGCTTGAAAATTATATTTTGCTTCAATGCTACTCAAATTTTGAGACATTTTCTGCACTTTACTAACAGGTATTTATGAAGTTGGGTAAATGTAGGTTGTACTCTCTACTCTATGCAAGGTCAGGCTATACCTGCAAATATTTATGCAACTTCCTGGGTTATCATAAGTTGGCCTTTGAAGTACTGTTGGGTACAATCTAATCTATTCTAAAAACAAATAAAGAAAAGTTGCTCATCATGAGCATTTTTATGGGCCCTGGAGATTAAGATCTTTGGCAGAAATGAATTAACTGCACCCAGAAACAGGATGACATTCTTGTGAGGTAAAAATCCCCAAACCCCTGAAAATTCAGCTGGCTGGGGGGCTATCGCTACACAGCTTTCAGGAGCAATGTTCTAAGAAATGAGGTGTGCCAGTTAGCAGAAACGACTTGGCCAAAAAAGGCCGTGTAGCTGCTGTCACTATTTTTTGTTAATGCAGTCATCATTCCCCTTAAAGAAAAGAGTCACAGAGTTTAGATTAATGAACTCGGTGCATTGCATAAATATACACTGGACAGATGAGCTCCACTATAATCTAGTTCTGCTGGCATGTGTCAGTAACATGTAGGCTGCACGTAGTCTGATCACTAACATAACTACTGTAACTACAGTGATTATCCAGACCTGTACACATCTGTATTGATCTAACTTAATAGGAGGCTGCTGGAAAAAACAACCAGGAATGAACATTAGCAAACCCAGCTGAGTAATTTCTGGTCAAGGCTCTTTAGATAATTTAAAAGATGTGGAGAAGTTATTCCTTTTGAGCATCAAAAGCAGCATGGCCAGCAGATTGAGGCAGGTGATTCTGCCCCTCTGCTCTGCTCTGGTGAGACCCTACCTGGAGTCCTGCATCCAGCTCTGAAGCTCTCAGTACAGGAAAGACATGGACCTGTTGGAGAGGGGCCACAGGAGGCCACGAAGGTGATCAGAGGGATGGAACAGCTATCCTTTGAGGACAGGCTGAGAGAGTTGGGGTTGTTCAGCCTGGAGGGTCCAGGGAGACCTTATTGTGGCCTTTCAGTACTTAAAAGAAAGATGGGAATGGACCTTTTAGCAGGACCTATTGCGATAGGACAAGGGGTGATGGCTTTAAACTAAAGGAGGGAAGATTCAGGCTAGACATGAGGAAGAATTTTTTTACAAGGAGGGTGGTGAAACACTGACCCAGGTTTCCCAGAGAGGTGGTGGATGCCCCATCCCTGGAGACATTCAAGGCCAGGCTGGATGGGGCTCTGAGCAACCTGATCTAGTTGAAGATGTCCCTCCTCATGGCAGGCGTGTTGGACTAGGTGATTTTTAAAGGTTCCTTCCAACCCAAATCTTATATGATTCCATGATCCTGTAGGCTGCCCCCCAGACACACTACAAAGCTAACTGTGCCTTTCCAGGGGTCTAAAGGCCTCAAGAATACTTGACTGTTAAAAGGAGCTGTCTTAGGAGAGAGGGTCAGAGCCATTTGTCAGGCTGCAGCCTCCAAGGAAACACTGAGAGAGGGTGTTTAAAGGAGGAGGCTTTCTCACATTCCAGGGGACAGTTGTTCAGGGAGAGGGTGTGTAACATACTCTCTTGTTGTTATTATTTTTTTAATCTCCAGAGCTTTATTTCTAAGTCACAATATTATTTCCTTAAGGAATATTAAGCTTAAGGTTATTAAAGAATAACACAGGTTCTAAGGAGAATGGAATCAGTTCTCGGTCAAAACTTTGTTTGCAAAGAGGACCAGTTCATTGCAGACTGGTTTGAAAAATGAGTAAAGTTCTCATTGTCAACATCACTTAATATATAATAGAGCCTTAACTGATGTGCAAATATGTACTCTATTTGCAGAGAATGAGAGAAGGCAGAGGTCTATGTAGTTTGGTGAGTGAAATATGAAACAGAAGAAATCCATCCTATCGAGTTCTGGAATCACAACTGTCTGTATGGGGAAAAAAAAAAAAAAAAGATATGTAAATGGATCCTAAGCACTTCCAGAAATACAGTGGTTAAATTTTTAAGTGCATGTAAAGGCCAGGGTAGGAGCAGAATTTGGAACAGAACAAATGTTTGTGCTTTAGAGTATAAACAAACCTCTTACTTAGGATAAGTGGAAATTTTCTCCAGTGGCTGAACCACATAGTGCTAGACTTCTTTTTTCTTTTTTAAAGATCTTTTTAAAATGAAGCCTCTTATTCTGATTGTTTTCTGATATCATGAAATAGTTTATCAGAGAAATTACATAATTTCTTTTTAAAATTGACCCATTTGCTGTTTCAGAATATAACTAAGAACATATTCTGTTGGTGGCATTGTTTTGGAAACATGGTTTGGATTTTTTAAAGCATTTTTGTGCCTAATGGCCTTTTCAAAATTCCATTACTGTTTCAACTACCTGGATGTACTAGAAACAGTGTTCTCATCAACTTCAGTGCAGGGAGTGATGGTTCAAATTGTCTGGCTCTAAACTTTTATAGTTTAGGGGAATGAATAGCCAGAAAAGCTTGGGAGATCTGGAGTTCTCTGGCCTATTCATGCAGTTTCAGTTGCTTAATTCAGTTTATCTGTATTATTCAAAATTAAATTTCTAATTTGCCTCTGGAGTTGGGCTGTGGCAAATGTAGAAATAGCTCCGTGACTTCATTTAGCTTGGCTTTTTTGACCCTGTGGTCATTAGTAGTCTAGCTGTGAGATGATAACAAAATTTAAATGTTTCAAACTTGTGGGGTTATAATTTTGTGAACAAAGATAAATGTGTTTATTCTTACCTATATGAATAGTTTAAGACTTAAAAGCTACGGTGTGGAGTTAAACAAAAAGTCCAGAGTTGACCTGTAATTCAGAACCTCCTGCTCTTGTGAATATCGCTTGTCCACTGCAAGTCAAAACAGATCTGAAAATTGTTTGGAGGCTGTTGGTTAGTTGTGGAATTTTGTACCGTACATGACATTTTATGCAAAACCAGTTCTTCCACATGTATTTAATCCTGTGCCTTGTGAGGAACATGAGTTAAAAGATTGTAAACAGACACCCAAGATCAAAAGAAAAAAAAAGGCTACTGTATTCTGACACGATTTTTGTTCATCAGAGTGCACACCAGGGTGAAACTTGTATTCTATTAAAATGACACACTTGTGTACAGAAAACCTGGTCTTTATCTTAGCATGTGTTAAAGCTCTTGTTCTATTTGGCCCAATTAATCTATTTTAAGGTAGCATTTCCTCTGCCTAGACTTACGCAAGTTCTGAAAAAGATTGTTCTGCTTTTTCAAATTAGTCTTGAGCATGTTCACCGTCCTATTTGTATTCTGCCATCCCATTTTACAGCACAGGTTGCCAGTTTTAGAAAGGAGAAGAAACAGTTATCTTTGAACATCTGTGTTTTGCAAAATCAAAACCATTAAAAAGTCCATTCTGTTTGTGCTCTGGATTATATATTCTATTGACTCTCACATGCTTAAGACATTGTATATAAATTTTTTTTAGAAGAGCATTTCTTGTGTCCTGCTTGATTTCCTGCTTGTATCTTATACCCCAGTGACTGGATCAGGTAAGTTATTGGGGTTCAAGAAGGGAAATCTGTGCAGTTCTAGGTGCTCACTTCTTGTGCAGAAATAAGCTGGAAGTATTAATTTTGAAAGACCTGAGCTTAAAACTCTTTTGACAGCAATACAAAATGCCACGTTTTGTGTGTTTTCTCCTGCATTCCATCTGCTTCTGTGTCTTTTGCATTGCCTAACTTTGTATTGATTTCTGATGCACGGCACTACACTAACCTTGCTTCAGGTGGCACTTGTGGAATACCATGCATACAGGACCACAGGTGAGTGTCTTGGCTCATCGAAACCTCAGTGCCTTGTCTCGGTAGTATAAGTCGTCCAGGACCTGTCTAAATCATCTGTATCTGATCTTGCCTTTCTTTCCATATGGGCTTGGCCCAACTTCCAATGACTTCAAAATAGTAACTGTGACTTGTGCTGGATCAGCACAAGTGTGGTGTCAGTGCAACATCTCCTAACATGCGCAATGTCTCCTAACACATATATTTTGTAAGTTTATTCAAGGTTCCAATGTAATCATCTTGACTAATTGGGTAACAATGCTGAGTACTGTGTGATAACAAATTGACTTACCCTCAAGACCTCAGGGAGCAGCAACACAAGAAATCCAAACACTGACACACCTTAATTAGATGTCCCTTCCTGAGAGCTGTAGATCTCTTAAAAATAATGCATTCCTATGCCCTATAGCATACTGTACTGGTTTTAAGTCATCTTTAGACTTCATTGGGGATGTGGAAGCAAAAAGCTGGAAACCACTGCACTATTTCTTCTCAATTTTTTACTTTATTTTTAAACTCCTTAAATCTGTAGTCAGAATTTTGCCTAGTTCTCGGTCTTAAAATTTCTCTCTTTCTGATGCCTGGTGAGAACAGTGTGGCATTCATTTCCACTTCTGAACTTGCTTTCATGTTAGTAGGTGTAATTGGGGTATGGAGCCAAACTGCATAATGGCTGCAAGGTCTGTTTATGAACAGCTGTTCTGCTTTGGCAATCTGAACCAGGGCAACCATTTCTACACTGAAATGATGGCTGTGTACTCTGCATTTGTGTGTTGTTTGCAGAATTCAGATCGAATACTGGCAGTGGAGCATGCAAATATGTAATGCAATAAGGTGCTATTGAACAAGAGAACAAAAATAAATTATGTCTGGTTTATATTTGGGACCTACAACTTGGCAGTGCCAATGTGATGGGCGAGGGTCGGTTAGATTTTAGATAACCGTCCTCTCAGTGACTGCTGTATTTGCTATCCGTGCTTTTAAATTGTCTCAACTTCGTGTCTTCTAGGGAAAACAAAATGAAGGAACTGGTGTCAAACAGTACAACCAATATATCTCAAGCCAGGAAAGCTGTGGAGCAATTAAAAATGGAAGCATACATGGATAGGATGAAGGTAAACTTGGACATATTGTTGGCATTTTGAATTCACTCACTAGTTTGTGGTACAGCCTTCCTTTAATTTTGCAGAAAAACTCAATCGGCTGAAATAAAAAATCTGTGTTGAGCTATAAAACAATGTTCAGTACTGTGAAGTAGTGGCTGGCTACTAGAAGACTGGCTACTAGTCTGCTTCTGTATGAGTGCCTTTTATGTCTGTCAAAAGTGGTATTTTGTAAAATATTTAAAATCAGCTGGCAGATGCACAGGTGCTCTTCTTTGTTACCTGTAGCTGAATATAAGTACAGCTCAGGTTTCTTTGTTCTTCTTCTTTAGGAACTGGAATAAATATTTTAAGATACTGCAATACTTTTGAATAATGATGAGAACAAGCTGAATTGCTTTGAATTGTTTAGTTTCAGCACAGACATCATTGCACAAAAAATATGTATGATTGCGATGTTCATTTATGATTCTTCACACTTGATTGCCAGTCATATGTGAGGATTTGGTTTTATCGTGCCTCTAAATGTATGTGGATTAAATATTTTATCTAAAGGCACTATTAAACAGAGGTTCTCAACATTTTTCACCAGAAAAGCCTGTCATTCTTCCCTGTCATTCTGCCTTCGACTAGGCTAAAATTTTGTGGATAAATCAAGCACCTAAAAACTAGTAACATCATAGAAAGTTTTAGAAAACCAATGCTCATTTCTTTTGTACTCTCTCGCTCTCGCTTCTCTCTATGCTTCTGAAAATAGGGAATAATGATTTGGATGAAAAATCCAGCCTCTACAAGGAAGAAGAGTTTAAAGATGGAAAGACTAGAAAAAGGAACACTTTTAAATAATAGCTTTTTCTTCAAACAGTTGTAATTGAGTTGTTACAAACTGTAAGTGTTTGTAACTGAGGTTACAAACTCAGTAAGACAGTTTAGAATTATTGTACATTAAATTCTGCATGTAGTCTGAACTCAATCTGTTTGTCCATCCATCCTGTTTTTGACATTCTGCATGTAGTCAGCATGGGGGCAACAGTATAGAATTACAATTTTAAAATAGTATCAGATCATAAACTCACTAATTAGATGGTATTTATAATTCAGAAATATTAGCGTAATTGACATGAGTAGTTAATCTTGCTTCTATGAAAATAGAGATTTCAGTTGCATTTTTGTTGCAGTTTTTAGCAATGTTTTGTAAGACCATTGAATTTGCGAAATTATAATTTCTATCTTGTCGTATAGTGTCGTGACAAATTCATCACTTAATAGATGCCTGTTTGCAGGGACAGGTTATTTCTGTTTCCTTCAGTAAGCGAAGACTTGCCTTTTCAGAATTCAGTGGGGTTAGTCCCCTGATTCAGGTCACATTGCAGCTGCACGAACAACAGAACTGGCAAGAAAGAATGTGTGTGTGTGTGTGTGTGTGTGGCAGAGAAAAGGGTTGGAAAAATATGGCCCAGTTTATTGGAATTTGAAAATGTTTATACTTAGTACATTGTCTTCAACTTGCTTTTATATAATCAGTGGTGCATACCACATAATTAGCTCAGTTTTGCAGATAGCTTCGTTAGTTAGATGTATAACCTTCTTAATTACATGTGTAAGAAAGATGTAGGTTATTTTTACAGTTAGTTTAATTAAAAAGAACGCAGTTGTTAGCAAGCGTGGCAGACCTGAAAAACAGATAGCTAGAAAGTACAATTATTTCACCTTCCAAAACAGCTTGGAAACAAAAAGGCACCAAAGGAAATCCAATGCGTTTCAGTGTTCTGAGTGCTTCTATACCAATGTATAATAAATACAATTTGCAAAATGTTTAGGTCTTGATTTCTAGAATTTATTTGAACAAGTGTATGAGGGATTGTAAGAAGAGGTTGGTTGGCTTTTTATTCCCTTAAGACCTGCTTTACCTTTTAATCTTGAAACAGTTAATTGTGTATTTTAGTATAGCCAAATTTTACTGAGATACTTTCCAAGATTTTGAGTTCTCGGATCATAACTGTAAAGGCAGAGAAATAACCTTACTTCCTTTTTTCTGCTTAAACTATTTAGGCATGTAACAAAAGACCAGTATTTTTCAAATAATTTAATTAAACACTGGTTTGGAAGTAGCTATAGCCACGTGGTTATTCCTGTAATAGACAAGACCACATTGCTAGCGTTAAAATGTATCTGCATTATTGACTAGGGAAATCAGAAGTTCCAGCTATTTTTTCTACTACAGAGGCACTTTATTTTCCAGGCATGGTGGCTGCTGTAACCAGCAAGAGCTGGGTGTGCTCAGTTAAAATCTTCTAGTTTGCAAGATGTTCATAGTTATCCATTCCCTGCTGCGTTCTGGATTTTTCAACTGATTAAAAAATCAAACCTGATAACCAGGGGGAACAGCAAGCAGTGCAGTGTTGAGGATCCACAAAGACTACTCAGTGTTGCAGTGTGAAACAAACTGGGCAGCATAAAAGGAGAGGATGAAGTTATTGGTGTATTGGTCGGTTGTTAGAAGTATTACTGTGGTGGGTTTTTGTAAACTGTAAGAAACCCAGAAGAATCGTAAATTGAACCTGCCTTACTTCCTCACAAAAGGAGCAGCAGTAAGTACAAAGCAGGAGGTGCAGATTCCAAGCTAGGAAACATCAAATGAAATCAGACTAACAGTGGCCTCATGACTAGTAGTATCTTCCAAAGATGCTAGCAGCAACATCAAGAAAGCAAAGATAATATTGGTGCTTTATCATAATTGTCCCCAGAATAAAGCACTATTTAATCTTCTCTTTGCAAGCAGAAAAGGAGGAGTTCTCTGACATGTGTATCAGTTATTATTCCATTTTCTTTTTTCTTGAGAAGATAGAAAATATTCCTAACTGGGTCTGAATAGTGTTGGGAGATAAGCAGTGGGATTGGCAATAAATGTGTGTGAATCTCTTTGTTTTAGATGTAAAGGATAAGCAGAGGGGGTGTCGTAGCAAGGATGGTAATTAGTCACAATCCATGACAAGAGACATGACATAGTAATTGCAGCATTTTGCTCTGTCATTGAAGCTTATAATTATTAGTGCAGCTAACAGGATTATGTTCCAGCTTTGGCTGTTTTTATCACCTCTGTTATTCTGAAATAAAATGGTAAAATTCCACAGTCCTCCTGAGACTATTTCTTTAAAGCATCAGGGTTGAGTGTTTTGTTTGTTTGTTGGTTGTGGTGGTGGTGTTTCTTGGTTTGCTTATTTTAGCTTTTTTTTTTTTTTGTAATTTGACAACCAGATGTATTTTTCACTACATAGAATAATTGTATAAAATGTGAGATGATAACTTTATACTGCATTCCCTCTATCTATTCACTTTAAAAGATTAAAAAAAAAAGTTAACTTTCTGCTAGAATTCATCAATCAAACTGGAGTCTGAATTTTCTTTAGCCACTTCTGCAAGATGTATAAATTACTTTGAATTTGCAGACCAAGCTGTATTGCATAGGAGAGCTGAAATGATGCGTTAGCTTCATTTGAATATTCAAATTACGTGTGCTTATTTTAATTATTAATAAAAGCTATTGTGAAACTGTACAGCAGCATTCAGCTACAAATAAATCTAAAGGTGAGTAAAAGCTATGATAGAGTTGCCTTCATTTAACTTCCTCCATGGCACAAATAGGATGATCAGCAAGTTATTTTTATAGGAACAAACCACAGCATTGGCCATTAGGCAACCTCTGCCTGCTGGCATATGCTGAAGCAGGCGGCTCTACTGTAGCCATAATGTGACACACTGTGCAGAGGTTGTCAGCCACTGTTGTTCTGAATACTAACACAGAGCAGGAAAATTGCTGAAAGCAACCTTGTATTTTGCTCTTTTTTTGGCCACAGTTCTGACTTTGCCCACCATGCTCACAACCAATGTTTTCATTGCACCTGGAATGTGATCAGCTAACATAACTCCCCTTAGTGAGTGGTCATTATTCATTCCACTGTGCAAGCTGGAGATGTTGCACTTTTAGCGAAGAAATGGCCATAATTCACTTTTATAACTACTGTAATCCCAATGGGAGGATTTCTCCTCCCCAAACCTTTTATTTTTTTAAAGGATGAAAATATATGGCCTAGTACAGGGTTTAGTTTGTGACAATGTGCTGAAATGTAATAATGTTCCTCAGTTCCTTGTTATAGTTTTGTTTTCTACTAAATCATACTGTGGTTTATCTAAAAGCAAACTAATTCATGATTTAAACACTGTGACATTGAAGAAAGTGCTTGCTCTGCTTCATGGCATTCCAGCGTTAGAGGACAAGTTAGATATAGAAATTTATATTGTGCTTCTGATAGTGAAAATCCTTTTTATTGTTATATGATGTCAAAGCACAGTAATACGTAGAGAAACAGAAAGTGATATTACTGGGTTCATCCCTTCTAAGCATGATGATTGAAATTGTACTTCTCTTCCATTGAACAAAAAGCAATATACTTGGGCTGATGTTGCTTATCCATATGTGTAACAAACAAGTTCATTATTGGAAGGTCAATCTGTTCAAGTCCAGTGTTGGTTCTCTGCTCCTGTAGGGTCAGTCTACTTAAAAAGATTGTTGGTTTAATTAATAAAATACCTTATTTGTTAGCTTAATAATTGAAGATGAAATGTGCCAGGCATCTTTAATAAACCTTGACTCTGGGACCCAGAGAATTAGACTAGCTTTCTGCTAGGTTTTATGGCAGTAACGTTTGTTGTGACATAGCACTGAAAATGTCACTGAGCTTTTTGTGGGCACCTTGCTCTGTTTGAATGCAAGAGTTCAGGACCAGCTAATAAATTAATTAGAGGACAGAACTGCCTTAGTTTGAGACATGCAGCTGAGCTAGAAGGGCAATAGAAAAGCTAAAATATGTATGTTAAATAATTATGAATATACTGGTGATTGTCATTAATTGAAAATACTTCTCCAAAGTGCTGTGGTGGTACATTCCTCCTTATATTACTGGAAACATGCTAACCTCCTCTTCAGTGGATGCATTCTATCCCTGTGTATACTTTGCTGAGGTACAGCATACATCATTAGCAAAGAAAAGTATATTTTCTGTCTTGCCATCTTTTTGGGGCTTGATAGGAATTTAATAATCTCTTTACATTGTGCCTTTCTTTGGAGAATCTGCTTTTTAAAAATTCACAAGTAAATGTAAATGAAAACTGGGAATATGATAGGATTCCTACGTTTTCTGCTTGTTCATTACAGTTCTACCCCTCTATACTAGATAGTGCCCTCACACCCAGAGCCTCGTTCTTTTGTCATTGCTTAGCAAGTAGCTACTTGAAGTGTGTCTGAAAACAACTACAATCCTTTCTTTGTACTTTGAAGTCCATTATTTTCCACACATTTTTTTGACCTGCTTCTCTTTTGAGAAGTGCTGGTCCTTCTGAATGTCTCTGCTGATTTGCTCAGTTTGATGCTTTGTCTTCTGCTTTGCATTGGCCCAGCGATGTTCACACTTAGTGCCTCTGCCCACTCATTTGTCTTACAGGCCAGTGCAAAGGTAAACTGATTTTAAGTAACCTAAACATTCTTGCTTCCTCTGAGGAGGATAGTCTATACTGGGATGTCAACCGTAGGTACTTTGTGAGTGTAAGCATTCTACAAAGGCATGTTTTAGTGAATATTTAAACAATAAAAAGACACTTTTTTTCGGAAGTTAATTTAAATTTCATGTGAATCCTGATCCAACATACATTGACTTCATAGGTCTAATCTGGAGACTACTACAGATTGGACTTGTGCCAGAGCAAGCAGGGTGTGGGAAAGCTAAAGCTAACAGTGATGACATACCTGCTAGAAAAATACCAGAAATCAAATTTGTTTTCCCTCTTCATTATAGTTGTGCAAACATGCTGACCTCAGAGGTTGACTCAGGAGAAACTGTCATGGGGCTCAGAGAAAAGGGGTTTTTGTAGAGATTTCATATCTCATTTTCTGAATTATCATAGTATTGAAGACACAATAATTAAAGCAAAGAGATACAGATAGTTGTAAATATCTTGCTACCCGAACAGAACAAAAATATTTCAGGTATACATTCTAAGTTCTTAAAAAAATAAATGAGTCACAGTCACCTCATGTCACCAATATTCCTATGGCACAAAGCTGCAAAGGTTACAAGCTTTCAACTACAGCTGAAATGGCTTAATATTTCATTTTTAATTTCATGCAAAACATCTTGTATACCAACACACTGTTACATTTCTGTAGGACTTTTCAGGAAGTATAAGCCAGCATTCTGAATTTGGAAACTTCAGAATTGTTCATTTTAGAAGTATAATAATAATAACATAAAAATATTAAGGTACTAACTGCTTAAGTTTAAATTAATGCTGCGAATAAAGTGCTACTTATAATAACTTAACTAAGCAGAAGATTTAAGTCTGACTCCATTGAAAAGATCAATATTTAGCTTAAATGATGGTCAAATTTTGCTCCTGGTTTTCTTTTTAATCCCATTGTCATGTGTCTAAAGAACTTTTTATTTGTCTGGTTTGCATCCAGAGGAGCAAAGGGTAGAGAGTTTTTGTGGAAAACCTTATAACCAATGACTGGGAATAAGAGGCGAAGCAGGCGGCCTCTACAGAAACACACTTCAAGGAGAATCCCTATTGCTTATGGGCCATTAGCAGATACATGTTTTAATGAGTATATGCTCCTTACGTTCTTTCTGATGGAGAGGAATAGCTGAACATGAATCACATAAATTGATACCGTCTCATGTCACTGTCTTAGATAAAAATGTATATAGTGATTGCTAGGCTTAGTAAGAGCACATGCAGAGTTGTTGTCTCTAGTAATTTCAAGGATAAAGCAATCTCCTCCTATTTGATGACAGCCTCCATTATCATACGTTATATGAAGAATATCTGTGCAATGCAGATTGGTTCAAAATTAAGCATTACAGTAGTTTCTCTCTTCTCTTCTATTAGGTATCCAAAGCTGCAGCAGATTTATTGGCATATTGTGATGCTCATGTTGGAGAAGATCCCCTTATTATTCCAGTGCCTGCATCTGAAAATCCCTTCAGGGAGAAGAAACTGTTTTGTACTATTCTTTGAGTCACTTTCCAATTAAAAATGTCTTCTGCTAAAATTTGGTATCAGTGTTGCATGCTTTTAGTTTTAGCATTTTTTTCTGTAGATATCAATACTTAGCCTATAGCTGTGATCTTTTTAGAAGGTAGTGCATTTTCTGGAAAAACAAAACAAAACCTAAAAACTTCAAGATAATCATTGTTCTTTCAGACCAATGTACAAGTTTAATTTCAGTTCTTCTTAAAGATTCTTTTGGTCTTAATGAAAGTATTGAATATGGTATCAAATTTTAGATGCCTTTGCCAGTCATAGATTTTTCTGAGACCTAAAAGAGTCATGCCAATTCTTGAAGCTATTTTTAACATTCTTATTTTCTTTGGAAGGTACATTTAATTCATTTGCCTTTACAAATTTATATCTAAAAAGAGTACTGTGACCTTTCCTCAAGTAGCACTATTTAGGAAGAAATCCCAGTGATTTATGATGTTTGGAATGATAAGTCTTATACAGTAAGTGTTTATAGGTATGTTTTGTGAAGACTGTAATAAACTTGACTACAAGTAAACCAACTATGTAACTACAAGCAAAATCAAGATGTATAGTTATACACCAGGACTGCATGAATAAAACTGTAGAAAAAGTGGCTGCTTGTATGTTATTTTGAATGATAATTATTTCAGTTATTTTAAAAAGCAAACTAAAGTGTAATATGTCAGCTGTTCCTGAGGGTCTTAGTGGAGGGCATAAATCTGCCCTGATTGGTACAAGGAGGGGAATTACTTTTTCTAAGTAGCTCTGTACATGCTTTTGCCTGTGAGCAAGACTTTATGGGCATGGAGAGTAACCGTAAATTAATGTTGTGCTAGAACAGACAGCAAGGCCACTGTGCTATTCACAGCCACTGTTTGTATATTTTGTGGCCAAAGATTAGGCACGAGAGAAGTTATCAGCAAGTAAATTGTGGAGGTTCGAGGAGGTTTTTTCTTTTGACTTTGTTTAAAGTGCAGCAAGAGGAAAAAAGTGAGGTATGGAATAGGATCAGTCTGTCTTCAATAAGTAAAATTAAGTTCAATCAACGCATCTGATAGAAACAACTGTTACATTATATACTACTTTTTTTTTTTTTTTTTTAAAATTCTTCTCCTTAAAAAAAGTCAAAGCTCCCTTCTGGTCTGATATATGAGGAGAGTTCCCTCAGCGCAGTACTTTATATGTACAGTGTGTCAGTATATGGGAAGTGTCTCCTGCCGCACACATGGGGCTGACTTCACGGGCATTCCAAGGAGTGGTAGTTTCCTTGGAGAACTGCACTGGTCTGAGTGAGCCGAGGCTCTGAACAGCCACCCATGATGGAATGTGCTTCCTCTGCACAAACTTGTTTTCCATGAGCATCTTAAGTACCTGCAAGGCAAAGACTAGCTGAGGAACCAAGGGCCTTGGACTGTACTTAAATGCTGAATTTAGATGCTAGAAAAGGGCTGTTTGGTGAATTAGGTGATTTGCATTTAGCCCAAAGTGCACCTCCCTGCTCCAGCTTATTTTTAGCAGTTTCCATCAGTGTTTGTTGTACTGGTTTGTGCAGTGGAAATACAAGATGTCTGTACTGTACATGGTTTGTTTTCTTTGCCAGTCAACTTGGACAAAGTGCCTCACCCACCTGCATTCAGATACCAGTCCAGTCACATAGGAGAGGTGGCTTTGGACTGGAGTGCTGCTGCTGGCCAGCTCATTCACCACCTCTATCTAACAC
This sequence comes from Nesoenas mayeri, assembly GCF_963082525.1. Lineage (NCBI taxonomy): Eukaryota > Metazoa > Chordata > Aves > Columbiformes > Columbidae > Nesoenas > Nesoenas mayeri. The sequence continues at coordinate 78,809,217 of NC_137544.1, read as the reverse complement.
AGAGCTTCCATGTTAATTTTTTTTTACAATAATATTACAAGAAGAAAATTATATTCCTTGTAACCAATAGGCTTTTGGTATGTCTTTCATTTAAAGGTTGGGTTTTTAATTTGGCAGCTGAAGACATCAGTAGTCCAGTAGGCACAGTGCTGTTTCACAGTACCTATACTGAAAAACACTCAAATGTCTTGACCAGGTTTTGTCTTGGCTAGGTTTGTCCTTGGTTTCTATTTCAAAGTTTTCAGCTTAATATTCCCATTCTGAACTTTTAACAGTATTTCTTAATGCATGGTGTGTTCAGCTTTTTTCTGAGGGCTTAGAGGAATAGGCTTCAATGAGTAGCTATTTTAATGACAGTGAAATAAAAATGGCTTTCTGGAAGTATTTGTTAAAAAGGAGTAACAAAATGCTTAATAAGGTTCTTTAGGGAATCCTTCCTACACTGTACATGATTTGGTAACTGCTCTGATCACCATGGCAACATTTTCATTTGTCCTTCCGCATGTATGGTTTTAACTGGAACAGCAAGGGAGGAGAATACAGGGCATACAGCTTTATTCTCAAAGGCTTTGTGACAACTTGCATTTGTGGTTCATCATTAACATTCCCATCTAAAATAACAAAGTTGACACAGCTTATTACAGTATTGCAAACTGCTTGCTTTCTGTTTCCAATTAGCCTTAGCATCTGAGTCCTGAGATTGAAACATTTCACAGTAGTTGTGAGCATCGCTAGTTATGAGAGCTGCATTTACAAAAACCCAGTATTATTCAGAAGAGGGGAATGTAATTGTTTTGGACTTAAGGTTTTTCTCCAAAATTGTTCTTCAGGTAGTTGTAAAGGTGTTTGACTTCTTATGTTTTTAATAGCTGGTTCCTATGTTTGTGGTTTCTTTCATCCTTTTATAACTTCCATCAGGTAAAAAAATTTATGTCTATTAAGATGTTTTCATGCGTCTACATTTAAAAAAGGAAACAATGTGGAGTACTGTAAATTGCATATTTATTTTAGCAGATGTCTGTAATATATCTGAAGAGGTTAAACTGTATAAGCATAACTCCTTAGTGGAGAATACGACAGCTTTCTCTAGTATCCTTATTTATGAGTTTCTTGAATTATATGTACTACTGGCAAATTACTAATTTGAAGGGGTGGGGGATAGTGGGCACACCTAGAAGAGCAGCAGTTCAAAATAATTGTAACAGCTTTGGATCACATAAGAATATATGAATTTATTCGATAACACCGTCAAAATGCGATGTGTCTGAACAGAATGGCATTATCTGTATGGTTTTTGTTGTTGGATTTTTTTTATGCCAGCTTGATCCATAAATCAACATTTAAAAGAATGTCTTTTCCTCTTATCCCTCCAAACCATAAAATGTCTTTATCACTATTATGTTTTTGTGCTACTTTGACCTTTGAGGTTGTTTAGATAATTGATTGCTGAGTTCTATGCTCCAACATCTTGCCTCAAACACTACACAAAAACATCTGAAAGTTCTTGGAAATTTTTATAAAAGTAAATACAAAAAACAAGCGCCCTCCAAATTGTGGCTTTGTCTAACAGTAGCATTTCCAATAGGCTGAAGTGATGAATTTTTATTTTCATCAAATGGTCTGATTTTATTCCCACTAACTTCCATGAGAACAAGACCAGGCTTGTTACTGTCCTAATGTTGTACTCTTCTCTCTCTCTCCGTTTTATTTCATACGCCAATAGGCTTGTTGCTTTGTATTTCAGGCCCAGAAAACAATGTATGCTCCCTGTTAACAGTGTGAGTTGGGGCTGTCATCTTATGGAATTACAACTTCAGGACAGAAGTTGGAGTCAAGGAGTTTTTGACATATTATTAATGATCCTTTCTTCGTATCCTAGTGCTTGCTGTTTTGATGAAATTAGACTTCCCAATGGTGGATTAATGGCAAATTATATCAGTAGCATTTGTGGGGCTGGCTGTTTTGCATTCCTCAGGTTAATCTCCTTGCTTTACCTTGAATTTAAAATGTTATCATTTCAGTACTAAAAAGTATTTCCCTCCTCTCTATTATGTACCAAATTCCCCTTCTTTGCTTCCTACACCAAGTATTAAATTAGTAGCAGGGTGCTTGGCTGGTGCTGATAGGCAAGATTTTTAAGCTAGCCTCTCCGAAATTATGGTTGGAGGAAGGGAAAATTTGAGGAAAGTTTAAGTTAAGGTACTCTAGGTCACACCATACATTAAAATAAATACAAACTTTGCTGATGGTGACAAAGGTAAACATAGGAGGTGTTGTCAACTGCTTCTGAGGTACATTGTAACAAAGCATTTTTGTAGTGATTTACAGTAGGATCAGGTCCAGGAAAAAGGAGGAGTAAGAACAACAGTCTGTAAGGGTACATATTAAATCATGGAACTTTAATATAGTATTCATTTATCCAGTTGGATTCTGATATCAAAGGAGTAACCAAAGATGTACTTTGGGACAACCTGATTATATAGTTTTTTCTATCTTTTCATTGTAGAGGAGTAAAAACTTCCATACATAATTCTCCTAGAAAATGTGGTAGTTACGGCTCTCCTTTCAGTCTGCATCAGAATATGGATTTGTTTCTTCAAGGGGACAAAACAAAACTTGGGGGAGGAGTGGTTCCTAAAAATAGAGGTTTCTTGTACTGAAAACTAATAATACTTGAAGTCCTTAGACTGACTTAAATAGCACCGTAATGTGTGAAAAATAGTGGGCAAAATTACCAGAATAAGTGCTATATAAAATGTTATTGGAACCTACATAGTTAATCTTTAGGGAGAATGATATTTGGAACAAATACTGTGCATTTGCATCTAATTGAATTCAGCTTTCTAGCACTATTAAATTAAGTACAGCCATAAATACCAGAACTGGTATGGGATCAACTTTTCTGTCTGTTAAAGGAAGATGTACGTGTCAAGTACATTTACACCACTAACGCTTGTGAACAAACAAAACGAGCAGCTTTACCCTAAAATAGCGTCTTTCCCAAATCCCTATTACAAGTAGAAACGGCACAAGCTCGTGTATTACTGCCACCTACTGATGAAGTGATAAACAGCCGACTGAAAAAAAAAAAATACCAACATCAGCTAGAAATGACCTCAAAGGAGGATTTTAAATTAATGCACATACAGAGGACCAGCACTTCTGTTTTCATGGTCTGCATTGTGTAAGGGATCGCCTGTCACTCTGGTACTGCTGGGGTGCAGTTCAACCTCATGCTGCAGCTCCAGACTTCTCAGTTTCGGGAAAGAGAAGAGTCAAATGTATGATTTGGCTAAACAGATTAAGTGTCCAGCTAAAAAACAGTTTAAAAGTCGTGGAAATCTTTGGGTGTATCAGTTGGTATTGCTGTGTACTCCTTTCTTGAATTTCACTTTCCAGTTTCACATGTGACTTGGATGCCCGTTCCTCATTGCTGCTGTGGCACCACTTATGCCACCACTTACACTTTTGCCTTCTGCTCCCCTGAGCAGGTGATGTGACTGCAAATGGCAGTAAGGGGCCGAGGGGCACCAGCGCAGTGAGACGCTAACAACCTCCCCCGTTTGCCTTCCTCTTCGTAGGACCCTGCAACAGCTTCTGTGGGACTGACAGCCACACTATTCCTTCACCCTCAAGCTTTGCTCCTGGCTGCTGAGTTTTTTGTTTCATGGTGTGGGTTTTTTTCCAATTATTGGAGTCTAGGCCAAATACCTCCCCGTGTACCACAGCGTAAGTGTACAGCTAGCACAAAGCTTAGGCCACTGTTCATGCTTTGAATAGTATTTTACGGAAAATGCACTAAGCATGGCATGAGGATGTGTTTCAAAAGACCACCCATTCCACAAAATCTGTTTGCTGTGTAGCCTCTCACTGTATCATATCCTGCTGCACCTTTGAACTTCAGGCTGCATGCCTGAGCCCTTCATTCTTTCTATAGCACGCTCCGAGGAGATGTGCGATTGGTTTTTTTTTATGAAAGGAAGGAATGAGCCAAACTTTGTAGAAAAAGGCTGTTGTGACTTTTTAAAAACCTTTCAAGTAGCAGTGGCTTTAAAGACCTCTACAGTATAACAGCCTCTCTCTGGCAAAGTGGCGCACATTTCGGCTGTAAAATCATAATTAACTTTCTTGTTGCAAAGACTGTTCACTACTGTGGTTCTTGTATGGATTCCTGTCTGAGAGGATTCCCCCTGGAGAGCACCCAGCTTTTATCCTACTCATCAGAACACAACACACAGATTTCATATTTATATATATGCAATTCTGATACAAACATGTTAGTCATATCCTGAAAAGACCAAGTGAAAAAAACTAGAGATGCTAAGATTCTCATGGAAAAACACCTCAACAGAAACTTTGAAAATATAGAGAATGTTATAGAGAACAGCCTCTCTGAGGTATTTTCTTCCTTTTCAGACAGCACATGCATGTTTTGTTCTGGGAGTTTGCTTCAGACTTTGGAAAATAACTATAGAGAACAACTATGAAATATCTATTCATGAGAAATTAGAAGGCCGTATAAGTGATTTTATTTCTCTACAGTTCTGCCCATACCAGCTAAATAAATACTTGCAACAAGGATGGGAACACATTTGAGGATATTTACACAGAATCTGAACAAATGCAAAAAATGCATTAAAAGGTCATTACAGAAGCTATGTTAAGCACTCATTTAAGAAATGTTAGAGTTAAATTTGCTTATGCATCTTCTATTTGCCTCTCTCATTTGTATGCACTACAATTCCATATTGCCATTGCAGGAATTTCCCACAAGGCACAGTATAAGCAATGCTCAGTTAATGAGCAGTTACTCAATACTGTTTTGGTGTCTTTAGTCATTGTGTAGCCCCGGGCCTGATTTACTCACAAATTCTGCTTTCAATATAGAACTATTGCCTGATGAGCTTTTCTGTGGTGCTCATCACGGTTTGCTTCACAAAGTGTCTCCACTGTACCCTGGATGAATGCGAGGGTGGAACTGTTCCCATCTTTCAGGGGGAAGCTGAGGCAGATCCTGAACAGAGCAGGTGAGACTGTCCGTACCTGCCTCTTCAGAGTGGTTAGTTCTTTCAACAGCTCAAACAATGTTCCCATTTGCTCAAACTTCAGCTATGAATCCTCAGCTCTACAAACTGGAGTGACTTTTGCAAGTCAAACACCCAGAAACTGAGGGAAAAAAAGCAATGTGAAATGTTTAGTTTCATGATTTTCCTGGTATCATACAGAGGCAATGACCTGTAGCCTTGTCCCACTATTTCCTTGTCCCACCTCGTTCACCTCACATCTTCTGCAGCAAATGAAGCAGCCATCTGTAGCATACTTGAGCAGAGCACATCCAACCTAAAGCAGAGTAAGCACCATGAGGGGGAAATGGCACCAAGTCAGGTAAGTATTTCTTTTAATTAAATATAGCCCGAATATAATCTATCCAGTCACAGATAATAATGAAATTATAAGTAACATGTGACCAATCCACTTTATAATCCCCCATCAGCATAACTGTTTACCATGCATGTGATGAAAAAGCATATTTGCTGTCATAGGTCTCAGCAGAACTTCCTATAAACCTTATGCTCTTTTGTATCCACATCGTGAAGTCTTTGTGCCACGTGTTAAAAAAAGCTGTATATGAGCTGCAGGTGAAGTAGGTGGCCCCACCAGTTGGCTGTTGCCTGATTATTGCAGATCTCGTGGTGTTCCACATCTCTGCAAGACACTCCCTTTTTTGGTCTCTGGGATGTGCCTGTCAAGACACAGCTGCTACAATACAGATGGTGTTGAGTCCATTTCTATTTTTGATTGTCATGAGCATGACAAGAAGTCAACTGGTACTGTGAAATTTATTATTGCTGTATTGGTTTGGACAACTGTGATGTCCTTGCAAGCCAATTTTGTATGGTATTATTGTCATCAACTCTTGTGCAGGTTAGGCTGGGTCTCATAAAAAACAAAAAAATCCAACTAAACAACACCTTCTTTCCAGAAGATAACAAAGATATTCCAATTTACCCCTCTCCAGAATACGGGATGGTGACCTGGTCATCCAACTGGACACTCAAGTGATGGCTCTGTGAGGGGACATGAGACTTGAAGCTTCACCTTTCTGTAAAGAAAAATGATTTGAGGCAAGTTGGGTTATCTTTGTCTCAATACGATGTCAGAGCTGTTTTCTTTGCTAGGTTGTTGCAATGCCAGTGAAAGGATATTCTTGGACCTCAGATAAGTCACTCGAAACTGTGGCTTCTGCCACAAATGAGAGACATGTGCCAAAACTGTTAAAACTTCTGCACAGAAAACACGAGGGAAGAAGAGCAAGTTACAACATTATTTTGCTGACCTAATTCAGCAAAACTTAAAGTCACTGCTCCAAACAGACATGAGGATGCAAAAACTTTATTTAAAAAAATAATAATTAAAAAAGTCAGCAAAATAATAGACAAATAATTTTAGACAAAACAATAACATTTTTTTCTTAATGTTCTTAACTTCCTTAACTGGAAGTTAATTTGGAAAAAAAAAAATGGAAAAATTATGGAGAAGATTATACTGGGTACTATGGAAAGGCATTTAAAGAACAATGCGATAATCAGGCACAGTCAACATGAGTTCACAAAAGCAAAGTCCTGAATACCTAATTGTATACCCTTCTGTGGTGCAGTTACCTGTCTAGAGAGTGAAGCAAAGGTGGTGCATGTAGTTGTTCTGGGTTTTATTAAGGCTTTTGATACTGTCCCTCACAGCATCCTTCTGGTCTAACTAGGGGATGAGCAAGTTCATGGTGTGCTGGGTGAAGAACTGGCAGATTTCAAAGGATTGTAGTGAATGTGGCTACATCTGGTTGGTGACTGGTCGCCAGCTCTGTTCCTCAGGGCTCAATTCTAGGGCCAGTTCTGTTCAATAGATTTATCAACAATCTAGATGTGGGAGTTGAATGCACCATTAGCAAGTTTGCTGATGATACCAAACTGGGAGGTGCTGATGACTCTTGAGGGACAGAAGGCCTTGCAGAGGAATCTAGATAGATTGAAACATTGGGCTGTAATTAATGGGATGAAATTTAACAAGTCCAAATGCTGGATTCTGCACTTGGGACGGAGTAACACAGGGCACAAGTATAGATGGGGAGAGGAGTGGCTGGAGAGCAGCCCTGCAGCGGGGATCTGGGGGTGCTGGTCAACAGCAGCTCAACATGAGCCACCAGTAGGGCCTGGCAGCCCAGAGGGAAAAACACATCTTGGGGGACCAAACACAGCACGACCAGCCGATCAGAACAGGTGTTTGTCCTGCTGTATTCAGTGTTGGTGCAGCCTTACCTTGAGCACTCTGTGCCGTTCTGGGGCCCACAATTCAAGAAGGATGTGAAAGTCCTTGAATGCATCCAGGGGAGGGGAACAAAGCTGGTGAAAGGGCTGGAAGGAATGTCCTGTGAGGAATGGCTGAGGACTTCGGGCTTGTCTGGTTTGTCAAAAAGGAGGCTGAGGGGCGATCTCATTGCTCTCTGCAGCTTCCTGAGGAGTGGATGTGGAGGCAGAGGTACTGAGCTCTTCTCCCTGGTACCCAGTGATAGGACATATGGGAATAGTTCAAAGCTGCACCAGGGGAGGTTTAGACTGGACATTACAAAGCATTTATTTACTGAGAAGGTGATCAAACACTGAACAGGCTTCCTAGAGAGGTAGTGAATGCCCCAAACCTTTCAGTGTTGAAGGGGCTTTTGGACAATGCCCTTAACAAAGCACTTTATCTTGGTCAGCCCTGAAGTGGTCAGGCAGTTGGACTAGATGATTGTGTGTCCCTTCCAACTGAAATTTCTATTCTATTCTATTCTATTCTATTCTATTCTATTCTATTCTATTCTAATTAACTTTTCAGAAATTATTAAGTTATTTTAGCTGGAATTTACCAAATGTTGCAGTGTGAAACTGGTCATTGTCACTGCAACCCTCAGCCTAAAGAACTGAAGTGTGGAATAGCTTCAAGAGAGACCATTCTTCAACTGGGAACCACTGAGTAGCCTTAATAAAAAGAAAAAAAATTCAGTGCAACTTATGACACCCCATAGTTCTCTAGGTTCAGAGCTTCTTACAGATCCCAGCTTCACGCTGTTTTATGATCAACTGGTATGAAAGGGTTGCAAGACTAAGTTCTGTTGCAACCATGCCCTGAAGCATTTAACCACTATGATGGAAAGAGTCAAATCAATGTGTTTTCTCTAAAGGAAATACTTGCTCCTCGACCTTTTTAGTTCCTTGAATCTCTTAATAAAGGAGAATGTAGAGTAGAATTGGTAGTCATAGCATATCTGGATTTTTTTCAATGACTAGTAAGTCTCCCTTAAGAGACCATTAAGGAAGATAGCCGTGGGCAAAATCTTGTTAGATTCTTGCCTCCATTCAGTGTATAATACAAATGAGCTGCATGCTGCCCAAAAGCTTTCTAATAGCATCTCCCTTAGAGCTGGCTGGTCACATACCATTGACTTTGCTGCTGCTAATGATAGGAGCTGACAGGCCCGTCAGCAAGACAGCCTGTTTTCCAGAGATCAGTTTTCACAGGATTCCTTTGTCTGTCCTCAGGAGACCCCAGTGACACTGACAGCATTAATAGCCTAAGCCGAGGAGTCTGGGAACTCCTCTGCAGCTCCACTTCATTAGGATAGGAAGATGGAAAGGGGAGGCAGAGAGACATCTCTTCCATTTGGGAAAATAAACAAAATCTATTTGTTCTAAAGATCCTAAGGAACGTAAGGAAAGGATTGCTAATACCTCAATACAGACAGTGAGTCTGTTTATGTTATGAACACTGGAAAAATAATAAAAAAAAAAAAGACAACACACTCTTGGGATGCAAATTTACAGCCCTTTACATTCTAATAAAATCCTTCATACCCTGATCTGTAATCCCTTTTAATATTTTTTCTTTAAATAACTGAAGGTGCAATGATTTTGTGGAATGTAATATATCGGTATTACTGCAAGGTATGAAGAAAGTTAAGCTCCAAATCCTCAAAACACAATCTCTCACCAGTCCTTCCTCTGCTTTCAGATGGAGGGCACACAAATCAATAAAACACACAACTCCCTAGGGATGAACTCTGCCAAAACACGCACAGCTCTGCCTTGCTTCTTGCTCCTCTCATCTGCTGCTAGTATCCTAAAAAGTTCACAGTCGCTCACTTGAGGCAATGAGTAGGTGAAGAGACTTTAAAGAACTGAATGCTATGGACTGGCTGGCTGTGGTACATGACTACAGCTCTGGTATCCATCGCATCTTCTCTGTGTCAGGCAGGGGATCTTATCCAGAGACATTACGCAAATTTAACAGAAGCGTCTTAATTTTGCAAGCAGCCTAAGGGGCTAAAATTTCTCTCTTCTTTCTCCAGCTCTTGTGCCCAACATGTTGTGCCTGTACTGTACTTTGTGTGCCAGAGGTGCTACCTGAGTCTGTAATGTCAGAAGAGTAAATCTGCTCAGAGAGCGCAGAATAAAAATAGTGTATTTTTGAATGATACATAGAATCAGCATAACCCAACTAATTCTGTCTTCCAGAAAAATAATTTGACGTTACCTAGAAGTTATATTTCAGATCCATTTATCTTTTCATAGTATGTATAACCATGATTCTTAAATCTCTGGAAAAATTTCATTGTTATACAGGCCAAGATTAGTCAAAAAGTGCACCTAAAATTTGGTGCCCCAGATCCATGTTTAGAAACCCTGATATCAGCTTGCTTCCCCAAAATACTAGTCCTCATAAAAGCCCTCAAGAATGCAAACTGAAACTGCTTTGCTAATGAAAACTTCTGAAAACTGGGTTAATGGTTGGGTCTGGTCATGTCACAATTTTTCACACAGGTGCACATTTTCAGTGTCACGCACAACATGGGAGGTACCACTGTTTGCATCTTCTACACATGATGAAACTAGGGGGCTGAGATACATCTTTGGCTTTAAAATCTTGCAGAGAATTTTATAGAAAATGGAGTAGGAAAGTCCAGTCCTCTACAACTAAACTGTATTTTTATTAATTTCTTGCATGAGTAACCAAAAATGCATATATATTATCCTTTTGGCCAGCACACCCTGTTTCTGTAATATGGAGAAACAGATTTCTCCTGTTTTGTACATTATGTAGTCCTTTATCCTTGAGCATGATAGGTAATACCACATAGAAAGCAAGATATTAAAGAGTTGTGTCCTCTGTCTGCAAGGAAGTAATCACTCCCAGACATGTTTATAGGATTGATCCCCATGAGTTCATGTGGCTCTGGGTAAGGCTCAGGGAGAGAACCTAATGTACTGACCACAAGGAATACAGGCAAATAGAGAGTAATATCAGCAGTTGGACCGGTTTCATTTCTGCAGCTGAACCTGCTGAAAGGCAAGTCAAATGTAAATAGTGATTAATAACAATAGCGTTTTTTGTGTAAATGCTTTACCTAGTACTGTTATTTGCTGACAAGTACAGTCTCAATTGCATATTAAATATGTGTAAGTATGCAAACAAACTAAAATTGATGTTTTTCCAACACATTTTCCTTTTGTTGTTTAAAGCCAGTATATGAAGGTTAAAGTCATCAGTTTTCCTTCTAATATCTCACTCCAGTTGATGAAAAATGAATTTTAATTAAGCCGTTTGAAAGGACTTTAAGGATTTTCCAATCACTTTTCACAGCTTGGGGAATTAAAAAAACCCCAGATTTTAGTCTTTTTTTAAAATAAAAACTCAATCCTTTATTTTAGTTATATGTCATATGTATCAGGTTCTATTACTGAATTATGTGTTTCTGATAGAATAGCATCAGCACATGTTCATTTAAGCCTTACAGCTATTACACAAAAACTTCTGTTTTACACATTAAATTCTGAGAAACCTAAATTTATTTATCCACACCACTTTTTTATTATTATTAATTTTTTTTAAATTTTTATTTATTTTTATTTTCCCCAGATAAATTCACCCTCCAGGAGTCTAGGAAACAATTGTGGTTTTTTATCTGTGTTCAGAGGGACCAAAGGCAAGTAACTTCTCAAGGTGCTGATAATCTAATGCTCTCCTCTATCGAATCCTACGTAAACCTCTTTAGTGTTCTGCAGATGGTTGCCCTTTCAGCAGGTCAGTCTGTAGCCACCCAGCTTCTCAAAGCTTTGGCTGTAGGTAAGATGCAAAGCTGAGCTTGGATTATTAATATCTGATAATGTACTTCTGCAAGAACAAGAATGCTACTGCCAGTTCTTGACTGTGATCCAGTTGCAGCTAAGGACACTTTGTCTAAAATCTCCCCTGGAATTTCGGTCAGATAACGTGTTCCTTGCTGGAATAAAATACTCCAGAAGCAGCTTGTCATGCTGTTCCAGTTCTTTGCCAAAGCGAAGCACCCTCTCCCCTCTGTTGGCTTGGTAAAAATTGTTCTGGAATGCTATTTTGCGACTATACGATGACTTTTTTTAAAGGGGCATTCACAGATAACCGTATTTTTGCACAAACACGGATTAACGGGGAAGGTTTTTCCCGTGGCTGGTGCCCGGCACAGCGCCAAGCTCCAGCCCCACCTGCAGCCCCGGCCGGGCCGCGCTGCGGCAAGAGCGGCGAGCAGGGCCGGAGCGGCGGGAGGCGAGGCCAGCGCCGGGGCCCCAGGGCAGCCCCGCCGGTCACAGGAGGGCAGCAATTCGTTAGGGCAACGTGCTGCTACAGCCCCCGGGGACTCTCCCCCAACATCTGCTCCCCCCTGCCACGTAAAACGCGAGGTAAAGCCGCGCTCCCTCGGCCTTCCCCCGCGAGGAAGGGCTCCCGCTGAGCTTTCCCACCCAGGCAGCTCCCACCGCCGCCCCGCCGTTCGCGGCAGAGCCGGCCCCGCTCGCCTCGGCCTCCCGGGGCCGCGCCGCCCCGCGGCATTGTGGGGGCTGTAGGCGGCCGCCGCCGCCGCCCGCGCCGCCGCTGCCCGCCGGGGCTGGGGCGGAACTGCAGCTCCCGGCGGCCGCGGGGCAGCGGGGCCCGGCCCGGCCGAGCAGCGGCGGCGCGGGGAGGAGCCGCGGGCGGCCGAGTCGGCCCGTCGCCCCGGCGCCGCTGGAAGAGGCCGGCGCGGAGGGGAAGGGGCTGGCTGCGGCGGCGGCCAATGCGAAACTGGCTGGTGTTGCTGTGCCCGTGTGCGGTCGGGGTCGCGCTGCACCTCTGGCTGCTGCTCGGCTGCTCCGGCGGCCCCGGGAGGTACCCGGCAGGTAGGGCAGGGGCGGGTGGCGGGGCTGCCCGGGACACAGGCACCGCGGCTGGGCAGGGCTCCCCCAGGAGCCCGGCGAGGAGGGGTCGGGGCCGCGGGGAAGGGCGCCTGTGCGGCTGGGAAGGGGGCGCCTCAGGGGTCTGGGGCAGTTAACGGGGCGGGGGGCGAGGAGCAGCTCGGCGGCGGCCTCGGGGAGCGGGGAAGGGGTGTGGGGGGGACTGTGGCCGTTAAACGGCCGGGGCCGTTCCCCCGGCCCCGTTAAGCCGCGGTGGTGCCGGCGGCTCCGGCGTTTCTGTGGCGATGGGCAGCGCTCCGGCGGGTCTGCCGGGCGGGAAGGGGGGTCACCCCGCCGGGGAAGAGCGCCCGGGGTGCCCGCGTGACGACTCGTTACGTCGGGCTGGCGTCTGCGATTTAACCCGGAGGTGCCGGCCGCGGTATGTGGCTGTCAGGGGTGCGTCGCGCGTTTCCGTGGGGCAGCAGCCCCTTCTGAGCGCCTCCTGCCCCGCCGGTGCCCCCCGTGCCCACCGAGGGGCAACACTCACCCACGGGGAAGACATTCCCACCAGTTTCGCTTGCGGCACGTCGTTCCCAGCCTTAGGAATAGCTCCTCGCACTGTGCCGTGTTTGCCTTAGCGGTCTGTAAAACCCCCGTGGTGCAAAAAGCTATTAATAGGATCGGGTATGATCTAAGGCAAGTGAAATCAGACTACTAAGGACTCAACATGGTGCTCTTTGTAAAATGAATAAGTTTTTAGGCTGTGAATCTGCACACCTTGTAGAAACAGGCATCCGCTGGAATAGAAACTTTTGCCAGCTACCCATTTGTGCTGTTTGAGAACATTAAGAAACACTGCACAGGACATGTGAAAATACTATAAGGAAAAAATGGTGAGTTTTTAACTTGAAATCTACTTAGAGCTCTGTGTAGCGACCCGGTAGCTTGTTCACTGACAATGCCATGCATCGCAGGCAGCTGTGAGGAAAAAGAGTGCTGCTTTCCCGTGGCGACTAATGGTGCAGGTGTGGAAGGAGCAAGGTCGGTGCATTTGGGTAGTCTGAAGGTGGTGGAGTTGTGCGGGTGTCCACTGTGTCTGTATTGTGGCTGTTGCATGTCAAATGAGCGGTGGTCACACTTGAATTATAAAAGAACCAGAGTTCTGATTGTTAGCCTGAATGCATTTGAATTGTCTGGTTCGTTTGTTCCTTGTCTTTGAGGGTGCCGCTTTTGTAACTTCAGTGAATTAATTTGGAGTTGGGGGTGACAATGTAGAATCTCATGATGACCTCTCCTGCAGAAATGTGTTTTCCACTAACAAACATTTCTGAAGCAAATCCAGAAGTTTCTCAGTTGGGGAGGAAGGGTAGCCTTGCTCTACAGAGATTCACTATTACAATCAGTTATTACTGGAGTTTGTGTTTGCTACTGTGAAACTATGTTGCATTGGATAATGTTAAGGTAATGTTAGGATTAATAATGAAAAGAGAACTTCCATCTTCTCTAAGAAAATGTTCCATAGGATACATTTGCTGTCTTTTTGTATGTCTGATCCTTGTCTGATAATTTAAGGAAGATTCTACCTCTTAGCCATTGAAGTACCATGAAATGTACAAGCTGTAGGTATGGCTGCCTTGGCAGGCGAAAGAAGGATGCGCAAAGGGACCTCTTTTATCTCTGATGTCTTCTGTGTTATATTTTTTTATTATTCTGTGTGGTTTAGGAACATTAATGAATTTGTATACAAGAGTAAAAAATGTCCCTAATAATTAAAACACTTACTGAGTATGAAACTATTTAAGAAGATCCGGTGCTGCCTAATAAAGACAGTCTTATTTAATTTGATTATCGAGGTTTGTGCATTTTTTTTCTTGTTTACTGCTTCACTGGTATGAATAAAAATTAAATATGATCATGGGACAGTGTTTTACAATAGCGGTGACATAAAAATGCATTATTTGTGTGTTACTTGGTATTTCTGTGTAGTGTGTTTGTGTCTCAACGTTTGCAAAATTAGCTACCGGTGGAGGTCAAGAACAGCAGTTCTGTTTTTTGAGTAGTTTAATTCTCCTCTCAATAGTCATAACATACATGCAGACCAATGGAGACTTGTTAAAAAGATGAAAACCTAATTTAGTGATTAGTTAGCTTGACTCGCCAACAGAAGACTGGAATAGACATTCCTGGCCATCAATTCTGCTTAATTTTTCTAATAAGCAGCTCTTGATCTCTGTTGTAAAATGCCAGCTGGGCAGCCTGCGTTTATTTAGCTGAAGGTTGGGGTGGCTTTTTGTTTGTTCACTTGGGTTCCTGGCAGTCTTAGGGAGAGGTTGTTCCAGAAGCTTGCTGTCATGATTAGAAGTGTTTCCTCATTTCTGGCCTAAACTTACTTGCAACTGCTTTATGCCCTTGTGTTCTAAAGTCTTTCAGTAAAAAGGATCTTTCTCCTCCTTCAAGTACACCTCCATCATGTAACCATAGAGATAAAAGGTATCTGCTTTAAACCTTTGTTTTCTTAAGCTGAGCAATTCAAGTACTTCTAACTTCTACTGGCAAAATAGGCTTTCCATTTCTGAAAGGCAGTGTATTTATGTTGTCTGTAGGTCAGGTGATTTTAAATGTGAATAGTGTTCCAGTCTTCCCTTGTTCCACCTATTTCTGTTCTTCTATTGCAGGGGTGTCAAGCTCATTTTCACTGGGGCCCACATCAACCTTGTGGTTGCCTTCAAAGGACCGAATCTAATTTTAGGACTGTATGAATGTAGGAGCAGTTACATTCATACAGTCCTAAAATTAGATTCGGCCCTTTGAAGGCAACCGAAAGACTGATGTGGCCTCTGGTGAAAATGAGCTTGACACCCCTGCTCTATTAGATATACCTCCTTTAATAACACCTTCTTCTCAACTACCCCATGTGAAAGGCCTGTGGTCTGCCTGCATGCTTTGGCCCTCAGTTGTGTTTCTCCCTGTGCTTTATTCCAGTTCTCGCTGTGTTCATGATCACTTTCACCTTGGTGTCACAGAAGATGGAGTACACTGCTTGTAGGCAGTAATCGTTAATTGGAAAAAAATGAATAGGATTGGTTCTGAGGCCAAAGGCAGTGGCCTTTGCTTCAGTGTCCTGACTTTAGTGGCTCCCTTCTTTCTTTTTGTTCATCAGTTAATGGAACTGTAATTCACACTTCTGAGCAAGATTTGTGCAAGAATGTACTTTTAGGTTTAATTGCAGTCCTTGTTGAGCTAGTTACAAACAAGTGCTGTCCAAAGGAAGTTTGTGGGTAGGAAGCTGTAGTTATTTTTTTGTAAAAAATCTTAGATAAGTGCTAATTATAAAATGACCTCAGAAACTTGAGAAAGAACAGACAGACCTGCTTTTAGCACTCCAGGTGGATTCATTGCTTAATTGATGGCACAAGTCTTATTGAGTAGGAAATTACTCATGGTAGGGCTTTGGTTACAGTGCCTAATCAGAAAGCCCCACACATTTGATGTAACACGCTACGTCTTTGCTGATGCCAGTGTCCTTTAAGACATGATTCCTGTTACGTTTCTGGGGGAGTGTGGCAGCTAAGAATTGGCCCTTTTGGTTTTGTTAGAGTCAGTCTTTTACTAGTGAATAATTATGCAACAGATTTAAGAACACCATTTTCTAGAAACTGCTTGTATGCCATCTGTTGTCCTGCAGTTCAGCACGTACTTCTTCAGGCACTGGCCTAATGGAACTGCATACACATTGGTTAGCCCGGC
The DNA here is from genome assembly GCF_963082525.1 of Nesoenas mayeri. Classification (NCBI taxonomy): domain Eukaryota; kingdom Metazoa; phylum Chordata; class Aves; order Columbiformes; family Columbidae; genus Nesoenas; species Nesoenas mayeri. Next base: position 78,793,258 of record NC_137544.1, on the reverse strand, counting down.
ATTTAGTGATCTGCTTTGCAGAATTGTGACTGTTCCCCTTCACAGACTAGCCTGTGTACGTGACAGGTGAGAGAGAAGGAGGGAGAGCTTAACCTGCTTTTAGCTTTTCAGCCCTGAAATAACAAAATGTAGGAACAACCTCCGAGGTTATGAGTGATGTTATATTCTTTAAGAAGAAATTCTGCTCAAATGTGATACTTTATTATTAATGATGTTTAGAGCACCATCATCCCACCAGTATTACAACTGTCACTTTGCAACTCAGAAGGACCCTGCTGTCTTATTTCTTGAAGGGAATGCTGTTGATGGAAAAGAAAAAACAATCTCCCTAGAGAGGTTTTCCTCTTTGAATCTGTAAAGCTTGTTTAAAAGCTTGTCTAGAGGCTTGTCTGTCTCAAGGAGTGCTGTGATCCTTCAGAAACCAGGGGTATACATCTTGGGGATTTTTAGTTCTGGTTTAAAGTAGGTACTGCAGGGGGTCGTGTAGCTCTTCTTGCAGAGCAACCTGTAATGCAGATGAGCTATAGCGTGTTACTTTAAGTGAAGAGGATTAGAGAGCGGGAAAGAGCTGCTTTTGCCCTGTGGTTTGTTCTTTTTTCTGCGTGTGTCAGCATTCTGTGAATACAAACCTTCTTTATATGCAGTTAATTCCTTCCCCCGTGTTTGTTTGGATCTTTCACAAAGCATCGCAGAGGAAAGAAGAAGGCATTTAAAAGTAGGAATATGGTTACAAAGTCACAAGAATAGGCAGAGATAAAAACCTGAAATGTGTGGGGTTTTTCTGAGGGGAGGGGGTGGTGTTCTTTTTTAGTTTTATCTTCTGAAGCGGATTAGTTGAGAATATTCTTAATAACTTCTGCCTGGCATACTTAGTTCCATTCATTGATTAAAAAAAGAACAAAGAAGGAAAAAGAAAGTGGCTGCATGGGTAGCAGAAGGTACAAAGCCCAGCATTCTGTGGAGCTCCCTTGCTTGAGCAGTCTCCCGTGGCAGTTCTCTGGTGCCTGACCGTGCAGGTAAGCCTACACTGCTGTGTTTCTCAATGCAGGCACTAACAAGAAGGCTTTTCTTTGTCCAGTCCAGTTAATGAAATGTGGGAACTTAATAACTTTGGGGACTGTGCACTGTGTCAAACTTGACTGAAAATGACTGGCAAATTTGGTGTTTGGTAGGAGGCTTGTGAATCAAGATATGTGCAGCAGGATCATATTTACTGTGTTTATTGACAAAATCAAACTAAATGATCTCTCAATCTTTTCATCTCCTTATAATGACAGTAAATATAATTAACAGCTTAGCTTGACATTTTACTTGAGAATCAGTCTCACGGGAAGAAGAGATGCATGTTAATCTTTTTAGTTTGGGATTCTGAAAAACTTGAAGAGCTATTGACTGCTGCTGGGGTGGTTAAAATCTGAGCAGGGCCAGCAGCCTGCCTGTCAGCAGTCATCTCTTTCTGTGGCCACCTGACAGGGGACACACCTCTGCATCTTAGCCTTGTCTTCTAAGGGCACAGCTCTGTGCTCTCTATAGGCACTTGTTTACCTCTTCCTGCATCTCTCCCTAACTTTGGTATGTTGGTAGTTCTCAGTCAAGCTTGACGGACAGTTGAAGGTCCCAAAGACCAGTGTTTTCACCAAATTTAATGAAAGTTGGTGACTGAGACAGCTCATACTGAAGTGACAAATTGTACTGGTAGAAATACACGTATGGTCAGACATCAGAGAATTATGTGGGAGCCTGTCCTTACAAATACCAAGCCCAGGAAAGCTTCAGTAAGAGCATGTTATTAACCATGTGACACAAGACTCTGACAGGCTGGACTTAGTAGTTGTAGAGCTCACAGGAGTACTCCTTACGGTTACTGTACAGAACTAAGTGGATCTCAGCAGTTGAGAGAGGGCTGCTTCCTTCCATGTTTTTGTAGCTTTTGCTGTGGGTTAACAGCCTCAGGCAAAACAGCAAAATCAAAGCAGTTTTGTTTCTGATGCTAAAAGAGTGTCAAGCAGGCATTGCACTTTTGGCTACTTACATTCCACTGAGAAGTCTTGGGCTGTGTGATGCAGCTTTAAGACAGTAAGAATTCAAAAGCAATGTAACTGATGATGGTGTGACTGGATTGGAAAGGCTTTCTGTCCTTCTGCACCTCTTCTGTTAGCAACACTTGAAGAATTTGTTGTGGAATGTGGTATGTAGCTTTTTCCCCCCCCCCACCCCCTTCACAAAGTACAAACTTTACAGGGTTTTTTGTCTTTGTAATTGGAAAATGTAAAAGCTTGATTACCTTGCACAACCAGTGCAAGGTAAGAGCAATATAGTATACATTTTTAAGCCTGTTACCAAGACGTAAAATTTTGGCGTAAGTATACACAAAAATACGACATATAAGTTTGGACTCCAGTGACAAGTATTGATTGCTTATATAAATACTTTGTTATTATTGACCGGGAGGTCAGCAATCTCTTCTCTTAACTTGTGCTGCATTAGAGTGTATATATATGCACATACCTGAATTCTCCTTATAAATTAGTAATAGCCTTAGTCCTTTTTTTTTGTTGTGCCTCTGACTTTACGTTCCCTTTAGTGCTAGTTCAGGGAGAGACATATGAATCTATGTTTTTTTCCATAGGAAGTAGAAATGTTTGCTAACAAGCAGAGTTCATTCATTAGGTTTTTGTTAAAGGTTTATTTTTTCAATTTTCAGTGGTTTTAAAAGTAAAATGGCATAAGCCTTCAGACAGAGAAGACAATCTTCTGAATATAGACTGCTGTAATGCTACTTTACTGAGCCTGAAGACGACCTAAAACGAGGAAGAGCTGTCTGTTCTAAAAACAGTAGGATATTAGTTCTGAAGCATCTGTTACATTAACATTCCCACATGAATGGTTCATAAGGAAAAGCTTCACTCATTTTAAAATACAAACTAATTAAAAGTTTGTATATGTCATCTGAGTAGCTTATTTTTAGTTTTTTATTTTTGATTTAAGCCAACTTATTGTATTCTGAGTCAACTCGCCCCATAGACTTCTGCTTTTAGTTTTTCTTTTCTCTAATTTTGGTTTAATGAAATGGTTCTGCTTCTAATTAAAGATGATATCTTAAAAAACAAATCTGTGTAAACAACATCTCATGTGCAGTCCACAAACATGTTAGTCTTCCTATGAGATTTATATCGGAAGGCTTGTGGTTAAGGCTGCAGAAGCTGTTTAAAGAATAATCAAAGGATAGAAGAAGAGCCAGGAAATAAAAGGGATGTGTAAGAAAGTATTATGAGACTATAGAGGAGTTTGCTATAATGTTGTAGTCTTATAAATGCGTGGCTGTCTTGTGTACCTCTACTGTTGCGGGGACCTGGTGGATCTTGGTTATGTTATGGCCTCTGAAGACACACAGACTCTCTGGATAGTCTTTACCAGCATAACAAAAAATTAAGATTATATTCAGATTGACAAATGTGTTTGATTTAGAAGTTTCTTCAGATGTTTTATAGGGCAGTAGGTTTGTATTTAGCTCTGCCAGCAAAAAAATCGTGTTTCTGAACCTTGCCACTAATTCAATGGTTGTTATTAGAGATGCGGTTGACTTTAGTAAAAAACTGAAGAATGAAACTAGTGGCTTGCTGCTTGGGTTTTTAAGTTGTTCTGGGCATAAGTTGATGTAAACTTTCTTAATGCATTAATGTTCAGCTTAAGTTATTGATAACATTGTAACCATTGTCAGTACAGATTCATTTAAACAATTGTGGAACGTAAACTTTTTCTTGAAAATCAGTGTTTGCATGCTTAGAGCTAGAATATTTAAATGGGAAATAGGCTGGGAAAGATTTGTCTGTGGAAACATCTCTCCACTTTCCCTGCTCTTGTACTGTTGTGAGACTCAGTTGCAGACCACTGTTTTATTTGGCTTTGGGACTAGGGAGTCAGGTGCAAGCCATTATCGATACCCCCTAAAGAAGAAAAAGAAAGTTCCACAATCTCTTGATGTTGATTCAGTGCAGAGCAAGGCCAAGGCCTCTCCACTGCACTCTGAAGGTGGAATATAAGTCTAGATGAATGGATGTGTGGTGTGATTTGACACAGCAGTTCCTGTGGCTGGTGCTGTGAGGTCCTAGGCTAGTGAGCAGTTGTAACAAGACCTGTCTATCTTCTCAGTTTCCAAGTGGAGAAAGGGGATGCTAGTACAGAAGGAAGAATGTGGATTATAATTCAGCTCTTTCTATACAGACTTGGAGATATTTTTGGTGTCTTTAAAATTAGATTACAAAAAATCTTGCTTATGCTGTATGCAGTAGTTTAGAGGGCCCCCACATTTATGTTTGTTTTCTTTATCTGCAACCTAATTAAAAAAATAGTCAAATGAGAGGAAAGCAATCCTTTGCTAAAGCTAAATATAAATTTCTCAACTCTAGAATGTCTAATAAATTAAATTATGCAAATTCACTTTAGCTACTTGCCTGACTCTTTGCAGGCTCAAAGTCAGAGCTTCCCAGGTCTCTTTCTGGTCATAAACTTGCTTGAAATCAAGTCCAGCTTTCATGATCTCTAAATTAAAACAGCACAAGCTAAATCATAAGATTACAAGTATTGGCGGTGACATCCAGCTATGAATAAAGCCAGAGCATTCCCCTGATTAGGGATGTAATGCCCCATGTGAAGGCAGAGTGATGTTCAACTTGAAAAGATTAGAAATGATAGGCCTTGACATGCTAGATTGAAATGGTGAGGCAGAGGGGGGTCCAGCAATTTTAAAAAGAAAGGGAAAAATGGGCTTATTTCTGAATGTGGCAGGCCTTGTTTCAATATTTTTTCCTGGGTAGAATAATGGTGAATTCTAACAGTGAGGGCCTGCTACCAGTGATGACAAGCCCCCAGGCTTTAGGGATAAATCATGCTGGAAGAGGTATCAGTGAGCAAGCAGAAGGCCCAGGCTGTCTCAAGAGCTTTGCAGAGAGACCAGTAGGACTTTGTGTCTTGCCCACAAGGTTTCTGATGGCTGGTAGGGAAGAGAAGCCCAGCAAGAGTATGTTTCCAGGAGGCAATTTGCTCATAAGACAGACAGGCAAATATTTAAGGAATGGAAGATGCTGTCAATCAAAACCAAGGCTTATGTTTTCACTTGCTTTGTGAGTTACAGTTTTAGTTTTTGTTTACCTGCATGGACTTGCTCAGTTCATTGCAGTAAAGTTTTCCTAGATTGCTAGTGAAGGTTTTGACATGTTAAAAATATTTCCCTGATTTTGAACCAAGAATGCAATGGTAATTCTACTTCTGTTTTTAGTGTTTCAGGCTCCCAGTACTCTTGCTTTTGAGATACATTTTAATTATTACTTGCCATTCAGACTTGTGGTAATACGTGCATATAATAAGCCTTTGTCACTTTATATTTCTAGGTCCGCTGGCCTTCTTTCCTCAGTGGAAGCTGAAACATTATGATGTTATTGTAGGTGTTTTGTCAGCAAGACACAATCATGAACTGCGCAGTGTTATAAGGGACACATGGTTCAAGCACCTGAAAGAACATCCTGCACTGAGCCAACGGTAATCTCTAGTGTTTTGTAATTTAGGGGGATGGGGACTGGGCGGGGGGCGAGGAGAGACTATAATGCTTAAATGTCATGATTTCATTTTTTTTGATGTATTTTATTTTATTTTATTGCATGATTTGTGAGCATTTTGTATTCTGTTTTCTTTAAATCTGTTTAGTAATGTATAAGAATACTGCTTGTTCTAGACTGGAACTGTTTTTTACACAAGGAATAAAATGTAATTGTTTGACTATGACTGCTGTTTGTTTTTGCAATTAGTTGCCACTGTTCATTAGTGATGTATAAGATTTTCCCTTTTTTCTGTTGCAATATATGAATTGTACAGTATGCAATTTGAAATGCTTAGTAATCCAGGATATTGAAAGCAGGCAGGATCACATTTGGTGAGAAACCCCTACAAGACTCTTACAGTAGCTTTGACTGTACAGTTCAGGTTTATTTCCCACTGCACCAGGCACCCACAGCTGCTGCAATGTGAGTGACCTGCAGAACCCTTCCTGATTGCTTGCATAGGTGTGACAGTCTGCAGACAACTCTGAGAAAGTTCTGCTGCAGTTTATTCCTGGAAACACTCTTGTCTTGATAGGTCTCACATCTTAATACCTGCCTTGCACTCAGTTCAAGATTATTTGAAACATTCTGCATTCAAAAGGCAATGAAACAAAATAATAAGAAAAAAGACAAATAGCTTACCATTCATTAATTTGGTGTCAGCGTGCAGCAGCACAGTGACTTCAGTCAGCTGAAAATGTGGCCTTTCATAGCTTATATGAAGTTCCAGGAGGATATTTAGCTGCTATGTGAAAGACTGGGCTAAGGTGTGTGCTTTTGCTCTTCATACTGCTTGTTGTCTCCTGACTGTGGCACAACCATGATGTGGGCTGGAAAGAGCAACCTCTCGTTTTGTGAAGTTGAGACATTTCATTGTTATGAACAGCCTGGAGTTCATGTTTCTCCTTTGATGCTATTTGTCTTTTTTCTTATTATTTTGTTTCATTGCCTTTTGAATTAGGAATGTTTCAAATAATCTTGAACTAATAACAAGGCCAGGCATGGAAAAGCAGGGCTTCAGGATCCTTCAGTGTTGCCTTAGGTCTTTTTCTGTTCAGTGTGCTGGCTGTCTTGAATCCCATTCCTAGTTGCCAGTCTTCCTGCGCCTCATTATGAAATGTGGGTTTAGAATTGAACCCTTATGAGGGAATGAATGTGGTTGCTCTACCTATACACCCTAATTGCTGATTTTTGAGGTGTTCAATATCTTAATCCTGTGAAAGACAGGCCATTTGTGGTGAAGTAAGTTTATTGAAGGTGGAGGGAGGAGAGAAGAGAACTGGTGTTAATAAAACCAAATTATTTTAGTGTCCTTGTGAAGTTTATAATAGGTGCGTATGGTTGTGCTGTGCCAGTGGAGGACAGAGAAGACCCCTACTCCTGCAAACTTCTGAACATCAGCAACCCAGGTATAGAACTTAACTTTTAAAAATTCTATGGTCTAAACTGGGACTAATCATCTTTCATCGTGAGAGTAGTTTGGGGTGCTTAACTGAGACAGCCACTTTTGAAAATAAATGCCACGTAGAACTTGCTGTCTAAACAGTTCCACAACCTTCCTTTAAGTACCATGTGCAGGCAAGGAAATGGGGTAAGGAAGGGAGGCCATTGACTTCTAATGGCCTTGCATTTTCCTTGCATTGGCAGACTGTCTCTCCTGTATAACGTATGTTTTTACCCAATCTCCGTGTAAAATGAGGTTGGAGAGAGCTGGAATGACCTGGTCCAGTGTCATATGTGAAGACAGTAGCAAGTGCCAGAGTCTCAAGTGTCAGGTGGACTTTTCTGGTGATGCAGTGAATTCTAAGCAAGTCTGGCTGATAAGCTTTTCGGAGTCTGGCTGAGAGAGGGAACAATTAAGAAATGTACCATGGAGGTGAAAATGAAATGCTGCCATACAAAAATTCCTAACTGAAATTGTAAATTCTTCGTGTCACTGTTTTTTCTATTTAATTTTTACTCTTTAATTGCAAGTAAGCCCTGATTCACCATAAAATGAAACTTACGTTACTTTATCTTTGAGTGGCAACATCCAGTCTCCCACAAATAAATGGTACCTCAGGGCTTAGGGAAGAGATAATGCCAAAAAGCAGGCAGCTGAATGAAGTGGAGGTGTATGCCATTTTGATACATGAATAATTATTTTAATATGCTACTATATACATATTCATGGCATAGCTTTTTTGTCATCACTCTGTTGATTTATTATGTTCCTAATATTTTCTCTGTGCCTATGTAGGCACTGATTTGCAGTTGCTGGTAGCTGGCAGATTGCTGCATCGCTCTCTATGAGTTTCTCCTTGCTGCAGTCTGCAGCCAGTTGTATTTTCCTCTCCAGCGTTTGATTATTCTTGTGCACTTGCGAGCTATGCTAATTAATCAGAATGCTTTGCATGTATCTAGTGTGCTTTGTGTGTATCCAGTTCAAGAACTATGAAGTCTTCTCACATTACCTCTGTCCTTTCTTCTTCATACAGTTTTGAATCAGGAAATTGAAGCATTCAGTCTCCCTGAGGATGTACCTTCCGTGCTATCTGAAGACAGAATTGTCAGTGTGAACTTTCGTGTACTTTACCCCATTGTCATTACCAGTCTTGGAGTATTTTATGAGGCTGATGGGGTGGGATTCCAGAGGAACATCACTGTAAAACTGTACCAGGCCGAACATGAGGTAGGGTATTATAGTCGTCTTTTGAAAGTGGACTAAAGCATGTTCTCTAGAGCGTGGATTAAGTTCTTACAGAAAGCGATGTGCTGTGTTGATGATTTAGAAGTACTTAACTGACAAGCATATGAATTATGTTTTTCTTCTCTTTCATTGTAAATTCTTATTCCACAGATATATGTACACATGCAAAAGATGAAATTCACAGTGCTATGAGTTAATTTAAACGCCCTTCCTAAAGAGCACTTATATCTGATTCCAAGACACAATTTTCGTTGCATTTGAGGTTCTGAAGTATTGATGGGTATTAAGAAATAAAAAATTGATTGTTGAATATTTTTAAAACGTGTGCAGAAAGATGCATTTGGTGCCTTGAAGTGCAGAGATGAAGGGTGGTTGTATTTTTTCCAAGTTTCTCTTCTGGCAAGACATTTTGAGATTTCTAGAAACTAGTATTGTTTACAGGTAATAATCAAATTTCAGTGATAATTCCTCCCCACTACCAAGCTGTTATGAATTTCATAGAATGGCTTAGTACTGACCTGGAGGAAGAAATCAGTGAGCATGGTGGTTGCATTTGGGATATTGTATTTATCTCTACCAATAACTTGATAGGTCAATTTCATGACTTCTGGCTATGCTACAGTAGAAAGAATTTTAAATTTGAGCTAATAGTTAAAATTAAGTACAGAAAATATACTGAAGTATGACTTTTATAATGAAATTCCAAAGAGTTTGGTTTATAATAGCAAAAATAAAAAAACCCCAACAACTGTAATTATGTTTATGTTTGTTAAATGGTAGAATTCTAAACACTGAGAGCCTCGTAACTTGATCTGCGTTAGCCTTTTGGTTCCCATGAAGGAGAAAAGTTAGTATCATAGGAGTGTTTTCTGAAGATTAGGAATCTGGCAATGCAGCATCTTTGTTGTTTGTTGTTACCTAAGAGCTGTCTGGTGGCCCATGTAATATAGTAGCATTTAAGTTTTAGGGGTCAGCATCCTCTGTTGCTTTTGTCACATCAATCCAACATTTGAGTTCTGTGGAGTCTGTGAGACTAAAACTTTCACTAAGTTTTATACAATCAATAAGCCTTTTCTCCATTCCAACTGACTAAGATGATCAAGATTTGCATTATCTCACAGCACTTTAAATTTGTGTTTTGGTTATTTTGAACTCTTTTTTTTCTGCTATTCACAGGAAGCTCTCTTCAGTGCTCGCTTTAGTCCACCAAGCTGTGGAGTGCAAGTGAACAGATTGTGGTACAAGCCAGTAGAGCAGTTCATTTTGCCAGAGGTATGTCCAGTATTGGAACTGCCTGCAGTTCTTTTAAGTCAAATGGAGAGACCAACTGATAAAACCGTCCTTTGCAAGAGGCAGAAAAGGGCGAGTGAAAACCTCTCGTTGAGGGGGACATGCTGAAATCCAGAACTTCTTTTTGACCATCTCATTATCACCAGTAGTTATAAAGCAAAAGCCCAAAAAATACAAATTGATTAAAAAAATACATGGACAAATAGTAGAAGTTTCAGAAACGTTTTCAGTTTCTGAGTGAAAATTGTACCTGCTTTGATTCTATGAGAGAGTTTACCAGAGAACGGGATACTTCTTCCTCCCTCCAGCTTTTTCAGACATTAGTTCACAACATGGGGAGGCGAGGATGGCACAGGTTTCTAGGGAAAAGAGGTTTCTGCTTCTCATGTCTTGGACATAAAAGCAAGATACTGTGTGTTGCATTTGCAAGGACGTTTGAATAGTTGTAATAAAGAAGCACTTACTTGAGACCTACTGAATTCTTGGTTATTTCTTTTGTGGCAGCAGCAGTGAAGAATTTTTTGTTTGTTGATCTGTAGTAGGGTCTATCTGTAATACACTATTGATAGATGGAGTATGTGCTGTGCAGAAGGCTGACATTTGGATTTTAAAAACCTGTCACTATCCTATGGCTGAAGTGGCATTTTTGTGTGTGTGTCTGGTGGTGGGTTTGTGTGTGTGTGTAATCCTCTTTGGGATTGGGGTTGCAGTCCAAGAGTAGGGTTTTGGCATATATTTGTGGCTGCTTAGGAAGGAAGGTGCTTAAACACAGAAGGAACATAATACAGGTAGGGAAAAACCTGTTATTATTATAGTAAAGGTTTAGTGAATGCAAGTTGACTCAGAATGAGAATTCTAGTTCAGCACACCCTCCCAGGTACGAGGAATTGTTCCCAGTGGACCAGTGATGTCTCACTAGGTATGTCAGCTGCCATTTTAGGCTGTTTACTTTCATTTAAATATTCTCCTGTATGACTGGATCCTTGCTGCTATTTCTGTAAGTTGTTTTTGCGTCTGGGTTGTTTTGTTATGCAATAAATTATTTTATGAAAGAGTAGAGCAAGAGAATACTGAAGGTGGAGGTGAGGACATTTGGGACTGGTTTAATCCCTGGTTTATTCCCCTGACTCTCTAAGAATGAATGCATTTGGAAACCTGCTCCTTTTAAGAGGAATCTGCAGCTGATAGATTGGTTTATCATCTTAAACAGTTTTTCACTGAATACTGTGCAAGTTTGTTATGCTGGCAGGAGAACTTTCAGGTGAGCAGACCTCTTGCAGTATTTTGTGCATATGTTTTGACAATGTAATTTGATATCAAAATGATTTGGAGTTTTTTACTTTTTAAAAAAGAGTATTGGTTACCAAGTAATTCGGTAGTAAAACATGTCAGCTTCTTCCATGTCAGATTTTGTTCTGATACTAAAATTCTAGGCAGTTGTAATTTTGCTATAAATAATTGCATTTTTCCTGAAAGGCAGATGGGAAGTATTTCATTTGAAAAGGGGATATTAGTATTCATATATTTCTTTGTGTGGGCTTCCTTAATCTGATACATGTCGTGCTGAATGCTTACAGGATAACATGATGTTTCTAGTGTAGATGAATAGGGCTTATGCACAGCATGTAGTCTCCTGTGACACTTAGGATGCTGAACCATATGTGATGATTCAGAGGAGACAGAACGCCCACAAGTTCCTGTCTGTTTGAGAGCAGTAAATTTAGTGAACTGCCTAATTGTCATGAGGTGGTTTCTGAGACAATATCTATTCTCTGCCTTTCCACCTTCAAGAAGTAATGGATTGTACAGGCTGCTAAAGAGCTTCATTCGTCTTCCAGCTGAAGTGCTGCTCTTTCTGCTTGTCTTGGGGAAAGGGAGGGAAATGCAGCATTAGAATAAGCATCTGGCAGGCCAGATTGTCAAAGACAGAATCGATCATTCAGCTTTGGAACAACTGAAAGCACAGAAGAGCAGAACCGCTACCAGAAAACTAAAACTCACACAGGGGCTTTTACAGCCAAATCTTAGCAATGCACGTATTTTGACAAAAAGCCGTGGGCCCCTTGCATGAAAATGGGACTCCGTGCTATGCATACTGTATATGACTAATGGGGAGTAGTTGGAGAAACAAAAAGCACAGTACTGTTTAACATTAGGAAGGGAGCTTGGCAGGGCTGCATTATGTCAGTACACCTGTTCGGTATTCACTGTAAATGCCACTGTGCTCTGGCAGCAACAGGGCTGGAATTTAAATGGGGAAAAACAGATGATGTAGTCTCAGGTGTGCCACTAATGTGTTGCTTTAAGCATTTTCAGGCCTCAGCTTTCATTAAGTGGCTTAGAGAAAGAATAGCTAAAGGGTAAAGTAATGAGAAAATTTGCTTACAAGTCTCTCAACCTGGAAAATAATGATAGTTTGCAGCTTTAGAACACCTTGCATTGAGGTGTTAAGACTCTTGGTACATGTGTGAAGTCAGTATCACTGATAGTCAGTGGTGAGAATGTTTCTGGCTGATGAGGAGTGAAAGGACTCTCAGGTTCACTAAACGATTTACCAAAGGCTGTGTTTGTAAACAAGGCACACAAGTGGGATTAGAGCCCAGTCCCTACAGCAAAAAAACATTGGAATGGGGGGAAATGACAGCCACTGCAAATAGAGAAATGGAGCATGTGGGTTTTACTGTGCACAATGTTCTGGGCTTCTGCCACTAAAAGAAAATCTTAGTAGTGGTCCATTTGTTTTGATAAGTGACAGGTAATTAAATAAACAAGGGGAAGGTATTGAGCGTGCAAGTCAGGCTTGAATAAATGCTGACTAGCTCCACTATTAGATTATAAAGCTGGCATTATAAATAATAGATGGGAGGCTTCTGAAACATGCAGCTGTCATTGAATACCAGGACTGCTGTAGATGTTAAGACCTGCCTCTAGAGGAAAGCAAAGAATTGAGCTGAACTCTAAGCTAGACTTAATGGTGTGTCACTAACTGGAGAGTTTCTGAAGGTTTCTAGAGTACAAGGAAGCTGAAATGGGGAAGTAAACAGATTTTCTACAGCAACAGAGATGCATCTGCAAATAGTTGAAACAAGTTGTTTCTCTGTTCCAAGGTGCACACTACCAGTGTTTCTCCCGTGAAACTGGGAGAAACAAAATGGAATGCGCTCATCTAGCAGTCAGGAGTATAATAACCCTACAACTACACTGTTGTACCTTGTTGTAAGGGTAAAATTGCTTTAAAAAAATTAAAAATATAACACTACCAGTACTTTTACCTGTACAACATATCACTTGTCCCTTTGCATGTTCTCAGGGGTCTTCAGGAAAGTCTTATATAAAATGGGTAATAGCTAACTGTTAGATGGATTAGTTTAAAGTAGAGATGAAATGCTTTCAAACGCAAGCATTTACACACACACACACACACACACACACACACACATACACACATATATATGCAAACAAACCATGGGGTGACACAACTTCAATTGACAGTTTAAACCAGAAAGGTTTAAAGACTTGTCCTTCTCCTTCTCCTTCTTTTTCCCTGTCAGCCAAGATGTGAGGTCAAAGTTCTGCGACTCTCCTACAGTAGCTTGTGGCAGCTTTGCCGGCATAAAGGTGGCTGTATTTTCCTTTGAGTTTTGCTGATGTCAGGCTCGAGTCTCTGATCTTTGGTTTTGACAGATAACTAAAAAGCAGCACTTATTTCCAAATCTGTTTAAACATATTCTCTTTGTAATGCAGGATTTTATAGCTGATTTTTTAGAAGTTCACTTTAGGTCACCTTTAAATGCCATCTTAATGATGTTAGAAAACCAAAACCTTTTACACTAGACTTCTGTTAAAAGTTTAATGTTCCTAATATAGAGATTCATGATTACTCTTAAAAGCATGACTCTGTGTTACTGAGTTTCACCAATGTATTTCTTTTATGTGTAACTTAATTTTTTTGAAGTGTAAGCAAAACATTTATGTTGTGTATTCAAGATATATGTTGCGTGAAGTTGACTGTTTTAAAAGAAAAACCCCCGAACTGTTTGATTTTCAGCCTTTGAAGTCTTTGAATACCTGCCTAACAGTGTTTTGCTCTCTTGCCAGAGTTTTGAAGGTACCATTGTGTGGGAGAGCCAGGATCTTCAGGGCCTTGTTTCAAGAAACCTTCATAAAGTGATGGTGAATGATGGAGGGGGTGTTTTCAGAGTTATTACAGTGAGTCACCTTGCTTCGCTTCCACCATGTTTCTATTTTTCCTATAGGTCTTGGGTATTTAGCATTTTGCTTTCCCGTGTTTCTCTGTAAGTCGTTAATTGAATTGGGCTTCTCCTGTTGTCTCAGAGGGGAAGTTTGCTTTGCCTGGGAAAACAACAAGGGCATGCAAAAAATGATGCTATTTTCTTTAGTTTTTAAGGGAGTAAAGTTTACCTATTGCCTTTGTCAGGTGTAAACCAGTGTCAGTAGGTCAGGGATGGCAAAATGTGGTCAGAATTCCTGTGCTAAAATCCCAGCTGATGGGATTAAGCCTGTTTTCTGCATTTTGGCAGCGTCTCTCTTTCTGTCAAAACGTTTCTTGCTTAAACATGCTCTGCTGTTGTAAATTATCCAGAATAACTTCACTTTTTTTTTCTCTCAACTTTAAAACTAGTTTTCTAAAAGTTTCAGTGGCACCACTGGTTTTTGGTGAAACTTCAAAAAATGCCACAAAACTTCACAGTTAAAAATCTTAGTTGTAGTCTTTTGTTGTGCAGGTACCTAAACCAGAAGAGCTTTAATTCATTCTCAGTTGCCAGAAAACTTTACACCTTGAAATCACAGGGAAAGATACATCAGTCATGAGAGCTGAACTGATTTCTTCCCATTAATGTGTCTCTGGCAGGCAGGGGAAGGGTCACTGCCACATGAACTCACAGAAGGTGTGGAGGGAATAGCAGGTGGTTTTATCTACACTATTCAAGGTAAGTCTGTAAAACATAGATAGCATCATGTTTGATGTTATCAGAAAACAGGGAGTTGAATTTGCATTTCTGAGGTAAAATGCATGCTATCTCTATGAACTTGGTCAACTTAATTTTTTTTTAGTAGAAACAATTAATTTATTTTTGGTTTTTTTTATGCCTTATGTCAGTGTCCTGATGTGGTTTCTCTGCTTGTTCTTTGTCAGCCACCTTAAGTTACTTGCATCCCTTTGTCTTTTTATTAACAGAAGTACCATTTTTATCTCGACTCTCTTCTCTGTCCTTGTTTTTTGTTATTCAAACCCAAGTTAGAAAATGTTGTGCAGTGTGGTCCTCAAGAAATCTTTCCCTAATAATTTTCACATTTTTCCAGTCCTGCTACTTTTAGAAGTACTGTGTCATAATATTTAATATTAACTACTGACAAACAGTGACTGCCTAACATAGCTTGCTTTTCCACCTCTATTTTTGCCGGTTTACACTTATTTCAGCAGAATGTTCACAGACCCTATAGGAGTCCTTTCCATTGTCTGAGATTTCAGCCACAGAGCACTAGAGTTGATGTATTCTTATCGGTCCATCATAGTCAACATAAGTAGTGACTTTCAGAGTGTTACTCCTGTGTTTTTGTAGCTAGGTCTGGCAGATATAAATTGGGCAGAACTGTTTTCTTGTCATCCATGTAGGCACCTAAATGGAGGTGTGCTAAAGCCCTTCCATGCTGTTCTTCAGTGCCACAAACTATTTCCTTACCAAGAAGTTCAGTATTCTTGCAGTATCTATTTAGCTTTTATCTATAGTCAGTTACGTGATGAAATTCAGCAGGGACTACCTGTGCTACATCACAGCAATGCCAATTTGATTATATTTAGCATAGGAGGTTTTTGTTTGTTTTGGGCTCTGTTTTGTAATGCTAGATATATATGCTTAGACATAATTGATATAACAGTAGCCTTTTTACTTTATCAGTAATAGCAGAGTCCTGGAGAGCTCTTTAATATTGAGAACCTTAAAAAGTTGAATTCTTTTATTACTGAAGAGAATACTTTTTTATTTTAAACTTTGTGTAATCTGTATCAGACCTTATGCAAAAAAAAAAAAAAGTCTTCGTTACTATACAACTTTTAATAGAAATTTTTGAATTAATCTTAGGATTTTCATAACCCCATTGAGTTGAACACTTTTTGAGATTCATTTTGTCAGTATGTTGTGTATGATCGAAGAAAAACATGTGAAATAGTGTGTAGATATGCATCTTAGTTTAATGATGGGTGCTGCTTCTTTCAGAAGGCGATGCTCTTTTAAAAAGCCTCCATACTCGCCCAGAAAGGTTTACAAGTCACATAAAAAATCTTGAAAAAGAAGATGCTTTATTGAAGGAAGAGAGCAGTACCTATGATGATATTGTTTTTGTAGATGTTATTGACACTTACAGAAATGTTCCAGCCAAACTGCTGAACTTCTACCGATGGTAAGTTGAAAAGAAAGCATTTTGTCTTAGGAATGTTGCTGTTTGTAGTGTAAGATGATCCAGCATGTTACGTTATCTGACAGGTTCCATGAAGTACATGCCTTATGTGATTTACTTCATTTAAGTTATATTTCTCTCTTACAATTTTGTGGGCACGTAGTGTATCTAATGAATAAAGTAACAGGATCTGTATTTCTTGAATGCTGACCCATGGTGCCTTGACTAAGCATGAGCTGGCAAGACAGGCTTCTGCTCTAAGAGTCCAGATGTGAAAATCTTCATGTCTCTATGTAATTTCTTTTGTTTTGGACTGAAAACCAGCAGCTTTAGTGTTTTATAGAATGGCTTTTGGCCAGCTCGTAAGCTTAGTGTTTCAGTTTGTGGTCATTGACTCTTGTCCTGACACCAGGCACCACTGAAAAGAGCCCAGCTCTTTCTTTACACCCTCCTTTCAGGTATTTATACACAGCGATGAACTCCTCCCTGAGCCTTCTCCAGGCTCAGCGGTTCCAGCTCTCTCCTCACAGGAGGGAGGCTCCAGTCCCTTCAGCATCTTGGTGGCCCTTTGCTGGACTCACTCCATGCAGTATGTCCGTGTCTCTTGTAGTGAAGAGCCCAAGGCTGCTCACTGTACTCCTGCTGTGGCCCCAGCAGCACTGAGGAGTGGGGGAGGATAGGAAGCTTTTGTAAGGGGGGCACAGAAGGCTGAGAGGAGGAATTTTCTATTACATTGTCTGTGGTGAATCAAATAAGTTATTACCTCTAATTTGCAATTCTTTCCATTACTCTGAGAGAACTGTTTCAATTAATTTATGTTGCTGTGGAGTAAGAAATATAGCTGACAGTTTTATTAATGGTTTCTTGCAAGATTATGCACTTATTTAACAAGTTTCATGGTTATGAATGTAACTGAAAAGCCGAACCAGTTCAGTTCTAAAAAGAGCGTTTAAATGTCAAGACTTAGATCTTCATGATCATTTCTTACAGGTTAGCAATTTTTTTCAAGATTTAGTAATAAAAAGCTTAAGAAAAATGCCTTTCTCTGTAAGGGAGATTACCCTTAAAACCAATCTTTGTTAATCAACCAAGGAATAATCCCTAGAATCTTAAGCTTCTTTGTTTATTTTACAAGTGACAAATTTTCAACTATTTCAGGCAGCTAAAGATTAGTTTTTCTCATATTTGAAGGGTGCTTTAGTGAGGAAGAGCGAGTGCCAAGCTGTTTCCACAGATGTCTATTACAACCTTCTACAGTTGTGTTGCACTTGAACTGACTGTCTCATCCTGAAGAGTAGGCTACTGACATGGAGCCAGTGGCTTTAACAGCTGTGCTGCCATCATCACAAGGGATTCATATCCTTCTGAGCCCAATACTGTTTAAGACAGATTCACTAGTAAATCCACCATCTGTCCTGGAGAACAAAACTTCAAGTTTATTTTCTTCAGGTCATACACAAATCCATGTTGTAAGATCATGCAGCTGCATCTCCTTTGTGTAGGATAAGCAGTCAGCCTTGATCAGTAGGGAAAACATTTAAAAGTCAAGGGTAGGAAAGACATTCCTTTCCTCTTCCTTCTCCCTCTGCTTCCCAGAAAACCCTTGTGGAATGTTCTGTTGTGTAGCTGTGGCTTGTGGGCTGCAGCTCAACATCTCATCACTTTTCTTTTTGGCTACAGGACAGTTGAATCAACAAGTTTTGATTTGTTGCTGAAGACAGACGATGACTGTTACATTGATTTGGAGGCTGTTTTTAACAGAATAACACAGAAAAAATTGGACAGGCCAAACATTTGGTGGGGAAAGTGAGTTGGTTTTTTTTAACTTGTCTTTGAGAGCTACCATGTCTTTAGTGAACAGTTTACTGCTTTAAGCCTTTTCTGCTTATGGAAGCTAGTTATGAAAAGCAGGACTTTTGTATGTATAGAACTTTGAATCTCAAAATACAAAAATTAGTACTTTACAGTAGCTTTCCAGAGTATGCTTTTACAATGAGTTGAACTTGCTTGAATACCCTACATAGTTTAAATGTATTGTGTATGTCTTTGTCGTGGTACTTAAACAAAAGTATTCCAGCAGTAACGTTAAAATGCAAGTACATACTAGAATTGCAAATGTTACTTTTTTTGAAGCCACTGTGATTTTTTTCTGGTGGGCTTGAGGAAACAAGGTACACAGGAGAAACAAAATTGCCTTTATAATCTGCACTTTATTTTGAAGTCTGTGAATGACAGGTATAGCTGCCCGTTTTGCTGCTGTCTGAAGTGGTAGGTCTGATTCATGAATTCTTGAGTGAAGTTCCCAGCCTGCATTACACTTGTGTAATGAGCAGAAATGCTATGCTGCTATAGCATTCCATATAGCATAATGGCATAGTGTGTCTTCCTGTTGCCATCTGCTTACTGAAGAAAAGCTGCCCTTTGCTGCTACAGATGTCTTTCTCCTCAGATCTGGTACTGACTGTTGCTTACCCCTAAGGTGATTTAATAAAGTGTGTGTGTGTGTGTGTGTCAAAGTGCATGGAATAGCTGACTGTCTTGTGACAATCTCAAAGATCTGAGTGGTGGGCATGTGTTCTATAGCCTGTACAAAACCCCTGATTGCCTGGTGCTTGTTAAGTTGTATTGGAACTACCTTTACCACAAGGCAAGGCAATAGTGAAGGCATGATAGGTTCATTTTAGCAATGTAAAAGGTCAGGAACTTGATGACAAGATGGAAAACAACTTGCAAAACGAAAAACAGCACTACATATAAGCTGCCTGGGCTGTTGCCTCAGCTGCTCTAGGGAAGGCTCTTTGCTGTAAGAGCTGAGGATGTGATACTGAAGAGATTGCCCTCCTTTCCTTGGTGTCCCTACCTATGCAATGGTCAGTGTCACTGCCTACCGTGAGCCTGGTCCTTGGCTATCGTTTTCTGGTTGTGTGGTCAGTTCAGTAACCACTAAATGTAAAGGAGTCTTCTGGAGTGGTTTTGGGGAATCCTTCCAAGCTCTTCTACCTTTTAACTCAGTGACATCTTCTATATTAAGACTTGAGCACTGGTGAAAGTGCAAATGAAATGCTGGTAGGCTTCTCTGAGAGCTGCTTCTGGTGCATGGAGACCTTAACTGCCTGAGCAGAAGGTTAAAATATCTGGCCCTTGAAGTGACTTTGACTTTATTGTCTCCCTTCCTTCTGCTCCTCTGAGTATGTGCCTGAGAACTCAAACTTTGCTTTCTTCACCTAGACCTTGTTAAGCTCTCTAGTTCAGACAAGTTTCCTGTTCGTTGTCCAGTGTTCCTTATAATAATTAATTCCTGTATTCTTCGAGATTTATCAGAATTCTTGTGAATTATAGAATTAACAGCTTACTCTGGCAGAATCAAGGATGAGATGTCAGTGAAAACTGGGAAGGGAATGCTTTGGATTGAGCAGTACTTACTTAAGTGTGCTGTTAGCCCTTTTCTGTCTCCCACTTCACGTTGTGTGGTGGTGGTGTTCATTAATTTTAACTTACCACTTTAAAAGCTTATCTGGTTAATGTAGAACATCTCAGAACTGCAAGCAGGACTGCAGCCAAATGGGCTGGGTACCCTACTGCAGAACTTTGGCTCATCTTAGATAAAACACACTTAAGTTACTGCTATTCTGTTCTTTTAAAACTGCAGTCAAAAGATAGTCACCCTCAGGTGTGAGAGAGAAGTCTTTGATGGATGGCTGATCATGTCTGCAAATGACCCCATTTATGATGGGGTAAAATGTACCAAGCTGTTTCTGAGGGAGACTGATTCTTATATGAATACCGTAAATTAAAAGGCAGTCCACTGAAGGTGGCTCATCTACAATTCTATGGAAAGCAGTGGGAGTTCATATACTTGAAGTTTTCCATGAAGATATGTAATACAAACTTCCCCTTTTCCTGGGGTGTAAGATACGCTGTTGAGTGTAACATGCTTCAAGTTTTAGTAACATATTTCTAGTCTTAGAATAGCCACTGAATGAACTTGAGGATTGATAAAATTTGTTTCTGCAGACTGAAAAATGCATTTGCTGAGTCTTGTTGTAGAAATGGTGTGTTAAGGTATCAAGTAATTTTATTAAGTTACTGACAAAAAGAAATGACAAGTCATGCTGGGAGAGAAAAG
Organism: Nesoenas mayeri; assembly: GCF_963082525.1. Lineage (NCBI taxonomy): Eukaryota > Metazoa > Chordata > Aves > Columbiformes > Columbidae > Nesoenas > Nesoenas mayeri. The sequence goes on along the minus strand of NC_137544.1, from coordinate 78,773,136 downwards.
CTGGACAAAATATCATATTTTCAAGTATGTCTGTGGAGAACTTCATGTAGGGGTGACATCTTCAAGTGTAAACTCTGGAATAGTCAGAGTTTTCAGGTAGGGCAGTGTGAGATGTAGTGAACAACAGTGAGATCACTAGAGAAGTATAAAATGATTAGTAAAGCAGGTGCCCCTCAAACTTGCTAGAGTGGAAGATACTGACTAAAGTGAATTCAGGTATCAGTTATGACTTTTATCTACCTGGTGCTTCAACATGTCAGCTTCAGCTGTGACTGTGTAGAGTCTGACAGCTGGTCTGCCACTCAGCTGTAATTCCTCCCTTAAAGGGGTTGTTTTTTGAGGGTAACAGTTCTTAGTAGTTCACTAAAGCTTTTAGCTGCTTTTGACTGAATTCAGCAACACTTGAACTTGTTTGCAAAAAGGGGAAGAACCTGCTGCATTGACAGTTATGCCACTCAGCTCTGAGCGCATGAAGTACTTGTAGGGTAAGAGAAGCGCAATACCGGCCTGTTCCAGAACAGGAAATGTGGGACGCTTCTTCCTGGCTGAGCCAGCAGCCTGACAGGGTCTGTAGTGATGGGTGGTGCAGCTGTGTGTTATGCCAACACTGCCTGGGGATGGGTGTCAGTGTGGAGACTGCAGACACAGCACTGTTGGCTTTCTGCAGGCTTGTGGTAGTAGATACAATCTCCCCTAGAGAAGACAACTGCCAGGAAGGTTTTATGTAATTCTGTGACAGCAGTCTTTGCTGAACATCACTTTGTTGAATTTCATTTGGAAAACAGCTCAGAGAGGGTATATAAAAAAAGACCTTTGCTTTGCTTCCAGTTTTTTAAAGAGCTCATAGTTTTATCAGGAAAATAGAAAATAGATTGTGTAACATCACTGTAACTGCATGTCTGCTGTAGGCACCAACTTTGTGTCCTGTTAATTAACAAAAGGAGGTTGGACACAGATGTGCCTGTTTAAGAACATAATTAAGGATGCTTGCGCTTACCTGGATCAAAACCTACCAGCAGGTGCAGAGGTGCTGAAGACCTGAATGTCAGCATTGTGTTTGTTTCTGTTCTGACAACTTTATCATCTTATTATTCAAGATTGAGACCAAACAACTTATGCTTTCAGCTGTTGTGTTCAATTAGATGTGTGCCCTACAGAAATAAGCATCACAATTAGCATCACTACCTACTTCTTCCTCTTAATATTGTTTATTGTCAGTGTTACTTCAGTTAGAAGTATTCAAAGGTTTCACAGAGGTCTTTGTATAAACATCTCACATCTAACATGGTCTTCAGTTTCAGACTAAATTGGGCAGTTGATCGAACTGGGAAATGGCAAGAGCTGGAGTACCCAAGTCCTGCATATCCAGCCTTTGCTTGTGGTTCCGGCTATGTCATCTCCAAAGACATCGTTCAGTGGTTGGCAAGCAACTCTGAAAGATTAAAGACATACCAGGTAGTAAAATCCCGGGTCAGTTCTTCTATCTTAAACTGGTCTGGGGAGCAGCATGTGTACTGGATGAGCTGGAAAGAACATTACTCGAGTGTTAGTGTTGGGTTCCCCTGGTTGATGCTGGCTTTTTGCAGTGGTGTTGGTCACTATGCTTAGTGTCTGCTCTAGTTCAAAGCACAACTGTTTTGGACTGAGAACCTCTGCAGCTATAACCTTGTTTTTTGTAGTCTTTTGAGAACAATGTATTATCACTGGAAAGCTGGGAGGATTAATTTAACACCTTTAAAACAGCCAGACAGGTTTTTGTAGTCACCATTTTTTACTGCTGGTACATAATGTAAGTTGTTCTAGTTAACAAAATCATGCTTTGTGCTTTCTTGGTGCTAACATCTATAGTTTTTATTTTAATATGTTGTCTCAGGGTGAAGATGTGAGTATGGGCATCTGGATGGCAGCTGTAGGACCCAAGCGATATCAAGTAAGTCTAAAGAAATTCTCTGATCTTATAGAAAGAGAACATGCCTGTTGCTCCAAGTAGCATAAAATAGAGGAAATGCTTTTTCTTTAAAAAAAGACCGAAACTGCCATTGGATTAAAATCCAGAAAACACTTGTTAAAATGTATTTAAAAGAAAAAACAAACATAAACCAACCTCCTCCACTACCAGTAGCCCCCACTCTCCACCCCCCTGTTCTCTGCAAAAGTCTAGCAGTTCAGAGAGGGACATACATCTCTAGTTGGTGAGCTCTGCTTGCAAAGTTTGTTGCTGGAAATATTGAAAACCTGATTCTTGGAAGTAAAGACTTTTGAAGACTAAATTCTCAATAAGAAAAAACTGTTGAAATGGTGCTCTCTCTAACAGGATAGTCTCTGGTTGTGTGAGAAGATGTGTGAGAGTGGCATGCTGTCCTCCCCCCAGTATTCTCCACAGGAACTGAGAGAGCTCTGGAGATTAAAGGAACTGTGTGGAGATCCTTGTAGATGTGAGGAAAGATGATGGACTTGCCTCGGAAAACAGGGTAGCATATAATGATCATGGATAAGTATACATTTGGATTCATTCTGGGAATAATAATGAATATTAAGGTTATCTTTTAACGCTGAGTTTCAACTAAAGTATAACAATATTTGCACATCACTTTTGATAATTACAAGTGGACTGATACTACTCATTTTCTATAGTATAGATGTTGATCTGACAAAAACCAAAATGTTTAAGATAAAAATTTTCCTTTTTATATAAAGTCAAAGACCTACTTGTAATTAATAAATGCACATAAGAATGCCAACTAGCCTGTCTTTTGTAAATTAAAGTACTACTGATTTAACTCAGTGTAGGGCCGTACCAGGATGCAGTGGGGAGCTGTGCTCAGCACCAGGGCATCTGGTAAGTCTTGCTGCAGCAGGTTCTGTGCTGGCTGAGGGGCCGCCCACATCTGTGCTGGGGCTGGGACAGCCAGGGGTTAGGAGTTAGGGGTTAGGTTTGTTTAATGCCGTTGTCATTTTACATAAAAACAATATCAAAGTTTGCTTATACCAAATCTTGAAGTACTGAAAACTTGGTCTGAGTAGGAAGGATTTCTGATAGCTAAATTAGATATGAATCTGAGGGTACACAAGTGAAAGTAAAAGAAAATTGAGGAACAGCATGCTAAAGAATGTAAAATAAATAGCAATGCCTTGCAGTATGCTGAGAACTGATACTGTGGTATGTTAACACTTCAGGGGAGAAGGTACTGTCAGATTTTGACCTTAAATAGTCTAAGGCTGTGTAGATACTTCTACAATTGCTGCTGTTTTACTTTTTTTTGCTTTAGGGTCTTTGGAAGTAGGTGGAAACAAAAGAGCAAGTAGCCTCTTTCAGCGCAGCACTAACTTTGTCCTATTATAAGCAAAGAGATCACAACTAAATTATGTACCCAGTTCAGTAAAACACATTCTCACCATTGCAATGGGAAGGCAATATAAAATTGTTCCAAAAGTTACTTTGAGTTTTATTTAATTGAAGCATTTAAGCACTATTTGGTACCTCTCAAGTAAGACAGTTCAGCCAAAAGCAGATGCTTTCATGGACACTGATTAAATTCAGGAGCTGAAAGAATTACTGTATAGCCCTCTGGCGCCACATGTGAAGTTGACGGATCCTGTGTGTGTTCAGGCAGGGGCTGCTGTGCTGTCTGTGCGCAGTATGTAACTCTTCTGCAGTTCCAGTGTTGGCTTTTCCTTCAGTCTGTCAAGAGCATCCCTTCTTACCAGCGTACTAACATGCAGTCTCCATTTTCTATTGAGTAAAACTGCAAAGGCTTTAAGTCATTGTCTAGTTCAACTTCTTTTCCTTCCAGCTAGAAGAAGAAAAGAAAAAAAATCTGATCAGACTTAAAACTGAAGTCTGTTCATGTAACCCAAATATAGATCAGGCAGTTGCAGTCAGGGAGAATCTGTCATTACAGAATGAAATTAGGTCCTAAACTACAGCATGAAGACTGCCCTCCTTCAGTGAAAACAGTTTCATTAAGTAGTATTTTAGAACATGCTATTGACCTTTAGCAGCATGCAGTATTTTATTGTTCAGTTACCCATTTTTAACTCACTTTGGAACTTTTGTAGGACAGCTTCAGTTCTGAACCAGGAATTTTAAGTAGGCGATAGAGCAATCCTTTGACCCTCTGAATAGTCATAGACTCTGTCAAGGGGAGAGAAAGAAAAGTCATTAGAAAAATGCTGCTACCACTGAGCTGTAGCCAAGTATTAGTGTTTCAACTATGCTTGCTTATAGCAGCAGTGAAAGGCTGGCTTGCTGCTTCAGGTCTAACACTGCAATAATGTCTTTTGTACCTGAAACCATATCTGCTAATATCAAATTGAAAATGGTTTAATTTCTGGTGGTTAGGACAGGATATGCTACTATGGTTTAAGTGCTTTGATGCCATATACCAAACTAAAGTGTTACAGCTTCATAATTTACTTTTTTGAGTTTGTATTTACTACATGTTAACTAAGTGACCTTTGGGACACACACCAATCAGGTTCTGACTACTTGCATCTGGCGCCTGTTCCTTGACGTTTCCATTACCAGGAACCGGCTTTCCCAGCACAAATAAGTAAATGTCACTGTGGAACTAGTGCCATTCTTAGAAATGGTATTACATTTATTAGTCCCAAATTCCCAGCAGAATAGTCCCAAATTCCTGTAGAGTTGTTTATATTAGTATTACGAAGTCATTCACATGAAGGGATATTTTTTGTAATGGATCCTGGATAAATGTAGTTCTTTCCAGAGGTGATACCTGTGTTTGCAATAGATACACTCAATATTTTCGTTGAACCTTCACTTCTTTTGAAGCTTTATCTAAAGGCACAGCAATAGTGAGTTATTCCTGTAATACCACACATTGTACTTAGACAAATATTTTTCTATCAAACATTTTTGTAAAAGCTGTATCTGATTTTATGCAACTTGTGATAATAAATGTGATTTTTATTTTAGAATAAAGCTTGAGTAAGTCTTTTCTCTCAGACTACATTCTGATGTATCCTTCTAAGACATTGGGTTGATTTAGAATAAAGTCTATTCATTGTAGCCTCACTACAGGCACTAAAACTTGAAAAGACAAATTCGATACAGGTCAGAATTAGATGTTTAACTAAATGTCTTACATATCTAGACCTCAATATCTAGAATTGCAGACTATGTAGTTGGCTCTTCCAACTTTATGTTCTTGTTATTTGGTTAAACACATCCACCAGATTTCACACCAGTTAATGAGCCTTTCCTTGACTCGGACATATTAATCATGGAACCAGCAGCAGATGTCATAAGGCAAGCATCAACTTTCAGTCTTCAAGTTGGACTGAAAGTCAGTATGAAGGTCAGGAAAATAATGAGATTTTTCAAACCATTTCTACCTTTGTCATTTCCTTACATGACAGAGACATGAAGGAAGAATCTTCAGAGGCTGAGAAAGCCAGAGCCAGCGGACATTCTTTAAAACAGTTATTTGAAAAGGAGCTACAAATCAGCTGCTTAAACAAAAGCAAAGACTTCTTACCTGGTAGCTTTTTCTCTACTGGCTTCTGTTCAGGTTTCTCGGGACACTTAATTGTCAAAGCTTAAGGAAGAACAGTGAGGCATTAGTGAAGGAAGGTTAAGCTCTGTTCTGTTAGGAGCAGAGAGTCTTTCTAGTCTGTTTTTATTACAAATTGTTTCCCCTCACTCAGCCTATTCCTCTGAAAAAAATGAGGCTGTAGCCTGTATCTGAGCAGCTAAGGTAGCACTTAGTCATTCTCTGAAGAATTCAAAGTAATTTTATTCAAATAATCAAGTTTTCATTTGTCTTGGGTAAATTAGGGAAAATATTTAAGTGACTCCCTGATACTTAACCAGAAATTATGCATTTTAGGTAAATACTTCTTTTGACAAAAAAAAAGTTATCTTTTTAAAATAACCTGCAATAGAATGGAAACTGCCTACTCAGTTTAGAGCAAGTTTTTGACCTTCAATATGTCGTAAGTACTGCACAAGCACATTTTAAAGAATTTAATAGCCTAATTCTTTTACAGAGATTACAAGACTCATTCTTAAAAAAGGTTTCTGTTATGTCTAGCCAACTAGATTCAGTGTTCTATTTAGTTCTCTATTTAAAATGCATTGAAATGTAATGCCTTAAAATACTATTTTGCCCATGAAGTAAAAAAAAAGAAGGTTCAGTTCTGTCGACTGGGAAACAAAGCAAAGTGAATTTGTAAGTCTAGGACGTAACCTAGTTTAAATATGTAGATGGCCCCAAATAGCAAAACTACCCCTATTTTTGCTTGGCTTTCCTACAGTTAAGAAGCTACTAAAAAAAACCACCAAACAAATCAGAAAACGGTGCAGCTAAAATCTCAAATGTCTTCTGTAGAGAAGCCATTCAGATTGTCAGAATGGAGCATTTGTTACCTCTAGTCTCCATTAAGTCCTAATTCAGAATAGCCTGTGGCTTGGGTTGATGGGGGGCCGGGGTGGAAGGGGAGTGGCAGGAGGAGTTGGGGGAAGTAAACAGAAGCAGGTGTCTGGTCAAACTCAATGATACAGTTTGGAGAAGCAAAATTACAAGCTGCAACTCTGTGACATCCTAAAGGCTTTTCAATCTTTTGTTCTCCATAAACACACCCAGGAAACACTTAAGCTTGTAAAATATTTTCAATGCATTTGTGGCCTCTTACTCAGAAGTTGATTTTTCAGAGTTGAAGGCTGTTGTTTCTTCAGTTCTCCTTCTTCAGGTGCACCATATTCTGTGTGAAGGAAAGTACACATAGACATGAACCCTTCAAAGACTCAATGGCAGCCTCAGTTCCCTCAGGAGCCTGGACACCAAGGAAAGAAAGAGGTGGGCTCCTGCCACGCCAGCTGCTGCAGACATCAGCCTTCATCAGCTGCTGGAGCGTTTTGGAGGGTGCACAGGCTCAGGGGCTGGGGTGGGGCAGGTGACAGGCACAGGGAGGTGCTGCTTACCATGCCAACTTTAAAAAAGCCCCAGGTGGAGACAGCCCCTGTGTGCTGAGCAGTGGAGATACAGGGCAGATGGCCACAGTTCTGCGGCAGCAGCGCCCAGGAGGGTGCCGTACTACACGGCTGCCCCACAGAAGCAAAAGCCATTCACACACGGGCTTGCCAATGTGTGGGCTTTCCAAAGGCAGTAGAAGCACATGGAAAAAGCATCAAGGGCAAGGGAAACTGAAGAGAGACTGAACCAGCACTACCACAATGCCAGAAATGAGGAAATGCTAATTTTACTGTACTTGCACTTACTAAGACAAAGCAACAGGTATCTGGGATGGGCAGCAAGAAATTCTTCACTTGGGTTGTTTTTCTCTGGGTTCCAATGCCCACCAGCTGCTAACCAGTCATTTCCAAATATTTTGCGATAATCAAGCTCTGCGCCTTTTCTTTCAGCAGGAAGGATCTGTACTGACAGGAATGGCACATGATATAATTAAAGAACTTTCCAGAGAAGAAAATCTAAATAATGTCACTGACTCCTTGCTCTTATCTAGGTGTTCAGTATGTTTTAATGCTACCAAGAATCTTACAAACCCTATCGCCAAGTACAGACTGATCCATAGATCCAGTACATTTTAATAAGAATCTTGCAACTCCTACCTCCATGTACTGACTGATCCATAAATGAATATCTAAGCAAAGACGTTACTGTATATGATGATGCAAAGATGCTTTTTGTAGCTATGGAACTGATGCTGCTTCTTCTCTCTTCTATGATAAACATTTGCTGAAAGTTTGATTTGGTTTAGGTAATGCTATTTTTCTATTACAGAAGGAAAATCCTCGTATTACTGTCACTGAAACAGATTCAACTGTGCTGCTTTTTCTTTCTTTCTTTATTTTTTTTTTTGGCCAGAGCATGGTTTTTGTTACCAGTCCTGCAACTTCAACACAACTTGACACTTAAAAATCGCCGCCATTCCACCATCTTGTCCCAGTCCCCACTGAGGTAGCAGAATTCACAAGCAGGGCCAGACCTTGTAGTCCTACTAAGTGCCCCACTGACTAGATGATAACATAGTCAGCACTTTACTTTTCTTGCACCCAAACAAACAGTAACCTTAAAATAAACTGAAAACAATTCCTTGGGCGATTATTTAATGTTTTTCCTCAGACTCGTGCAATTTGTTGAAATATCACATACCTCAGACTTGTTCAAAACCTCCAGTTGACTTATCTTGGCAATAATTAGCTGTCTCAGGGTCTCTGGGTTCTTCTCTGTGTCCATTAAAGGGTTATTGTGACACTGCAGTGACCGCAAACTTGGCAGTTTATCAAGCTCATTGATAGATGACCACTGAAATGGAAGGGAACACTCTTTCGAGGAAACATAAACCACACCTAATTGCAGAACAATACACAGTAATGCTGACTTTTCCTGTACAGTGGCCATGACTGAAACTATTCTTTTGGTCAGCAGAACCAAGTACTTTCACCCTGTTCACGTAGCTAAGGAAAAAAACTGCACTACGTTTAACTAAGAAAAAAAACCCCAAACAAACCACAAAATGAAGCAAAAACCCCTAGGAACTACTCCGCATTTTAGATCATCAGAAATTCAAAATTCTGCAAGAGGAATTACGAGGTAGCAGAGGGATATGACTGGCTACCATAAACATGTTTAACTGAGATGTTTCTTAAATTTTGAAATCAAGCCTCTGTGTTGATCCAAGTACTCAACAGTTACCTCAGGATCTTACACATACAATCAAAGACATTTTTAAAAAGCAAGTTGCAAGTTACTCTTAAGCAAAGACACAGGCATTTACAAAATGTGAAACTATCACAATCTAACCTACCTGTGATATTTTACTGTCATTTATTGCAAGGTGCTTTAGTGAAGGAAACATTTTAGTCTTGCATCCTAGAAAAAAGAGTAAATTTACAAGACAATAGTGAAAAAAATAAATTAGCAGAATTATAAAGCTATACATCATAAATTACTTCTTTTACATACCAAATCTAGCATCAGGGAAGTGTATAGAAGATAGTCCAGTGTTTCTAAGTATTAGTTGTTCTAATCTGAAATTTAATAGATACAATGATTACTGTACATGGCACAGGAAGTTTTTTGTAAAGAAATACTACATCATTTTTTTTTTAAATCCCAAAGATCTAAACAACTTTTGACATGATGCAAAATCACTGACAAATGAACAGCAGCTTCACAGACAGTACCCAGATGTCAGCAGTGTTCAGGGAATAAGTTTTTCAGAGAATAAGTGACTCTTGGATTTAAATGGTGTGATTTTCCTGTGATTTTTAAAAAATAGCTTATGGCTATTTAAAATCATGGCTGCTACAGTGCAAGATAATATTTCTGCAAATTAGCAAAACTATCGTATTACCCCCCAATTTTCCAGTCACTGTAACTGAAATGCTTAAGGAACACACACACACCTGCTTCCCCTGGGTGGTAACCCCAAAGCAGGGAATCAGAGCTCAGGCCTGTAACTTCCATAAAGATGCTGCTATTGAGAGAACAGCAAATCAGAAGAATCTGTGTAAAGGGTATTACCACAGACATTCTTTTGCAAAAGTGGAAATACATTTACCAATGCAGTATGGGAATGATACCATTTGTGTATGTTGTGTGTCTTTAAGCTACCCCAAAAACGTGCCACATGCTTCTACCTGTAGTGTAACAGCGGTAACCTTCCCCATAGTTAATACTCAAGAGCAGAATCACAGAATCGACTGGGTTGGAAAAGACCTCAGAGATCATCGAGTCCAGCCCTTGGTCCAACTCCAGTCCATTTACTAGATCATGGCACTAAGTGCCATGCCCAATCTCATTTTAAAAACCTTCAGGGACAGTGAGTCCACCACCTCCCTGGGCAGGCCGTTCCAATGCCTGACCACTCTCTCTGAAAAGAATTTATTTCTAATATCCAGCCTAAATTTCCCCTGGCAGAGTTTAAGCCCCTGCCCCCTTGTCCTATTGCTGACTGCCTGGGAGAAGAGACCAATCCCCACCTGGCTATAACTTCCCTTCAGGTAGTTATAGAGAGTGATGAGGTCGCCTCTAAGCCTCCTCTTCTCCAGACTAAACAACCCCAGCTCCCTCAGCCTCTCCCCATAGGTCTTGTGCTCAAATCCCTTCACCAGTCTTGCTGACAAGAGACAGGGAAGCATTATCACGCTTTTTTTACCTCCCTCCAACAACTCTTTGTTTTGCTTTCATTACAAAGGACAAATAAGTAAGCACCATGGGTGTAAAGCACTCATGACAAGCATCCATCACCAACGATTTTGCAGTGTCAGCCTCAGGAGCAACGGCTTCCCACAAACAGCCCAACAGCTTTCCGCAGGCTCTAAGGACCCCGGGGTGGCTGTGCAGCTACTGAAGAGCCCACATTGCACTGCTGCAGCCAGAAAACTCTTCCTAAGAAATTACTTCCATGGCTTCTTTGCTTTGCTATTCCACACAAACTCTACAGTCCTGTCATCTTGGATAAAACGCTGTGCATACTAATATATAAAGAACTTGATAGCATGATAAATCACTTTTGTTTCATAAATATGTAATGAAAACCTAATAACATACAGCTTAAAAATGTGTTACTATACAACAAAAATAAGATTATATTAAAATAACTCAATTAAATAATGCAATTCCTCTCCTCAAGAGGGCAAAATGCCTCTATTTCAAGATTCCATAAACCTTCCATGCAGCATCGATACTATCGTATTTCAGTCAACAATGACTATGGAGATGAATATCCAGGACAAAGAATTTCCAGCACACTTGTTTAACAGCTACCTGGGGAGATGTGCTATTAGATGCAGCTGATTTCCATCCAGTAACTGGTTGTCTGAAAGGTCCAACAGCTTCAGGGTCTGCAGGACATTATCAGGCCTGCCACACAGGGAAAAAACAAAGACAACATTTCAAGTTATTTGTTAATGAAAACACTAGTTTTCTAAGTATATAACTGCATGCAAGTAATTGTGTGCATTTATAAATGTTTTGAAGTACATCACGTGAAGTTTGCATCATTTATTTCACAGTTATGTCACGGTGATGTAAACATTACAGGAATGTAACTGTCTGCTGTGTAACTTTGGAGTCCATCAGTCACAAACGACTGACTTATGTTACTCATCTTACCTTTCTGAAAGTGTAATATTATTAGAAGTAAGGTACAATTCTTCAAGTGCTGGCCATCCTGGAGCACAAAGAAGAACCTAAGAGCAAAACTTTATTTAATATAACAAAAGATGGGAAAAATTATTCTAGAAATTATATTTTATGCAAGATTTCCTCAGCACATGTTCAGAATAAGCCAAAGCTCCCCCAAACAGAGAAGCAAGCATCAGGGAATGCCTGGCCCTCCCCTCCTTCTCCTATCTGGATCTATGAGTGCTGATGACACCAAAGGGGGTCTGCACAGCCCCGGGCCTGAGGCTGGTACCTGCTGAGCCTCGGATGGTGACATCTGGGAACTCAGTTCAGTTTCTACATGTTCCCTATGATGGGGTGAGGAAATGGCAGTATATACTCGACTGCTAATGGTTCTGCAACTTCAGCAAATCGCATCAGGGCTGACAGACTTTTAAAATGTCTTAATTTATTGCACTTGAAGGCTTTGCTGTCATGGGACTGTGTCAGCACATGAAACCACTGAAAACCAAGAATTGCATTAAGTCAGCACCTATCCCGAAGTTTTTGAGTACTCTAAAGGCAACAAATTAGTTCAAAAAGGCTACAAGTTGAAAAAAGATATATTTGTTTTAAATCTTATGTCCTGAAATTACATAAGAATTATTTTACTCTATAAAGATTTATTTTTTGCAAAGTCCACAGCAGATAACACAACTTTTGAAAATGAACAATTACAAAGCAATACAAATTGCTGTCATAAGACCCAGTTTTGCATGGAATTGTGACAAGCGTCAAAAATTGTGCAGTTTTAGCAAATGGAGTTCCATAAGCACTGGAACTGAGTGGTTTTCTACAGATTTTTGCCTTTGAGTTCCAAATTATGTTTTTCACTGAGGCTTTTCTTGTGTGTACTCTCCAGAGTCAAACTAAGCGTGAGCTCATCTTGCTACTCCTTCCTTAAAAAACTTACACCCCCCCGCCCCCCCCAGGTTAAAATAAGCAGGTGTGTGTGTGTGTGTCTTTCCTCCATCTGCATTCCTATTTTCTTGGAACTTGTAGGTGATAAATTACTTTTAAGCCCCCACCTCTTTTCAAAACGCATCTGGAATTGGCTAGCATCACCTAAAGCTTGTTTTGTCAGGAGGTTACAGAGCAGTGAAGTTTAGAGATCTGGACAATCAAATTCAACTTGTTACATATATAGCTAACCAATTCTTCTGTAAGAGTCCACTAACCTAGACACCAAAAAGGCTCCTTTCATCAACTGTTCTTCATTCTCGCTGTTACAGATGTATGGAGTTACACAGCTGAATGTAGGTTTTTACTATTATTATATATACAATACAAAATATTAACACAGATCTCTTCAAGTGGCAGTATATAATTTGGGGCTCTGTGGTTTCACACACCTATATATGAAACATCATCCTGCTGTCATATCTGCAACACATGTAAACTTATAAACTCAGATATAACAACTTGTCCTGCTCCAGAGCAAGAACAGGAAACACCAATATTTCAGCAAGACAGACCAAAAGAGTTTCTCTACTAGTGATGAGGAAGCCTGAAGAGAAGCCTGCAGAGCCAAGAGAAATGAGGTGCATGTTCACTACAGAGAACCTTTAGGGGATTTCCCCCCAAACGCCCTGGGTTGTGATGGATGGAATAGAAAAAATGCACTGTCAAGCATCAAAAGATTTTTCAATAGACTGACCAAATGAGTAGCAAATTGCCAAAATCAAATGACAGTCGCATCACAATTTTAAGAAACTCAAATTGCTGAATCTTCAACTTTTGCTAAAACCAGCTCCCATACAGAAACAAAAGTTCACAGATCTGACACCAAATTAGCGCTCAGGAAAGATCGGGGGCTGTTGTGGGTAACTGGTGGGGAGGTTGGGACAAATTGCCAGTAGAACAGCCACCGCTCGTCAAAAAAGAGAAATGGAAATCAAAGACCTATTGCTAAAGAAATAGAGACAACAAGAATCAATTGTCACCATGTAAGTCTATAAATTTTCCTATATTCTCAGTCTCTTTATCCCAGGAACAAATAATATAAATGGGGAAGCAGCTTAACAAGAATCATCAAAGCTATGAAACAGAGAATAGCTGCTCTCAGTTACTTGCATGTAACATATCAATAATTATTAAATGAAATTTATCAGGCAGCAAGACAAAAAACCCAAAAAGGGTATTTTCAAATGGTTTCTTAACACAGTTAGATAAATCATGAAACAAAAAATCCACAAAGACTCATTCAATACAGATATATAGTCTCCAGCTCAGGAAGCCCCAGAGTTGCAGATTACTTTATAATAAACTACCATATGCTTGCCCTTTGCCCAGAATTTTTCCCAACTGCTCATGACTTGCCGGTGTCAGAAACACAATCCTGCACCTCTGCTCTAACCCAGGTTTTTATTTTAGTCTGTGTAATAGTAGATTATTTTATAAATGTAAGATCTCAGTTTGAAAACAGAATGACAAAGATAACACTGTGTTCTAAATGCTGAATAAGAAAAAATGGTTTTGGAGGCATACATAAGAATTCATAACTCTCACATGCTTTAATTGAATTTCTAAGTCACTGGTCTCTAACTGTAACATATTTTACAGGGCATCTTTCCCCCTTGAGGTTGTATGTTATGTTCTGAACAATCAATCAACAATTACACAGTAATAAGCTCTTTCATGGATATATATTAATAGAAATCTTAGATGTATTTATATATGAATATAATACACTACTGAAAGAACTTTTTGGAAAATTGATGCATAACTGCATAAAAGTTAAGCATGCCTCTCTACTGTGAAAAATATTTTAAATCAGAGGAACAAATAAAAAAAACCACCTGACAAGTCTTATCTTCTTTTTTAAAACTGTTACCATATGTAGGAATATGGCATGGAGGCAAGTTATTCTGAAATGCTATTCACCATTGAATTGTTTTAATTAAAACATTTCTAGGATTTTCAGACTGTGCTGATATTCCCATTGACAATCACTGTATTTCTCTTTTGCCTGGATCATATTATTATTTTCTATTAAAAAGATGACTTTTCAAAGTAACTCGCCATATAGCTTGAGCAGTAACATTTTCAAGTAGTTTGTTCACAGATTATTAATGTCAGGTAGGTCCCCTTATTTTTTCCCTTTTGTTTGGCTGCCCATGAACATAAGCACAGGCTTATGTCTCCCTACTTACAAGGGAATTAATCGAGCAAATTTCATTTTTATAAAAAAGATTTCTGAACAAAAATGTCTTTACCACCCATGATGAATCATCAGCTAGAGCAGAGTTTCCAAAACAAATGCAAAAGCTTCTTGCTTTTAACCTGCGCTGACTAACCTGGGGCTTCTCCCTGAAACTCCCTTTTGGACTCGATGATCTTAAGGGACTCTTCCAACCAGAATGATTCTATGATTCTATTCTATGAAACTCAGTTACCCCAGGGAACCCTGCCCTGCCCACAGCAATGGCTCCAAGCAGCCCCTCAGCCACCCTGCTGTGGAGAAACTGGAACCACCACAAAGCACAGATTTATTGTGATGAGCACTGAACAACATTTGAAATGCTTGTGGCCACTCAGTTCTTCCATTCACATCACCATTCATATCACTGCTGTTACGGAAGGATTATCAACTGTCCCAACATAAACCCACTGATGTTTTAAGAGTGAGTGGACACTAAACAAAAATATAGCAATGACCCTCTGCTAGCCCTGCTGTGAGAGAAGAGAATGAAGAAACTTAGTGGCTGGCAGCAAAAATCTGAAAATTCAGGTAATTTCACAATGCAGTACATACAAAATCTGCCCCTGCGAAATCCAAATAATGGGCTAGAATTTACAAGCCATTCTAAGTAACGTGGTATGACCGAGATGTGCTTCAGAAGCCCCATCTCTGAAAAAAAGGCCCATTGCTAACAAATCTGACAACAGGACTTTTTTCTTAATTAGATGTCATGTTAGGGGAGAGTCATTTAAACGTTTGCATGTTTCAGCCCCTGAAAAAAGTCAGAGCTTTGTTTATTCTGTGCTCTGTGTTGCATATAACCAGGCACCATGTATTTCAAGAACTGACAGTATGTGCAAAGATACTAAGTCAGTCTCCTGCTGATGCAAAGTGATGCAAAACAAGTACTTCATGTCACGATACACATTCTTTCCATTTGCATTTGTTCTATTACATGCATAAAAATACAGATCAGCCTTTAATAACTACAAGGAAACAAAAGTTTTCACTCATGTAAACCTTTCGGACATGAATTTATATTATACTCCAAATGCTTTATCTTGACTTGGTGATTTACAAATGTAGATGAATGTTTCCTTTGAGACTCCTGTGCCCATATAACTTCCTACATTATGTAGGAATCGCATTAGTTAATACATAACTCATACAGTCATGCTATAGCACCTTTTTTCAAGCATGATTACATTTCCATAGAATAATTTAATGCATAAACGTTTCTTGTGCTTTACCTACCTCAAAAACCTAACAATATAATATAAAGGAAAGGTTATTACCTCTGTCCATGTTATCTCAGTTTGATTAAGTGCCAGAATCCTCAATTTTGAAAAGACACTGGATACAGAATTTAATGTAGATGGAAATTTAATTTTGTTTTCACTGTGTAAAAAGAATAATTATGAGTATAATTAATAATTGCATTAATTTAAGTTACTAATTTGGAATTATGTATTAAAGATAAAACAAATTCACACACAAAAGAATTAAAATGTCCCTGCCAAGGTGTCACATATTTTAAAATATTAGAAAACAACCTTCTAGTTATATTCAATCGTAATCCTTCCTCATTTATTTTTCTGCTTTGTGAATACTTATTCATCTGTCTGCGGCCTCCTTCTCCCCTTCTTCTTCCCCTAAGTTTTGAATATGAAAAGAATGATTTTCATTAATATTAAATGAAACAAAGTCAGATTTGGAGCCTAAAGTCCTTAGTGTCAATTGCAAATAAAGACCCTACATGACTACTCAGACACCAGTAAAACAAAAGGATGTAAAATCTACTCTTGATAGCAAACTATCACTATAAAATAGTTTAAAGATTCTCAACTCTGCAGTCTTCAAATTAGTTTTGATTACTCACCACCAAACAATTTTTTAAATTTTTTTCCTATCTATCTGCGTATTATGATAAAAACCTCTGTAGTTATATATTTATGGGTTAAACATCCTCATTTAAACAAGCTCTTAGAGAGCTGGTGGATGGCCAGTCACTTTTATTCTTCTTTTGACATTCCTTGCACAAAAAATTCAGTTTGTAGTCATAAGCGTCAGATTCCAGCATCAATCCCATTTTGCTTTGCAATTTTATCACAAACAACTCCTAAAAAGCCTTCTGTCTAGACTACACTTCTCAAATACGGAAAACTGAAAAAAATATTCTAAGTGAACTAATATAAATTCTCTGTATTCTCATGCATGCTGATAGTAACAAATCATGACAACATATGCTCTAGGCAAAGTTAAATTTATAAATAGCACCCAGGTTGCAAACAGCTATTCAGTGCTAAATATTGAAGAAAATGGAACGCCTACAACTATTCAAAAAATACATTTTTCTCACATTAATTGGGGTCACTTTTTTATTAAAGTAACTGGGTATTTATTTCAATTTAGCTTAAATCTGTTTCAGTTGGTTTAGCTACATTGTGTGCACTGTTCAATGGAGGCTTTGGAAGCTGCTAATCTCAACTCAGATCTCCAAGACTCTAAAAACAAAGTCAGGTTTTGGGTTTCTGTCTTCAGTCCTGCTGCCCTGCTGCTGTCTTCAACAACTAGTACAAACTCCAAAACATCTGAATAACACTACTTAAAGCAGAGTCAGCAGCCAAGGTGTTAACTTTGACAATAAAACAAAACAAAATAGCAGCTATAACATTAAGTTCTCAAAATTAGTGGTTTAGGCTGCTACCTATTTACAAACTTTAAGCAGTTGTGTTAGTTCACACCAGAAAATTATTCTGGCATGTGCCAGCTACAGTATATAGGTGTGTACCAGAAATGTCCTTTATTTTGAAATTCGTTTGTGAATTCTTTCTTGTTTCAATGGAACTGCAGCTTTATTTAACAACATCCTCCCTCCTTGTCCAATGTCACCACTGTACGAGAGATATTCGCCTTGGTCTGTTACCATGATCCACAGTTCTCATCAGCATCATTTCAGGACAGAAACAGACTCGGTCTTGGGATACTTGAGGTTTGGTTAAAGCATTATGATTATTTAAGTTTGCTGTCAAGACACTGTTGGTAAAGCACCATTCTTAAACAAAAGTGGGCTCCTAAAGACTTGTCTGTGCACTCAGAATATATCGACGATAAGAAAAACCAAAGATAAAGTCTTAAGACATTCGGAATGATTCTAAAATAAAATGAAAATATATTTACAGTTTTTCTATGCAGAAAAAAATTTCTAAAGCTCATGGAAAAAACCCAAACAGGTTTGCAAACGCAGAACACAAACAGACAGCTACTGCTAACCCTAACTAAAAAATGCTAAGCAAGATTTTTAGTGATAAGGATGCGTTACTAGTGCTCTCCCAGGCAGGCTGCACACTCCTGTAGTGGTACCACCTCAAGGTCCTGGCTTCCTCTACAGGGCCCATCTGCCAGGTGAGTCCCCAGGTCCTGCCAGTGCCACCCAGACCCAAGTCTCCAGATGGTCTGACCCACTGCAGGTACCCACTGTGGGCCTGGCTCTGCCTGCTGAAGCCGGCTCCCTGCTGCAAGCCAGCCCCAATGCACACACATAATGGGGATGTGTACACGTGTTACAGCGGTTCTTGCTTGGGGCAAATGAAGCTCGACAAAAAAGAGAATTGTCTTAGATGGCACAGAAATATGTAAGGGCATCTTATGATGCTGTAAACCTAAACTTCTATGTTTCCTCATCTCTATAAAGTACTCTGAGTATTTTTTTTTAACCTTTGGTCTAACTGCTTAAAAGTCTACAGCACCCTGTAAAAAAATTACAATGCATTTTAATCCAGTCTCCCTCACCAACAAGCCCATTTGCATAAAAATGATGAAAGCTGTTATGTAGAACACATTGACAAATGCCCAAATTCCTGAAAATCTTTAATGGCTGAGATCTGTATTCTGTTTTTCAGACAACTTTGATTTTTCTGATCTTACAAAACTCCAGTCAACATCTATCTGTCCCAAGCACTTCTCCAGAATTTAGTTTTACATAGATGCTAAACATCTAGGGTTCTAGTTTTTTCTTGAAAAGGGATGTCTGAAAAATACAGCACACACAAGTTGTTTAAGGACAAGACTTTTTAAAAAAGTATTTGAAAACTTAGCTCCCATTAAAATTAGTACTGAGGCATCCAGCCGCCTTTAGAAAACTGACCCCACATATAAAAGAGCCTCTTCTTTTTTGTCCCTACCCCAAATTAAAAGAAACCCAAATATTAATATTTATACCTGATATTAAGTGTTTCCAGATTTTGAACTTGAGAAGCAATAGCTGTCACTGTCTCCCAAGTTGATATCAGATTTTTTGACAGATTTATATGCCTAATACCTGAAATTTCACATTAAGAAAAATAAACTTATCTCAAATCTGAACTTCCTTTTTCAGAAAAGAGAATTACAGTTTGGTTTTGAATCAAATAAACAGAAATAGATCACATTTGTTTCAGCTATGAGATACTACTGCTCAGTTACAGTAAATTTTAGACTGATTTGTGTTATGTAAATGACATACAGTTTTATAAAAGAGCTTAACTTTAAAAGTCCTAAAATGGATTAATTTCTGTATTGACAGGAACTCTTACCAGTCCTTATAAATGAACAAATAATACCTGCTTTGTATTTCTTTAACTTCACTACAACACACAGTATATTAAATACATTATTTATTATATACTGGAAACCTCTTGTGCCTACAGCATTTATTTATGTATTTTTATGGGGTTATGTACTCTAGAGTTAAATAAATAAATAAAACAATCAAACCCCCAAACATTGCTGCAGCTTTTTGAAATTGCAGTCACAGTAGCAACCTATGATGATATTTCTATTTTTATCCACAATTTGCATTCCCTCTCAAAATCTGTAGGCATCTACTTTTTAACTCCGTAAACACTGCCTTAAGCTTCTAAATATAAACTCCAGTTCTAAATACTTTTAATAAAAGGATACAAATATCATTCATTGAAGTGAACACTTGGAATGCTAAAATATGTACTTTACTTGTGGTATCATCCAATATAGCATAAAAGGATACTAGCACATGTTCTGCCGATTTCCTCTTCCTGCCCAGCGTGGCTCACTGCACATTCACGCACTGAGATATCTACCAGTTGGTTCAGTTGGCTGAATGAGAAAGAACATTCTGTTAAGTACTATTCAGACAGAAATAGGTATGTTATATAAATATCTGGTTGTTACAAATAAATAATACCCTTTTTACACATATAATCTCCTTTAGAATTAGCAGTGTGCATGTTGCTACAGTGCAATGTCTTTCTCACTCAAAACCAGACACATCTTGCCTGTTTTTTGCCTTTACATTGCTACTACAAAATAGGTCTGGTTGAACTACAATCTCCACCCTCCAAAAAAACCAACCAACTCGCACCCAACTGAAAAAAGGGTGATAAACCGGACAAAATATAGCTATGCAAATTGTAATTTAATTCGAGGTTTCAAATTAAACAGGTATCTTGTGATACTTTTTGCAAGAGGTTCTACGTTATTTGTGCATTCTTCATATCTCTCATAAAAAAAGATGAAAAAGAGTATTTTTGAGTGCCTAGTATACTCTGGGAGACAAAGGGAAAACAGTTGTGGGATATCAGCTCAGAAGGAGACGGCCACCTACTAAACTGATACCTCGCTACTGCTGGAGGCTGCTAAAACTGCAATCTATTACACATCATTATTTCCTGTCTTACCTTTCCAGATAAACGAACATAACACAAAGTGACTGAAAGACTTCTTCACTAGCAGTACAATGACTTCCTGCCTTCCCTTTCTTAGTTACAGAGTCATTACTGATACAAGTAAACAAAGATGAAATAATACTGGACGATATTAAGAACATATTAAAAGATACCTATTTTTAAAGGGTCATGCATGTGTATGATTTGCAATATCACAATAAATTATCTTGCTCACTGCTCCCCAAATACCATAATCTCCTACTTTGTGAAATCAAAGTGATCTCTCAAATGTGACATAATCCCAGTTCCTATTTGTAAAACAGATAAATTATGAAGCCATAATAGGAAGATTCTTGCCTTTTCCACCATAGTGCAGCTTGGCTTACTTTCAGAGATATGATAATATTATATGCAAGACAGCCAGCTTCCTTTCCTTAAAGCTGAACTAGTACTTGACTAATCGGTCACTAAGAGTATAACTTAGATTTTCATTAATTACACTCGCCTTTGTTGTTCTGCAATAGAATCCATGCCAACAAATTCTACAGTCTTCTTTCCAAATACTAATGTATTCTCTGTCCCATGTTGAACATCTTGATGATCATTCAATCCGTACCGATCCTTTACTGCAGTAAGAAAATCTACTCCAAAATTTGCCTTGTTTGGCCGAATAAACGATCCTCCTTTAGGATGCCTAGAACAGAGCAGCCAGGAAAAGGTGAAATATGAAAAGTTATCATGAGCAGTGTCGAAAGTATTAATTATTATTTTTTTTAAATACTGAGAACCAAAGCAGTCAAAAGGCACTTCTACCGGCTAATTTGGGACATCATTGTTCCCACTCAGTGAGACCAAATAAGACTTGCAAAGTATCTTTGATAATATTTTACCCAACAAGTTCACAATGTGAGATCCCACAAGAACTGAAGCACCAGATATTCAAATGTACTTATGCATCAAAATTACAGTGTCAGTGCATTATTAGAAATACCTGCTGTGCTGTTTTCCAAACTCCTACTGAACAAACTCGTTTTTTCTAGAAAATTAAGTTTCTACCCATGGATAGACACAAAGTTACCTAAATCATACAACAAAGGTATCTGGAGTCTTACCACAGCCTAAGGCCCATAGGAATACTCATAACACTCATTGCTTCATCATATTTGACTTCAATAATTAATGTGTAACTCTAAGAGAATGCAGCCTTGTCCTTCCAACCACACAAATCACACAAGATGCAAATTGTACGACTTGGAACTCTTATACAAACTCAAACTTCTAAAAATTCTGATACTAACTCAGCAACAATTTTGAAACTGAATATTCAACAGAATTATCCAACTAATGTATGTTCTACACAGTCCTATGAAGTTTCTTAGTTTTTCTTGAGCTTTGACAGTTTCTATCAAAGTTAGGAAGGAAACACAGTATCTAAGAAGAACTGGCAGAGACAAGTTGTGGGAATGGTGTCAGAGTGCAGATGGAGGACCTGACAGGAGGATCAGCCAGAAAACAGCAGGAAGAAAATTGGTAGTTATGATTACCTGTCTGGCTTCCAGCTGAGAAGAATACAGACTTTGGTTTGAAAGTACCCAGGAGGAAGAAATCACTTATGTAAATAAAACTCCTCTTTTCAAAACAGCATATCAACATCAAGTGGCTAATTAGCAAACCATAATATAAATCACCAATACTACAGAGTTCAAAATTCTCTCAGAAAAACACTAACTAGAGACCTCAAATCCTGTGGACCTATTACAGGTAGATGGAATAGGTTTGGCAACACATAGTCACATTTTTATTAAAAATTCAGTACTGGAAATTGCCTGTGCCAGTTTTAGTCATTAACATTTCTAATACTTATTTAAGTACTCTCATATCCTAAAGAAGGATCTGGGTAGAAACTGGATATTATTTACTTTAAAATATTTTCAGTCTGGTTTTGTAGTGACTAAGTCTAGAGTGCAATGATTACAAAACAAGCAGAAAGGCATACTCTTCGAGAAGGTAAATCCAGTGTGTACTTTCATGTTTGATAAGTATTTTCAGTTCTCTGCATTTTTAATCCAGTAGCCTTCTCTTAAGTCTTTTTTTCCATTGCTTTGAAGTTCTTCCTAGCTTGCAAACATTTGGCTAGTTTAAATATTAAAGTTCCTCTAATACAAAAAAATATGTGATTCTTTCTTAACACTTCTTCTTAAAACAGTAAATGACATTTTCACCATGTTAACTGTAACATCTCTTACCTGCGATGTATATCATGTTTGCATTTAATTGAGTCAAAGAGCTTCATAAATGGCAGATAATGCAGGATTCTACTTGGGGCTCCAGAAAGAAAACTTGTACTCCTGACTATCTATAATTCACGCTAGGTCCTGCTGTATGTTTATTCTGACATTCTGTCACTGCCATCCCTCTGCACTCAACAGTTCTGCCACTTCTTCTGCACCCCAGAAACTTCTCACCGGAGTTAATCTAGACTCCCACACCCTCTGTCATGCTGTTTATTCCGGGTGTAGCCAAGCCTTTTGGGTCTCTCCATCCCTGTACCCATTCCTAAGCCCATTTCTGTCCTCTCAGGTCACCATTTCTATGGGCATCTCCTTCCTCATTGTCTTTCCAGAAGCCAGTTCTATCCTTAGGAAAAATACACAAAGGAAACTAGCTACCTTGCCCCTTGTCATTTGAAGCTACAGGAAAAGTATGGTGCATTTCTCTTTCAAGGCCCTTCTATTTTTTTTGTTTTGTTTACAGCAAAATCATAGGTTCTCTCTCTTCTATTCCTACCACTTCCAAGCACTATGCATGCAACCTTATCTAATGTATATTCAAATCCATTCCACAACCTAAGTTTCTTTTTCAGTTCCATTCTATTAATTTGATCTATGCTTTTCCAGAACTGTCACAGAGAAGGACAAAAAAGGAGACTGCAATAGGAAGCTATTTTCAGGCAAAATGATTGTGTATTCAAGGAGAGAGGTCACTTACCTGTAACACTTTTTTCCCTAAAATACACTGCCTGTATTAACTTTCACGCTAGGGAATATGAACTGTACTAGCCATATGTACCTATCAAACAACTAACGTACAGCACCTGGACTCATGTAAAAGCACATTTATTAGCAATCAGTCCATAACTAGGAACCAAGCAGATAAATCCCAATCCAAAGAGTCATCCAGCACACATATAATGAGATGGAAAAACCTGCAGATCACTGATCAACCTGACTTAAGCTGAACATTCATTAGGCTGAGAAAAGGGGGTTTGCTCCCATGTGTATAAAATGTCCAGCACTCAGGACAACACACGGTGCGGAAGTGAAGCGGTAGAAGATGCTCCAAGTTCCTTAAGCAGAAAGTCTGGAATATGCCCGAGTGAGGCTCTGACAACCCGCTGGCTCTGGTTAATACTGACACTTCTTACTGACTTTTAAAATAGAGAGGTTGATCCTGATCTCAGAAGTCAACTTCCTATTCATGATTCAGTAGCCTGAAGGAAAACAGCCCATCTTATGACTTGATGATCTTGAGAGTCTCTTCCAACTGGAATGATTCTGATTTTATGATCTTTTAACATGCCCAGGGCCCTTGAAACATACTCATTAAATATTAGATTAGTGATCAGCTTCCACTGGTTAGCTATTTCCCTGAATAAAGAGGAAATTCAGCATCATTCTTCTTTGCTAATATTAAGCAAACTGGTGGTACTGCTCATCATTACAGGTACATGATGGTTCATACATAGACTTCTCAGTACCTGAAGAATAATACAGTAGCACATAAATTGTGTTCTGCCAACAGTTACACACTTGAGCTGTCTGACTGCAGAAGCAAGCTTCTGAGCCAAAGAGAGAGATCTCAGCTTTATCAGCCTAGAGAGTAAAGGTGGATGAAGGGTTTCTCTGCCCAGTACCAGCTGTTTGCAATAATTATCTCAAGGCAATTATCATCATGACTGGGGCACACACTCTACAAAGCTCATAAGGTGTCTTAAAATATAGCTGTCTGAATCCGTGCTCATCTTCTCTAGATAGGCTCTGGATAGATCTCTTCCTTTTAGGGGAAGGTGCTCAACAGACCAGACTTCTTTTGGAAGAATCTACATGCTGCAGTAAAGAAAACCCTTCAAGTTTTAGAACAGTCCATGGCAGCTGTGGCATTGAACCATGCTTGTAAGTGACACCTAACACTAATTCACTATGGTATATCAAATTTTTGACTGCAAAGCAGAAGCTTTGCAAAAATCAGCAAGTAGTTGAAGTTCCTGCAAGTTTACCTTAGTCAGACATGAAAACCAAGTCTGAGCTTCCACAAAACATGGAAAGAAGGAAAGACATCTGTAGATCTAGATGCTATCTTTAGGTTCTGCTGGTGCACGAGACATGTTTGAACTGTGGTCAGAGACAACAGTTTTGTTTCAGTACTGTTCGCTTGACAGCAGAGAGCAAAAGTCTCTGACAGTCACAGTGACATGCAGTGAAACAACCAAAACTTCCTAACAGAGACCTTTGGAGGCTAAAAGGGATCTTGGGAAAGCATTCTCCCCTTGCTAAGCAGCGATTACTTTTTTTTTTTCCTTCATAGACACTAAAATAATACTGACATCTTCCTGTATTTGAAGAATTTGTTTGTGCTCTAAGTAGATATTCCTGGAGGTGAATCTGTCATTCTTGAAGGATAATCTAATTTAATATAAACACATCATCTTTTGGGCACCAACATAAATTTGATGCAAATGGTAACATCTGATTGGCCACAACTGCTGTCTGTAAATTTAAAAACATGTCCACACGTAACTTAGTGAATTCCTTGACGAAGGAAAAACTGAAAACATGTAATGCCGTTGCCAGGATAACCTGGCATTTCAGGACTACACAAGTATACAGAAGTCAACGTTCCCCCCAGAAGAAAATTCAATAACACAAAGTGAGGAAAAAGGTCACAAAGATCTGAGAAGCAATTGTCATTCTGCCAGGCTGAAACCACCACAGGAATGAGCTTTACCACACTTTCCTCTGTTTCTCTGGCTTGCTGTGAAAGTCAAACCGGGAGAAACAGGTTACAATTTAATATGGTCAATACTTCTAGTAACAGTATCTGCTGAAATATCAGATCTGAGAAGAACAAAACATTCTTTAATAGGGGGTGGGGGGGCAACATGTTCCTTTCAGTTACGACTCAAAGTACTCTAAATGTGTGATGGAGCAGAATGCTACTCCCATCTTGTGAGGCAAGCAGAGAAGTATGTCATCTGCTGCTGGGGAACCCACACATCTTCCCAGCAAAACAGAAAGGATAAAAACAGCTGCTAAAATAGCAATGGCTGTGTAAACACTGTGTGTGAGTGGAATACCCCAAACTGACTGAAAGGAAGGCTAAGGAAGAAGATGACCCTCCTGCGAGATTCAACAGGGTGGGGAGGACTTCACTTGACAGAAAGCATAAAAGAAGCTTGAGCATCTGTAACTGTGGGTAGAAAGAAGCGGGTACCAGAGCAGCAGTGAAAACCTGGTTTGATGCCACCTAAATTCCCCCCACCAGCAGCACGTCTCTGCCTCGGCCAGACAGAGCTGTCTCCTGGCCAGACACACAGGTAAGCCTGTGCCTGGTGAAGGGACAGACATCATGGGGAGCCACAGATATATCTCGCTCCCCAGTGCGCACATGCGACTTCAGGGGTGCTTTCACATACGTGAATAGGCTGCGGGAAGCCGGGCAGGGATGCAGAAGCTGGAGGACTCGCATCTCCTGCAGGAGTGTGTGCAGCTGAAGAGAGGTGTGTATGCTGGGGAACCCAGGGGAGCACAGCCCTGGAACTGCATGAAAGGGCAAGAACTTGTCTGAAAGCATACTCATGACTCAAGAGCTGTATGTAAATTTTAACACTATTTTAAGGCTTGATTACTCTTTTCTCTTGAAGGACTGCAGAACACAGATTATTTTAATTACATGATATACTACAGCAACTGACAGCTACAATAATAGCTTCCTCAATTATTAGGAAACAAGACTTTTTTATCAGGAAAAAAAATGCACAAAAAATGCCACTCGAGTATGCATTGCCATTTCCAGCTAATCCAGAGTTGATGAACATGCTCATGATGTCAACATATTTTGATGTATGGCTGTTTTGTTCTTTGGTTCTCATATTCTTAAGAAATTTTATTTATTTATACATATACAAAGAAACATAATTTCCTCCCACCCTCAAACAGTAGTAGTGAAGAGGTGACATTTTAGTGCTTTTGGTTTGTGTGTTTTTTGCATCTTCTTGATAAAATAAGGTAACCATTTTTTACTTGTTTGCCTACATCTTCACAATTGGTATATTAAATACAAACCAGTTTACATGCAGAAAGTTCGTCTGTGAGTCATGGTTGACTGCTAGAACTATTATTTGTTCTCTTAGACTACAGAAGGACTTTCTCTGATTTGGACAGAGTACAAATAACAGGTATTGTAAGAACAGCATGTTTAAAGATCACTACATTTAAATTTGTTACAGGTATCTGCAGCTTCACTCAAAAAGTTGATTCTTACAAGAATTGAAATCACTATCTGAAATCTCATCTCTGGGAGCACACTAGTGGTTGCTAGAAAAGCAAGAGTCTATACACGTATATAAATATTACACACATGCAAATGCAAAGCACTCAAGTTTCTGAAAAACACTGACAACATGCTCAATTGCTTATTCTGTCCAGAGAGATTTGGAATGGCTCGCTAATTACTTTTATTATTTCTCCTACAGCAGAACATAACTAGCTTCAACTTGGAAACTCTTTCAGTTAAATTCAAAGCATTTAAGAAGCAACTTCTGCTAATACATTCATTCAAAATACATGGTTGCTTTAAGACCGTAGCTTCCAATTCTTTTGCTAAGAAAAATCCAGCAATGTTATTTTTTTTTTCATGGATTAAGTGTGCTTATCCTACTTAATACTTGATTATTTATTATTAGATACAAGGGAAAAAATATATAGTCCTCATAGGTGTTTTTTTTCTTTATTTTTCTAAAAAACAGATTTTGTTTTAGCATTTCATTTTCTGATAATGAGGTCTCTAGAGCACCTTACATGAATTTAGAATAAGATAAAGACTAAAAATTCTGATTTACACTACTGAAAATAATCTACCCCTTCCCTGTTTATGTCTTGTTTGGCTACAGGTAAGAGATAGTATTCCGAGACAGGATTTCAAAACAGCTACTTTTAAATTTTGCATTATTTAATAGATAAATTCTTCGGCTGCTTCAGTCTGAGGTGAAACAGCTCTACTTGCTGGTTTGAGAACAACTTTGATCTGAACTGATAACGAAGTATACTTTTTAACAAGCCCTGCGCTGCTGTTAGGTCTCAATACAAATACAACAGCCTTCTTTGCTACCTCAGGAAATTCCATTTTTCTTCAGAAGACCTTTTGGCAGACACAAAACCAGACCTACTTTCCCTCCTATAGAAATAATAATAATAATTTAAATATATCTTTTTTTTTTCTTCTATGCGACATTTTACAGTAACAGGTCTAAGTTCCATACCGTATTTCTATACTCAGATAGGAGAAAGTGACAAGACTCATCTACTCATAAAAATGAAAATGATCACCATTTTCACAAGCGGAAAACATAGGCTCAAAGGTTAGCAGACACAGGCCCTCTTACTACATGTTTTTCGTTATTCTTTTGGACAAAATTCTTACAACAAATTTTCTGTCAAATTATATATTGAGAGCAAAACAAAGTACATATACAAATACACCACCTCCGGCTCTGGAAAAATCTTTGAACCGAGACCAGCCAAAGCTGGCGAGACTTTGGAAAACTGTCAGTACATACTTTTCTTGTTCTTTCATACCTCTCCTGTCAATTGCCATTAGCCAATGTCATAGGCAGGAAACTAGGCATGACAAATCTTTGGACTGACTACATCCAGCTATTCTTGTGATCTTCATTTACAAGCAAGTTGAAAAAAATAAAAAAAGAAATTATTTCCTTATCCTCTGATCAATGGCTATAACTTTTTCAAGACAATTAACCCGACAAATTAATTTCAGAGAAAAATCTTCCCACATTTTCCAGCAAACCCAAGCAAAAACACATAGAAAAGCAAGACAACAGATAGCTTTTAATTTATTTTCTTTGTTTGTCACTGTCTTGCATATTTTCAAAGGTCTTCTATTAACTCTAAGTGCTCACTGTCACGGGATTTGACTTATATCAGATTCATTTCACTTAAATGAACACTTGAACCGACAGGAACAAACTGCAATCAAACCACTCTTCTACAGTTATTACCAGCCCTGGAAAGTAGGAGGCAGAAAAAGACCTAGAAGTCTCTCAATTTCATCTCATTATCATAAGACTGGCTGTGATACAGCGGTTAAAACAAGCATCCACGTATCCCCATATCCTTTCTCCAAAAGCTGACAATAGAAACCAGGTGGGAACAATAGGAAAACAGGGCAAGTATTTTAATGATACAGCCACAGAATATTCTCTCACCTTTCACTGCTTCAGTGCTCAGGAACTCACTGAGCTAGCAGCCTTTTGTACTTAAGAGCCATCAATTACTTTTCTTCTATGAATTCATCTGGTTATTTTTTTAACTCACAAACTTTTAGCTGCTGTTGTGTCCTCTGACATGGAAATCAAAAACTTGCTGCTGTTAGCATCACCCTGGAGTCCTGTGTTCCCAAATTTCAAATGTGTTAAGTGCTTGAGTCTTTAATCTTAGATGTAATGCATGTATATACTTAAAAACCCAAAACCAGCTACACTGTGTTCTGCATGTATTAAATGCAGGTAAACATACTTAACAATTCCTCAGTGATACAAACACAATTCAAATAATTATCAGGAACTCGGTGTTCTCCCTTAACAAGATACATGCATGTCATCTTAAACCCAAATCTAAACTCTGTTTGAGACAGTTAATAGGGACCAATATCTCACTTCAGAATTACCTAAGGAAGGTAAGACATACTGACTTCCATACTAGAGGGTCTAAACCTACTAAAGGTAATATCCAAAAGTCACATTTTATTACATACCCCTGACAACATTACTTGTATTTTCTAAGTATTTACCATATTCTAATCTCTGTCACTGGATTAATAACAACAGTTGTTACGTTGTAGCTAGTCACAGCATTCAGATTTATTATCTTTTAAATACCAGCCAACAGATAACAAAGGATTTGCCCTAAAAATTGCAAAAGAGCATTTTCCCATGACCATCTTGTCCATCTGTGTGAAGTGACAACACTGTGAAATAACTCACCTGCACTTAAAATACTGTGTTCCTTCATAGGTACCATCATGCTTTCCTCTCTGAGGATCATCCCATTCCACGCCCAGCCAAATTCCTGAAAAATATGGTAGATACATCTTCAAATTTATGGCATTATAGCCATAGAAATCATGGTTTGAAGGAACCTCTAAAGTTCATCTAGCCTAACCTTCTCTCTCTCAAAGCAAGAGATTAACATCAGCACTAAAACAGGTCAGCCAGGTAAGTCTTTACCCAGCCAGATCTCGAAAATCTCCAAGTAGAGAAAGATTCCAACTTATTTGGGCAGCCTATTACAGTTTTGCATTACTTCTGTAGAGAAAAAGATTTTTTTGCTGTCCAATTTGAAACTTTCCAGCCACAATTTGTGGCCACTGTTCCTTACTATATGGTCTAATACCAGTAAGAAGAATTTGTCTCCGTCATCTTTGTAACCATCTGTCAAAGAACTGCAGGCAGCTATTAGATGTCACTTAATCTTCTCTTCACCATACTAACCAAGTCCTGATACCTCAACCGCTCTTCACAACACACATACATGATCTATGTCATTGACTATCTTAGCAGCCCCCCACTGAATCCTCTCACGTTTATCCACATCTGTCTTGAACTGGGATGGTCCCAAACCAGACATATTATTCTAAGCAGAACCTTATTAAGAACACCTCCACCCAGAGGAGGATAACAGCTTCCTTTGATCTGTTGGCCATGTTCATCATTCTAGCTTAACCCATATCTTGCCTGTAACAAGATCTCACTGCTGGCTCATGTAAATGACAGTACCCACCTTAACTCCCAAGTCCTGTACAATAGACCCTGTGGGTTGCTAGTGCTTCCCAGTCCGTACTCCTACAAAGGTTTATTTCACAGTACTTGTGGAAATTTATCCTTCTCGAATCTCTGAAGTTCATAAACCTTGCTCTGGATTGTAATTCTACCTTTTGCCACATCAGCCAGTCGAGGGTGAATGTTGTTCATTATCCAAGACACTGAGGAATATGTTAAACAATACCCCAGACCCCAGCATTTATTTCTGTAGCACCTGTGCAGTACCAGATACTAAGTCATTGATTACCACTTCTCCACTTCTCAGCCCCATGGACTTTTAACCTGCTTTACAGTCCATTCATCTGCCTTGGATGTGTCAAACTTCCAAGTAAGGTTTTTATAGAGACACTGTTAAAAGACTTATTACAGTAAATTAATATTACATTTCCTGTTCTCCCTTTGTCCACATTCCCACATATCATCATGGAAGGTAATTAGGTTTGCCAAGCACAACTTCTTGTTCTTTGCAAGTATCAAGTATTCCCAACTACCATCTTGTCCTTCATAGGCTTGGAAATGGACTCCAAAGGAATATGCTACATGATTTTTCCAGGAACTGAAGTGAGGCTGATGAATCTGCAGCTCCCTGGTCATTATTCTTGCCTCTTCTAGAACTGTATGCAAGGTTAGACTCCTTCCAAGCATCAGCAATCTTCCTATCCTGACAACATGTTTCAAAGATGACGTATAGTGGTCTCACAATCAGACTGGCCAGATGTTTCAGCAAGCTGGGATGAGTCTTGTTTGTCCCCATGAACTTGCATAGGCTATCAAAGGAGCGCCTAGCCTGTTGATCTGCTGCTGCTGCCTGTCTCTGTCCTTCCCAGACCATGCCAGCACACAGAGACCAGGGAACAGCCTGTCCATGAAAACTAATGGAAAAAGGAAGGCTCTAAGATCTTTCTTCTGTAAGAAACAATGTTACCTATTTCAACCAAAAGTACTTATTACACTCCTTTTGACAACTCTGACTCTTAAAAAACTCCAACAGCTTATTTAAGTTATAAGTTGACATATTTACACAAGATCGAGGAGGAAAAAGCAATTTGTAAATTGCCACATTCTTCCTGACTTTTTTTTTTTTTAATTAAGAACAACATAACTAGAATTTTGAAAACAAGCATTAAATGTAAAGGTTATTTACCACAGTGACGCTTACCTGCTGTAGGAGGAACACTGCCAACATAGCGCACCGTCGCATAGTCTGTGCCACACAGGACTCTTCGACCCAGCGCATCAAGAGGCAGCCGGGCAGCCATCCTGGCAGCAGTGAACTCCGCGCCACTCACAGCCCTGCGGAGACAGGGGCGACACCCTGAGCACACACAAGCCACTGCTTTCACAGCCCCTGCCCCGAGCTGCTCCGTGACCGCCCAGCGGCACAGTGCGCCCCTGCGGGCAGGGCCTGCGCTCCCAGCGCTGCCGCCCACAGCTCCCCCGTGCCCGCAGCGCTGAGAGGGCGACCCCCGCTACGGAGCGGCCTCCTTCGGTGGTGCCTTTAGGCCACGGACCGCAAACCGTGCCCTGTCCTCCCAGCGGCGCCCACCGCAGCGAGCCCGCCCCACCAGCACGCGGGGCAGCTCCGCCAGGGCACCGCCAGGGCACCGCCAGCAGGGGCCGCGCCCCCGGCCGTTACCATGCGAGGCTCGGGCGGGCAGCGCGTGCGACAGGTACGGCCTTCAAAACTGCCTCCGATCCGAGGCCCGGGGCAGCCGCAGGGGAAGGCGGCTAACGCACCAGGCGGGCCGGGCACGCCCTCTTCGCACCCCCGCCTGCGGCCGAACCGCCTGCGCCGACAACTCCAGGAATAACCAACCCGAACAGCTCCTCTTCCGTCCTGCGCCGACTGACAGCTACCGCCCCGCCCCGTCTGGCCTATCGGCGAGCTCACATTGGCCCCACGGCCCCAGTGCCGCCCTGGCTTGGCCACTATTGGCCTTCCCCCATCTCCGGCCCCTCACAGGCCATCGCCTTTACGGCAAACCGACGTGAGATGTCGCCGCCACGGAGCTTCCTGGGTAATGCAGTTCGCCGAGGCGGCCACGCGGCGCGGGCTTGCCGCCCCTGGACTACATCTCCCAACATGCCGTGGGGCGACAAAATGGCGCTCTGATTGGGCGGGCAGGGCGTGCTGCGCGGGGCGCAGGCTGAAGGCCGCCTGGGGCGGAGCTGGGAGGAGAGGCGGCCGAGTGGGAGGGGGTTTCGCCACCCCGTGCGCGGGTTTTTGGGCAGGTGTCCGGCCTGCCTGGGTGTAGCCACGGGCCTTGGGCGGGCCTGTAAGGAGGCAGGAAGGTTTCCCCAGGGAAACTGCTGCCCTGTTAAACGTTTTAAAGGGGTGTGTGATAGACAAGTTGTACAACTGATAAAGAAGCAAGATATTGTTATAACTGTTTCAGGATGTGGCTAATTAATAATTAAAGCAATGGATTCAGCATCAAGCAGCACAGGTTCACAGGACCAGATCTTGTCAGGCTATGCTGGCTGGGCCTCTTTGCGATCAAACCAGTGGTTGGTTTGAATCAACATCAGGGATATCCAGCTTGCTTTGTCCATTTAGAAGCAAGCAATACACATTCCTCCTGAATGCAAGCTGCACATTGAACAACAGCAGTAAGGCCACGTTTGAAGGCTGGAGCACTCTTGTTGGGAGACAGTGACTGGAAACATGGACGCCTGGGCAAGCAGCAGCAAGGTCCCCTGGTGCAACTAATGTGCTGCTTGCTTGGTTTTATGCAGCTTTTTGGCGCTGCTACAGTTGTTGCTGAATTTATTTCAACATCCACTATGTGAGAAAAATATCAATTAAGTGGAAGAGAATCCAGAGAAAAACCACAACAATTACAGAACACAGCTTTAAAAAAAAAAAAAAAAATAAAAATTTGAGGTGTCCAATGTGTGTAGATTAACAGCAAAAACTGAAACACATGACTCTATCCTTTACATAGCAACTGCTGGGGCACAGAAATTTATTAAGAGCTCTTCAGTTTCACAGTTCTGGGGTAAGGAAATCCAAATACCCTGGTTGATGTTTTCCATATCTGTTCATCTCTGATGGGCTTCACATTTAAAGGTCTTATAACAACTGAAACAATATAATTTTAATTTTGAGACCACAGACTGAATCAATCATGACAGTAATGAAGAAGCTATTTCAGCACTGTGTCACTGATTCTATTACATTTTATATCTATTATAATTCTGTCCACTCTTCTGGCAGGCAGCATATCAGTACCCTCTGCTCCGATTCTGTGATATTGATTACCAAATACCTGTACTTGATTTCTGTAACATTGGTACATTCGAAATCAAAGTAACATGGATAACACATGAATTCCTTGGCACACTGATGGCTTGTATCTTCAAGGAACAGGCTTTGAGGGTGTTGCTTTATCATCTGGCTCCCTGAAGGTGCATTCCAGTGAAGATCTCTGTGCCTTTACCTTAGAGCCTTCCTTTGCCAAATGCGATGTGTTTTCTTAGGCCAAATAATGTCCTGAAAAGACCCCCAGCCAAGCCAACAAAAAAAAAAACCTCAACAGACAACAGATACCCTATTTCTTCTTCTACATCTTCGGTAGTGCTGCTGTCTCATCTGAGCTCCTGAGCCCGCCCATTCATCTCCCGCAGAGGGCACCCTTGAACGATCTGTTCCAGCTCCAAGGGGTGCTAGTGCTACACAGATAGTGGTACAACTGCCAAAACATGGAAAGTAACTCTTCGTGCTCTCCTTGTCTGACTCACTCACTGTTCCAGAGTACAAACTTTAGCATATGCTCCACTTTGTTTAACTACATGGTCAGGAAAGGTGTTGAAAACAAGAAAATACTTTTCACTGTCTTTCTAATGCCAGCAGCATGTTTGATAGGTAATTCAGCCATTCTCAGAATCTACATGCATGTTGCCAAATTTATTATTTCTAAAATGACAATAGCACAATTTAGTTCATTATATTTATTTATTGTTTCTTCTGCTTTAGCACTGTAATCAAACAGCTATAGTTTATGCAATGTACTTGACAAGAAACAGGACAGTCCCAATGTTAATAAGAAAAAGTAGAGGAACTTAACATTTTCACCTCATTACCTAGAATTGCAACTTCTGCATTTTATGAACACCTAAATGAAAAAGGATTTAACTTCAGAATTTAGTGAACATTCATTTTGGTTGGTGTAAAATACAAGAGATTAGGTTCAATGCTGTAGTAAACAGATGCTTGGTAAATTACCTTTCTACTGAGTTAAGCGAGAACTTATTTGTTCCATAGGGCATACAGATGAGGAACACTATCAGGATTCATGTGGTTTTACCTGCATCTTCACTATAACATTTGCAGATAACATGCTTGAAAATGAATTAATGAATCATGTATTGTTCCTAGCCACTCACAAAGGTACCTTCTAAAGTAATTAAAAATAATGCTGCAGAAATGGTGAACTCAGGTTCTCAGCTATGCTAAAAGTTATTCAGGAAGGATGTTTAATGTGAGGTAGCAATCCAGCCAAGTAGGCACATAGCAGATTATGTTTCCCTGGCTTCAAGAATAGAAAAATTGTTAAAGAAAAATACAGTAATGAAACAATCTTCACCTTTAATCAAAACCTTAAGATGATATATTCAAGTTACATAAATAACTATAAAAATAAATAACTTTAATATCTCTTACATTCCATTTGGAAAGCAAGACAAGAAGTTCAGGTGAACCAACTGCATTCTTAGCCTTTTCTAACAAAGTGAAGGAGATGCTGTAAAATGAGGTGAAATAAAGTGAGGCAGCCCCTGAAGCCTAAAATGGGTTTTCTTATTCTCTTCAACCCTTTCCCTGGCTCTGTTCTTGCCTCTGTCCACTTGCCAGCTCCAACATTCATCAGGCTCTTGCTGAGTGGGATAATTCATTAACTCAAATGAAAATTAACTCCTCTGCCCCAGGGGTAGCGAGTTGTTTCACAGAAAGGCCTAGTGAACATTACCACCAAAGCAAACTGGGTGTTAAAAGGAGACAGCTAGCAGAGGGAAAGGAGCTCAAGCTAAATGAGACAAAAATAATTTATGGCAATATAAAATACATTACAGGGTTTAGCTTATTGGAAAAAAGTTTGGCATTTCAGGATCACAGAAAATATTGGATGACTTTTCTGAAGACATATGATGAGCCAAGATTTAATGTTTCAAAAGCAGACCCAAAATATTTTTTTTTTGTTCAGGATCAAAACCAAGTTTGATAGTATTGTGTGTGCTACGGTATTAGTAGCAGAACAGAAATATAGCTGAGAAAATACAAGAATGACAATGAAAGTACCGAGCAAATAATACAAAGAATATGGTAAATATCAAAGCTGAAATGTAAAATTATAAGATTAAGACAGAACAAAGAGGAGCAATAGACACCTATATAGCTCTTGCACATGAATAAAAGCCTGGCCCAATTCAATCCTAAAGACACATTAGAGTTCAAACCAGTTCTATATAAGGTGAAAAAGAAATAACAGACAAATCCCATGTTTTAATACCATGTTAGCATTTTAACAGTAACTGGGGAAAGAAACCATTAATATAGGAAATTTCCATATCACATGGAGGCATTTCAATATTTCATAATTAGCAAAATCAACCGTGAAGCTGGAGGCATAAAGAAGTATTGACAGCTACCTTCCCACTGTCATGAACATTTTTAGGCTATATCACCAACTGACTGATACATACAAAACTGCACTTAGTGGGCACCTGAAAAGCCTGAGCTCCAAGGGAGAGGTGGAAGACAAGCCATCTCATTCAGAAAATCCTGAAATGATGCAGTTTTCACCAGAATGGATGGTGATAACATCAACCTTTGAAGAAGCAGAGATGAGGACCCATCCAATAACTGGCCACTCAGACAGGTGCCAACATTCATTTATACCCAAGCAAGCACACAATGAGAAAACAGATCGAAGTTAGGGGGAAAAGCTGGAGACTGATGAGTATTTGCCTCCCGCTTTATACACAATGCAAGAGCCAAACCCCCTGATCAAAGTAGGACGTGTTTGCAATGGAAGGAAGACAATAATGGGAACAGTTCTGGCTCAAATGGACTGATATTGAAACCAGCATCCCCTTTATTTCCCCACAGGCATTTCCACTTGCAATTCCACATTGCCATTCCACAGCAATGCATCTCTTGTGAATATCAAGAATAAACCATACTCCCTGTGTTGAGGGAGGCATAGCAACAGAGTAGCACTTACACAACTAAACTAATTCTGCAGACAAGAATTCTCATGCTGCTTTAAGGAAGTGATTTCCCTAACATAGCTTAACTCCAGGAGCCTGTACCAGAGTTAATATTGGAGAATACTGAGGAAGATACACAGTCTCATCTTATGGCACAAAATATAAAATGTACCTTGACTATAGAGCATCATCACTGCTGATGCTTAATACTTAAATATACTCTACCTGCTTAACAGATGAAGGGGAAAAGATCCCAGCCTCTTCCAACTCCTGCATACATCAAGAAAAAACAGAGACCTCATTTTATCCTAACCAAAGTGAAGAATAATAATACTCTGCATCTGGGTCTTTTCAAGTATACCTTCAAGGTATGCTCTGAATACTGGTATCAAAAGCCTTGAAAGGCAGAACAGTAAGACAGACCTGCATGGTTTCTTGTTGGTCAAGCTTTCTTTCCTGGGGACACTTTTCCCTTCTTACTCATCTGTGGTTTAAGGGGCCTACAGTGGAAAAGCTTCCAAGGTACTTTCTCCTGTGTTAATGAAGGCATATTCTACAAGATATGGTATTAGAATAAATATTGGAGTGAGTTGCTAGAATGAATCAAAGTGACAACATATCATAAGTCTCAGATAATAGAGAATTTTTCTTATTTTATTTTCTTATTTCTTATTTTTCTAATAAAAATAAGAGCTACCTAATCATGAAAGTTTGATTACACAGAACTGTTTACATCCAGCAACTGAGTAGATGTGAAATGGCACTGACTGCACTTTGCATTGTATATGTTAGTTACAACATCCTAATAGGCACAAGGATATATTTCACAGTAGGGCTAGGAGATTCTCCTGACAATAGTTTTTTCAGTGCTCTCCCCTTCAACACCAGCTGCAACAGACCTTAGCAACTTCCAAGACATGGCACAAAATAAACATTGTACTTCAGACAGTATTTTCTCATGAAGTATTAAAAATTCCCAGGTTTACTGAGCACTGCAAGTTATTAAAAAAAAAAATACAATTAACTGTCATTAACATTAAAAAAACTCCACCTTTCACTAACCTCAAGCTATTTAGTCCTGGCAACCAAGTCCATTCAGCAAGAAGGCTATTATTCCATGCCTTGTTATAGAGCAGACAAAGACTCCTCCTCAGCATGTAGATAACAGGGATAGGCTATCATCCATAACTAGGTCTGACTGAAAGCAGTCATCCTGAATTCTTTCATGCTTGATCCCTTTCAGAAGAATCTTAAGGCTGACCACAGAAGACATTACAGCAACCTTCTTCAGTCAGTTTGCTTAGTGGATTGAGGCCATGATTCTCCCTGCTTTCCAGGCACTGTAAATAAACACCTGCATAAAACTGTCCTTCAGCTGTCAAAAGCACAGGACCTCTGGCCATTTATTTTGAGGTCATGCTTGAGCTAATACCACCACTGATAGCACCAGTCCTACCTTTGATCCAAACCATTACCTCCCTACACCAAAGAAAAGCTTCATGTAGCTGTGAAGACTAAGGGAACTGAACCTGATTGAAGTGAGCCCAGCCAAGAAGAAACCACCATCTCTGCTTACTTTTTGTTCACCTTTACATATATGTATATATATACACACACACACATATATATATTTATATAAATAGATAAGCAGAATGTTATGTCACATATGAGCACTCCCTCCTCAAATCTAGCACTCAGTTCCAGGTCTATTTCGATATGTTTGTGTACATAATTTTAAAGCACTATTTAAGCAATTATTTAAACAAAACTGAAATGGTATTATAGCTTGTAGAATAAGATGCTGTACTTGGTTTTACCAAAAAATTACAGAATTTCTCTTTGGAGAGACCTATAACATGCCTCCAGATAGCAACTCAGAACAGGAATGCAGTATGAACTATGAAACAACTCCTGGAAGCCTTTCTCAGTTATAAACAGAGATTAAAGAAAACTGCACCAATTATGGTGTCCTGAAGTTACCTGGTATGAATCCCATTCTGTTTCTGTTGCAGCTTACTATGTTGTTATTTACAGTTACACATATGAGCTCCAATGCATAGATTTAAGTCCCTGGCTACAAAATCATTGACAGGATAAAAAACTTAAAACCAGCCAATCAAAATTATTCACTGCAAAGCTTGAATCAGGAGCAAATTTATGCTTTGCTGATGCAATGGAATATTTTCTTTAAGGTATTTAGAAATCTTTATAAAGCTACACTTTCAGACTGTTTATATGCAAATAAGATTCTTTCATAATTTGCATTACCCTGAAAATATCCTCTATCTGGATAAGATATTCACTTTAGAACTTAGTATGCTGATCCATTTGATCTTCCCAAGTCTAACTTTGAAACATCACACAACAGTTTTATGTGCATTGTGGTTGCAAGTATCTTCTTTTGTTATTTAAGATTGTACATTTTGATTTACTAAAGCATTGTTTGAAAATGCACAATACAGTCAAGTCAGGTCAGTCCCATTTAATTTAACACCATTTCAGCCAGAAATCTACACTAGCCTGGTTAAAGTTATGAGTTTTAGGCCTGAAATAATATTATGATTATGTAAAGATTATCACATTTAGATTCAAAACTTGTTTCAGTTCTAGTACATCTGCTTTAACAAAGCCATCTGTAAGCAGTTACAGTTATGATTGTATAGATAACAGGGTATATATTTTAATACTCAGTGACAAATTGTTTATAACAGCAATTTCTGTAATGTGGCTAGAAGAGTTTTAAGCAAGACTGATTATCACACCTCTCAGATAGTCTGCTTGTTTTCCCATTTTAAAAAGTTTCAATACACCCCAGGAATTAAGTTTTTAATTTTCAGTTTCTTTGAACATTTTGCTCAGCTGTTCAACTAGTGCTACAAGCTCAGGGTTTCCCCCAAGTGATTCAATTTGTTTATAGGCTTCAGATTCAAGCTCTTTCAAGGTATTCCGAGTGTACTCAAAGGAACCCACATTTTCAAGGTAATGTACACAGTATTTTTTGATATCTATGTTCTCTGTTCTTTGACGTAAGATGTTTTGCACCTGAGTACTTTCAGGTCTTGACCAAATTGCATGAATGGTTGGGAATGAGAACTTGCCCTCAGTTAGGTCTTCACAGAAACTCTTGTTTTCACTATATTCTTTGGAGTGCAAGTTGGCATAGTCATCTCTTATTTGGAAGAAGAGGCCAAGTGTGTTAAGAAGTGGCTTTAAGTCTTTTTTATAATTTGAGAACAGCTGCATGAGGCCTACAGCTAATCCAAAGAGACCACCTGTCTTTTGCAGTACCATAGCTTTATATTCAGCTTCCGTAGGACAGGTGTAAGTATCCCTCCAGTAAATATCCAAGCCTTGGCCTTTATGGAGTTCCAGAAGTTGACAGGTAAAAACTTTAACAGCATCTGGATGATCAAGGGTTAAAACCTTCTCTAAGCCAAGGAAATACACATAATTAGCACAGTTGATTACAGATGGAATTCCATAGATACTGTGTGCCACTGGAAAGCCCCGTCGTAGCTTCGAGTTATCTTCAATATCATCCACAAGTAGGCTTGCATTGTGCAACATCTCTGTCACTTCAATGATAACCTATTACAAGAAAAGAAAATTATTCAGCCTGCCACTGCAATTTAACATGCAGTTTTATAAGACCTTACTTAAAATGGATAAGGTTTTAAAGCATTATATTCTCCATCACTAAGGTTCCCCTTTAGACTGCTTGCTTTTACAATTAATGCAGATTTATGATTCTTTTCATCATCTGGTTTGCTTTAAATCCTGGATCATGTGCTCCGCATTTTGTGTAACGTTTTCAGATTCCAAGTGAACTTACTCCCTGAAGTGTTTCCACATGCATGCTCCTCTTCACTGTTGCTGCAATTCTAAAATAAACCCTGCTCTAGGAGTCATGCAGGAACTTACTAGAAACATGAAGAGGGGGGAAAAAAAGCAACTAAGTTTAGACACACTAACCCAGGATCTCCCAGTGTCAGTTCTTGAGTGTCAGGTATCATCCATTAACATATTTGTCTCTTAAACCTTGTTTTGGTAAGTGGAGACAGTTCATCTTTCTTTCCCCACACTTTTTGTAGTTTTCTTCAGTACTGAGCTCTTAAAGGACAGACTATTCTCTCTGAAGAGAGAATCATCATTTGGAAAGTCCTTGGGAGAAAGGCAACAGCTATAACCTATTTTGGGAAGCTTTCTACACACTTATTACTTGTTATTAGGTAAACCAATATCATACACCACCTGAGGTACGGAATAAACTGTTCAGAACATCAAGCTTGCAGCTGACTACGCTTGACTAAAAGTGAAATTTAATAATCCCAAAGCAGGGCGATTCAACAAGAAATGAAGAGTTTCAAGACTACATACTGCTTTTATTGTACAGCTGCTACACAAGGTACAAGTATATTTACCACTTGCCTAAATTGAAATAAATTTAGGCACATAAACTGCATAATCTATAAACTCACTGCAAAACACATCTGATTAAGATATTCTAATGCTAATGAACGAATTACACTTGCTAGCTACAAACACTGCACTCAACTGCTTTTAAAAAAATAGCAAGGCCACTATTAAATAGCGGCAAGTACCTAGCATGGTTCTATGCGGTGGGTGCTGTCAGAAAAGGAGACTTGACTGCAAGCACTTTCTTCAGCAGCAAGTCACCTAGTATTCAGCAACCACTCTCCCAAAGACTAAACCCCCAAACCCAGCAGTCTAATTGTTTGTCCAAGATATGACTGCAAGGACCACCTACTTAAACACTAATGACTCATCTACCAGCTAGAAATGAGCCCTACTTTGACCTGTAAAGATATGTTGTTGTCCATTGACTTTAAATCAGATAGAGTACTTCATGAAAGCAACTTTGCATGCCTATTTGTCCAAATATTCCTTTAGTCCACTACATCATTCTCAGTACTATCAGGAAAGTTCCCATGTATCCTGTGAATTCCTTGGATAAGCCTATTCTAGGATTTCTCTTGCTAACCTATTTCATATCACTGTCAGTTTCACAAACTTTTGCAGCTTCTAGACATTTAAGGTGTAATTGAAATAGCAGTGCTTCATGACTCTGTGTTTGAATTAAGTTATTTGTGAACTTAAGACAGTGTCAAAATGCTTTAAAGTTGAAAGTAAGGAGCAAAAAAGTTTAGACAGCATAAAAAGGTTATTTTAGAAGACATCAGGGAGTAGCCTAAGGAAGTGAGAAGACTGCTCTTCATAATGAAAACTGAAGAAGCAGTGCAGTGTTATGCTTTCTAACAACCTAATTCTATCTAATCAGTGGCTGCACTATCACTCCAACACACAAATTTCTACCTCCTTATTTGCACAGCAGCTTTAGAATTTGCTTGGCCCTGTTCTAGGCCATTGCACTGCCTTCTGAGAAGACATTTATCTGACAAACCCAGTGTATCTAATTCAACAAGCTGACATGTCTCAGTACAGCATCAGGTGAGTGCTGGAGATGCAGTGAGTGTGGGGAAAAAAAAAATAAGACCACTGGACTGGGAAAAAAGTGAAACGGTGGCAGCCAATAGTAAATCAGCTACCAAGAAACAGTCTCCTCAACTCTATTCATCTAAATATACCACATGAAAACAAATGATCTAAGGTGAAAGAATGTTCTATAAGGAGTGCCAGAATTCAGATTTTTAATAAAAGAAATACAAAGATCTGGAAGGGAATCAGGCTGCTAGAAACTGAGACATCTGAAGAAGATTATCAGAGATGTCAAAAACATGACTAGAGGTGGTACTGCAGACCTCAAATTTAAGTTATTAAAATTAGTACAAGTATGCACAAAAGCAGTAATAATTGTTGCAGGATGCAGATTAAAAGATGCCAGCATCTTGCTTTTGTCCCCAAATGACCTGAAGAATAAAAATATTACAGTTCCATCACAAATAGCTTAAGTGGTAAAGGAAACATTAAAGCATCAGTTTTCTTCATAAAGATAACCAGAACACGTGGTCTAAGTTTTCAGTAACGGTTACAGGATTATCAGTTTAAAAGTGACAGGTAAAACTGGTAACTTCTGCTCACACAGAGGCACTGCAGGTTTAGTTTACTATAGTACACTGTCATGGTATAAACTGAGCTAGAAATGACAGGCCTATACTGCCATAGGTGCCCAGCAAAACGGCAAGAGCAACAGTCAGACTGCAGCATAAGAAATCCCAATTGGACAGAATGGAAGAGTTTGTTATCATGGAAGGGGCTCAGCATAGGAAAAATACAGGCCCAAAGAGGCTGCAGAATCTACATCTTCACATGGTCAAAACTCAGCAAAGCCTCCAGAAGCCTAAAGTAGCTACAAAACAAGCCCTGCTTAAAGCAGGGCTTGTCTTAGGTAACTTCCAGAGGCTTCTTCCAGTTTGAATTCTGATCTATGATTTTAGACTAAACCCATACATACAAAACACAGGTTACTATATAATACACTTTATTTGGATATGTAGCTGAGCACTATGGGTAAGAAGTGTCTAGCCAGAATAAATCTGGCTAAGAATTTATATAGGCAGGTTGAAAAATAGAAAATAATTACTAGATGATGAATACAGCCTCTTCCTTCACTTTTTAAATCACTTCTGCTATTTTGCTACTTGAGGACTATGAAGCATCACTCTTAGGCCACCCTAAAGAGGGCTCCTTCACAAACTCTAAAGGTACTTCTGCCTACAGCTAATGAAAATAACTAGGGACCAGCTGAGTAATAGTCAAAACCACATAATTGGTTATTTTAATTCCTTACTTATTTTTTTTTTTTGATACAGAGAACCTTTGCCACCCCTGATATGCAGTTTGGCAAGACTGTAGTCCAACCAAGAGAATAATTTATCATTTTACAAGCCGTAGTGTTTAAATACACAGCCATACATTTTGTACAGATATGTCCAAAAGAAAAGCAAAAAGAAAATTAGAATTCCTAGCCTAATGCTTCTCACTGGGGAATAAGGACTCTAGACTGTATAAGACAACCACAGTTCTAGGTTCAGAACAAGAAGTGGTTTATAAAGTTGACTTAACTGCTTTGAAATTCTGGTGTCAAAATCATAAGATTTTATTTT
This sequence comes from Nesoenas mayeri, assembly GCF_963082525.1. Taxonomy (NCBI): domain Eukaryota; kingdom Metazoa; phylum Chordata; class Aves; order Columbiformes; family Columbidae; genus Nesoenas; species Nesoenas mayeri. Next base: position 78,729,709 of record NC_137544.1, on the reverse strand, counting down.
CAACCACTACATTTGTGTAGTTTACAAGGTAACTGTTTAGCTTTGTTTGTGAGTAATTGAAAATAATGTTAATAATTGAGTTATTGTTAAATGGGTAACAATGGTAGCTGCTTGTCTACAACTTAAGAAGATTAAGCACACTTGGAAGGAAGTAACTATTCTACATGACAAGTCATGGAAGTAATTTCTTTAGTGTTACATTACAGTCAAAGCTTTGCACTAAAGCTGTTTTCCTGAAAGTTTACTTCAATATGTTCAGACTAGTGCATTTAAGATTTCTAGATCACTTATGCTATATAAGCGAATCATCTGTTATCAGTAGTCTTGGAAGAAAGGTAACAGCCTGGTAAAAATAATTAGCCAGTACCTGTATTTTATCTTCTGGAACATTCAGCCAGTGATTAAAAGCCTGTGACAGTTTGGTTCTCACTTGCTTACCTACAATAAAAACGTTACAGGCATTTATAAAAGAAAAAAAAAAATCATATAAAGCTCATTATTAGGGACAAGAGTTTGTCTTAACTACAGCTGACTTGAGACCAGTAAGCTGATCAGCATGATCATTTGAAAGCACAAAAATATAGTAAGTATGCATCTTGTTTCCTCATTACATAAACATCACCATTATCAGCAACTTCAGTTTAAAAATTTCACAGTAATGTGCAGAGCACCTATTTACAGATTACTGTATTTAGTTCTGGCAGTTTAATTGGTAAGTTATCCTGAATATGTTGGTAACCTATACAGACCAGCCTACTGCTTCTGAAAGCAAGCCCTAGTTTGCCAAGCATTTTGTTTTTGCATATGTAACAGATTAAGAAGTTTCAGTTATGATTCATTATTAGTTGAAGACATGAATATCTGTTGAATATCTATTTCTCTCAAGTTTTAGGTCTTTCTCCTATAGTTTCACTTGCTACTGGCCATTTGTAGAGCATGAAAGTGACAGTTGACATACTTATTAAATAACTAAAGGAAAATCTGAACAGAACATTCTGGACACAACAGAACTTTCCAAGAATTCAGGCATTTATCTTATACGTGAGAAGTCAACCTACAAATGACAGCATTTGTTCTGCTTTGGCTAAATCTATTTGGGTGGAGCCAAGCAGTCACCCTGTTTCACAAGAATGAAAGACAAGATCAAAAGTCCAAGTTTAGTGGTAAAATAACCATTACTATTCAAACCAGATATATTTTACATTATGAAGTTAATTTTAGTAGAAATTAACCTACGTGCCAATAAATTGTTGATGCCACCTTTCTTTAATAAATTGCTAGGAGTCACATACGAATATTTATTCAGTATCTACTAATGATCAATATGAAATACAGTCACCCCATACCCACACTGAGACAATGCTGCTCTGAACTTTGACAAGCTCAGCTACATATAAGATCTTCAAATAACTGCAAGACAGGTTTCAACAAACAGCTCTGCATATGTAGCTTACATCCACAAGGCCTTTGGAAAAAAGTTTTAAATAAACTTCAAAGCAGTACAACCTAGACAGTGGGTTTCATATTATTTGTCTCAAGATCTGAGACACATCATAATTCTGCAATATGAGTCCTCATGTTGATCATGCCATCTTGCACATAGCACTGAAGAAATGCCAACATTTGAATCTCTCCCCAAGGCTTCTCTATTGCTGCGTGACCAGCACATACAGAACAGGAAAATAAAAATAGATTCAGTTGCAGTAATATACCCTGAAGAAACTGGACTGAATATTTTTCCCCTTTCTAATTAAGCTGTCACCAGGTGAGCAATAGCTTTGTGGTTTGGGCTCTGTACAAGGGTGATAATCTTCCTCCCTGGCTCAACAGGCTTCAATTTGTCTCAGTTCCCAAAGATTTCCACTGCTTCACATCACTACCATCTTTTGGATCGCATTAGAAGAAACTAACATAGGTAACAAGAGCTCACATTTTAAGACAAAATCAGAGCAGCACTCAAGAGCTTAAACTCTTACATTAAAGTACCACCGCTAATTCAAGTTAGACCTGCTTCTCACAACATCTACAGATGCTAAGGATTTGAAACACTTTAGACACTCAGCCCCCCGCCTCCACTTTTCCTGATGTGATTAGATCAGATTTTGGCCAGATTGATTCTCTGATTTGACTCACCACACACTTGTAACCACCAGAGCCTCACTATTTTATTTTAAAATCATTGCATGAGTTAACTCAGGAGAAAAGATTGCTCAAAAATTTTGAGTAACTGTTCCAAACATCTGCCAAATTCTATGGCTTGCCGGTTAAGTATTAACAAATATTTCAGTACATCCATAAAGAAAACCCCTCAGAGATAACATAACACTATAGACATGTTCCTTATTATAGCTGTATATTCACTTCTAAGTTATAGTGACACAGACAATGCCTACTTCTCTACATTAAGCAGCTAACTCTTTTTCTGAATGTGTTTCCTAGAAAGTATGCTTATGGAATGCTGGATGTTCAGCAACAAGTGTTCTTTCATCATAAGGAACATATCTACTAACACACACTTCAAATGGATTATTAACATACACATTGATTTTAGCAATTTCAGTTCCTTAGTACAGACAGCATTTGACTTATTAGACTTGTCTACCTTGACTAGCAATGCTGTCTAGACACTGACTATTCAAGGAAAAGTCACTATCTGTATTGTGAAACATAAATCTTCCTTTTACAGGTGCAGATTTGCTTTTGTGATCCCCTTTAAAGGAATGTTACTGCTACATAAATGCTATTTTGTCTTGTTCTGAAGTCAATCCTACCTGGTCTGTGACATCACAGCAATTTTCTGAATGCATATTTTATGCCTACAGCCATGCTATGATGACAAGAAACCAAACCCCTCTAATACCGGTCTTGAAAGCCTAGATGCAGAAGCCTCCGTTCCTTGCCACATCTCTCCTCTTCCCAAACTAGAGAAGACAACAATCCAGGAACACAAGGACAAAATTAAAAGGAGTAAAACTTAACACTGGCAGAACTATCCAGTTTCCTCACTGTCACTGCTCTGTTAATTATTCTAAGCAGGCTACTGTAAAACTGAAGAATATAGAGGTCTAACTTCCAAAATTAAAATCTCTACCAGCTGTATAGAGCTACAAAAACAGACATTATTGAACCAAGCTTTGATAAAAGTTACGCTAAAAGCATTTGGTTTCATATGCTTAAGATCCCAATATTACCCAAATCAAACAGCAACTACAGAACGCTTTTCTCCTTAGTAATGCTCAGTGGCAAAGACAAGAAAAAAATATTCAGAACATAATAGATTCACTCTGATACAATTCCTTCTGCAAATAAGAATGTAAACCCCTTATCCTTGAAGCAAAGATCAAGTTAGATTAAAGATGTACTGAAGACAATCCCTCCCACCTCCTTAGACAGATGAGTTACTTTTCAAAAAAAAAAAAAAAAAAACCAGCCTGATTACTGCCTATATACACAATTGTTCTTGTGACAGGGTACAAACCCAAAACTCTCAGACCTCCAGCTCTGCACATGCTCCTGATTAGTATTTCTTCACTCTTGCTGCATTCAAGTGACCACAAACTATGCCTTCAGGGCAGCACCCCACTCAGAGTGAGGGTACATAAAAGGGCTAGAACAGCATGGGAAAGAGCAGAGGGACTATTAACCTAGCCCTCATTAGAGGCTTACTAAGCTAATTCAACTCACTACCCCAGCAGAAAACTGCCCGCTTTTTGCTAGGTTAGTTTTCTGCCAGCTTTATGTACCGACTCAGCTTATCAAGTGGGTCTGCCAGAATCCATACAGGGTAAGCAGCAGATGCTGAGAGCTGGGGATGGGACACTGCCCTTCTGGAGGAAGCAAACTACCACATTATCTCAGCTATATTGTACAGTTTCATCTGTAACTCTGGCCTCTGATGGATTAGGGCTAAATAGATAAAGTCCCCAAGCAGACCTCCCCACATAGCTACAAGACCACCAGAGGCAGGGTAAGCAAGCTGCAGGAAGACAAGCAAAGAGAGCATGTCCATACACTTTTAAACCAGGGCAGCCACTTATGACAGATTAAGGTCACTGTAGAACTGTCTATTTTAACTCCTTTGTTCAAAATAGGCTTAACTAGTCCAGGGTTGTAATCCTGATTTTTTCCTTTTTCCCCTCTCTCAGGATCCTGAATGCCACCATCCCATGGTCACCACAGCCAAAGTTGCCCCCAGTCTTTGTGTCCTAATCAACTCTTCCTTGTTTCTAAGTGTGAGGTCCAGCATAATGCCTTACTTCATCAGCTTCTTGATCACCTGTGTTAGCAAATGTCATCAATGCATTCCAAAAACCTTCTGGATTGTCTGTGCCCAGCTGTGCTGCTTCTTCTACCAAATACTGAAGCAGCTCAAGTCTCTCATGAGGACCACAGTCTGTAAATGAGTCACCTTCCAACTGTCTGAAGGCCTCAGCTATTTCTTCCTGCTCAGGTGGTCTTTAGCAAACACTTAGTATAGCATCACCCCCACTGATCTCCCCTCTAATATTAACTCAAACAGTCAACAGGCTTCCAACTGAAGGCAGAGCTCCATGCAGTTTAGCTGTTCTTTTACATAAAAGATAACTCCCACTCCTTACCTTCCCAGGCAGCCCATAAACATGCACTGCAGCATTCCAGCTCTGTGAGCAATCCCACATCAGATACGCCAATGAAACTGCAGCCCTGCAACTGCATGCAGATCTCAAACTCCTTCTGTTTATTCCCTATGCCATATGCATTTGTGTAGATGCACTTCAGGGGCGCTTGTTCCTGCAGATTCCTCAGAAAAAGTGAGAGCTTCCCTTATCATGTTGTCCTGTTCCTGCTTCCATGTTTGAGCACATACACCTGGGATGGGCTGCCTTCAGCTGTGCCCTGGTGATTACAAGGGGTCTCTTGTCCACATCAGCCTATACTCTTTGTTTGCAACTTCACCATTTCCTTACTTGATTGTGGATAGTCATTTCTCTCTATTGAAATTTCTAGTTCATGTTCCCTCTCTCCAGGTTGCTCATCCTGTTGGGTGAGATACTTTTGCCCTGACTTGGGTAGGTGGATGTTATCTCCTCCCAGTAGTCCTTGATCTGCAGAAGGAATCCCGTGGTCATAAAATCCAAATCTCTGCTATCAATATCAACTGTGCAACTATTTGTTGACAGGCAGGATCTGTCTGTTCCTCTTGAGGGTGCAGGGAATGGGGTAGACGATCACGCAGAAAAGGCATTTGGCTTCCTGTGCCCATGACCCTCATTCCAAAAGCCACGTACTCATGACTGATAAGCTCCAGACATCCCCTTGCTATATCCATTAGTACTCAAGTGGAAGAGCTGCAGTATTAAGTAGCCCCAGGGTCAAACACACTTGGCAGCCCCTCCATAACATCCCTGATCAGAGATACTCAGAAGCAGCAACCCTCCTTAAGATAGCAGCTCAGATGGAGGCCTGTCCCCTGTAGGATACAGCCTCCACACTACTGTCAGGTGCTGCTGCTGCTGCCACCAATGGGTGCTGATCTGATATTTCGTTGTATACAGAGCTTCCAGTCATGTGTCTTCTTCCAGTGCACTGAACCTATTTCACAATGGCACATCTGCTTGAGAAACTGGAAGTCTTTCTCCTGGTGCCAGAAGCCTTCACCACTATGGGAGCATCCACTTCCCAACCTGATACGCAGAGACTGTTCCTGCCCCTCCTTCAATATACCTGGAAGTTTCAGGTTCTTGAACCTGTAGAGTCTTGCTTTTTTTGTTATTTCTGATGCTGTACAAGCTGCTGACCCTCATCCACTGCTCCTTTGCTTGGTGACATTTTCTAGCACTGCACACCTTTTAGGGGCAGGGATGTAGTTTTCTTCTGGCCCAGTGGTTGCCCCCAGGCATCTCTGGAACTGAAGAGCTGCAATCTCCTCCAGGAATTTGGCCCAAGTTAAGGCCTCTGATGAGCCAAATGTAGCTGTGCCAGTAGCAGCCATCATGCTCTGTGGCACTTATTCACCAAGCTGGTCAAATTCAGCAATCCAGCAGAAAAAGCTGAAAACAAAAAGCCAATCTTGACTGTTTAGCTTGCTAAACAAGCCTAGGAAAGACTGCAGCCAAGACCAGAGCAATGCACCATCATGAATGGGATCCGAACGCGCTCCTTCCAAAAGCAAGCTGTTGACCATACCAGTTTTACTGCAACTGAAGCTCTATTTACTCCCTAGTGCTGCAAAACCAGCTACTGCTGTTAACTCAGCCACTCAGAGATAAAAGATTCATAATCTGTGTGAATCAGGCCATTTTTGAGACAAACCACATTGGAGTTTGTGAAAGTTAAGCCTGTTTATTGCACTTTGTTTACAAGACTAAAGGACAGAATACTAGATTAGGCAGAACACTTATATTCTGGTATGGCAATGTTCTAATACAATGAGAGTTTACAGGAGAAGTTACTGTTTCAAAATGTAAGTTCTCCCAAGCACTAAATTCTGCAAGGGAAGGAATAAACAATTACCATACTAGCTGTTAAAATAGTAACATAGTAAAAAAAACACAAACAACCACCTTCAGCATAGAGAAATTACATCCTAGTGCTGTTAAGTCAAATAACTAGACAAGTGTTACCATTATGAGCTGTATTTCATTAATAGGAATCAGAGTAATGAACTTTCTCTTGCATTGAGAGATTAATCCTTAACAATTATAAAAATCCGTGTTCTTACACTACAGACAGCGTCAGCAGGAACCTATATTTTTTTTTGTCCAAAGAGCCTTAATACTGTTACACAATCCCTTTTTATATAAACAAAGTTTGATATGCATCTAAATTAATTCATAAGGTTACTACACAGTTTGAAGAGTTTGGTTTTTAACTAGTCTTACAACATAAGCAACTGGATTATTGTAGGACCATGCTTGACACTCAGCCAAGCTTTCTGCAAAAGTCCCTCAGAGTTCAAGCTGATCCAACACACGAATGGCTCCTTGTCCCCACCCTTGTGCCAGTTCACTAACAAGACAAGAAGATTCATCAGCAAAGTTCAACAGGTCAGGTGACTAATACTACCTAATCATCTGGTTAGCAAGCCGACAACTGGCACAAGTTAAGCAGCAGGAGAATACTGCTAGAAGCATAAAGAGGACAGAATGAAACTGCCTTTTTCAGAGAGATCTTGTTAGATTACCTCAGGCAGCTCATTTGGGCTCTACCCTAATTATAAACAGCTAGCATATGCCAAATTTTCCCTCTCACCAAGCACCAGTCCTCATACTGATTCCAAGGTTCACACAAGTTAACTGGTTCCTACTCATCTGTACTTGGCATATAGCTGACTTTGTGCAAAGCCACAATGTTTCAAGACCAGTTAACATCCAGTTAAGATTGTGAACCCTTGCTGCTTCAGCTGTTACTCAGTACAAGCTTTTTCCACAGGTGCACCACTTTTACCTGCCGAGTTTAAGAGAATTCTTCCCTTTTGAATCAAGCCACAATTTCTGCATAGAGAGAAGTGTGTATTCTCTCCGGCCTTCTCCAGAACAAACTAAATTAACAAGAGATCAAGACGTTAAAGTGGACAATCAGGTTTATGATACTTCAGTAGGATAGTATGTAAAATGCTTGCACTGTCAATAAGTATAACATTATATAAACAATTGTTATAGGGTGGTCAGGGTTGAAATCAAAGTATAGGAATTCAGCCACAGGAGTCAAGATAGGAAGGTTAAGTGTACATCCTAGAGGCATAATTTAAAATTAAAGCTAACTGAAGAGCTATTAGTCAAGCAGTTGCCTGTGGAAGCTTTTTTTGGCACTGTTAGTCTACTGTATGTTTCCTACTAGAAAGCTGAGGGTTGGTTTTTTTTTTTCTGTTACATACAATACCTTAAAAAATAATTATCAGCAAAAGGTGCAGAGTTGTTACAATATACCTTGGTTATATGAGATAATCTAACCAAACAACAAGCACACTTAAAGCTGGTATTGGAGGAAAGTAAATTTAGTCAGGACCAGCTCTTAGAAAGCAGTCTGGAATATTGTAGGTTCATTCTCAAGGTAGTTCTCCAGCAAAATCACCACCCAGTTTAACGTATCCAAATGAAATATACTGTGAGGAAATGAACTTTCTGGCATTAAAAAGGCACATTACTGCCAAATTCTCTCCTTTTTTTATTTTTCAATTCAAGTAGTGCTAACTGCCAAAACAAACGAAATCACAAATGTAGATAAGACAATCTTGGGTATTTGTAGCAAGTAATAATGAAATTAATTATACACAAATATAATGAATTAAGACCCACAGGACCTACCCTGCTGATATACAGGTCTTGTTGCAGATGTGCAAAAGCCAGTTAGTACTGCGCCTGTGATTCATTATGCTACTCGCCTAGACAGACGGTCTTCTACTCCAGTCAACATAATTCTGGTCAGAATTATTTTCCTTAATATTTACCATATTTTGTATTTTGCTTAACTCCACCAGTATGCTATATAAGCTGGACAGAAGGCAATAATGCAACAGTTCAAATGACAAAGTAGTTCCGTCACTGTTTTTACAAATCTAGTCACTTTGATAATTTGTATGGTCTTCCTCACACTTTAGATGTACAAGTAAGAGCAACAGCAAACAATCTGTTTAGTCAGCTAAGAGGCTTCCAAGAGGCATATTCATACAGTAGTTCTCTATCAAATTGCCTCCTGAACTCTGCTAAAAGAGGTACTGCTGAAAACTGACAACTTCATCTGTATGCATAGTGCTACTGATCTGCTACCACACAAGGACTGGTTGATTCTCTCACAAGTGAAGAAATCCAGGTACAGCCAAAACATAAGAATGTCTGGCTCTACATATACCAGGGAGAATAAATTACATGGAAGAAGCTGGCTATTTAAAACCAAAAACACACACCCTCATCCTCATCCCACCCCCCCCCCCCCCCCCAAAAAAAAAACACACCCAAAAAACAAACAAAAAAAACACCAAACACCAAAAAACACACAAGCCACCAAAACCCAACACCAAAGCAACAACAAGACAACAACAACAAAAAAACCAAAAACCCAAACCCACAAACAACAACAATAAAGGACAAACAAAAAAACCAACCCCAAACAACACACAACCCATTGAGTTCAGTACAGTAAGCAGATAAACTTAGGGCTGACAATGTTTTGTTCTTTAAGTAATGGGATCAAGCCTTCAGGACTTGCCCTTACCAGTTTTAAAAAGTAGCAAGTTAGCTACTCCGAATGGAGAACAGAGCAACAGAAATACTACTTGCACTGCAGACAGACTCAATAGCTATTGTACCAATCTAACCAAAAGGGTGGTTCTACAAGAGGAAGACAAAATACTGAAAAGTACTATTTTTAATTACTCTTAAATCCACAAATCAAGAATGGATAAACTTCTTGGCTTATACTTCCTGAGACAAAAGTTGATATTTAAAACCAAAACAGTACAAAGAAACTTGCCTGGTAGTTGAAGTAAATACTGGTATGGCTCTAGGATTCTTTTAGATGTTTCATCCATTCCATCCATTTCTTTATCTCATAAGAGGTAGTCCACTGTTAAAGAAAGTATTATTAACACTATTTAGGTCAAAAATTAGGGAAGTAAAAAACAGATGCATACAATTAATAAAAAGTCAGCTTACTTTAAGGTTAGGTGCAAATACTCCAATTCTGAACATGACACATTCAGTTAATACTACCTTCACTACATTAAGTTTTTCGCATGTCATTCAGAAAAGGAACAAGCACGTATTAAATAACTTTTGAAAAAATTATTCAATAATAGTTTAAACCAACTCTGGACTTTCTTTGCTCTTTTACACATACTGGAACGCTTAGATGATAGAGAAGCAGTTAGGATATTAGCATACAAAACAATGAAGCTCGACTGGAAGTCTTTAGAGAAGACACTCAGCACATACAAAACCTGGTATAACTAATCTGATTAGATGTCCCAAAACACTTTCCTCATACAAAAGTGAAGATGCACAAGAGCAAAAAATATACCTTGCATCAATGCAACCTAAACAAGCTTAACACTAGCTTCATCCTTCTGATAGAGTTCTTCAATCTTATTTTAAAAGGCAGAGCAGGAATATACCATTTTCTTGCCTCTGCTTAAGCACACAGACATCTTTACACACTTCTCCATATACTATATACATCATAGACTTATGACAAACCTCATAGTATCCATTCCCTACATAGCTCAACGATTTTTTTATTGATTATGTTTCACTTCACATACCTTTGGTCATCTATATCTGCATTTTTTTCAGACTGTTTTTTGTAATAGATTTTCTGTCCTTTCACCTCTAGCCTTCCTTGCTGCACTGCAGATGCAGCAGCTCAAAACAATTCTAATGCCATTTTAAGACAGGAACTGCAGCAGTAGCATGAAGTCTCATGCTACTTCAGCATCATTTCTCAGTGACTTGCTAGCACCCTGGAAAGGATGTACTCTTGCCCCTGGAGCAACTGAGTAGTTATATAAATTATCCATAAAAATAACTTCTAAAGCAATATTTATAAGTACAGACTGATACATTTTTAATGTAGATACACTAAGGGGAGTGGTTAACATGAGTGGAATAAACTATGTCCCACAGTTGCTCAAAATAATGAAGCAATATTTTCCCATCAAAAACAAAAAAAAGATCAGCAGTAGGATCACTGCTTCTTAAGCTAGCTAAACAAACTGGTATTTCCCAATATTCATGATCTTTCCCTTTCAGTACAGCTCACCTACTCCCATTCCCACCTTCCACACCCACAAATATTTATAGTGGTCCAAACTTGGGAACTGATCTGCATTAATAACTATTTTCAAAGCTTAGGTTTGGATCAATTCCTTTATTTGCTTCACTGTATATATTAATCAAATATATCAGCACTTCAGGGGCAAGAAAAGCTATTTAAGAAATGATTACCAGCAGAATGCTCTTAAGACTGCACCTTCTGGGAAAGTTTGGCATAGTTTCTTAGCAGCTATCACCTTTCCATCCTATCCCATGGTGTGCCAGCACAACAAACAGTCATGCCACACCGTAATCCAAATCAGATTTGACAGCCTCAGCTCCCTTATTTTCTTTTCAGCTTGTTGGTATAACTGAAGGGACAGGAACTGCTTCTAATATAGCACTGCCACTGAGAGTCAGCTGTCAATCTGCACCCTTACATAAGTCTCAAAGGACTTCAGTGAGGAAGTGAAATAAAGATTATCACAGTCCACCTCCAGATGTTTTAAGCAGAAAGAAGCTGGTAGAGATGGATATAAGGAGTCACTATCAACTTAACAACTCTCTTGCAACTATTATTTGTCAAAAAGCCACACAGATGGTTTAGAATTGGAGGTACCTAGCTACCCAACAGAGCTGGGAAGACATCTGGGGGCTGGAATTGCTTCCCTGTAAAAGTTTCTGCTTAAAAGTAAATGTTATAGTTCTTCCTCTCCTCTCAGGGAATTAGGAGGTTTCTTGTCTGCTTGTAGGACACTAAGAGTCTCCAACTACATTGAAATTTGCTAGTACTACACAGCATCAAAATAAATCTTCGCATGTCTTGGCAAAAAACTAATAGGAGGCTACCTGAAATGCTGCTTGTCAGCAGAAAATTAGTCAGGCACTTCTCCCAAAAGTGCCAAGATTTTTTTTTAAATTTTAATAAAAGGGAGGGAAAATGCTCTAACAGGCAAAGCATGGATGGTAACTTAGTTTAAATCACTGTAGTTAAACTGTTCCAGACTGCTGTGCTACCTTTAAATTAAGTGACAGGTAACCTCCAATAGGGAAAAGAGAAACAGTTTGATTATTCAGGCAGCTACACATATAATACATGCACCAAAACAAGAACAGCAAGCGGAAGTTCCCCAAAGCTTATACAAAGAAAGGGGCACTTGATAAAGAAATATGTAAATGAAGCTGCTTCTAAAGGCCCATAAGGAAGAATACCATCATATAAGACTTGTAATTTTACTGCTCTTTGCATGAAGCTATCACATTTGACACACTTGGGAAATACTTGATATTAAGTGTTTCCTACCCAAGTGACTGTCCAGTTTACTACAGAAGTCACACAACTGCAGAAAGTCTTCTCAATGAGGACATTTAAAGACAAGATCTCAGTCAGCACCACCTAATAAAAAGTAACATTGCCAGGAGTTAATAAATTAAAGGGAATGCAAAGCCTTTTGTTACTGAAAGTGCAAGAATTCATTACAAGTATGCTTATTCAAAAGATTAAAGCAGTTAAGGCCATTTTGCCTTTTAAACCAGTAAAAATTCAATTAATGCATGACTAAGTTATTTTTCCAGTTATTTCTCAGTATTCCCACAAAAGCATACAGAACAGCTGTTATGGGCACAGTCCACACAATCACAACAGAGAGCCTGCAGAACTGTCTTTTACATTGCAAGTCTTCTCTCTAATAATCTCTTTGAAAACACACAAGACAGTAGGATAAGATGGCAACATGAGCTTCCATAAACTGGAACTACTCTAAAAAAATATACCTGAGGTTATGATCTATGTCTAGGAGCTTTCTATAGAGGATGCAAGTAATATTAGTTGTAGGTTGCATATCAAGAAAAGTCTTCCCTTTGGAGCTTCGTAAAACAGCTTCTCACCTCATCCCTTCCATCTCATTCTACAGAATATTCTCCTGCTCCTCCAAATTAGGGGAACATGATCACCAAAATAGTCTAGGTTCAATATACAGACAGTGTTTTAAAAAGCATCATAATCATCTCAGTGGCTCAAATCACAGCACAGTTACACAGAGAACAAAAGATAACCACCAATGGAGGAGAGAGCTCTAGTGCAAAAGAACGATGCAGAAAGTTTTCAAATTGGCTCTATCACAGAACTTAGCACAATGAGACACTGATGTCATCGTAATCAGTGGGGGGGGGGGGGGAAAGGGCCCAAATACGAGGAGATAGAAATGAAAAGGTCTGTTTCAGAAAGAATACACAGAAACTGTTGTGAATGTGTATTGTTTCAAAAGGGCTATCAGAGCTCCTAATCCAAATATAATTTGGACAAGATAGTTGTCACCCTAGTTCACATCCTCATTCTAATTAGCACAGTCCTCTCTATAACCCCTCCGAGGCTGATGCCGAACAAACCCTTGTATTCAACTTCAGGGTAGTTAACTTCCCACAGATGGAAGGATAGTGACACACTTCCCACGAGGATGCAGCTAAGGAAACAAGCAGCTTTTCATAGCTGCAATTTCAACGCTAACAACAGGACAGCAAGAACATACTGTTGCTGGAATTGTTCTTCGCTTTTAATACGATTTCCAGATATAATGGAGCACACACGCTACAGAAGCCAGGCAACAATACCTGGGCTGTCAGTCCCTGCACTACGCTGTGACAGCAGGCAGGCAGGATTTTCAGGCTGCAGGCTGACTCAAAGACAGAAACTGACTACTTCTGAATCGCTTCTCAAGTTAAAACTCAAATTTCACGAAGAACGCTAAGCTGTTACTCTGCTTGCAGATGCCTAACCCCCTCCCAAAACATCATAGTCAAACCAAAGGAAATAGGGTTTGTTTTCCTGAGTTCAACTTAAGAGATGTAAACGCGACGGAGGCAGCAGAGCTTCCCTAGGTGCTTTCACAACTCAAAGGCAAGCAGTCCAGCCTCACCAGCGCCATTTTAGAGAAAGCGAGACCGAGAGCCGAAGACTCCTCGCTTCCCCTACCCGTCGTCCACCCCCATTTTCTGATCAGCGCTGTCGGCAGCCGGGCTCAGCCGCCGGGGAAGGAAGCACCGCCCGCCGCCAGCGCGGCGCAGCCCCGGCCCCCGAACGCTCCATCAGCCCGCCCCGGCGACAACACCGCTGCCCGCCGGCACCGCCCAGCACTAACGGCGGCCGCCGGCTCCGGCCCCCTTCCCGGCCCCCTTCCGGGCAGCCCGCCAGCCCCTCCTGGGCGGGGCGGCCGCGGGACCCGCTCTCGCCGCAGCTGGGCTCACCCTCGCCGCCCGACCCCGCACAGAGGGGAAGGACCGGCTCCTCGGAGGCACGCGTCTCTCTCCCCCGCCCAGACTCCGCACTGGGCGGCGGCAGCGCCTCCCACCACCAACGGCCGGCTAACGGACAGGCGGCACGGGGCAGCCCCACGCGCCCAGCCTCAGCGCAGGCAGCCGCTGCTCACCTCACCTCCGCCGCCAGCCGGAGCTGCGCCCCGCTACCCCGAACAGCCTTCGCTCCACGAGTGGCAACTGCGCCGGCGAAGACGGCAGCGACACTGAGCGAAAAAAAAAGCACCGCCCCCTTCCGCTCCGCCAGGCGCCACCTTCCCCTCTTGAGGGAAAATGCGCCACCAGCACCCCACCGCGCAGGCGCCAGCCTGGCCCCCTCGGCTCATTAGCATTCGGCGATGGTCCCGGCCCCTCGCGGCGGCCGCGCGCGGTGCACCCTGGGAGATGTAGTCCGCTCGCCGCGCCGAGCCGCTTCTCTGGTCCATAGGAGCAGCTAGCGAGAACAGCGTTACCCATGAGCCCCCTCGGCGCCGAGTCTCAGTTTCCATAGAAGTGGAAAAAAATGATGTCAGTATTTCCGATGCGACAGCCAATGAGGCAGAGGGAAGGGCGGGCTCTGCAGGCCGAGACCCAATGGAGGAGGCGGGGTGAGGGGCGTGTCCTGGCCCGTCCGTCAGTCAGTCAGTCAGTCGGTGTGGGAGGGGGAGGGGGACCGAGAGGCTCCGAGTCGAGCAGTCACCGCCGCTGCCGCCGGGTCTGTGCAGGACGGATCGGCTCCTCCGCACGCCGCGCGGAGCCGCCGCGAGCAGAGCCGTTGCTGGGGCGTTGAGCGAGGGCCGAGGCCGGCTGAGGGAGCCCAGAGCTGAGAGGAGGCTTCGCCCCGTTCCTTTCGCTCCCCCCCGCCTCCGGTCGGGGGAGTAGCGGGCGGGCGGGCGGGCGCCGCGGAACAAAGGTAACGGCGCTGAGCTGGAGAAGTAGCCCTCCAGCCCCGCCGTCGGCTGTGGGGAGGCGGCGCGGGCCCTCGGGGGGGCGCGGGGCCGGGCGGCGGCGGCCGGGCGTGCGTGCAGGAGGGAGGGGGGCGGTTGTTTTTCTCCTCGTAGCGAGACTGCGGCGGGACTCGCCGATCCTCCTTCTCCCCCGCCCCGAACACCCAGCGGCGGGGCGGGAGCGGGGGGGATCGGTGCCGTCTGCGTGCGGGAGGGACCCACGGCTTCTCCAGCCTCCTCCGCCGGGAGGGGACGGAGCCCCCTCCTCCACACACACGCTCCGTGTCCCCGCCGAGCAGGTCGGGCCCCTTTCTCCCCGCCCCCCTCCCTCGTCCCCGCTCCCTTCTTTTCTTCTTCTTCCTTTTCTTCCCCTCTGCCGCCTCCCGCCCTCCCTCCCCCCGCCGGGACCCGCTGCGCCGAGCCGGGGAGTTGCGGCTGTTGCTGCTGAAACTCCTGCCGCGGAGTCAGCGCTTTCCTTTATTTGAGGGGGGGCGGGGGAGGAGCCGCCGCGATCCGGAGCCGCAGCCCCTACAAAAGCGTGTGTGTGGGTTGGGGAGGGTCGAGGGGGCTGCTACCGACACCCCGCTCCTCCGCCGCGCACACAGGCACTCTTCCTCGTACAATGGAGGAAGAGCCTCCCTTCTTCTCTTCTCTCTCCGGCTCCCCGCGGTAAAGTGGGGAGTAAGGGGGTTCCCAGCACTGAGACTCCTGTGGGTCCCCTTCTGCCGCCTGGAGGAGGCGAAGCACCCCGGGGAGACAGCCGGGGACGCCTCCCCCCCCGCCCCGCGGCAGCAGGGGAGGCTGGGGGTGGGTTGTTGTTGTGGCAAGTTTCTCCTCCTCTGACAGAAATGGCGTCAGTGGCAGCGAGTGTAGGAGAAGCCGCGGTGTGTGGGAGCTGGAGGCGAAGCAGCGGCCGGGGAAAGAGGGGAGGGGGTTAACCGGGCAGAAAGAGGGGATCCAGGGAAAGAAAGGGGGAGTTTCGGGAGGAGCCCGGCGCCCCCACCCCGATCCCTGCCTCCCCTCCCCCCGCCCGGTGCGAGCGGCTGGTGCGGTGCCTTAGCGCTTTGTTTTAAATTCCAGGTCCAGCCTCGGCCGCTCAGCCCCTATCGAGGCTTTTACCGCAGCCTGAGCTCATCATGAAGGTAAAACGCTCGCTTGTGTGCCTGGGAAGGGAAAGAAGGGAGGGTTGTATGAAGAAATGCTGTCCTATCTGTCAGTCCATCTGTCCCGACCCCGGTGCGAGGCTCGGTGCTGGTGCAGATCCAGACTGCGGGCTACTGAGCCCCCACTGCTGTGTTTTGGTGCCTTAGCTCGTTTGCTGACGATGGGGCAGGCTTTGCTCCGCTGCGTTATGCTGGGGGAAACTGTTAAGTTCGCTGAGCAGGGGGTTGTTCTCCTTCAAAAACATTGTTTGTAGGAGAATAAGGACATGGCTGCCTGGGCTGAGATTGCTTCATGGAGGAGCAGGGGACAGTCACCCCGCTTTTGAGAAAGTAAATGCTGGCTGTACAACCGTGTTTACTTGAATAGAGGGTAAATGGTAAATTTACTTACTTTCTGTTCGTTAAGAGGAGTTTTGTTGAATGAACAATCTTGATACGATCAGGGAGGGTGTACATAAGAGATTCTCTGCAGTGAAATGATTGCTGTAAGCTGCAGAAAGATTTTCAAACAGGTTCTAGTTTTCTTCTCAGTGCTGTGTAGTGTTCACAGAGCTCATTGTCGCTCACTTTTCTTCTCATAGGCCTTTCTAAACTATTTTTTCAAAATATTGTGCAAGTTTTCTAGAAAAAAAATTGTATCGGTGGAATAGAATGGTTTCTTCTGTGTGTGGTAAAGATCCGTGTACCTAAAAGTAGTTTTTAACAACCAGCTTTCGTAGGTTTTTTTTTTACCATTTTGCTGATGATGCCTTGCTCAAAGTACTGTTTCTGTTGCCATGACCTCAATGTAATTTAGCTCCCGGTCTTGCTGAGCTGCAGTAAATCTCATTTCAAAATACTATAAATCTTATAAAAATAATTGTTGCAAACCTGTGATACATCATCTCTTTGGTATTTATTATTAAAAAAGAGCAGTCTGTATGTGGGGTCTTGTACTATCAGAGTTGTACCTACTGTCTGTGAGTATTATGTAAAATGTGTACTTAGTCCTATATTTACTGCTGGAAATGGTAAATGACATGGTCTGTTTTAATTTCTAGATTGATCTGAGTTGCTGAGCACCAAACTACGTCTTTTTGTATAGCTGTTAAAGGTTTTGCATGTTTTTTTTACTTTGGTGACTTAATGACAGTATCTTTTCAAATATCATGTTTTAATTGTCCTCCTTATGATCTTTCTTTAATAAGTGTTAAGATCTAAAGGACTGCACTGTCTTCATCATTAAAAGTAAACTATTTATGAATTTGCAACAACAGGCTGTTGAAGCAGTATGATGCAGAGCTTTCCAATTGTGGCTCATTGCCTGGTGGGGATGCAGGAGATGGAAGGAAGAGAAATAAGAGGCAGTATAGGGATCTTTTTTCCCCCAAAAGAAAAAACACTTATTTAAATGACAGCTAAATTTACATACATTTCTAATATTCTTTTTCCATGTAAACAAATCTTACAGTTACCATAGAGATTAGGTTCAGATACTGTGGTTATAGAGCTATATAAATATGTAGATAGACAGTTGGGAGGATAAGGGGATTGGATCACAAGTGGAATGCAAAGTGTTTTGTGAAATAGTGACAGAGACACACTTCAGGCTGAATTGAGCATATAACCAATACTTAAAGTAGTGAACACAGAAACCTGTTAACAGAGCCACATTTTTAAAAAGCTCCCAGTTTACTTATTCTTCAGTAAGGTTTGTACTATTGTTGCATTTTTATTCATTTACAAAATCTGGATTAATTCTGCTAGGGTGTTCAAATGCTAAGTTTAAGTCTGCAGTTTTTTCAATTTGTGTGTGTGTGTGGTGCTAAACTTACATATGCCTGATACAACTCCCAGTACTTTATTTACTATGCCCTGTAATGTTAAGTGAGGTTAATCTATAAGTCATTACATTGAAGCTTTAGTTGTCACAGTGAAACTTTTAACAGAATTGTAGCTCAACAGAAATTTCTAAGATTCAATAGTCTAACCAAGACTGTTTAGTAAGATTTGAGGAGTAATGCAGTGCATCAGTCTTTCTGCCTGGCTTAAATTTCTAATTTATTTTGTAAGCTTACAAGGATACAAGTGAGTCCAATAAGCAGTAAGGGAGAGTGCTTAAGAGAAATATTAGCTTTCTGTTCGTATCACCACAAGGTAACATTAACAATACTAGATCAAGGCACCATTTAAATATTACTATATATTTGTGTGCATTTATTTTGTGTGTGCCTCAAGGACACTTCATCATGTAAAGGATTTAATGCTTTAAGGCCTAGGCTTACTTTGTGTCTGCTGACTGCAGACTTGCTGCTGATGGCATGATTGAGACCTCTGTTTTGATTTATGCCTTGGTCATTCTTTAGGTGTGGAGGGTTGTGTATTCCAGTGCATGGAACATTAGAACTGGATTCCTTGTCAGTATCTTTGTCTCTTTGGGTGAATTTGAACAACTTATTTAGCTTTACTGAGTCACTTTTCCCCTCTGTGTAGTATGGATAGAATGTTTGTCATTCTTTGTAAAGCACAGTGGGGTATATTTAGGAAGAATGCCAAGTCTTACTGATAGAAAGCTGTAAGTCACTCATGCTCTTGCATTTTGGAACACTCGGAGACGAGAGGTGTGCTGCCTGCTAAGAGATTACCACCTCCAGATCTGTTGGCATAATTGTTTTCCCTGCAATAACCCAACTTAATCCAAGTAAGTAAAGTCCCTTGTATAAACTAGTAACTTTAGCCTATTAAGTAGTTCTGTGGACTGCAAAGACCACTTGAAGGCAGTCTTGAAATACCTTGAAATGTCTTACAAGAAGTATTCAAGTCTTGTCATAATTGTGCTCATTATTGTGATGTTCTACTAAATCAGGCTTTCTCCCGTGTTGAATGACCTCTGATAGTAGTTAGTACAGTTGTATAGATAATGGCTAGGACAATTCGTATGTTGTAGTTGTAGTGAAGCTTTTTTTTTTTTTTTTTACATTTAGGCATATTCTGCAGACGTTCTTTTCACATTCACATGCTTTGGAAGCATGTCGATTCTGTTTGATTATTTAAAAACTAATTGCATGCCATCAAATTACTACCTGCTAAGTAGGTAGCAATATATGTAAAAACATTATTATAGTTTGTTTTTATTTTTCCCCCAAAGTCAGGAAGTAAATTCCAGGAAAGCAGAGTCTCTGCTTTTAAAGTAAGAAATAATACAAGCTCAGTTTCACCAATTATTTGTACTAAGAACTATTGTAAATGCTCCTGAGATTATTAATATGTATTGCAGCATTTGTTCAATATTTAAATATGTGAATTAGGGTAATATACCCACTGTAGTTAAAAAGTTCACTGCTGACTGGAGATAAAAATAGTGGATGCATGTCCCAGAAGCTAGAGCAATGCACTGTGAATTAAGTGATCTGACATGATTGTTTAAGTGTCTTGATGCTATTTGCATGTTAATGTTTTTCAGTCTGTGAAATATGAAATATTTAATGGTTGCAGATATTTCTATTTGGTAGCCCTAGATGTTCCTGAGCGCTTGCTCAAAGCCACCACACTAACAAATAAGGGAAGTTGGATGTACAGTTCATGGTGGATTGTTCTGTTTTGTTGTTAATTCATCCTGAATTTACTTTTTGGTTTCAGTAGTTTTTTTTCTTGTGACCTCTTCAGCTATCCACAGAGATCACTTGTGCACACTGGTGCTGTAACTGCTTTCCCTTAAAGCCAGTCAGTCTGTTGCTCATGTTTTCTGCCAGTATGGGAGGAGACAAAAATGAAATATCTAGTAAACTTTTCAGTCACTAATTACTGACTTTGAGCACAAGTCAGCTGAAAGTCCTGTTGCTCTTATGCAGGCTGGAAACCAGTCATGGAATGTAGTGACCTTTCACTTTCTGGTTAACTATTTGAATTACAGCAGAAATGGAGATTTATAGAGGAAGAGTACCATTAGAGTAGTTTTTGTGCTGGATGTAGGAGAACAGGTAAGTCTTAAGATGTGGGTTTTCCCTGTCATTTGTTTTTGCATTATGTAAAATTATTTTCTTAAATTCTGTCCTGGTGTTGCAGTTTGATCAGAGGCAGTTATTGACTTCCTCATGCTTGCATAATTATGTAGAAAGGAAAGCAAACACCACTTGCACCAAGCAATTACAAGTCATGTTGGAATAATCTATGTTATTTTGGAATTGGTTATTTGCACTATTGAAATGCCCACCTTAGTATATTTTACAGTGACTAAACAACATGGAAGTCTTGAACTCAAATCTGCATGTTCAGTATGTGACTGTTCAGTAGTTGAGTGTGTTGATAAGAACTCATAGTTAATTAGACCACCTAGTGGAAAAAAGGCTGTATTAGACTGAGAAGACTAAAGTTGTAATAAACTATGAGCATTAGAAAAGTTAAAGTTGCCTGTATTATCTTCAAAGTTGGTGAAGGATTTTTGGATCAACACTCTCATAGCAGCATGACTGTTGTATCAAGATACTGTCTAAGAAAAATGTTAGTAGACAGAATAATATATGTATCTTCACTAGAACACTTTGAGATAGTTATTCAGTTCACTTTGTAATCTGAAACAAGTACACATGTCGTGCAGAAGCATGCTGTGATGCACATTGTGTGCCTATCTTTTCAAATAAATTCTGTATTGTAGCTGAGAAGTCTTTCAAAACAAAATGCAATGTTTTTGAGGTATCAAGCTTTATAATCAATGTTAAATACTTAACCTGTGTGCTTTGTTGGTCATGTGAACTAAAAAGGGCTAACTTCGAGAAAGGAGGAAGTGATACTGTTGTTGCAGACTGGTTTCAAATTTTTGTTTAAATCATACAGATACACACTTTTTTTTTTCCTTACAAATATATGCTTTTATAATAGGCTGAAGGAAAAAAAAACCACAGAGATGTTGATATTTCCTTGTTTGAAAAAGGTAACAAATTTTCTATAAAAACATAGACCTGAAGTTTATTTGGCACCCTAATGTGATAGAACCAAATGCTAGGTTATTTATTGGTTCATCCTTACTTGAAAGTAGTCAACCTGTTGTGAGATGCAATAGTAGGTCCTCTGCAGTTCTATAATAGGTGCTTCAGCTCTTTTTACAGGAATATAGGAATCTGAATAAACATGGATCATGAACTGTTTTTGCTTTAAATATGGTTCAGGTCACAGTTGAGAAATGTTGGTAAGTCAGGGCTTGTATGGCTGCTTGCTTTTTAGTTGGCATGCTTCAATAACAAATATTTATTTTCTGCCTTTCCTATTTAGCACTTCAGTGTTGTCCTGGAAGTTATTGTGTTTACTGTCAGTCACTGGTTATTTGCTTGTGTGTGCATGGAGTGGATTTTTAAAGACTTCTGGAAGATTTCAGAAGGCCTCTAGGGAACTAAGGAAAATAGTTTAGCCCTGTGTGTAAACTAAATGGTAGTAATTTAATGAGTGTTTTAATAATTTTTTAACAAGTTTTGATGGAGTGTCATAAATCTGGGTGGTTGGTTGTGTTTGTTTGTTTGTTTGCTTTTGCTAACATGGGGTGACCAGATGAGAGAGGGAATTTGAGTACGTAGGAGACAGCAAGCCACTTTGGTATTCTGTACTTGACAAGACATCTATTTTCTTTCTGAAGATTAGTTTGAACCAGGGAAGAAATTCAATAAAGAACTATTGTGCTTTGCTTTTTTTTTTTTTTTTTCCCCCTTGGAAGGCAGCATATAAAGCAGTCATGACCTGTTTAGCAAGAAGTGTTTGTAAGCAAGCTCTGAGAAGGCAGCTCTGTGAGACTGTCAGAGCAGGGTGGTGGAGGGTGTTGTTGAGATACATGTAGAAAACTAGGACTGAGGTGACCCACCTGCATTATGTGCGACCACTGTGTGGCAGTGACTTCCTGAGTAAGTGTATATTAATTAATTGAATGTTGAGTACTGTTCTGGGGTTTCCTGAACCCGTGAAGAAGATTCTGCTTATGAGCTAAGCAGAAATGTTGTGGTAGGTAACTATGAGAGATCATTTTGGTTACTGTGAGCAAAAGCAGCAGTCATCTCCAGTTAACCTGGAGTTAGTTGTTCCACTTGCTGTTGTCTGTGAGTCTGTGTGCTCTGGAGTGAAGAGGGTAGTCAGTATGTCAAAGAAAAGACCTTTAAGCATCCAGAACGCCCCAATTATGTAGTCTTTGATGATGGCTTTGTCAGACCACCGTAAGGAATATGCTATTTAGAAACAGCATTCTTCAGTTGTCCTTTAAGCCAAGTGTTACACAGCAGGTTACCTAGGTTGGACTAACTGGTGAATTATAGTGCTCTTGTGAAGAAGAGTGAGTTTGCTATTTTTCTCATTGTTTAATCTGTTGGCTTGTGCCCTAACAACCTACAGCAAAGGATTTGGTTTCATAAGTAGTTTGTGTAATTAAGTTTGTATGGTCATGGAAGAATATAGTTTTTTGTCCTTCTTCCACTCCTGACTGTTTAGTCTTCTTGTCTTCTGTGCCAGCAATCCCTTTGTGTGATCCCAGGGTGGACTGAATCAAACTGAAATTAACAACAATCATATATATATACTCTTAAATTGCAGCCAGTCACTGACCTGGCCAATTCCCACCATTGAGACGGAGGAAGGAAGGAGGGGAAAGCAGAAGTGCACCGAGACTGGTTTGGATTGGTTTAAACTGCTTATGAACACACCTTCTTCCCCATCCTTCTGCAGTTTGCAGTCATTAGGCTAAACATGTTGTAAACCGTCTACATGTGAAATTGCCATAGAGTTTTTTCTAGGCTTGCTCACTGACTAGAACACTACTTTTCTACAGGTTCAAAGTCCGTGTTTTCTAGAAGGTGTTAGGCAAAATGATTAAATGGAATTGATTATGTATCTTGAAGGTGACAAATAAAATTTAATTTTTTGTTATGATACACATTGATTTCAAGTTCAAAAGATTGAGAGGTTTTAAAGAAGATATACTATCAGTCACAAGTATTTGTAAGGAGGCCAACATACACTTTGCTTCCCTCATTCCCCCAAGTTCTTATTCAATACTTAGAATACTACTAAGAATAATAGTGTCTTTTCCCTGCTGAACTAGAGAAACAGTTGGTATTATAGTTTTCTGCAGAGAAAATATTTATAAATATTAGGTTCCTATCCTGTAAAGGCTGCAGTCTTCATGTAACTAGTATTTATGTTAATACATTCTGTCAACAGGTATTTTTACCATTGGGTGGAAGAATTAAGCAATTATGCCACCCTTATTCCAAATGAAAACAGTTGCAAACAATAATTTGTGGAGAAATGACATCACTCTTTATTTTGATAAGGAAATCAAAGGGAAAAGAAGTCAAGCTTTTGATTCTTTTTATGTTAAGAAGGCCCATATATTTACAGGTAGATTAGTGGAGACCCAGTGACAGTCAGGAGTTATTTCAGTTAGAGATGGCAGATAAGGTGTATAACACTTCCCGCCATTTACCAGAAAAACTCGGATGACATTTTTTATCTTTCCGAGAACTGGGATTTTTACTGAGCTTTTATCTGGGGTCCTTTCCCTTTTTCCTCTTTGTCCTTCGAAATAATTACTTTTAATTGTTTACACTGTCCTTTTAAGAGCAGGGAAATGGGATTTGACTTAAGCAAAATTCAGAACCAAGTGTATCTGATGCAAGGTTTCAGCTGGTAATAAATGTAATAGGAAGTAACTTTTTTGTGTTTGTTTTTTCACATTTTCTTATGATCTGAAAAAAGCGTTTCAGTTTGTGGCAGGGCAGCATGATCCACTGTGATACTGTTTTCTTTCCTCTCAACAGCAGATTGCAAGTGCTAAATCTCTTATTTGTACATTTAAATAGTCTGCTTCATATTTTATCAAAGATAGATGTAGAATATGTTGTTCTATGATCACAAAAAATGCTTTAAATTGGTTTATAATGGTAGAAAGTAGACTTTCTCATATCCTGCATATGTGTGTAAGTGAAATCTTTTTGTTAATGCTGTGACACTTCGGTTATTGTAACTTCTTTTCCTAGGAGAAATAGTAAAGGTTTGAGACATTTTGGAGATGGGTAAATGTTATACCAGCATTTCAGAATTCAGGATTTTCTAATGGAATATGTGATTTCACTTTTTAACTTCTTTTGCTACACTGCTTATTGAAAGATAGATGTTACTGTTTTTTGAAATGACTGTTACCTCAAATTAAATCACTAAACTTAGAAATAAAATAGCTATAATCCCAATCTTTGTGGTTCCATAAATATAAAAGCATTTTTGAAAGCATAGCAATAATTTTATGAATTTGCACTTTAATTTCTTTAGAAGGTTGTCATGCTAGATGTGCATCAAGGGAGACAGTGAAGTATTTTAGCATAAGTAAGACTTCACTATAGTTTGAAAATCTGAGTGTGATATATACCAATACCTTGCTGCCTGGAGCAGAGTCTATAACAGAGACAATAATTCAACTTCAGGTCGTTTCTGTTTTGTGAATGCAGATTTATTCTGAGGTGCTCTTCCAGAACTTCATAATGACAGTCCACGTATGTTTACTTATAAAATACGATTTGAGTAACTGTGCAGTGGTTTTGTCATCTTTGTGGAAGTTTCATGCCTATTTTCATCCAATGTTGGATGAAGCTTAAGGCTTACATTCATTCTTTTACTTACAGATTACTGGTGCAGTTTTTACATTGCTAAAAATCAAGTAGTACAAAAGATGATGTTACCTCATGATGGCCAGTATTGAATACATGGGCTGGAATCTGCAAGGAGTTGCACTTCAAGTATATCCTACTATTCTTGATCCATTCTGGAATTGTGCTGCTGAGGCTGCTGTTTTAACTGCGTTCCCTGGAATAATTTAACATTAAGTTCCAGAATGTGTTAGTATGTGGATTAGATGTCTGTCTATAGTAATTCAGTTTTTCTTTGTTTGTAATTCTTTGGCTGTTGAGCTAATATTCTGATTTCAGTTTACTTTGCCTGATGGTAGCCAAAATGTTTGGATTGATAAGTTAAACATATTTACCTGGATTTAAAAATGCCTTATTTCATACATTGACTTTTCTCTGTAATACAGAGTATATACTTAATCATGCAGGGTGATTTGGGGTTTTAAAGGCAAGTAAAGTGGATGAGTTGCTTTTGTTACATTCTGTATAGTAAGAAAAAAATCTCTTTTGATGACTGCATAATAATATTATATTGATGACAGAGCGATAGGTGTGTATCCCACATTACAACTCTTTTCACTGGTAATGTGCATGGCATTGGTAGCATCTAGATAGCAACTCAGGTGGTAGTACGTCAGTTTTAAACAAGTAGAATGTATTTATCTCTCTTCAGTAGTACTCATTTCAGTTCAGTAAAACTATACTTACTCTGTTTTGCATTAAAATAGAGAACAATCCTACCTGTTTCTGACTGGAATAACTTGTTGTGCAGCAGCACTTAATTGAACATTTGAAATGGTGTAATAAAATCTTAATTATGGTCTGACAATAAAAATCAAACATAGCATGTATTGTGTGGAATAAAAATCATTCATGATACTTTAGCTGGCCTGATCAAGTTTCTCTAGTTGTGTATATTGTATTTACTTAGTTGGAATTTTGAGGAAGCAAATCAGATTTTACAATCTTCATAGAAATATATTTAAGAAAAGGGGGAGAAAATGGTAAACTTCAGGTGCTTGATACCAGACATATCCAGATACAGTTGCAGAACTTTGCTATCTTGTTGCTGTAGCTGGATATCCTTACTACTATTGCTCAGAATTAAACTTGGGAAGGAAAAAAAATACACTGCAATACTTGAATGCTATCTGCAAATGGGACTGCCCTGTGTTTACAAGAAAACCCTTTAGTCCTAAAGGAACTGCAACATCTTCGCTTTTGACTGGCAGTTTCTCTTAATACAGTTTTTGTGCCCACTGAAACAACACGTACACAAATGAATATATGGGCACAAATCAGTTGCTTAGAAGGGTCAGTGTGAACTCCTGAGCTGGACATTCTGCTTCTGGCAGTGGTAATGCACAATATTTCCATGAAAACAAATATTACAGGGGGGTGATTAGTCATATGGTAGCATTGGAAGAGTAGGTTTATTCTTTAAACCATGTATTTCAGAATTTCTCTTCTGTTATTTTCTTCTGCTTAGGGAAAAAGTGTGGTTGATCCTAAAAATATAATTAATTAGGATTTCATTGACATATGTAGTTGATACTGGAACCTGCTGATTTGACAAAAACACTGGTATTTTATTGATAGGCATTGTGAGAATGCTGTGTTGTCTAGGGCACTGCAGAACTCTTCGGATGCCTCTAGTTGAACTTTTGAGAACAGAAGGAGGCTTCATGTCAAAATAACAGTAGACTTGTTGATGTATGGAAAACCATCAAGTAAAACTTTGCTAGACTTTTTCACTTTCATTTTAGTAATCCTAAATGTTACTTTTTGAAAAGAGGCTAAAAAAATGAAGGTTTTAGTATAAGAAGCTTAAAGACTTTTAAGAAAAAAATTGGGCTGTACAGAATAGCTTCAGCATGCTTGAAAGCAGTGAATCGAGTCTTGTATCATCTGTGCAACTTCAAAAATTTTACTTTCTGTTCTTTAATATATTGAAGAATTTTGTGGAATCAGAACAAGGATCTTTCCTTAAATAGCCACTCCCTGGAAATGGCTGCCATTAGTCACAGGCTAAGCCAGCTGAATATGTTTTGGAAACAGGTGCAGCAATGAGTAGCCAAAGAAACTGAAGCATTCTGGGAAGTTAAATTGGATAAAAGGTATGAAACAAGTAGTCTAGGTCATTTGATTCTGTAATTTTTGAAAGGTAACCTAGCTGCTTGTATATTGTTCTTATTCCCTATAGTGCTATGGTGACATTTTACTTTCTGTGTAGCAGGCATCTAAAATATGTTAAAACTATTAATGATTATGCAGCACTTGACAAATCTCCTATTAAACTCGTCTTTAACCTGGTTTTTTTGGTTTTTTTGTTTTTTTGTTTTTTTTTTTTTAATATCTGTGTTACTTTTAATGCTTGCATTCTTGGCTTGTTATGTGTATTTTCTGATGGAAAATTCTTGCAAGGGTTTTCAAATAGTAAAACTTAGTTGAACAGGAAAAGCTTGCATCTCTGCATTTAATTTTTTTTTTTTTTCTTCTCCAAAACCTCCTTTTACAAACCTAAAGCTTAAATACTGAACTCTTACGTTTAGATAGAGAAGAACTGTGGAATCAAGATGAATGCTGCAGTTGAAAGGGAGGAAAAAGAGAAATTACCAATTTTCTTGTATTACCCTTGCTACTGACCACACAGGAGTATTTGGTTAGTAGTGTTCTCAGAAAACGTGTTGAGATGGGAGAGGAGTTTGTATGTGTGCTTATATTTGTTAGATTTCTACAAGTTATGAATTATGTTCCTACAAGTCAGGAAGCTTGTAAAACTAGCTCATAGAAGAATATCCTTAAAAGAACACTTTAGTTTATATGAGGGGGAAAAAGCAAACAACCACCACCACCAAAACCCAACAAACAAAACCAAAAATGAAACAACAACAAAACAACAGTTGTGAACTTAAAATTTCAGTCATAACTTTTTTTTTCTTATCCATGTAAAATTGTACTGAGTTACATATGTCTTCATACTTACTCAGAAGATGTACTCCCGGTATTTTTATCTGTTAATCTGGGGAAGGTGGGATATGCAAATAAGTTGTATGTCTTTTCACAACTTGGAGAGTGGGAGGAGGAGTTACAATTTTCTGAACAGTTTAAATAACTGTCTGTCTGTCTGAAAGAAAAGTGCACTGGATAAAATAATTGTATACTTTTTTCTGGCAGAAGATTACATTAGTGGAAACAAAGTATATTCAATGGAATATTCTGCCACAGCAAGGCAGAATTTAGGCATCTCCTATAGTAGCTCAACCAGCAGTTGATTTGAGGTATGTGTTGCCTTGTGCTACGATTTGGGAAAGAAGCATTGCAATTTCTTTTGGGATAACTTCAGGTTCACTTAGTTACTTCATCTCTTGGGATTTTTTAGTGCAATGCTGTGCACAGGTAGCTGTGTCAATATGGAAGTAGTCCACTTGTCAGAGTACAAAGCTCAGCGTGAGTTATAATTTACCATGTTATTTTTTTCAGGTAAATTACTCACTGTACTAATTTCTTTGCTGCCCTAGCTATGCAGTGTCCAGCTTATTTGAGGCATCAGTGTTCTTCAAAGATGTGGATATATTGTTTGTCAACAATGGCCCAATAGGTGCTGGTGAGAAAACACCACTAGATTTAACAGAAAGTAATGTTCCTCCCTTTTTCTTCCAGGCTCAGAGAATTTATGTGGGTTACATAGCTACAGTCTTAACCGATGTACTGTCTGTTCTACTTGACTGGGAGCTTTCTCTGGTCTTAGCCAACCATTTCGTAGTAGTGGCAGACTAGACTTAATTTGAATCTGTTTCAGTGCTGCTTGGATACTTCTGCATAACGCTATGTGTATAATCATGCTAATACTTCACTCTAATCTTTCTTGTGTCTGATTCCAAAAGCTGTCTTCTGAGCAGTGGTTTCCAACCAGTGGTCTGCAGGTGCTGAGGGTTCTGTAGCCTGCTTCTAAGGACATCTGAATATATAATTAAGACAAGCGAGCTTGTTGTTTGTAGGTCTGTTAATTATTAAGGGACCTATAGATCCACTAGAATTTTGCGGAAAAATCAGTACATTGAAAAGTTCCAAAAAAATCCCAAAACAAACCTTTGATGCAACTGTCCTTTTGTAATTATATTTATTTGCATGTATATATTCCCTTCTTTGCATACTTAATAGTAGGTACCTTAAATTCCCATGTTGTTTATTTTTTCCTCTCTCCTTTTTTACTGGAAGAGGAAGCTGAAGAATTACTTGACTATTTTGAAAGATGTAATATGCAGACATATATTTGAATTGTAGTAGGACTTACAGGCAGTTCAAGGATGGTAAGCCTGTACTTTAGACATCTCTGCTGGACTAAGCCTAACATACTACTCATGTTTTGTATGTCTACAGTTATTGTATGCTATTTGTATCATAACTAATAGAATGTTTAATAATTGTTTGTTAGGAAAAAGAATCCCCTTCATAGGATGCTTAGAAAGAAAAACATTTACTAAGAGTAAAAGGGAAAAAAAATACGAAAGGATAGTCTACAGGACACTGAAAAATATATCTAGAATGTATCATGCCAAATACATTGCAAAGAGACCAGCATAGATATACCTATAAAGCATAATACTTTCAATCTCTACTTTCCAAAAGTTATTATGTAAAAGTATTTATTTATATACAGCCTGCCCCCACCCCTCCCCCCTTATTTTAATATCTAGAAATTACCTACAGTTCTTGAAAAGGTCCAGTTTGTTGGCTAGCTTGCCTGTGAATTTCATTCCAGTTTTACTCTGTTATAGTAACTGTTTCAAATGTATAATTGTGGCATAGGGAATTCCTGGAAAGCCAAATATAAGGGACTAACTATTTTTAAGCCAAAATATTGCACTCTTAGTGTATTAGTTATTCTATCCAAATGAGACGAGCGTTGTTAGCTCTTGTGTAACCTTTTCCCCTGGAGACTAAAGAATAGCAGGTTACTGACTAGAAATAAAAGGCTAGTTTAGACCAGGAGTGAAGATCTTCAAAAATGTTCCAAATAAGGATTTGGTTACACCAGAACCTAAGGAAAAGTATAGGAATTGTATATATAGTTGAATTCAAAGATAGTCCAAAATGCAAAACAAATGAGAAATGCTTGAGTTTGGCTGATTTGCAAAATAAGAGTCTGAAAAGTTATTTCTGGCACTGAGCTAGATAGGAAGAAAGACTGTGTATGCTAGATCTGCTGAAGCCGGTGGAGAAGTCTGAGGACAGTTCTGCAAAGTAAGTCACTGGAAAGTGAAACAGAACCTGGTTTGACTGTTTTGAAGTGCATTTTCAGGTTCTGTTACTTGTGTTTGGATCTTAGTGAATCTGAGCCTTACACTTTGTCTGAGATGAAAATAACCTGTTTGGAAAAGCAAAAGACAAGTTGGTGGGAGAATTGAACTTTTTTCTGTAGGCGAGAGACCTTTGTGCAATATGCTTTTGATTTAATATAGTCTGGAATGGGGACTTAGATGTGTGTATCTCCAAGTCTGAATCTTGCAGAAGAAACTAGATGCGAGAGGTGTAATTGACTGAAATTATCTTCGTAGTGATGTTTTTAGCCTCCTTTATTTTTTTTTAATAGCAATGTCAGGCTCTGTGAAGGGGGGAAGAAGTCTGCATAGCCATATCCCTGCAACTGTAGCCTGTCTTTGAGTGCATGTGCTGTGTCAGCTGGTGCTAGTGGACTCCCCTGGTTAAATCCACACAGGACCCATGAGACTGTTGAAATAATGTTTTCTCATATTTTGATCTCTTTGGCCTTACGGATGTAACCTGAAACTCAGGTTTTCTGGATCCAGTGTGCTTTAGTGTTTGCTCTTGCTCTTAAACTCAATGGAGTTAGGATCTGTTTTTCCCTGTGGAAAGCAGTGACTTGTTCTGAGGAATTTTGCTTGTCCAGATGTATGATTCTGGAGAGTTTTCTTGTTCTACTCTAGATCTCTGCTCCTTGAAGGCCTTTTAAAGACTGTCTCAACACTGGGTCATTGTCCTGATACAAGTTCTCTGTCATCAGCTTTCACACTTTCTGGAATGTCAAACCAGACATTGTTTTTTTTGACAGGATTGATGCCATTTATAAATTGAATTAACCCAAGTTTCTCTTTTGTGGGAAATTATGAAGTTATTGAAATTAATATTGAAATTAGTTCTCAGTTTAAGATAGGACTTATTTTACAAAAACAGGTTAATTAAAAATCCCCTATTTAGTTTGGTTCTGTAACAGAGTGGTAATGGTGCTTTGCTATTTTCCTATAAAAATCATCACTCTGTCTACTCCTGCAGAATGATCAGTTGAATCAATATTTTTTCACCTGAAAAAAATGTTTCATTGGAAAAGCTAATACCTGCTTTGTTTGCAAATAGTGTGCAGTGGATATAAAACTTTATATGAACTGTTTTCTTAGTGCTATTCACGTAGATTAGCCTTGGAATACAACCTGCATTTCATCTAGCGAGTACTCTAGTACAGCCAGGGTAAAGCCACTTCAGGGATTTACTCGAGATGTTGGACTGAAAGCTGTTTCTTAGGCACACAGATCTGACTTGCATTCAGGGATGAAAGCCAGTTTAGAAAATCATTTGAAGAAGAGATAGTTAGCTTGATTATCTAGTTTTTTAAACCAACAGCAAACAAACAAAACCAACAAAAATGCAGACAAAACCCAACACAAGTAGTGTGGTAAATGTCATCTTCTTCTTCCAGCTAGGGGCTTCATACATTTAATTTTTAGAATTTAGAAAAAAATAAGTTAGAAATCTGTAGTATGCAATTAAAAGGTAACTACAGAAAAGGCTATCGCCTACACACATTAAGTGGTGGGGAAGAGGAGTATTTTCTGTTTTTTGAAATTTCTATATTTTTAGTAAGAACCTTACAAATTCTAAACAATGGTTATGGAGTGCTACTTCTTGTTATAGTTTGAGACAGACTGACAGTTTACCCATTGATTTTTTTTTTTTTTTTTTCTTCAACTTTGTTAATTCTGGTGTTTGATCTGACAGTGAAATAATTCAACTCACTGAAGTGGAAGAAAACTAGTTTAGCAAAAGTAACAGAAACAGATAGCTGTTTGTTGAATTGATGAGTTAAATCACTTTAGCCTTTAATCAAACGTGTATCAGAACTGATGCAAAAGGGAGGATGGACAGGGAGAGGCATCATTCATGTAGATTTGAGTTTGGAGGGCTAAGGCCTTCCCCTTCTAATCTCAGTTGTTAATTCATCTCACAGAAGAAACACGAAAGAATACCCCATCTCTTTGACTGTTGGTGGTGATCCTGTAGCAGCACCCCTCAGTTTCAGAAATGGAGAACTTCTGTTGGCAGTAGATAGTCTGTGAACAACTTTGATTGTTTAAACCCATTTTATTTGATTTTATTTTTGATGGGTACTTTTTTGTTTGTTTTTGTTTTCTGCAGGTGGACAGAGATCTTAGAATATTTATCTTAGCATTCCTGGCTTTGTTCTTAAAGGACTGAATTAGTTTAACTAGACTGGTTTTCTAACTTTGCATAATGATCAAAACTGTATCCTGATGAACATTCAAAGTCTCCAGGAAAATACAAGTAAACGAATGTGACTTGCTGTCGGAACAGTTCTGTTGAATTAGATTTCTAGCATAAACAAGTCATATACTTATATCTGTACCAGTTAGGTCTTAAACCACAAGTTTTAGAAGTTTCCCATTAGTTCTCTAGAATTCAGGGCTGTTGTGATGCTTTGTTTCTTGGTATTTATTTTGTCAACTTACACAGTTCTACACAAGACAGATTTCTATTTTTATTATTATACAGGTAGTTGTGTAGTTTTGGTTGCAGATACAGCAGAAACTGTCTGTTAGTAATTCCTCACTTAAAATTGCATTCCTTTTTCTTTAAATAGCCCCTGTTTTTCTTCCCCTCCGAAATTGAACTAAAGGGCCTATTCCATCTGTTCCTTTTAACAGATAAAGCATTATGAGTATTGCAATTTCGAAAATCTAATAAGCAACTGTATTAACTACAAGCTATGTTACCAGTTTTTTTGTAAGTACTAAGAAAAATGCATTATGAAATTCTAATCCATTATAATGGGATGCCTTTGAGGCTAAAAAAACCCACAGCTGTAATAGCCACAAGATTGCAGGATTTCAGAGCAGTGAATACGAGGACAAGGCAGCCAGCTTTGGCCTAAATAATTTGTTGAGAGGAAGTGGGGAGTGACTACAACAGTTGAGCTTTTAAAACTAAAGAAGTGAACAGATTGTTGCTGAGCAGAGTTGCATACAGTGTATTTTTAAAATTAGTATTATGATAAGTAAGTTGAGCTTTAACCAGCTATGAAACCATGTGTATACTTCCTGTCTGTCTGAGACATCGCACAAGTGCCTGGGGGTGGAAGAATGAATTTTGACACACATCAGCATGTATCAGAAGTGGTAATGCTGGTATTGCTTTTGCTGGAAAAGAATAGAGTGGTTTTCTGATCACTTTGGTTACTTAATCAATGGGGTAATGTACAGAATCTTGAAAAGCATACATAACTCTTCAGGAATCCTTCCTGTTCTTTAGCCGCCTTTATCACAATATTGTGTTTTAATTGTGAGAGTTCCTTGTTGATGATAATTTGAATGTGAATACCTATAGCCAGATTAGGCTTAGTCTGAACTACTACCTTGAACTTTACTTGATCATTCCTTTAATGTTGTATTTAGTAATACTGTTGATTTAAAGCCTTGAAGAGATGGAATATTAATTTCATCCTTTATGATCTCTCCAAGTAACTAGTTACACAGAATGTTAACATACTTTTTTTAAACCTAAAAGCTTTGTTCATTCTGAAGCCAGGGGATATTTTAGACTGCATTGTTAAAAAAAATCTTGCAATATTGCTTCTTTCCTACGCAATGAAAGAGCGCTTCAGCCTGAAACTATGGGCCCAATCCAGTGAAGGACCGTAGGCAGCTGACCTGCAGGTGTTTGTGATGCTTCTCAGTGTGAGTAAGGGCACTGCAGAAGTCTCCTTTGTATTATGAACATGTAAGCATGTGGCACTGGATGCTATGCTGCTGGGCAGAATGAAGTCAGGTAAACGCATTTTATGAAGTAGGGTAGAATTGTGGGATGGTTAGCACAGGACCTGTTTGCACGCACCTACAACTCATTCAGACATCCCATTTCCTTTAAAGTGGTTCATGGTGTGGATTTGCGGTAGTCTGGGTCCTCTGGGGGAGAGAGCTGGGTGCTTTATTCAATAAGCCAAGATTCCCAGTACATAGAATTGAGAACTTTGCATGAGCTGCCTTTTAATCAAAGGTTTTAGCATTTGGGATTGAAGACAGCCAACAGGCTAAGCTGGGGAGCCATCAACAGTCAGCACACTTGCTAGAGTTTCATGCTATGGTATGTGCCACATTAACAGTTTGCTGCTATTGAAAATGGAACATGCTGCCTGGTATTTCCTTGTCCCCTGGGGGACAGTTCTCAGGGAAAAATAGCCAATAAATAAATGGAACATGAGACAATGTCATAGTCATGCCAAAAAGGCAAATATCATGCTGGAATGTTGAAGTATTATTTAAAAATCATGTGAAATAATTGGTTTGTTTTTCTCGCAATCAAGTAGGCCATACCTATGTCAATTTTTGGGCACCAACTTGAACAAGTATGTGAGGTAATTAAATCAAACTCAGAGGAAAGCAATTAGAAGTATAGGGTGTCTTAAAAATATGGCCTGTAGGTAAAATTGACACAATAACCTTTTGTGGTTGGTTGTTTTTTATAGAGATGAGATTACTTTAAGGAGTTGCATCTCCTGAAAGCCACAAAGCAAAAGCACACTGGTCTCCATGTGCAGTATTGATAAGACAAGCAATAACAGCAGCAGGGAGTATTTAGATGAGATGTTATGGAAAACTCTGTAAGCACTGGAATATGTTGTATGCAGAGAGTGTGAAATTTTCACTCCTGAATTTAAGAATAGCTATGACAGACATCTGTTATGAATAATGCAGCTAAAATGATCCTACTGAGAGGAATGGCCTTGATAACCTTTTATATGTAATTTTTTGTTTGTTTTTTTCCCAGAAATCTCATCCATCCTAATTGAGTCTTCGATTAAGTGGTTAAATCAAGTTATTTCAGACACTCTGTAGGTATTTTATAAACTCATTTTCATAGTTGTGTCTGAATGTCTTGTCCTTGGCCAGCAGTTTTACACTGAATGACTAGGCAGCAGTTGAGGGAGCAGGGCAGAGTTAAACATCTCACCTCTCCTGTCTAAAATTTCTTATGTTGGTCTGTAGTGTTAGCCATTTAATACTACTGTGCTTTCAGCAGACTCTTGTGTACAGCTGGCTGCTACAAACACGTTTTGTCTCTAGAACCACAGTGCACACATCCGTAATTCCTGAATAGTTGGATTTCTGCATAGCTCTGATGTGTAGATCGGTTGTGCTTAATTTACTAAATAATCTGCCTTTAGGAGGGATTGATTCTTAATAAGAAAAATACTGTATTTTCAGTTTGTTTCATATTTACTTTTTTTTGTTGCCTATTGGTTGACAGTTGTATGTAGCTTCAATACTACTTTTGATATTCCCCCATCATTCTACAAGTTAGCAACAATAACAAAAAACAAATCCAAAGGCTAGATGTGTTGTTTTTTTTTTTTTACCAGAGTAATTATGTAATTTAATGTGTTAATCTGTTACATTTTTAATGTGATATTTTAAAAGTCCTTTATATTAAATTACAGATCAGCTATAGTAATGATTTAATACAAATATACAACATAATGTCTTAAAATTTTTAGAATTTCAGAATATAGTTGTATTAATACATATTTAAACATTACAAGACTGAGAAAATCATAGCTGTAATTAGTGAGTTGACTTGGGTCAACATTTGAGAAATCTCATTCTCCTGGGGGTGTTTTGGACGAGTACGTCATCCCTTCAGCTTTCTCTTTCTGTTCTAATGTAGTAATAAAAATAAATCCTCTCCCCTATTTCCGTCCCAATAATTTGTTTAGAAAGTTTTGTGCTAAGTATGGAAATAATCCAAGACAAGAAATTTTCTTTCGTATTTCTAGAAAAAGCAGTCATGGTTTATGGTTTGTTATGTTTTTCTTTTTAAGGTTCAGGTTTTCAAATTGTTATGAATTTACTTCTGAAGCTCTACATGATAGAAAATAGTTTTAAAAATCTATTACAATAAACAGAAGCTTAACATGCTACAATTTCAGTGAAAAAACTCAATATTCTTAGAAAATGATCCTATTTTAATTTCTATTCACCATTCCTGTTCTTGCTATCAGTTTTAACGATCTAAAAAGATCGTTATATTTTTGTGTCAACCAAAATGATACAAACAGTTCCTTTCACATACATAGATTTTTCTGTTCTATATAGTGTTACACTGATTTTTTTTCTTTTTCGAACTAACTCATTAAAAAGAAAACAATCATTAAATTATCTTTGAGTGGTACTAGAAATATTGCCAAAGAATTATCAAATGGTTTTAAAAACAATGTTTTATTTTCTCTTGAGATTCATTCTTCATTTTTCAGACTTCATATGGTCCTATATTAGTCACTTGATCATGTTGTTCAGGAACAGCCTGGACTGGTTTGTTTGGTTAAACTATCAAATAATCTTTTGTTCAAATCCGTTTGGAACACAAGCATATCATTATCATATCATTCTTTTCAGTGCTTTGAAACGTCTCAAGTTTTTCATAGCATAAGCAGCATCTTTAGACAGAATTGTGGCACATTTTAAAAATTGAGGCAAGTTATCCTGACTGAATAATTTAAACAAGGCTCCTCAGCATTATCTGAAGCTTTTAGTTGAAAAAAGAAGTCAAGAGAAAGATTTAATCTAATATATTTTCAAGGGCAAAACAGGTGTCAAGGACATTCTTTTTACTAAATTATTTTACCCTCTAATGACAAACATATTATTGATTGCTTCCTTTTTTTTTGGTCTTAAAATTCTTCGTACCTGAATGTGTTTTTGTTCTGGCACTAAACTAATGAAATCTGGAACAAGTCTTTCAGATATCTGTGACTAAAAAAGTCTTAATTGAGAAGCTCCTTAATTCAAGTTAATTATTACTTTTTTTTTTTTTTTTTAATCTATACTTATGTAGAAGCTTAATGTTCAGACTTCTCTCGGAACATATCAAAAAAGTCTGACTAAAATTAATGAACTTGCACCATTTGCAGTATTAAACTATAATGCTAAGTAGTTTGAATATTTGGTTAAACCTTACAGAAAAATTGAAGTCTGGTAGCTATGCCAGTGATTGACATCCAAAAAAGATCTTATGTTCAGAGAGATAAACAGCAGGAACAGGCATTCAAAGTATCTTCCTTTATGTGGTTTTTCAGCAATACAGAAAAGAGAAGACCTACAGAAGGAATTGTAAAGAATTGGCATTATTTTTAGCGAGACTGATCAGTAGTTCACGAGTGATTGTTTAAATAAAACATTTTATAGAGTGATATGCTATAATGATAGAAAGAATACAGAATTCCATTCTTAGATCTGGAAGTAGCAGAGAAACATCGAATGCCTACTTTCCCTTCAGTAAGATATGCGTTAGCCCCATTCTGCAGACTTGAAAGTTGGTACGTGCCTGCTGGTTTGCATTGTTGTGCGGGAAGTCTGTGACCAAATTAGGAACAGAATTGGAATTCAGTGTTTTTTATTCACCGTGGTAGGGAAAACACAAAACAACAAAAACAAACCATGAAATACTGTATTTTTTTCTGGATTGGCTGTTTTGAGTAGGAAGTGCCATAATTACAGTTTCAGTGTTTGAAAATGACCCTACTCAGTAAATTTCTGATAGAGAATGAAGTTGTTCTTCGATAACAGCTAGGATGACTGAGTTTTAAATCTTTTTCTTTGAAATCTCTCTCATTCTCTGACTAGAGTTAAAATCTTTTTATAATTCTGTATCCATGAACTTGGTGTAGTTCCAAAACCAAAACAAGTAGTGGTGTTACTAATTCCATACAAATTTAACTTTATACAGATAAGTAAAAATAATGAAAATCTATTTTGCACTTAAAACAATTACATTAAATAAAGGAAGTATCAGCTGTGTGGTTACTGAATTGAACCTTTTTTTTGGGTCACTTGATCCTTTGTGATGTTAGAAGCTACAAATCCTTTCTACATAGCTCGTTTTTAAACAGTGAAGAAAATCAGCTTTTGCACCTTTTCACATTTTTAAGAACTTTAAATAAGCTAAGCATTGAACTGTTCTGACTGAATTATTTGAAATAAAGTAAATATCCCCTTTGCACCTGTAGAGAACATTACAGCTGTCAGAACTTGGTTTAATAATTGGACGTCTGTCCACTGGATTCTGGTAACTTCCAATTTCAGGGGGTGGGAGGAAGAGAGAAGGAAAAGAGGAAATGCCACAATTATATGCTGTATAAATATTTGCTTACAAGACTGGTGAGGTGTTACTTGGAACTTTCTGTAGATGTTCAATTGAAACTTGAAATAGGTTTCATAACGAGAAGCTCCCTGTGCCCCAGTTTTTTTAATTTAGAAAGGTTCTGTTTGAGCATGATGTTCCTACAGTAATTTTTATTTGTGGGCAAAATGTTGATAGTATTAAACCATTTTCTGTTAGAAATTTCAAAATTATTAGTTTTGCCTTTCTCTGAAATGTACAACAGTAACAAAAACAAGCCAAAATCTGATTTTTCATCCAGAAGAAAATTTGTCCTGAGCACACTCTTGGGCTTTCATGCAATAGCCTTTTTATATGAAAAACATCACTGCCCTTCATTCTATGTTGTAGTTTATAAATCTCCAAAAAAATTCTTTCTGTTTCCCACTGCAGTGTTCTTGTTTCTGGGAGATGGAAGATGGGGCAATGGATTTCTTTTTTTTTTTTCTTTTTCTTTTTTTTTTTCTTTTTGTTTTTCCTCTTTTTTTTTTTTTTTAATTTTTAAGAAGTTATCTTCTGGGCTTCAGTCTTTGTTTCAGATGTTGCATTTGTCTCTGAGAAGTTATGTGCCTCATTAACAAGGTTGTACAAGGGCTTTCTCATCGTGGTTGCTCTGAAAATACATGAAGAATGTATTTGAAATCAACTATATGTATATTATCTACCAAACTGAGTGCATTAAATGTACTATAGTAAAAGTTTTTTTACTGAAGATGTTATTTACTGTAAAGTTGAGTGCCTGCCTAATCACAGCAGGTTGAGCTGTAAGCAAAATCTTGCACTCTTAATTACACTCAGTAACATTGTTTAGTAGGAGATTGATTCTGTAGTGTGTGAGCAGATCTCTCTCTTTACGTGAGAGGGAACTACAATGTATTGAGTATTGTCCAGGCATGGATGAGGACCGAGTTGAGAGTCTGTGGGTGAGAATTAAGGGGCAGGGTGGCAGCGGTGATACTGTTGTGGGTGTCTACTACAGGCCACCAGATCAGGGTGAGGAAGTTGATGAGACCTTCTACAGGCAGCTGAGAGCAGCCTCACAGTCACAGGCCCTGGTTGTGGTGGGAGATTTTAACTTCCCTGATGTTTGCTGGAAGTACTACTCAGCCAGTCAGCCACAGTCCAGGAGGTTCCTCCAGTGCATTGATATGATAACTTTCGGATGCAAATGGTGGAGGAGCCGACTAGGAGAGGAGCACTGCTGACCTCATCCTCACTAACAAGGAGGGTCTGGTTGAAGTGGTAAAGGTTGAGGGCTGCCTTGGTTGCAGTGACCATGAAATAGTGGAGTTCAGGATCTTGTGTGGCAGGAACAGAATAGCAAGCAGAATTGCAACCCTGGACTTCAGCAGGGCAAACTTTGGCCTTTTCAGACAATTGCTAGGGAAAATCCCATGGGCAAGGCTGCTTGAAGGAAAAGGGACTCAAGATAGTTGATTAGTGTTCAGGGACTGTTTCTACCAGGCTCAAGATCAGAGCATCCTGACACATAGGAAGTCAAGGAAGGGAGCCTGGAGACCTGCGTGGTTAAACAGGGAACTGCTGGGTAAGCTCAAGTGGAAGAGGAGAGTTTATAGATCATGGAAGGAGGGGCTGGCCACTTGAGAAGAATATAAGGCTGTTGTCAGAGGATGTAGGGAGGCAACTAGGAAAGCTAAGGCCTCCTTAGAATTACACCTGGCGAGAGGGGTCAAGGACAATAGAAAGAGCTTTTTCAAATACGTGGCAGCTAAAACTAACACCAGAGGCAGTGTAGGCCCACTGATGAACGAGGTGGGTGCCCCGGTGACAGAAGATACAGAGAAGGCAGAGTTACTGAATGCCTTCTTTGTCTCTGTCTACTCTGCTGGAGGCTGTCCTGGGGAGCCCCGTACCGCTGAGGCCCCAGAGGAAGTCAGGACAATGGAAGAGTTTGCCTCAGTTGATGAGGACTGGGTTAGGAAGCAATTAGGCAATCTGGACATCCATAAATCCATGGGTCCAGATGGGATGCACCCGCGAGTGCTGAGGGAGCTGGCTGAGGTCATTGCTGGACCACTCTCCATCATCTTTGCTAAGCCTTGGGAAATAGGAGAGGTGCGTGAGGACTGGAGGAAAGCAAATGTCACCCCAGTTTTCAAAAAGGGCAAGAAGGAGGACCCGGATAACTATAGACTGGTCAGCCTCACCTCCATCCCTGGGAAAGTGATGGAACAACTTATCCTTGATGCCATTTCAAAGCATATCAAGGATAAGAGGGTCATTAGGGGCAGTCAACATGGCTTCACCAAGGGGAAGTCATGTTTAACCAACCTGATCACCTTTTATGAGGACATAACGAGGTGGATAGATGATGGCAGAGCAGTGGATGTTTGACACAGTCTCCCACAGCATCCTTATAGCTAAACTGAGGGAGTGCGGTCTGGACAATCGGGTAGTGAGGTGGACTGCGAACTGGCTGAAGGAAAGAAGCCAGAGAGTCGTGGTCAAGTTGGAGGCCTGTATCTAGTGCAGTGCCTCAGGGGTTGATACTGGGACCAGTACTATTCAATATATTCATCAACAACTTGGATGAGGGAATAGAGTGCACTATCAACAAGTTTGCTGATGACACCAAGCTGGGAGAAGTGGCTGACATGCCAGAAGGCTGTGGTGTCATCCAGCGAGACCTGGACAGGCTGGAGAGTTGGGCAGGGAAAAATTTAATGAAATATAACAAGGGAAAGTGTAGAGTATTGCATCTGGGTAGGAACAACCCCAGGTTCCAGTATAAGTTGGGGAATGACCTCTTGGAGAGCAGTGTAGGGGAAAGGGGCCTGGGGGTCCTGGTGGACAGCAGGATGACCATGAGCCAGCACCGTGCCCTTGTGGCCAAGAAGGCCAGTGGCATCCTGGCGTGTATTAGAACGGGGGTGGTCAGTAGGTCAAGAAAGGTTCTCCTTCCCCTCTGCTCTGCCCTGGTGGGACTGCACCTGGAATATTGTGTCCAGTTCTGGGCCCCTCAGTTCAAGAAAGACAGGGAACTGCTGGAGAGAGTTCAGCGCAGGGCAACAAAGATGATTGAGTGGAGCATCTCCCTTATGAGGAAAGGCTGAGGGAGCTGGGTCTCTTTAGCTTGGAGGAGACTGAGGGGTGACCTCATTCATATTTACAAATACATAAAGGGTGAGTGTCACAAGGATGGAGCCAGGCTCTTCTTGGTGACAGCCAACAGTAGGACAAGGGATAATGGGTTCAAACTGGAACACAAGAAGTTCCACTTAAATTTAAGAAGAAACTTCTCAGTGAGGATATCAGAACACTGGAACAGGCTGCCCAGGGGGGTTGTGGAGTCTCCTACTCTGGAGTAATTCAAAACCCGCCTGGATACATTCCTGTGTAACCTCATCTAAGTGTTCCTGCTGTGGCAGGGTGGTTGTACTAGATGATCTTTTGAGGTCCCTTCCAATCCCTAACATTCTGTGATTCTGTGAACTTACTGCAGTTTGAAAATACTTAAGGTAATAATCTTAAAGTTAAATATCTTGGTAATTGGGCAGAAAGTTTTTAATGTCGTCTTTGTAGTTTTGTTTGTTGTTTTGTGTGTGTTCTGGTGTTGTTGTGTTTTTTTCCCTCACCTGTTTTCACGAAAACAGTTCTTCAGAACTTGTCTGGGACATGTTGGATTTACCTGTTTTCCAAAAAA
This sequence comes from Nesoenas mayeri, assembly GCF_963082525.1. NCBI lineage: Eukaryota > Metazoa > Chordata > Aves > Columbiformes > Columbidae > Nesoenas > Nesoenas mayeri. The sequence goes on along the minus strand of NC_137544.1, from coordinate 78,687,817 downwards.
TAATGTTATTTTTGAAAAGGAAGTCTTTTCAGCCATTCATTACCCCAGACTGTCTGAAACCCTGTTGGGATGACTTTGAGGTGGCTGCTAATTCTCCAGAATGGAATGGGAGTTTCTTACTGGCTATGTGAAACTTTTGCCCATCACTACTATAGATTGATTTTGGTTGGAAGAGGACATAAAGATCATCATGTCCAACCATTAACCCAGCACTAGCAAGTCCACCACTAGAAGACTTAAGGATCTGGCTGGGTTTCGGGTTGAAGTAGTGGGGTATCACTGATGTTTTTCCCACTGATTTGTGAGATTGAAGATGACTTAGATTGGAATAGTCAAGTATGTATGTGATGGTTCTGCTTGCAAACTGGGTGCTTCCATGTTAAATTATGGAAGATGTTGAAACCATGAGAAAACGTGTCCTTTGGAAGATAACTTCATATTACTGTAGATGGCAGAAAAAAAGTTTTGCCACTGTTCCTTTCTTAATATGAATGAGAAAAAAAAATAGATGTTGAGGCTCATGAATTTTCTTTTTTAAACTCAATAATAAATTTGATGCCTGGCAGGGAAAAGGGGGAGAAGATATTGAATCTTGAATAAGCTTTTTTTGAACCTTGTTTTTCGAAAATTAAGAGATGTTAAATTACCGTTCAAAAACTAAAACCAGACCTTCTTTTCAGTAGTGTGTGTGGGATTTTTGCTTCTTGAAAATGTTTCACTAGTTTCTTGACTTCAGAGTCTTGTAGAGTAGGTAAGCACCAAATTTTGTATGTTTTATATAAGCTGAAATCCTGGCTTTTCAATCTTTGTATCAATGTGAGACAAAGAGAAGGTACAGACCAAGTTTTCTCTTTGTATATTAATCTGAAAGTGGTCCTGCAGGCTTTCCTACTAAGCATGTCTGCTATGTTTCTAGATTGAACGTGTAATCTTGTTTTCATGTGGTTTACTTGGAACATCCTGTGTGTGGTGCAGAGGAATACAGACCAGGAGACAGAATTAACATATTCAACAGAGACTGTATTATACGTGCTTGTAGGCACAAGGCAACGTAAAGCAATTTTATCAGCTGCTGTACGGTATGACAGACTTTACAAAGGAATTAGAATATCCTAGTGCAGCACAGTTGAAAGAGGAGGTGTGAGGATGATTTCATCCCACGTAGATGGAAAATATCTAAATGTCTGGAAAAACTGGAAAACTGACCTCTTTAACAGTCTTAAAAGGTATGTGAAAGCACGATGCTACCGTTTTAGATTGCAATGCTAAAATGTTTATTCCAAAGTGCTCTGGAGGGTTCTGTGTGTTTCCTCCCTCACACTTGGAAGACCAGAACTATTAATACCGATGTAAATGTCCAAATTCAGAAGATGTGCAGGTTGTTTTATGATGTGGGCATCTAGCCATTTATCAGTCCTTCCAAGTATAATCAGCTCAAAGGCTGGAGCAGAACCCTTCCAGCAGCCCACTTTGCTTGCCAAAGAAAATTCAGCCACTGAATTGGTGGAAATTGCTGACTGGTCACCTAGAGACTGCTCCTTATTTAAGTGGTAAACCAGCTTTTCAGCTGCGGCAGCCTGTGCTGTGCATAGAAAACCCCGTCTGTGTACAGCAGTTGTGAATTGAGATAGCAAAGAAACTACTCATCCTATTTCCATTAATAAAACAAAATTAAGTAGTAATAGTAGTAGCAAGGCAGTTGCCCGTTAGGTTGGGTTTCCTGACAGAAGGTGCAAAACGGCAGGGAATCCTTTTCTTTTTATCCCTTCTTGCTCACCCAGGAGAATACCAGAAATGATTACAGTTGGTTTTTGACTGTTGATTTAGGACACAGAACCTAACGAGCACTGGAGTGCTGTTCCGGCGGAGCGGCAGGCGGAGCGGCAGCCCCAGCGGCAGTCAGCAGCGCGGCCGGCCGGGCGGAACCGCCTCGCAGGCGCCTGGGGCCGTTTGCCAGTACCGCCTGGGACGGGGTCCGCCCGGCGCCGCTCAGGTTTCCCCGGGCGAGGCGGGCTCAGCGAAGTGCGGGTTGGAAGCAGCACCAGGCGGACGCCGGGAGTCGGCACGGCTGCAGCAGCGGCTGGCTGCCGGGAAGCTCTCCGAGCAGCTTTACCCGGCAATCGCCTTAAAGGGACAAATTTAGTTTAACGGCAATCCGCGCTTAATCTGCCGGAGCCCCGGGCACCTTCGCGGGGGAAGGGAGGGAGGCCGGCCGCAGGCAGACAACCCTGGGTGCTGGGTCGGGCAGCCAGAAACTTCTGGCAGCTTCCCGGCTTGGGCTCCTCCTCTTAAAGCGGCAGGGTCCGCCGACGGGTGGCCGCACCAGCCCTGCACCTGTGCCCTGCGGCGTAGGGAAAGGCTCCCGGAGAAACGCTGGTGTCCGTCTGCTCTTCTGCCGTCCCCAAGGTGCTAAACAAAATCCCTTGGGTTTGGTTTTCCTCCGGCAGCCTTATTGAAGCTAAAGCATTGAAGTGGCTGGCTGCAGTTCGTTTGGGAGCTGCTCAAACCACTGGTAACATTCAGCGTTCAGTACTTAGCACGCCACTTAAGCAAATGCTGAGGAACCTCTCGGTCTTGCCTCAGTCTCTTTCCAAAACAGCCCTTCTGTGCCCCCAACCTGGCTGCAGCCTCACACACCGGGGGGGAGGTGGTATGAGGCCTCAGATACAGCCCTCCACCAGTTTCCATTTGGAGAAGGATGCCTGTCTTCCGTTGTCATCTAGCAGAACCTGCCCCCCTTCTGGTAGCCTGGCCTCAGTCATTAATACAGACAAAACAGAGATCCCTCATGTAAGCGCCTGGTTGGTGGGTGGTTTCAATGAGGACTGTAAATACCAGTCTACTGCCAATAGTAAAAAGAAAAAGCAAACCTAGACGTTACCGTCAGCTTCACCTTTCCATTTCCTCTTCTTTGTCTTTTAAAAGGCATTCAGACAAGGTTCTTAGGAACATGGTTTAGTGGTTGGACTCGATGATCCTGACGGTCGCTTCCAACCGAAAAGATTCTGTGATTCTGTGATCTGTGAACTGAAAGGTGTATGGAGAGACTATGGAGGCACAGAGACATAAAAAGAGAGGGAAGATCTGGGATGTGTGGTGAAGCTGCTCTGAATGAAAAAAGTTCATGATCTCATTATAAATGAATGATGACACCTGTTAGGCATACTTTTCAGTTTTCCTCTCGAGGAAAAGTTTATTGATGGTTTTATGATACAGTGCTGAAAAGGTGATTCTTATCTACAAAGTGCAAGAGATTATGTTTAGATATAAAATGTAAATGCAAATTCAGATTACTTTGTGTTTTAAAATAAAGTAGAGGCTGAAGCTGAGCCCAGAGCAGCCCAGAGACCACAGATAGCAACATATGAGACTAGTAGAATAGCTGAAAATGAAGTCTTAAATAATTTTAAGTAGTTCAGAACTTTTTATTGTAGACTAGTCCAACGTTGTGTCTCCTCTTTCCTCTTAAAGACTATTGCAGTGCTTCTTGTGAAGATAATTTCAATATGCTTGTAATACTTTTCCAAGATTCTGAATCATATTCTCAGATTTTAGCCGCATTTTAACATACTGTTTTGTTTGTTTGTTTGTTTGGTAACCGGCACTGCACTGAAAAGCAAAGAAAGAATAAACCCAAATCCTGCCAGACCATTTCAAAATTAAATAAGTAAAGATATATTAACTTTTAGTGTAAAGATGTCTATTAAATGACGTAAGCACAAAACAGAGAAGACATAACAGAAAGGTAAAAATAGCTGTATACTTATTTTTAATCTCTGTCTAATTTTGGTGGAATTGAATAAAACCTGCATGAGAACAGGTGACTCATTTAAAGTTGGTGAAAATGACAAAGTAGTGGTAAGGATTATCTGAAATTAATGCCAGACTTTGATCATTACTGTTTACTTTTGTAGTTTGCATTCTCTATGATGCATCATATCTTGGTAGTTGTTTTAACCAACCACTTTCAGCTGATACTACCAGTAGGCATGGGGGAAGCATTCTGAAAATCTCAATTAAGTGATTTTGGAGAAAAAGCCCACATAATTTGTGTTTCAATGGAATAATGAAATTGCAGAAAATTTTCCTATGTGTATCCACTGAAGATTTCACATGATTATTTTAAAATGTCTAATGAGTCATAGTGGTAATTTAAGAAATGCATTTCATTGGTATAAATTTTCCTCTCAAAAGCCACTCTAGTAACTGAGTTTTTAGTAGACATACTCACAGTGGTAAGCAAATGGTGCATATGTGTACTATTAATTGAAATTACTCTATTTACAATGGTAAATATTAACTAATTCCAGTGAAAGGAGTTAGCTATTGTAAAAGGAACTTTGGGGGGATTGAAATTAATATATGTGGTAGTAACAGAAATAAATTCTTACAGACGTTTGTTCTTCAAATGAATATTCTTTTTGGATGAACCCTATAAAAATAAGCCAGAGTAGTGGCAAAGTATTCGCTAATATTGGTGATTATGCTCTTAATAAGTGTTTTAAACCCTGTTTTAAAGTTTAATTGTTGACTTGCCTGTTCCTCTGCCGTAAACTTCCAAACAAAGACCAGAGCTTCCGATTGTCTTGGTTCCCACCATTGTAGAACTTATTTTTTTTTGTTAATGTTCAGTAGTAGTGAAGAAAAAGCATTCTTTATTTTCTGTGAGTTAACATTATGAGTTGGTCTTTGAGATAATTTATTTGGCTGTATAGGGAAGTGTAGACTGATACTGACACAACCAGCTCTTGAAGTGTTTATAGAATTCTGACTATGTGCATCTGTGTGGACCCACCTGGGATCTCTCTGCCTTGTTAAAGTAATCTCAATACTCCATTATATTTTTAAAGTTTAGAAGATCAACTGACACGGTATACTATCATCATTGGAGTAGTTTCTTCACTAAAGAGCTGGAAAGAGCAGGAGGGATGCCTCCCCTCTTAGAGCTTTACTGACTTTGCAGCAGAATACTTCACTACTTGCCCCTGTTCAGATTTATATTTTGCAAAACAGCCACTACTTAGTACACTCTACTGAGAGTACTAAGCAAAACCCAGTTTATCACCGAGTCCCCGTTTCAGCATAATTTCAAGTGGAGAAAAGTGTTGCAGCCTGCCTTGAAGGCAAGTACATTTACACTATTAGACAAGCAAGAAGGGAATGAATTTCAGAATCCCAACACTCTTAATAGATAGCTCATTAGTTGAGTTTTATTAAGTCTGGAATACAAATGGGTATATGTTCATGGATATACTGCTAACAGAGTGTTACATCCTACTACGCTGCATGCAGTTATGCATCATGCATGCAGGGAGAGAGAGGGAGGAATTAATTAGAGCATTCGTGCTTCTGGTGATCCTAAGTGCAGATTGATAACAGTTTTCTGGTACTCTGAAATATATTTTGTTACTTGAAAATGAGAGCCAGGCTTGAACAGGGTCAAGGTAAAAGCATCATTAAGAGGGAGTTAACACTGTAGCATCTCATGTCTCCCAATTTCAAGTTCTGCAGAACTTAAATTTCTGAAAAATCATGCATTGAAACACTTGGGTACATATTCACATGCCTTTACTTCTGATGTATTGGAGTTGGAAACAGCCAATGGAAATTACCTGATGCTGGATGCAGGCACATCAGCATCAAATAGTAGCTCTGAGATCTGTGGAGGAGATTATCTCTATATTCTACCCACAGAGAGCCTGGATGTGCCAGAGTTGCCTCTTGTAAACTGTGTCTGAATCCTCAGGGTGTGGAAACATGATGTGGGCTGAGACAAGGGCTTAGATTCTCTTTGCAGCTCTTATTTGGGTCTGCATGGAGGTGTGCAGGTCTTGGAAACATGCCTCACTCCTGTTGCTTGTCACCTTCTACCTTCTCTCTTCTGACCAGCGTTCTATGAATTGATAGTGAGGTGGTTCAGTCATTTAGAATCTCCTCCTCCATATTACACTAGGAGAGGTTGTGTGAGAGAAGGTAGACCTCCTTTGAAGGAACAGAGCCTTCATGAGCTCACTCTGCATACTAATTGGACCTATGTTGTCCTCCTACCTTCAAACCCATTTAGTTCCCTCTTCTATTTCTTTTTGCCCTGTTTAGGTGTCACCTGTTCCTCTGTGGCTCATTACAGAACCTTGTCTTTTTTGGAGGATTTCACCTTCATTGTGTATTTATCCTTTATCTGACTGTACTCTGCCCCTGGGGCTGCTCTCCTGGTGAGCACCCACCTATATATTTACTTTGTTCAAAAGTGAAGAAGCAAGTCTCTTCAGAGTTCTAGTTACTAATGAAAAATGAGCTGTAATTGTTTGAGGGAAATAAACACCTGTGTATTCAAGAGATTCAGGTCTTGAGGCAGTTAAAGGAGAAAGCAGAACACTTGTTTGGCCTTCACCATTGCAGCAGAACTGGTCATCTGCTGTGTCTTCAGATGGTGCAGAGGCTGGAGGCTTACGTAGTGCTTGTTGCAGACAGCTGTGGTATTAGTTTATTATATTTATGGTAGTCATTTTATGAGCTTGGTATTGTGTTCTGTGTTTCTACTGTTATGATATACATATGCTGTCAGGTTAAGTTTTATTGGGCTGTTGTGTAACACTCTGTCCACAAAAGCTGGTGAGACCATGACAGCTATATTGTCGGTGGCCAGTAATTAAAAACTAGTTGTTTCTCTTTCTGTTCCAGGCCATTGATGAGCCTCCCTATCTCACAGTGGGCACTGATGTGAGTGCAAAGTATAGAGGAGCCTTCTGTGAAGCCAAGATCAAGACAGCAAAAAGACTTGTCAAAGTCAAGGTATGTGGTTTTTCTGCAAACACTTCTTGGAGGTAAAAAAATCATCAATGTTAAATAGCACAATGTGAAACTTCTTTATAGTCTCAAGACAGCTGAGAGACTGTCCTTTCTTTGGAGTAGTAATTGATCAAAATATGACAAATGTAGGCTTATGTATTGGAGTATGTTATCAGAAAGTAGATTTAATATGGTTTATTTTATTTCAGTAGGACAGGTCACTGCCATTTAACAGTGGCAACTAGATAATGCTTCAAGAATAGGATGGAACCCTGCTGTCTTCCAAGAAAGACTTGGCATATTGAGTCCTGCAGAATAGCAAGCAAGGGATCTCATCTAATCTTTATGATGACTAGTTAATGACTAGTCAGTGTGAGCCACGTGCAGTACAAATAAAAACTGTAGGGAGGGAATACAAGATCCTTGTACATTTAAAGTATCATTTCTAGAAATAAAAAGAATGATGTTTGGGTTTGGTTTTATTATATAGTAAGTTGATACTGCAAAATGGCCTTATATTTCCATTTGGATAGTATTGCTCTCAAAGCTTCTAATCTGGGAGCAGGTACTATTTTTTTGCTCTACCTTTTAACTTCATACAGAAATATAACAGAGCAAGGATCAAAAGCACTTAGGAAAAATAAATTAGATTGGTCTGCAACAGAGTTATAGTGGCAGAATATTTTTCTTACATCTACTGTAAATATAAGTGTGGATTGTGAGTGGCAATAACCTATTAAAGAGCCTCCATTGTAAACTGTCATGCATTGTTTGAATCTGCTCTCATGCTATGGCTGATTTTTGTCTATAGTATGTATGAGCAAGAGAGCAGGCCATCTCCAAAAGTCCTGTTGGGAGGGACTATTGTCACTTATTTGATAACAATGTTAACTATAATCAGAAGTTTTTAGTCTTACATCTGATATCTTTAAAAACCTTTTAATTTCATTAGTCATAACTCTTCACAGCATGAGCTGGTCTATGCTTTACAGCACCATTGAGTTAAGTGACTAAATATTAGTATTTAAGCTGTTAAGTATCAGTATTTAAGTACAGTAATTGTGTTGTGCCTAGATCAGTAAAGTCTTAACTCCTTTCTGCTCTTTAGAGGGTTTTCAGCTCCCCGTCTTAGATAGCCACTTGCACTTATTCATTGATAAATATGTTCTTACGGGTTTATTACTTGCAGTTTGGTGACTGCAATAATTTGATCTTGAAATGAAATGAAATAGAATTTTTACTGTGTTTGTGGAGGCTGTGCCTAAAGCCCCATGGATTCAAGTTTGTGCGTGTGTGTCTTTGCTGTTAATGTACATATTAGGGCAGTTAAGCATCAGTACTGTTGTTGCTTTGTAAAGTAATGTGATTTGTGGTGGAGATTTTTGTGTGTGTGTGAGTGCAGTAACAATATCCATTTACATTGTCTTTCTTCCACCTGGAACATGTATCAGTGACATCTTGATTTGCCCTAAAAATCTTTTCAGTGATTTGTGACACATGCAGACTTTTCCCAGCTTTAGCTCTAACCAGGGTTCTTATTAATCAGGTGTACTTTGTGTGGAATTTTGGTAGTTTAGCTTCTGCATTTATTTTCCACTTGTTTAACAATTTTTTATGGGCCCAATATATTTTATACCATAGTCTCTTAGAACTACTAGAGGAAAATGAAAGTCAGTTTACTTCATAACATCAGTCTTAGTTTGAAGCTTTCATTTAAGTTTTGTAACTAGATGCTCTGTTGAGAAAGGAGGATGTCGACATAATTTTTTCAATATGGAGTATGTAATCTACAGGCAAGTAAATTACATTTAATTGCATCTCCTTTTATTTGTTTTCTCCTTTGTTTAATTCTGCTTCCTAGAATATTTTGAGAGATATCTTCATAACAGCTTTTTCATCACCAGTGTATTTTAAGAACTTTTCAATTTAATGCAAGTGCTATTTATTATTTCAGTATCAATAGGTACCGTATTTCACAGTTTAACAGTCTTTGGCAGGTTCTGTACATGGTACAGAATTTTACATTAACAATGTAACTGCATTTCACACTTTGTCATGGGAAGCAGTAAAACTTAAGATTTGCCTGGACTTGTGAAAAATGTTGAAGGCAGTACAAATTTGACTGAAGGGCAAGACTTTCAGTGTTAGAATGAATGTTAGAATGGTAGTCCACTTCATAGAGAGAGCTATTTAAGCCAGTTTATTTTGATGGTATATACTAAAAGAATTAGCATCATCATCCACACCCACTTGCATTTGGGCACCGACCACAGAAGTTTCAGAATAAACTATTTTCTGTGTAGGTCTTTGTTGAACAGAAAACTAATGAAGCATCTGCTGTATAGAGGCTACCAGGACTGTCTTTTCCGGATGGTGAAATAGAGATTCCAACTGAATCTAAACAGGTTGATGATGTGATGAATGTCTTAGTCTTTTTCCTGAGACAGACAGAAAGGATCCATACTGACAAATACTACAGGAATGAAACCCCACACTGACAAATGCTGACATCACTTTTTTCAGCTTAAAGAAAGACCAGTGGTGTCACATTGAGTTTGGAGTTTGACTATTTCTGTTAATAGCCAGTATTTTTTTAGTATGTGTGAGTATCTCATGAAGTAAAACCTGTTGGGATCAAAAATCTTGTCCTCAAAAAGTCAAAGCCCCAAGGCATCTTTAAAAAAAAACCCAAACAAAACAACATTCTGGAATACACAAGAACAATTTGCTTTATTTACATTTCATCATAGAACGCTGGCTCATGGTTTTGAATAGAATCCCTTTTTACTGTAAAATACGTTTAAGCTAATTACAGATACCAAATAAAATCAGATGTGTCTAAATCAGAATTGATATATTGAATATTTCACAGGACCACGTTTGAGATTACTTTGCATCTGAATGAAACTTTTGATTTCTAGATAAATCCCCCAAAAGAGAGGAATAAATACTTGTATCTGTCAAGCTGAAGTTCAGAAGGGTATAGTCTTTGCTTAGTTAATTCCTAGCTTGAATCCTTTGGCTGTCAGGTTACAAAGTATGATTTTGTCTGTCTAGTGGACAGAAAGTATTTGCCATAAGAAGGTGGGATGATACAGCTCTGCAAAGACCATTTTTTCACAACAGGATGTATTGCTGTGGTTCTAACAGAAGCTGGACAAGATGACTATTTCATGAAGTAGAACCTGGAAGGCAGTAAAGCATTTTGGCACATTTGTTTTCTAATTAACCAGTCAAGGTAGGCTCTCATTAGTCCTGGTTGTAGGTGCTGTTCTCAACTGTTGGCTTCTTTCAGGATTTTCAAAACTCCTTAAACTCTCCTCCTGGGAAGGCTGAGTAGGAGAAGTGGTCTTAGAGGACACTGTTGTTCTGAAGGAAAATTTGCTATTGCTATGGAGAAACTCAACAATAGTGAGAACAGAACTTTGTGTACAGTCACAACCCGAGTCCTCATATTTAGTGTAGGATTGTTGTAGTTGAGAGTTAGTATTACACAGCTGAATCTCATGTTACATTCTTATTTATTGTGAATACAAAATGAAACATCGTATACCCAGTGAGTGTGTTCTGGTGAATATTAGAACATGATTTGTGTCTGCTAATAAAATGTACTTATGTACATAAAATGTAATGCCAGAATTTTCTCAATTTCCCTGAATTTTAAAACCAGAGTGGAAATACAGCTTCGGGTGTAATTAATAGGAGGATTCTGTGATTTTCAGTTTGACCAAGTTGATTTTGAGTAAAATGAATGATGGGTATCTGTAGCATCTTTGAATTTCCAGACTTTTTTTTTTTTTTTAAAAATTTCCAGACCTTTTTTTTTTTTTTCCTGAGGACAGCATGTGTAGGATGACATGGGAAAATACCTTGGAAATACTTACAAGATTTACTTACTCTAGTTTTGAAATAATAAAAAGTTAGCTGCTTGTATGCTTGCTTCCAGTTAACTAGCAACATGTAGGGCTAGGCTGATGTTAAATGAAAGGCTGTTCGGGTTGTTCATTTTGTTGAGGTGACAGCTGTGTCCTGTACTCTTTCTGTGCGAGTCTTTCAACCGTGAGTGAGGGAAATGAACTTTTATCAGCAAAAGCAAAAGGGAACATTATATGAGGTTAGATATAGGTGCTAGACCAGTTTGATTTCAGATCATTGAAATATAAACGTTTCTTAACAAATACTTATGCTCATAACTCTTGAATCTTTCTCCTTTCTTGATGTGGTACTAGCACAGTACAATTAATATCATTAAGAGAACTTCACAGATCATTTTGAGCCTTTAAACATTGTTGGTAAATTATTGTTTGTCACTTCCTTTAGAGTTAATGATGCTATTCAGAAAAATAAAAAATATTTTAGAAGTTTTGACCACCAAGAAATTGTCTCCTCATATTTCTAAAATACATGAATGAAATGCTGTTTTCAGCAAGTGGAAAGGCTGTGGGGATTAACTGTAAAATGAGAGTGAAGAGAAGGGCTATTGACATTTGCATGTGCTTATGCTGCTCAATTGTATCAAGTGATTGTCAGTTGAATTATATTTTTTAGGTAACTTTCAGACATGATTCTTCAACAGTGGAAGTGCAGGATGACCACATAAAGGGTCCCTTAAAGGTAAGAAATTTGTTTTATATTTTGCTAACACTTTGAAAAGCTTTCTTTTTCAGTATTTGACATAAATGTCTATATGCAGTATGGGGTGAAACTGGAAGGTTCACTTTATTACACAAGCCACATAGGATCATGAGGCATAAAAGTTAATGCTGCAAAGCTAGAGTTAGTATAGTCTACATGTTAACTTCTTCCTTTGTAATTAAAGGGGATGCAGCCTACAGGCTGATGCAAGCCTCTTTGTTCTTTTTGGCCTTAAAGCCAAAAAGAGTTTGGTTGGCTCTGATTTTTAGTTGCTGTTGCTTTGGAAAACTCAGCTGAAGCATTTGATGGCAAGCTCTTATACAAGAGAATGACATCACTCAGATTGGTTCTTGTTCCCCACCTGCTGGCAGGAAATAATCAGCTCAGTTAGTTGACTTATTTTAGAGGAACGAAAAAGAGTTTTGAGAGATACAGGTATATTCAAGTGAAACTGGAAAAGTATGGTATATATAAGGTAGGAATAGGTTAGGAATTAACTCTCTTTGCTATGAAGATAGGCTGAGAGTGTTGGGGTTGTTCAGTCTGGAGAAGAAAAGGCTTCAGGGAGACCTTATAGCAGCCTTCCAGTACCTAAAAGTCACCTCCAAGAAAGATGGAGAGGCGCTTTTTACAAGTGCATGTAGTGACAGGACAAGAGATATAATGATTTCAAACAGGAAGAAGGAAAAAATAAATTCTTCACCACGAAGATTGGGAGGCTGATTAGGGCTTTGAGCAACCTGCCCATGGTGGAATGGTTAGAACTAGATGATCTTTAAGGTCTCTTCCACTCCAAACCATTTTATGATTCTATAAATACAAAAGTGTTAACTTCATTGCCTGTTGTGGAAGCTCTCCAGTGCTAAGTGGCTTTTGTATTTTAGGTGGGAACTGTTGTGGAAGTGAAGAATCCGGATGGAACTTACCAGGAAGCAGTAATCAACAAATTAACAGATGCAAGTTGGTACACTGTAGGTAAGAGAAAAAGTTATGTGTTTGAATAAAACGTATGACTTAAACCTGTGACCTGGACATGTCTTAAAGATGGTAAGAGATATTTTTTTAGATGTTTAGGTATTCGAAGTTTGTATTAAAAACCAAACAAAATCCCTCAGACACATACACAACTTCCACGCAAACCAAAACAAACCAAACACACACACAAAAACCCCCACCTAAATTTCTTATTTTGGATTTTTATAAGAAAATGTACCCATCACAAAGTGAAATTGAGACCCCAAATAACACCTAGTGAATTGCTCTGTAATTGGTAACTTCTTCTTAGATACTGTTAAATATTCTGAAGCAAAGTATGCTGTCGTACTTCCTTAAAAAAGGAGAACAAGTGCCTTTAAATCACAAGTTGCAATAATTTTTCCCTACTCTGACTTAGCCCTGATAACAGCTGCAGTAAAAACACATAGATTTTTTCCAAATAAGTCTTTTCTTGTTTGTTTCACATATTTTCTAATGGGACGTTTCAGACTTCAGATGATGTATCCACATGCCCACAAGCAAATACAGCATTTTTTTTTTCCTTTAAATTTTTTAAAAGGCTTTATGTACATGGGCTTACTATTTTTGTAGTAGATCAATGTGTCTTGGGCAAAACTGATCAACTGTAGAAGGACAGCGTATATTCCATCTGTGCACTGGTAGTCTTAAAGGTATTACAGGAAATTTATTGATTCTTGAGAAACTACATATTCTTTTCCTTGGCAGATAACTGGGACATGGGAAGATGAAGACCAGGTCTTGAAAGAGCCGCAGCAAGACTTAGTTGTTTTGAGACGTTAAGGGTTGTTATTGATGAAGTGATGTTAAACAACTAGGGAAAGACTAACTTTGCCTCATCATAGTCCTTTTAGAAAGGAGTAGAGCTGTAAGTTTAAATAAGACCTTCCAGATAAGTGCTGCTGAAAATTTATCTGTTTTCTTGTTGGAGAAGTAGAATGTATGAGTAGAGGAGAGGCCAGGTTAGGATGGGGTGAAGTGTGAGGTACAAAGACAAGGCTTAACATTATAGATGGTGTTTTGTAATTAATGTAGCAGTGGATCAGATATGAGAACTCCTAAGAGCTAAATGGTATAGCTGGTGTTGGAACTATGTTTTACGTACATGTTTATGCTACTGAGAAAGCATGAGGTTAGCAGTTAAGCAAGAAGAATAAGAATCTGTGCAGATTAAATTTTGAAGGTGTCATGGAGTTGCAGTCTGTAAACCAAAAGAGACGTCTGTCAAAAATGCTGAACTTGAGAAGTAGGAAGAGATGTAAGAGTTGAGACTGAAAACCATATTTTGTAGATAAAAGTAGACAAAAGCATGTTCACCTTCCAGAATCAGTAAAAATAGCACAGCTGCTGGCTGTGTAATGTACTTTGAGAAGTGACTCTAGCAATGGATGATTAGAATAATCTTTGTCAGGAGAGTTAGTGGAATGAGACTGAAATTATCTTTACAGACAGTGATGACTTTGTAGATCTCAGTGAAAGTCCTATTTCAAGGGGTAGTTGCCATTTTCAGAATGCGATTTCACAATTAGCACACATCTTAGCCAGCAGTTAGCTGGTGTTGTTCTAGCACTTGTTGAGAAGTATCTAATTGCTTGAACTGTTAATGATTTTGTGAATAAAATTATGATTTGGTCAGAAACTTTGTGAAGGGACAGATCTGAAGTAGTACCTTGCCAGAAGTTCTTACTTATGACCATTTATGCTACTGTAGCAGTAGCACGTAGAATTTAGAGGAATAACCATTTTGGAGCTTCTTGAGAGCACTTTAAACACTAAAGTATGGGCAAGGTTGCTTTAAAAGATCTGTGTCTGTCTTATATTCATACCATGTTGTCTGAACAGAAATGTTCATTAGTTTGTTTATGTCTTTTTTTTGGTGCTACTACTTTCTTACCAAAGGAAGATAGGAGCTAAACTAAACTAAAAAAAAAAAACCCAAACAACCCACCAAAAACCCACAACAAAACAAACAAACTAACCCCCCCAGACACCTCAAAACTTCAACTGGCATAGCTTTTGAAAATTGGAGTACCACAGTTACATAAATACATGGAGTGTCCTTAGTTTTTGCCTGTCCTATGAAAATTCCTGAAAAATCTCAAGGTATTACAATCCTGTCAACTAGATACTGTTTCATCATACATATAAATGTATCTTTAGAAAGTTCAAGTGATATTCTTCACATTTAACTCTGTGTTTACTGTGAGAAAAAAAAACCAAACAGCATGGGATTGTTTGCTTTACTAAAAATGCAGGATTTGGCATGTTCAAAAGTAGTCTTATCCCCTTCCAGCCTTTCTTTTGTCATTACATTGCTTTTTCTCAGAATTCAAACTGGTTTTATTTGCATTAAATTGCCTTTAAGTTGCCTCTTTTTTCATTTTCCTTGCAATTTCAGAATAGGTGTTTTAAATGCATTACACTACTGTATGTCTGCTAAATATATTGTTTAGAAGATGTTCTTTTCGATTACAGTGTTGTATGCATTACCATATGTGCTGTTCTGGGCACACAAGTCTTTCAGGGAGGTGAATCTTTTCCTTTAGTGTATTCATGTTACGGAACAAGATTAAGAATCCCTCTGGCAGGGAAGAGGCCACAAGCAGATTACCACATAGGATACATAATGTGACTACCTGCCCAGCTCTAAATAGGTTTACTTCTGTTGTAGTCAGCTTATCCCTTGAAGTTAATAGATTTATTTTTTTTTTAATCTCTCATTATGCAAGGAGACTGTTATGTTAATTAACGCAAACTAAATTAGGAACGTGCTGCCTTCACTTAACCATGGGAGGGCTTAATTATGTGTTGACCATTTGAGATGCAGGCCCAAATCTATGTGTTTTCTTGTGCGGTTCTTGCTCTTGATACTTTTCAATAAATTTTGTAGTGACAAATGTGCATCTATAACTGATATGTTATCACTGAACAGTACTTAACAGTTACTGTAGTATAAAACACAGATTGGGGCATGGTAGTTGCAAGGGGAATTTTGTTAATCATTAGTACCGAATTTTGTATGGGGATGAAAAATTCACAGAACTAGATAAAAGTTACTTTCATATCAAATAAATGCTAATCAAGAATATTTATGTACCTTGTTGCTTTTGTATGTTTTTAGTTATCTTAGTAAAAGTCAAAAATAAGAGTATAGTGTCCACTATTTGAAAGCCAAATGTGGCTGAAAATTAATCTCTTTAATCTTGCTAGGCATCTTTTGTCAGTTGACAACCATTCTCCTAACACTGTTACTTTGACTGTTGTTTGGGAACATGGTTACATGTTCTTAGTTTTCTAACATGTGATTTAATTCTAATGAGACTGACAGAATTGGGCTTGGCAGTACTGTTGATTGATAGAAGATCTGAAGGAAGGTGAAAGAAACATACTAAGAAATTGCTGCAATTTTTGACTTTTAATGTAATATTTTAATCTGATCTTGGGAGTGTTTCCATGCTCACAAAAGTCTTCAAGATCACTGCAGTGTGGAGACAAGAATATAATTGTTATCCCTGTTGGGGAGGGGGTCAGTTCTTGTCTCACTGGATGGTACAAACATAGCCCAAGAGTTAAAACTTGTCACCAAGTTGTCATCAGTTAAGTACCTGTAGAAGATTTGGCAAAATCTTACTTTTTATATGACCAATTTTATCAGCTTCTGAAGATCCCGCCTTGAATGTGTGCAGTGCATTTTAGGACTGAAAAGGATAAAGTACGTACCTGAAGGGAACTCTGTATTATATGAACTTGTTTCCAGTTAAACCAGTGATAGCAGAGGTGGCAGAAAGTCTAGAAACCAGGAACTCCCCAGTTTTCTCTCCAGAGCTGTTTTTTTTTATTGCCTGCATTTTGACAGTTGTCATTTTCCTTAGGCTTATACAGCTCTTGTTTTCTAGCACAAATGAATGTCAGTAGTGAAAGATGTTGAACTTTGATATAACATTAAACTGTGACTTTTTTCTCAAAATAGCCATCTATGTTTCTCCACAGTAATCATAGCTTCTGTTTGAATATTGTGCAAGTTCTGGAATAAAGTTCTGTAAAAACTGATAATGCTTGAAGAATGGCTTCTCAGTCCTAGCTTGCATTACTTTTTAATTTTGTGTTGTGATCCATGAATTGTCTGCTCAACTACTCATTACTTAAGATTACATTTAACATATGAAAGCGTGGAGTAGCTGTGGTGATACAGCAGTTTGTCTAGCTATGCAGCAGTATCCAGGTGCAGCTTTTTTTTCATGGAGACTGGCTACAGGAATATATATCTAGTTCTTTCTGACATGTAAATCAATCACTTGACTAATATACTGATCTAAAAAAAAATATATATATATAATCTTTTTTTCTTTTTTTTTTCTTGCCTCACTTCTTCTTACCTGGTGACAGTATTTGATGATGGTGATGAGAAGACTCTTCGACGCTCTTCCCTGTGTTTAAAAGGAGAAAGACATTTTGCTGAAAGCGAGGTAATTGAATAATTTTTGTATGATAACTTTTTATTTAGAAAAAATTGAAAGTGATATTTTTATTACCTCAGTCTTCAGTATGTTATGTACATCCATGCTACTAAACGTGTGGATTATGTAAAATACAGTCCACAGGGTCTGACTTACTCTTTCTTTAAATCGAGAAGTACAATTAAATTTCACCAAATTGTGTAAGTTAAGAAACAAAATCAACATTTTGTATTTTTCACTTTTATATTATTAATGGTCCACAGATTGTAGATCACACACAAAAAAACTATGATCACAAAACTACTTTGCTTTATATAAAAAACTATCTGTAAGTATTAATTGGAAAAAAAAAATCTAAATATAGTAGGTGAAAAAAATAATATACGTCTTTGGACATAATTAAGTTCTACTGGATTCTAGGTAGATGATGAAATGTAATTTGTATTAGCTGATAAACTTGAAAGATCCGTACTTTTATTTTAAACGGCATATTGTAAGTTGCTGTTACCCATTAATTTTAAGACAGTTATCAATATTTTGAAGCTGGTTCATGTCTTAAAGGTGACTTGCATATTGAAGCATGCAGACAATTGTAGAAATTTCAAGCAGTTGAAATTTCAGAATTAAGGTTATTCCTTCTTATTATGTAAGGCAATCTGGACCAATGGGCACGTTTATGTAAACATGTTAGCTTATTAGAAAGCTATTGAAAATAGTGTGGGTTTTTTTTTTTCTCTACATAAATATGCTTTATTATTGTAGTCAGCTGATCATACTGCCTGCCTGCCACATTCTTGTGAAGGTTCAGGTACTTTCTAGAATTCTAAGTCAGGATTAAACACATGTAAAGAGCGGGGCCTAACTAGATTCCTAAATCTGGATTCAGATATAAGTGCCATAATTTTAAGGATTGTGGTGTTCCTTTGATTAGCTCTTTGTTGTTAATGATCGCTTCTATTCCATAAATATTATTTTAAGATGGTTTCAATAGTATTACTTTATAGTAAGCAGTTTGAAAACTTTAGTCTCTATATATTGCTTTGCAACCCATTTGGGTGAACAAGAGTGATTTCAGATTATTTTGTCAGATTCAAATAAACCTTACATTCAGGTGACTGCTACTTTTTATCATCATTCTCACTGTCTTAGCTTTTGATGTCTTGCCAAAAGTCACTGATACTCTTTGTCACCAGCCCTCAACGAAACGCTTGTTGTGCATTTCTTATAATTACCTCGTGATTGCATAGCTACTGAGCAGGGAAAATTGCATCTCACATTTCTTTTGTAATTAGGTCAGTGCCACATGATTGCCTTGTTCTGATGTTGCTTTAGCTTCACCTCTGACTTCCCGAGTGTGACGGATCTTTTAGGGTGTCCACCACACTCAGAAGTAATCATGCATTTACTTTAAGAATTTTAAAAGCCAGTTTTATTTTCTCTGTGTCCAGTTCCATCTGACACAGAATACTTTTGAAATTCTTGGTTTTGTTTCAGATTTAAAAATTCATACATGACTCAGAAGTGTAATTTGGAGGGGCATGTTTTCTTTGGAAGGCTTTATGCCGTTTTTCAAAGAACAATAATAAGTGCCTTATACTAAAAACTGTGTGTACCAGGAGCATTCAAATCTGGAACAGTTATCATTTAAACAGATAACAGCAGGCTTAGGGAAAGAAGACACTGTATGTGCATGAACTCCTTCTCTTGATGCTTTAGCATTCTCCCTGAATGCAGAAAGTTTTTTCTCTCCCTCTCTTTTTGTTCTGATGCTAACATAGCATCAGTTTTCACCCTCTCAATTATCAATATAACAACCTCTCTAAAATGGTTTTAGAATTTTTCTCTGCTATACCAAATTATGAATTACTAACAAAAATACAATTAACTTGTTTGCTGCTGCACAGGTATCCTGCAGTTTGATTTCATAGGGCACCTTTGTTCATTTTAAAGTAGATGATTTGGTGTTTTGTTTAGTCTGATGGTTGGACAGACAGAAAATACATCCTGTAGAGATGGAGTATCCCAGGTCAGCAGTACACCTGATGCCTAATTCTCTGTGTTTGAATGCTCCAAAGACAGGACTTACAGGAAGAATTTCTATGTGTGTTGGACAAAAGTTAATTATTCAGAGGTATGGAAAAAATGTTGGAAAAACAAACACGTTACTCTGCTGTACTTCTGTATTTTTTTTTGTAATTATAAAGTCTCTCTATTGACAAAAATTACTTTAACAAGATTATACAAATTTATGATTTGGAGTATAACTTAGACCAGCTTTTTTATGTATGTTTATGGATTTTTTCATTTCAACAGACACTAGACCAGCTTCCACTCACAAATCCTGAACACTTTGGGACTCCTGTTATAGGAAAGAAAACAAACAGAGGAAGGAGATCCAATCATATGTAAGTTTAACGTCTTTATATCTGTGCCATCTGTATTCAATTCTGAAGCTTTCAATGTGCGTGGAATTTTTGTTTTGGTTTGTTTTTTTTTAGTTGCATGTTCAGGCTTCTCTTATTCAAAAATCAGCTATATGAAAAGTATTGTTTAGCACTCAGACTGAAAGTCAGCTCTATGTGTATTGTATGCAAGAATTACAAGGCTTCATGTAATCAGTATTTTAAATAGTACCAGGTATAGGCAAGAGGTTTTTTTCTTGTTTTTGTTTTTTAACTAAGAAAAGAAAAGTGGCGTACCATGTGGAAATGTGTTGTTAAGCTATATTCAGAACATTTTCTGTAGTAGAATATTAGTTTTATAAACGTGTTGTACTCGGACTAAAACCATTACAAGGCAACCTTTGTCCAGCTGGCAGGAAGTCTTTATAGAAGGTACTAGAATCCTCATGTAGACCTTTGGTTTCTCATTAGGGTCTGAAGGGCCTTCTCATTAAAATCTCTGAAGGGTTTTTAGAAATAGGTGAACAGTGTTAAGGTTTGCGGCAAAGCTTTTTGATAGAAAACCAATAAGATTGGCGACTTGATTTCTTAGGTGCCAAAATTCTTGGTAGTTGTGATCTTGAAAAAACAGTGTTAAATACTCCAGGGGTTGTTTTTTGTGAGTGTGTTTGTTTGTTTGGGGATTTTTTTGTCTGTTTGGGGCCTGGGTGGGTGATGTTTCTTTGGTTTGAAGTTTTGAGGTGGTAGTGGCTGGAGTGGGAAGGGAGTTTTCTTGCTTGGATTATCTTCTCACACTCTGTCTTTTAGATAGCTTGAAATAAATATTGCCCTGTATATATAGAGGTACTATAAATTTAGTAAATTACCTATTTGCTAATTTGTGATATATTGAAGGAAAAATATGGAAAAAGCTGGCATATACCACAGAGTATGTGATCATATCATCCTTGGTGTCTGTGACTGGGTTGTTGTCGTCTCTGTTTCCCTAAGTGTACACGACATTATCGTGACAGAAACAACAAACTTATCTTTAGCTTATAATTAATACCGTTTGAACTGAGTAAAAAGACAAATTGCACAGATAATGGTATAACTGAGATAAATTGTAATCTCTCTAAAATAATCCTGTCTTTCTCTCTAGTCCTTGACTTGTTTCTCTTCCCACAAGAGATTCTCAAACCTCAGAAAGCAGCCTTGAAAGACTTTCATACTGTATTTTAAAATAAATCATTACATTATAAAAGATGGGGGAGGGGGGAGACGCAAGGGGAAACAGTGCTTAATCAGCACTACAAATGATGATGTAAAATTAAGGCGGGGAAATAGAATACAATAATTTACCTTAGACTGTAAATCAGTTGTCTTCTCTTACACAAATGCTAACTGTGAGTCTTCTGTGAATACTGAACCTTGTGCTCAAAAGTAGTTACGTGAAAAATGAAATACGGCTTTTAAAATTCTGCTTGTTGTGCTCATTGAACACACTGTGTATTTTCTGAGAATTAACCTTCAAAGTGACTAGTAAAATGTAAGTAAACGATATGTGCTGATTTTTTTTTTTTCATCAGTTGCAGGTAATTTTAGTTGGAGTAGTTTTGTACATGTACATGTTCCATGTGGTTAAAACTAAGTGCAACTTTGTACTGGAACAGTCAAAACAATGAGCCAGAACTGTTTTTCATCAAAATGCATTTGCAGCTTTGCCCATCTACTTACATTCAAATACTTCATTCAATGTGAAACTGAAACAGTCGTTGAAAAGGTTCACTGCACATCTTTAAAGAACTGTTTCACGATAAAATAGCCAACTTTCTCTCTTTGCCATTCATCTTCATAGCTGATTTTACATCTACAGAGATTTGTCCTTTCTCAAAAATAACTTTTTTATCCTGCATGCTGTTTAAGCATAGAGAGATGAAGAGGAAAACAAAACAGTTTAGCTTAATGTTGGTCCAAAACTACAACTGCAACAGTATTTTTGAACAGTGGATGGCGGTGTTTTGTTTGGTTTTTGCTTAATGTTACATGTAGATGTGTATTTCCGAGTTTGTAATGTTTGAGTTGTTATTATAACATCCTTACAAATACTTTAATTTGTTTTTGTCCTAGAACATTTAACAGGTAATTCAAGTCACTAGTGTTTTATGCCTCTTCAGCAATTACCTTTGTATCTCCTGCAGTTATAATAGGCGAGTTTTGAATAGTTGAGTTTTAAGTCTTTTTCTGTTGTTTAGTCCTGAAGAAGAATCTTCATCCTCTTCCAGCGATGAAGATGAAGATGACAGGAAACAAAGTGACGAGTTATTAGGAAAAGTTGTGTGTGTGGACTGCTTCAGTGTGGATAAAAAGAAAGCTCTGTGGTTTCCAGCCTTGGTAAGAGTTCCATCTTTATCTTAATTTTGTAAAGTTTCATTCATTTTCCAGGCACCAAAGAAAGGTGGCGTTTTTCAATTTTGATGGATTCATTTATATTTTTATTAGAACTTACTATTCAGTCCAATGTGAAGAAACATATTAATAGTCAAAGGAAATATTGTATATGTAAATACATTTGTTTAAAAAAGTGATTGCTAACATGGCTCTAGTTTTTCCAGATAGTCAGATCTCGCTGACTTAATTCCACCTCAACAGTGTGTTTTAGTACTGTTGAACTAAAATTTCAGGGCTTTATTCCTAGGCTATTGGGTGTCATTTTTCTGAACTAGCAAGTTTTATCAAGGAAGAAAATATAAAGAAGTGCAAAGAGTGAGAAAGTTTGGAGATTACATCTATACTATTTTTCTTGGTTCAATATAAACACATTTGATGATAAAAATGAAATGCTTTTTCTTTGTTGCTATGGTGGGTAGTAGGGAATGGCCAATAAACTTCCTTTAAAATAACATTGTAATCTTTTAGTACAAATATTGTCTACCTTCCTTTATTCGGGTTTAAAGACACTCGTTAACAAATAAAATTCTACTAAAATATCACTGTTACTCTAAGGATTGCATATAGACTGACTTGTATATTTGGAAATTAACATATTTCTATATGTGGTACCTTCTAGTACCATGCTTTTTAATTTTTATTTTGTTATTAATTGTATATATTTGAATAATATCTCCCTGGTAATGGCTTTTGAAAAGATACCATACAGTAATATTTAACTCTTCTTAGTGTGTGCAATAGCTCTCAGTTGCAACTTTCTACTTGTCACCTCCTGCATCTTGTAATGCAGTTGTGAGGCTTTCCAGCAGGACTTCTTTTGGAAACATCGGTGGGAGAGAATGAATCCTTGAAGTCTTTTTTACAAGGGAGAGGGCAGACTGTATGGCAAGGAGATATCATGTTAATGACAGATAGCTGGAAGAGATGTTTTCAGTAACAGACAAGGAAATAGGGCTATTTCTTTACTGAAAGCTGTCATCGAGATTGACGTAGTATCACCTGCCTCACGGTTGCACTCTGAGAAGCCATCAGTCAGACTGGCTTGAGCGGCTTTGTGTCACTCTGTTGGGTGCTCACGCATAGGACAGACAGCAGTTTCTGTGACAGCCTCTGGTGGGCATGGGGCTTGCACGTGACTGGTGTAGTGCTCCTCAGGACAGCTGTGGTCTGCCATGTCTTAAAGATTAACTGAATTGTTGCTTATTCTCCCAAGGTATACCAAAGATACACGCTGTTATTTCTTTGGCTTCCATTTGGAGATTGGAATAGCTCACTCCTCATGGAAAGCTTCCTGCAATGAATGAGAAGCAGTAGAGGGATAAAGTTTGAGGGTGGAGCTCATTAACTCTGAAATAGCTTATCCTAGATTAACTGTTATTTTAGTAATCAGGTTTATAGCTCTGCATATAAACATCATATTGCATTTAAACTAAAAGGCTGTGCCAAATAATAGATTTTTGTCACAAATAACTTTTTTTTTTTTTTAAAATCCCCTCTTCTATAGTTATGCCTCTCCATTCTTCTATCTTGTAAGCAGGTTACCTCTACTATATCAACAAAGTAATTCTATCTTATTATTGATAAATTTGGCTTTAACTTTATATTATGCTAATTGTAATTACGTGACTAATGAAATGAAAATTCAGGTTTAATATGGCAAAGAATACGTATCCCAAAATAACTTTGTCATTAATGATATTGTGTACAGATACGCTTTCTGCAAGTTTATTATGTGAAAAGGAGTTCAGGGGTTACTCTAAATCTTTACAGCAAATAACAGTTAAGATAAGTAGTGGAGACTCATTATGTTGGATATCAGTCCTATAACTGGATAGTGTGTCACTTACAAACCTAAAATCGTAGAGGTCTAAGTTTTGTAAAAATTATTTTGAGGACTCAGTGATTGACTGAATTTTTTTAATCGTGAATGCATGGGTAGTGTTTTGGTTTGTGGGATTGTGGGATTGGTTTTTTTTTCCTTGGCTTTTTTTGGAGGGGAGTGGGTAGGTTTGAAAGCAATGGCTAACGGTAATTGTAAAAAGCCCTAGCACTTGCTCTTAATGTGTAAGAGTGTGATTTAGTAAGCGTTATAGCATTGCTTAGTTAAAATATGTAGTTAAAGGCTTTTGGAAGGTGCAGTGAGGAAATCTGCTTGCAACATTTTCAGAAAATTTAGTTTACATAGGATCATCTCTCTCATCCTGCTGTGACTCCAGTAGAGTTTGTTTTGCAAGGAAATTGAGAAAACTTGATTCAAGCAAAATTGAGGTCGTATTGCTTGAAATAAAGGCATTAGATCAGGTGGTGGTGTAAGCTGTTTTCCAACCTCTGAATGGATTTCTTACTGCTGAGGTCTTGATGCTTCTAGAAAACCAATAGCTAAAGCAAGAAGGGTCTTTTCTATCTTCACAGAGCTAAGAGATTGCATCGGTCTGTTTCAAATAGGGGATGATAATCACTGTCCTCTACCTTGATATTAAAACACTATTGCAAACTATATCTCAAGCTGCCTTTTGATTAGTAAACTGTAGGTTTGTAAAGTAATTTCTTCAGAGACTGTAGAATGCATTGAATTTAGAGACTTAATTGTTAATTTTATTTTTTTTCTTGAGAAGGATATTTGACTATGCTCTGTGATAGCAACTCTGTTTCTGAGTGAGTTGGAACTTTTGACTTCTAAAATGCTATATGGCTGGTGATTTATGTTAGAGGAAAAAACCCTTTTGTCCTATATTTGTATATTAAGGGGAAAAAATAGGACTGAAAACAGTTGATGGAAGAGAGAAGAGGAGTTTACGAGGGCTAAATTAGGGCCACAGTCATTTACTACTCTCTGGGGTTTTAGAACAGCTAGATTTTTCTTAACTTTCAGGGAACTACACACATTGTGAGAGAAATTAATGATGGAGAAGGTTGCTTTTCTGTTCTGTGACTCTGGAAATTCAATATATATTTTTTAAATTAAATTCCTGAAGCTTTTTAATTAGTGACTTGTATACTGGTTTAACAAAACTTGAATAGCTTTTAAAATTGCAACAAATAATTAATATATTGTCTCAGTGCTCGACTTGGTAAGTTTTGAATTAAAGAACCTATCATAATACTTGTACTTGAGGCGCTCTTCTCTCCTCGGTAGATATAACAACTTACAAATCCTGCATTATAAAACTACATTTCATAAATCCCCTATGCCTTTGTTTTTAAAACTGTGTGTGATTGCATCCTTGGAATTTCTGGAAGTTTTTCAGAAGAGGTCTCTAAGTCAGGTGGCAGCATTTGGTGGAATTTCTGTCCTTTTAGAATGAGGAGTAGAATTAAGCTGTAGTGGCATGACAGGTACTTTTGTCAGAATTCTTACTTCATGTCTCTGGCAGCAGCTGGCAGTTCCATTGAGGAAGCGATCATGAACTTGTGCATTCAGTACTTTCAGGAGGTCATCACTCCTGTATTTTAAGGGATCTCAGTTGCTTTCATCTCAGTGTTACTAAAGAGAGATGAATCCACAAGGTTTTTGAGAAGCATTGGTATATGCTGTTACTCACCTGTTTTTCCTTTTTCTCTCTAAACTTGCATTTGTAATATCTTTGCAGGTGGTTTGTCCAGATTGTAGTGATGATATTGCAGTGAAAAAAGACAATATTCTCGTTCGTTCTTTCAAGGATGGCAAATTGTGAGTAGGAATGTAGACGTTGATAATTCAATAAAATGTGTATCAATCAAGTGAAATGTAGTATGAGAATGTTGGGGAAAGTATTAATAACCTCAGTGAGTTTGTGCCAAGATTTTTCTAATGTTTAGAAAACTCTTAACAGCCTACATTGTGATGAAACTAGTCCTAAACTTTGTCATTATTCATAATGAGATACATAAATCTGTCTGTCTTATTTTTAATTTCATTGTTACAATAGTGGCAAACGAAGTAGTGTTTTGTGACTTCAAGAATTTTCTGAGACTCTTTCCTACTCTGGTTGAAACAGAGTTCTGCTTTTCAGAGACGTGGCCATAAGCTTATCCAGCTACGGAAAGGGGTGGATGGGGGTGTCTGCACACGTGCAAATACCACATGCGCACATGAATTCTTTTTTTTAGGTAGTAAGGCACATGGGGCTTGGAACTAGTTGATCTCTAAGGACCCATCCAGCCCAAACTTTTCTATGATTCTGGGTTTAGCTCAGTCACGATGACAATTGCATATTATTGTGTTCCTTGAAAAGAGCTGTAATATTACTCAAAGTAGGAAAGAAAACAGAGAAATGTAGAAAACATAGTGTATGGGATTTCCAAAGGAATAAGAAACTTTGTGTTCTTAAACTCGTGTTGATGAGGGAGGGGGATTGATGGATAACAATAGAATTATTTTATCTAGGTTTTAGGTTTTATTTTTAAAGTTGCAGCTATTTATTGTACTTGCTTCAGTTTGACAGAAAGCTTTTGCAGAAAGGATATTGAAATATTTAACAGTCTTTTAGTACTTTAATTACTTACTAAACCTAGGCTATCGCTTCACCATTTGATAGTTATTCAGGCATCAACACAGGTCAATAGAGAAAAGCATAAGCATGTGCGCAAATAAGCGTGTGTCCCTCAACCCCCAAATCTGCAGTTCAGATTTGCTTCCATGAATATAGCCACAGTAGAAATGGAAAAGTGCTTTGTTCTTTGAATTTGGAAATCTTTCATTTCATACTGACAATTTATATTAATACTTGTGTTTAAGTGAGAAAGGGTTTTTTTGTTTGTGGGTGAATAGTTATTTGGTAAACTAACATGAGGTTTTGTGAAGTAATATAATTTGGAAGACTCCAGAAACTACCTATTAGTGGAATAAGAATGTTTTCTTTAACATGCAGTCAATGCTTATGGATAGTCTAACCAAATTTATGTAGAAGTTTTGGTTTTAATCCACTAACTGGCTAATACTGTACCAAGCTACAGAATTGTAAAGATGTGCTTCCTATGCTGCTTCTGTGTATTTAGTAAGTGTGTTATAGTCTTGGTGGTAGCTCTGGATTATACTGTTAATTTAGCTTTAAAATGTATACATTTTTTTAACACTTTCTAAATTATCTAGCGTTTCTGTACCAAGAAAAGATGTTCGGGAAATTAGTGAAACTTCACCAAAGCCTGACGCATTGTTAAAACAAGGTAAAAATAACTTTCTGAGAGAAAACACATGCGCATGTATTTATTTTGTTATGTAAAACCTAACAAATAGAAGATATTTTCCTATAGTATAATATATTGAAGGAGAACACTTCTGAAAATATTGAGGAATTTTTTTTTTTTTTTTAAAGACCCACTCTACTGCACTTGTTTTAAATGTAGACATGCCAAACAAAAGATATAATCATACAGTGCACACTGGCTTAATAAGTTATTTTGTATTCAGCCTTTTGCATTAGAGCTTCATAGACCCCTGATATTTTTAGTAAGTTACCTTTATGCACTTTCAAGAAACTGGAATTGTGGATTCATTTGAAAGTTTAAGTTTGTGTGATGAAACTCTTAGAATTATCTTGTGCTTTTTGCTTCCTCCTTTTCCTTGTTCAATATATGTAAACCACAGTGTAAATCTGTTGAAACAGGGGTTCTCTCAGTTAAATTTTCATATATGCCCTAATACAGATGATTATCCTTATTTGTGTCTATAGACACTAACGTGGTAGTAATCCTAATAATAGCTCTGAATAATTTGAAGTGCAGAGAACACTAGGCCAGTTTGGCTGGTTAAGACAAATAAGGATGAACAACGTGGGATCGTTGTTGAGGTTCTTTCAATTTGGGGCCGGAACTGTTAATTAGCAGCCTTTCCTCCTTCTGCTCTTTCTGCCACTCCCTGGCTACTTTTTTTGCTTAAAATGTTTGGTCAAACTGATACTTTATGCAATGCTAACAAATGCTTGTCCTTTTACAGCTTTTGACCAAGCCCTTGAATTCTGTAAAAACAGAACTGTTCCTAGTAACTGGAAAACAGAATTAAAAGAAGACAGCTCCAGCAGTGAAGCTGAAGAAGAGGAAGAAGCTGAAAAAGAAAAAGAGGATAACAGCAGTGAGGAAGAGGCAAGTAAAATTAGTAAAGGTCATAGACAGAAAAAATTAGAAAGACTGTAATATTTAAGTACATATGTTTAACATCTGGGAACATGTAACATGTTAACATAGGCAACTTTGTTAACGTTAGCAACATTATTGCCTCCCAACTTTGAAGATCTGTATTCAACTATTATCAGTTAATGTGGAAAGGTCAGCTTGAAAAATCTAACATATCTTTGAGTCACTTAACAAAAAATGTAGTCAAAAGACTGAATTATTAGGGACTAATGAAAAATAGAAATTGAAACTCAAAGGAAGATCCTGTTTTAAAATCTTTCCCATACTGATCTTACTGCAATGGCAGAAGGGGTTGCAGTACTTATTACGGGGTGAGCAGGATGAAGGGTAGATATTGCTGTTTGTTGTCACTTGCTTGTTGTTTCTTCTGAAAGAAAAAAGGTTCCCTTTACCTGCATGTATTTCTAAATGGAACTTAGCTGCTAGCTGTTAAAGATGTGGCTGTCTTCTAACTAGGAAGATCTGTGTAGCTAAGAAAATATTTAAGTAGTTTCTGATAAAGTATATGTGGTGCTTATGTTACTTTTGGTAACTTTAAAACAAAGATCTCTTTTTGTTTGTTTTGTGGGGTTTTTTGGTGGTTTTGTTTGTTGTTGTTTGTTGGGTTTTTTTTGTTTGGTTGGTTTGTTTTTAAATCCACAATTATGTTGTGCAATTGTATGTAAATCCAGACTGGCCTTTTCTTTGCCCATGCTGTTTCAGTATTTGAAGGCAAAGGAGGATTTTTTTTTTCACTTATGTAGAATTTTGGGTTTCTTAGGGGGATATTAATTCCTGGGCTGTAATGTTAGTCATGGCCTGGATGTGTTTCTAGTTTGTAGTTCACTCTCCCTCTAAGTAAAGAGTTGTTTGCCCTTCCATAATAATGCTTCAAACACTATCTAGGAAGCCTTGTTGTTTTGATTGTGTAAGAGATTTTGTAAATGTTTGGAGATTATTAACAAATACTGCTATCATAGTATAATAAGTACTGACTTTGCAGAGATTCTGAGAAAGTGAAAATGCTTTTCAGAGGCATGCAGGGTCTTAAGCTTCCCCCACACACACTTTCTTAGAAAGCTGGTTTGGTCTCTACTAAGAAAATTAATAAGGAGTGTTCATTTGCCATTCTAGCACCTCCGTGGATTATCATATTTGAGAAGTAAGAGTACACTTCAGGCATTGAATCTTATGGTGAGGAAGGAGTAGCATTGTTTTATTCAGCCTCTTCCTCATTTTCACCATAGCTTCCCTAATATTTAAAAAGCATACATTCCTTCTAAAAATCTTCGTTGTGTTTCCTGAAGGTTTAGTTAAATTATCACAGCCTACCACCACCACCCCCTACCTCAGTGCTCTGTGGGACCATTTTCTTATGGCAACTGTTCTCCTGTTGGGGCGGGATGTGAGAAACCCAGTTAGGTGCTCATGCTCTCTTTACCATGATCCAGCATATGCTGGTAAAAGTCCTCTCCAGGTGCCTGTCATGAGATTAAAACCACTAAAAACAAACTCCAAAACTGTATTGATTCCATTCAAGTCATTTGTTCTCTATGGTCACGTTTAAGTTTTATGGTTGCAAGCTGAATCCTTTGCTAGCTAGCAATGTTTCCTTTACCATCTTTGCCTGTGAAATGTGAGTGTTCTTAACCGGTCGTTCGTCTGTACTATATGCAGAGCTGTAGCATCACCTTATACCTATTGGTGAAGAATTGCTAGGTGTGCCTGATTTCGGATGCCCCCTCCCTGAGAGGTTATATCTAGTGCACTGGTTGCAGTTCTCTGCCCAGCCATTCTGCTTTCTTGCTCACTGCAGTAGGCTGCTCTGAGCTCTGCTGATACTGAGTGATAGACAGATGCTCACCACCGGGTGCCCCTCACAGAGACTTTCCTCTTGAGTTGTCTTTGCAAGACTGTGGAATATTTTCATTGCATTTCTGTTGATAATTATACCTAAATGAGAACTGTTTCAGCGTATTGTGAATACTGGTTCTTTGCTTTTTCCTGTTTGCTCTGATATGTCCTCCAAGTGCATTTAATGGAGAAGAGAAAGTATAGAATAAGAAAAAAACCATACTCACTGTTAACAGTTACAGCCTTCCTTGACCTTATTTTCAGCCATCCATCTCTTTATTGAATAGCTTCACCACATATTGTGGGTTGGTTTTTTTTTTTTAGGTTTTCTTTTTCTGTTACATTTAATAATGATGTTCTGTTTCTATTGATTTCTCAACTGTCTTGGTATAAATTTAAAGACAATATGTTTTGTCCCCTTGCTTCGGGGTAGGTGAAGCTTTAATATTTAGTACAAGGAGACTGTTGAAGAATGGAAAAGCTAAACATGGAATGAAAATACACGAAAAAAATAATTCATTTTAGATTTACTAAGTAACTTCTATTAGTTATTTTTTGAAACTTTACAGATAGTGGTAAAAATGTAGGCAGAAAATTAACCAACTTATATTTGGCATATTGTTTTGAAGTACCTTAGTTATCAGAATTTCTAAGAATTCTAATTATATTAGTGTCTTATTGCTACTGGTTGTGTCAAGTTGCATTTCCAAAGAACATTATGAGGTGTTATAAGCCATAGGGCTTTGTTATGAAACTCTACTGTTTATTAATGTAAGTAAATCTAATACAAAGGTTTAATAGTGCAATGAACTGAACATCCCAAATATCCATTGTTATTTCAGTTCTGGGACTGATGCTGCTCACCCCACATTCAGCTGGTACCCCATGGTAGTACGCATGCAGGGCCATTGGCTGCAGTTTGCCAGTGACGTGGATTAGAACTCCCAAGAAAGTGCAAGCACCGTTTTCTCTTTCACTTCATCCCTGGAAGTGACATAGTGTATCCAGCCATCAAGGAGTCACTTAACTGCAGTAGAAATAGACCTGAGACTTCTCATGTAATCTCCTGATCATTAATAATGGTGTCTCCCAGACTTTCGGGTATAAATGGACAAAATTGAGAATATATCTTGGTTTATGATATCGCTTATACTTTAGTGATTGATCAAAAATCCAATTTCAAAGTGTCTTTATAGTTTGTTTTATATATTTTGCCAAACTGTGTGTACTTTATAAAACTTACTTCAATGTGGCATAGCACTAAGAACATAGGTCTCTGTATAGCATCCTGTTGCTGACTACAGTAAAACAAACTTGAATATTTTAACCTAAATTATCACTGCCCTTTGTTTCTTAATGAATGACTGTAACTGCAAATGGTGATAATTTTCTCGTGTGCGTTACTTTAAACAGGAGGAAATAGAGCCGTTTCCTGAAGAACGAGAGAACTTTCTTCAGCAATTATACAAGTTCATGGAAGACAGAGGTGAGCATTATTAGTAATGCATAAGCATTATCAGTAAGGTAAATTGAAATGTTTTCAAAAGTAAATGCCATTTATTACATTAAGTCTTTACCAGATATTTATACGCTGCAATAAATGTACAGTGTTTGTATTTAAATTAATGTTGTAACTAGTTAAGCTAGTATCTTTTTAATTACATGTGAAGGATGAGTTGAGGAACTGTTTATAAGAGGTGACAATGTGATAGCTACTGCTCGTACAGTGGCATAGGAAAGCATTCTTTGAAAGCATTGTGGGATTTGTTCTTGGGGAGGTGGCTTTTTATTGTAGTGAAAGGTCTAAGCTAGTATTTTTAGATGAAATTGTTTCAGCAGGTAAAATAAAAATATGTGTAATATAGGTGGCTAGAAAAGTTGTATCTTTTGTGTGTATTCGGTAATGTATGGAAGAATGCATATGTGTGAATTACATTACATTGCTGAAATACAGGGAGAATGGGTTATTAAGTTTGTTTAGTTTCATGAAGAGAAAGTACCAGATGCATGAGATGGTCAGAAGGAGGGGTCTACAAAACTGTATTTAGAAGTGTAGTAGTGCATATGATGTGGGTTTCATGTTATGCTGAAAAAAATACATCAAAACACTGTCTTTGTTCACAGGGACTCCCATTAACAAACGACCTGTATTAGGATATAGAAATTTGAATCTCTTCAAATTATTCAGACTTGTGCACAAGCTTGGAGGATTTGATAATGTGAGTATTAGTATGATGAGTATTCCAGAGCCATAAAATCTGAGGATGCTGTTTATTTTTGTTTTAAGTAGTGATAAAGAAGAATCTTGCACATGAGCTTTAGGCATATGAAAATTGAATACTGCAGCCACATAAGATACCCTGTAACTCTGAAAAACTTCCTTTAACAGGAACCAGAAACAAATTACATTCTAAATGAATTACATATCTACTCAGCGTGTTTAATTACTGCTGCATAAAATCAGCCAGCATGTGTGTTTTTGTGGTATTTCAAGAAATGTTTGTCTGATAAAGTGGTTACCTCAGAAAGCGAAGAGAGTCACTGCTCAATAAAATCTAAGAGAGAAGTAATCCAGTTTAAAGTCTGATGTGAAGCCCTTAATTCCTATTATCTATTCTGGGCAGTATATAGAAGAATGTGCTGAGTGGCATTAGTAGGATTGGTCTTGGAGCAGTAATTGAAGCATATGGAATTCATGGCCAAGTAGATTCTGTTGCTGCTTTGGACTGCTTCCAATAAATTTAGCCTGTTGGTTGAGGTATGTTTGTGCAGTGACACCTTTCTGATATACAAGGAAGTATCTTGTACTGGAGTATTGCAGTACATCTACTTTACCTTCACAAGTGGTTAGAAATGAGCTTATCACACTGTCACAAAACTGGGACACCAAAGGGCATATTAAGGACATAATGAAAGACCAGTAGGCACTGTATCTGGCCCAGTACTGCCAGGGCTGAATATTGGTAGTGCTTTCAATGATTTTTTTCTTTCCAGTGTATTTAAAATTCTAGCTCTGATAGTTAATATCTGCTTTAAATATAAAATAAAAATGATATATGGATTTTACTGATCTTTGTATTTATTTTATTACCACCTGTAGAGGAAAACCTACTGTGGCTTACTGAAATGCAGAAATCCTAAATTGCTTTAAAGTAGTTACATTAGACTACAGTTTGCATTACACTGAAATACTTTGTGTGTGATAAATAGTAATTTTATAGATCAGAGGAAATGATTTAATTATTTTCCGAAGTTGTAAACTTTGTCAACTTGGTCTTTTTTATGTCAGTGAGTTAATTCAAAAACCAAGACTTCATTTTTTTTTTTTTAACAGATTGAAAGTGGAGCAGTGTGGAAGCAAGTTTATCAAGATCTTGGAATCCCTGTATTGAATTCAGCTGCAGGATATAATGTTAAATGTGCATACAAAAAGTAAGTAATAAAGCTATGAAGATTGTGCTAAAACAGCACCAGAACGATCTGAAGTGATCCTGTGGTAGTGGTAATATTTAGAGTCCAGAACTGTTGGGTCATAATACAGGGGTTTTTTAGGCTTTAAACATACTGTTCAGGTTTAGCTTCTGCTAGGTAGCATGTTCTTTCTTGAAACAAACTTGCTTATTGTAAGCAATTTTTGTCTTTTAGATATCTCTATGGTTTTGAAGAGTATTGTACATCAGCTAACATTGAATTTCAAATGGCATTACCAGAGAAAGTGACAAGCAAGCCTTGTAAAGACTGTGAAAAAGAAAAAGAATTGAAGATGCGTGAAGAACCAGAGCAGGATGTAAAAGAAATAAAAGTGGATAAGGAGGAGCGCAAGCAGGAGGAAGTAGCAATAGTACAACAAGAAGAAAAAAAGTTAGCTGAGAATGATAATGAAAGTAAAGAAAATGATAAACCCTCTGTTCTGGTAAAGTATTGTAATCTTCATGTTATAGCCTGTTTATAAAGTCTAGTGGTGTGTTAATAACCATGGATTCATGTCAATATCAAAATCTCCATAATGGATTTAAAACAAGACAAAAATGTGCTGTAAACCTAATTCAGAACAACACATTTGAGCCATATTTATCCCTAGGTCCCTGATTTAGGGGATCATGATGTCAAAATGTCTGACTTGTTAGGAAGCAGCTGCAACATTCCACTTGTTTGGAGGCCTCCCAAGTCAAATGGAGGCTAATCAGCGTGCAGCTTTATCCTGATCTGGGTAATGCAAGCTGACAGCTAACTACAGTGCCGATACTTTTATTTTGCATTTAGCCATGCTTTTAAGCCCTCACAAATCTTGCTTTTACTTCTTTGCCCCAGTGAAACCAGTGAAGCTCCTCAAAGACCTGGGCCATATGATGTGCACAGTGGTCTGATGTTCAGTAGTCCAGAGAGAAAATGTTTATAGCTTTTCAAAATCCAGTGTTGACTTAGTGGTTTTAGCGAAGGAAGTCCGGGGGGTCAAGCTGAAGGGCTGCACTGTGCAGGCTTAGCGGTTTGCTCTGGAAGGAGGGTGGGTCCTCAAGTCAGCATGCGGCACAAGTGTAATGCTTCTGCCTGTGAGGGACAACCAGCCCTGGTCTGTCTGCTGGTACTAACTCCGGGGTTGGCCAATACTGGCATCTCTGCATCCTACGTGAAAACACTCCATGAAGTGTTTGTCTTAGGGATACTTTGCAGTTCAGGTCTAAGAGCAGCATATCGTTGTGACAAAACTAGCTGGGACACTGGTTGCAACTTTGAAGCCTGTTATGTTTAGTTTGAGATTTTTCAGGAGGAAAAAGTGGAAGTGCTATAATTTTAGAGCAAGCCCTAGACTCTAGGTATTTTTCTTCCTACAACTTCACTGTGTTTTGTCTGCCTTTTCTTAGATAATTTCTATATTTATTTCACCTTGTAAGTTAACAAAAGGTTTTATTATCCTAGGGAAACAAAAAAAATTTGCCAGATTCTGTGTATACTCAGCCTGATCAAGAAAAGGACTTAAATGTAATCAAAACTGAAGATGAAACAAAACTAGAAGATAAAGAGGAGGAGAAGATTAGAGAAATGGAAAATCCTTCCATAAACGCAGACACTGAAGAAAAAGAAAAATCAGGGTAAGTTACACTGCTTATAATCAGTTGAAGTGTGTTCATTAAATTTTACCTTTGTAATCTGAACTTCAAATCAGACTCCCCTGTCATGAATTAGACTTGTATCTTCCAGAGACCTGTGTGTTCCTATATATCTATATATATATAGATAGATATATTTTTTTTATTTATTAATTTTTTTTTTAAAGCAGTTCTAAGTTTTTGCAGGGTACAGGCCTAAATATTTACAAGCCACTTAAGAAAAGAGCATGAAAAGCATAGGTGACTATTTGGTTTAAAACAAAAATATTGCGGTCATTGCCAGTAGCATTTGTCTACTTAATTTTGGTATAAGTGTATCACAGAGTTGCAGTTTCCACCTTTTGCTGTTGGCCAGGAAAAGATGGAAGTACATGCATTGCTCAGTAACAGCTTTGCCATTGAGTAGGTGAGATACTGGCAGGAGTATCTTGTGCAGTTCTTCAGACCGGAGTTTTGGAAGTGGGAGAACGAAGTGATAGGGATGCTCAAGGCCATGTAATCAATGGATGTGTGCAGGTGATCTCTCAATTCCTTTGTGGAACGGGCAGATTTTCCTGTTTCAGTGAAACATAACAAAAAATAAATGAAAAACAAACAAACAGCAAACAAAAACCCAAACAAAAAAACAAGGAAAACCCCACCACATGCACCAAACCACAAGCGTTTTTCAGCAGCCACACAAAAAAATATTAAGTTTAAAACAGTGTAGTCCTTAGTAATCTCCAGTATGTCAACAATTTGTATTCTTGCAATTCGGATCCTCATACAGTAGAATTTCAAGTGATAAGAACACAAAAGTAGCCATTATAGGTCAGATCGAAGGTCTCTTAATACAGTATCTTGTCTTCAACAAAAAGCAATAACAGATGCTTAAGGGAAAAGCTATTACAAGAGGGAAAGCAGATAATGACACTTTCTTACACTTTCACAGCAATCTGTCTATCACGGATGGGGTTTTTTTTGTACTTAATACCATCTGTTGCCTGACCACTAATTCTCTTGTTAATTCCAGCAATCGTTGCTATTCAGTAGATCAGCTGTCTTAATCTTCTGTGTAAATATCATTAACTCTTAATGCTTTTTCCAGCCCATTAAGAGTTAGAATGTAATGGAATGGCAGAGTTCAGTATATTGATTTCTGATTAATTAGTAATAGTTCTTGTTCATTTTATTAAGGATTTTGGCTTCTGTATAACAGATCCTGGAAGGATCCTCTGTAAAATGGTTTTGTCTTCCTGAATATTTTAGTGACATTACATTGGCAATTCTGTAACTCAGAAATGTGGAATACAGGAAAAAAAGAGGTTTTACCTGAACTCAGTTAGAAGAGCCTTTTCTCTGTAGATGTGGTATCATTTGTATCCAATGTGGATTTTTCTTTTAAAAAAGATCAGTGGCAGGAATTTGTTACATTTACCATTTTTAAGGTGAACTGGTTGATTTGTACTGTAATAGCTTTGCTAGATTTTCAGAATTATTAAAGACTGATTTTACAATGCTATTTTCAAAATAAGTAACTAAATAGATGGAAGACTTTGCACTACTTAGAGAAAAGCAGTTTTTAAAGTTCCCTAAATTGTATATTTGTGTATGTGTATATTTGTGACATCGTGTTTATATACTTGGAAAGTACAGTGGCTTAATACTTACCATGCTGCTATAGTAAATGGTACATGAAATTGTAGGCTGCATTTCCTTTTCAGTAATCCTTTATTGTTTTGTGGTGTTGGTGTTTGGTTTCGGTTTTTTATCCTGGTTCTTTTCCATTTGGTTTATTAATGACATTAAAAAAAGGTTATGGATTTTCTTAGGTTTTTTATTTATGAAAACAACAAAGAACTGTAGAAAATATGACTTACTCTCAGTTTTCCCCAGTTCATCTTATTATAATTGAGTAGGTTCTTGTCTGTCTGCTTCTCTTTGCTCATCCAGTAAAAACATTTCCAACTAGTATTTTGCTATTGTAATTCATGAAAGATGGTACTGAGTTGTTTAGGGTTGAAAGTATAGCTCTTAAACGTAAATGTAGGCAGTGATGTGGTCATTGCTGGGGCTAAGTTTAAAGGAATAATTCAAGCTTACAAAAATGAAACGTTTGTAGTAGTTAATAGTCTATAAGCATTTATAAGCAGTAGTGCTGTAGTACTGCTGTTAGCGTGATTACTTCTCATTTCCTCCCTCAGAGATTGATAGGAAGTATAAAATGCACTTGTATCGGTGTTGAAGAGATTTCTAAAATGTCACTATCATCCTAAATCCTAAACAGTGTTTTTAGCATTTATACTACAAAGGCATAACGGGGTTTTGTGAGTGTGATATGCTGGTCGGAGTGTGTACTGGACCTAGTCCTCCTATCCCCAACTTTATGGGTTAGAAGTGGCAAAGGTTATCTAGAGGCAGTTTGAGTTCTTTGTTGAAATGAAATACAAAATGAAAAATGCATTTTTGCAGGTAAAAAAAACTAATCACACAAACAACACACACAAAAAGTACCCAAAATCTGATAAAAAATCCAGGTTCCAGTATAGGCTGGGGAATGACCTGTTAGAGAGCAGTGTACGGGAAAGGGACCTGGGTGTCCTGGTGGACAGCAGGATGACCATGAGCCAGCACTGTGCCCTTGTGGCCAGAAAGGCAAATGACATCCTGGGGTGTATTAGAAGGGGGGTGGTTAGTAGATCATAAGAGGTTCTCCTTCCCTTCTACTCCGCCCTGGTGAGACCACACCTGGAATATTGTGTGCAGTTCTGGGCCCCTCAGTTCAAGGACAGGGAACTGCTGGAGAGGGTCCAGCGTAGGGCAACAAAGATGATTAAGGGAGTGGAGCATCTCCCTTGTGAAGAAAGGCTGAGGGAGCTGGGGCTCTTTAGTTTGGAGAAGAGGAGGCTAAGAGGGGACCTTATTAATGTCTATAAATATATAAAAGGTGAGTGCCATGAGGATGGAGCCAGGCTCTTCTTGGTGGCAAACAATGATAGGACAAGGGATAATGGGATCAAGCTGGAACACAAGAGGTTCCACTTAAATTTAAGAAGAAACTTCCTCTCAGTGAGGGTGACAGAACACTGGAACAGGCTGCCCAGGGGCGTTATGGAGTCTCCTTCTCTGGAGACATTCAAAACCCACCTGGACATGTTCCTGTGTGACCTCATCTGGGTGTTCCTGCTCCAGTAGGGGGATTGGACTAGATGATCTTCTGAGGTCTCTTCCAATCCCAAACATACTGTGATACTGTAAAATAGATCACTGGTCGTGGTTTTTTGTTTATTGTTTGTTTTTGGTGGTGTTTTTTTGTTGTTGTTGTGGGGTGGTTTTTTGGTTTTTTTTTTTTTGTTTTTTTTAATATTATATAAAGCAGACTTGTAGAGTTTGCTATTTGAATTTGCGTCTGTAGGACTTTGGACATCTTTGTTTAGCTAATTTGTGTATAGACACAAGGAACCAAGAGGACAGAAAAATTTCCTGGTTTCCTCTTGCTGAGTTCTGTTGGGTGGGCTAGATCAGGTGCTCAGTTGCCAGATCTCAGGAAGTACTACTGAAAGCCGGGGTTGTTTGTTTTCCACAGGTTTTGTTTCTCTGTGTAATTCCATTTGTCTCAACCCTTTGAGACTGCTACCACTTGAATCGTGTGGTCCCTTCAATAAAGACCTTAACAATATGATGATGAGGAAGAGAGGCTGAATGTGGTTCCCTTCTTTTTTTCCGAAGAGCACCTGATTCTTGCTTGCACAACTGTGTATCTGTGAACACTGAGAGTAGAGATTCAAGGGCAGCTTGCCCTGTACATTATACATGCTTTTCTTGGTGGTTGTGGTTTTGTTTTTGTTTTTGTTTTTTTACTGTGGCTAGCCAAAGATGCATGTGCTAGATTCAGTTTCGTGCAGCTTCTAGTCATAAAAACAATTTTTAAAAGGCCAGTAATGTGTTTTTTCTCATTGGTCTGTTCCAGAGAGATCTTTTAAAAAATACCTTTGTAAAACTGTTCTTTTCCTTAAAGTACAAAGAAGTATTCATTCTTAATTAATAAACAAAAAAGTTTAAAGTCCTCCTTATTTTGAAGTTCCTGCTGACTTTGTTGTAGAAGTAATGGTCTTCAATTGTCGCACTGTATAGTTGGTGCCATTTTGCTTTCTAGCATCTAACATTAATTGTTGTAACTATTCAGACTTGAGTCAGAGCCAACATATAGGCAACTGAGGGGCTTTTCTACACAATGAACAATGTAGACAGTCAAACATGTTCCCAAGAGGCTGAGGCCATGAGCCTAGCAGAGTTTTAGAAAGTGTGGGATTTTTAATATAAGCTAATAAAATAAAAAGTAAGCTTTTAAAAATTTCATAGTAAATACAGTTTGTGAACTGAAGTGTAGGTTAATTGCTAGTTAACCAATATGAGTAAGAAAATGTTTTCTAAGATGATTAATTCAGCTCCAAATGTTTGGTGGGTTTTTTGGGGGAGGGTGTGTGATGTTTGGTGTTTCAGGGGGTTTTTTGGGTTTGTGTGGTTGTTTTGGTTTTGTTTGGGTTTCTTTTTTGTGTATGTGCGTGTTTGGTTTTTTTGTATGTTTCTTTTTGTTGTTGTTTGTCTTTTTAACACTCTAAAGCACCTGGGACAGGCTGCTGTCAAGAACTTTACACTGAACTGAAAGGTGAAGTGCTCAGAATCTGGATAATTTTTGCCTTTCAACAGAAATTTGCATCAGACTTGTATGTTGGTAGTACTTCGATTTTCGAGATGATGAGATAAAATTGTTTGAAGTAATCCCCGTGACAGTACAGAGAGATTGCAAGAGACTTTGTTCTTGTGTTTTCCTTCTTTTGGATGAGGTGCTGCCTTAACCTGAGCACCAGGAGGGGCTGCCATCTCTGGATCCTTATCCTGCCCTTTCTCACCAGGCTGTCATTTTCAGTACTCACAAATAGCTTTTATTTGGTCTTATGAAACTTCTTGGATTCTTTTTTCCGCCTCTTGAAAACTGCCTGCCTTTTTTTTTTTTTTTTTTTAATTTCCTCTGAGCAATGCATGAACAAATGTTCTTAAAGAATACTTTAGAAACCTAAACATTTCTGGTTGTCTTGTATGGCCAATTTAGGCCTTCCCGGTATGGTTTTCTGGGAATTGGTGCTGTCATATTTTGACAGTATCAAAAGGAGAAAACACTAAACCTCTTTGGCTAATAATCATGAATGGAGTTAAACCATTCATTTACCTGCAAAAGAAAAATCTCAATCTTAGAGCTGTTATATATATTGTTACATGCAGTAGTAGCATTTCCCCTCCTCTAAGCACTAGGAGGGAACTATGGATAATAAAAACAGTAGTTGAGAACTAGGTTAAGCTGGGCATTGTTTCACGTGAAGGGTTCTACTAGGGCTTGTTACCCTTGTAGGGCAGGGTGACTACTTGCTGTGCATGTGCTTGTGGTGGCTTCTGTTGGTACAAGAGTTAAATTTTCTGGAAACACTTGATAGGGATTTTCTGAAAGCAGTTTACAAGGGGATTATATAATAGTCAGATGCTCCATTTCGTGTATGGGAGATAACACGTTGTTAGAGGCAATGGTTTTTTTTCAGTTCCTTGTCTGTTAAAATGACATATCAAAGCTTTATGGTGGTGAATCTGAAATGTTAACAGGAAGGTTAAAAGGTTTTGGAGTGAAGGAGATTTGATATGGAAGGCGTATCTTATATCTTGTGGATTAGGGTTGAGAACTATATATTGAGATAGCTTTCTCAGTCTGATTTAGGTTTATATGGAATTTATTAGCTTAGGAGAAGGGAAAGAAATGTGCTGTGTTCATTTTACAGTTGGTATGAACATCTGCTCTGAAATTTAGATTGTTGGTGTGTATGCAAAAAAACCAGATTTTTAAGAAGCATACTTAGGTAGTTTCATTTATAGGAACATATTTCTATGCTCTTATTTGTAATGTGTATTCTATTTATGTATTGCAGCTGCCTTTCTATTGGAAAGGAAGTTTTTGTCATGTTTTCAGAAACAGTTTAATTGATTTTTTTTTTTTGTCTTAATATAGAATGTGCACTGATACATACATATATGTAAGGATTGCTTTTGGTACAGCAATAAGCTGCTAATGACACCATAATAAAGCACAGAGTGGCAGTGTAAATGTTCCAGTGCTCTGCATGCATCATGTTGAATGAAAGGGAGGCATCTTTGATGTGGAGAAAGTGGTTCTGTCATCACCTTTTACATAGCTTACAGTCACTACAGAGGTTATTCCATGGTAGCTGTCACTGAGACTTATGTGCGTGGGTGAGCCCTTAAGCATTCATCAAATACTAGTTGTTTTTGAGCCGACTGTGAACCAGTGCTATAAAAATGAAAAGTGCTGTACTCCTCAGCCAGACTTCTGAACCATCCATTATCCTTTTGAGGAATGTTTCAAAATACTTGAAAAAAACTTGGCTGAATGATTAGAAGCAATAACAGGAGGTCCTCTCATTTGTCTTCTCTGCAGCAGTACAGGTTATAGAATACGTGCTTGCATGGTTGAAGTGTACTGTACTGCTCTCAGATGTGATTCACATCAAGTTAGTGCCATTCCCCTTCCCTCAGAATGATGGACCATAACTGTGTATTTATTCAGATTTTCTGTGTGTGTAGACAGAAGTCCTTGGGAGCTTTTATTTTTAGGTTTTTTTTGCAACTTCAGAGGGAAGGCAAACACTGGTGAATTTGGGGGGTTTTGTTATTTTGTTTAGTGAAAGATGATGTTCTAGCATCATGGTACAAATACAGGTCTGAATGGCCTCTCTGCCTTAAAACATAAGGGCATCTTAATGCAGCTGTTATTGAAAAAGTCAGAGTATGAAGGAGACTTGACATCTCCCAGCTCTGTATTATGTGAAGTAGAGGTTAAATAATGCTCTAGGATGAAAAAAAAAAAAAAGGAGGGAAACAAAAATAGAAGTTAATTGCTAAACTTGGAGTGTCAATTACACTGGAGTTTATTTCTGCTAGTGGTTCAATTAACTGTAATGACTTAATTGAACCAATAATTGAAGTAATCTTGCTTCCTCAAATTTTAGAATAACCCTTGAAAAAAATAATCTTGCATTTGCCATCTTACCTGCTGTGTGTGCCAGCATGGTGTGCCAGGGGAAGTGTGTTGGAGTAGGGGTAGCTTTGCTGTGAAACAGGGGATCCCAGGAGGCAAATCTAATGCTCCAAATCATACCCTGTCTCAAAGGTTTCACCCAGACCTTGTGACAACGCCCTGTTTGGTGCCAGAGATTGTGGCTTGAAAGGCATTTGCATGATACTGCAGTTCTTTTGGTGGTATAATAGTGTGCGCTATTTCATCAGTTAACATCATCTATTTGTTGATTATACCTACCCTTACGGGCTTGTTGGTGTTAAATCTTTATATTGACTGAGAATTACCCGCCGTTTCTGTATTTCTGAACACTTGAAGTATTTTTAGCTTTTTAACGACTTCACAGTCTCCTTTGGAGCTAATGATAAGCAGTATTTTTATGATCTAAATTATTTTATGGTTTCATCTTATTAACTTTTTTTTTTTTTTGCATTTTAGTTCATTAATTTCCTGCTTCTGAAGGTTTATGTTTCCATTCTGTGGGAGATGGGGTGAGGGTATTCTTCATCTGCAGTTGTATTTGGAAGTGCTTTTGAGTTCTGACAAACTTTCCTGGGGTATTTTGGTTTCTGGAACAGTTACACTTGAATTGCTGTGTGTCTTGCGCAGTGTGCATGCACAGCTGCTGCTGCTGCCTTGTTTCATCAGCTGCTGCTTGGGTTGTTCAAATCGTTGCAGCTTTGTGATAAATATTACTTGGTACTGGTTTTAAGTTGGCAATTACTGTCTTCTGCCAAGAGGCTTGGTGTGTATTTGGTATGTTACTTCCCTCCCCCCTCCCAAATGAGATTTTGACTAAACGGCATTAAAGGAAATCTGATGTTCTCATCCATGCATACATGGACAAATGAGGTTATGACTGTGCATCCTGGATGGCTACAATCACAATTGTCTCTTACAAAGCTCTGTTTCACAGCAGTCATGGCTTCTCCTTCATCTGCTCTGCCAGGTTTGCACTTTCTATGGCCTTGTAAAACAATATCTTTTCTTCCTTGCAACCACTGGGATATTTTGTTGTTGTTGTTCAAGGAGCTATGAGAGTACACTGTTTTTTCTGCTCCAATATGATGAATATTCTTTGCTTTTGATTGCTTTCCTAAAATCTCCAGCTTATGATCGCTGACCAGATCACTCCTTAGAACACCTTTTAATTGGAGCCATCTCTGCTTCTGTTTTGCTTTTGCTTCCTGACATTTCGTCCCCCTGTGTACAGTGTGCTCTTCACATCTACTTGACCATCCAAGTTACCCAGCTTCACAGTGAAGGTTTCGCACATCCACACTCATACTTCCAGAGGAGTTCTGGTATTGTCATGGAGCCTTTGTGGAAAACCTGTTGTTAGCAATGGGGAATCACAAACTCATCTTGTTCTTGAAGCAGGGGTGGCTCTGTTCCTGATGCCAAGTATTTTTTTAGGTTTTGTATAATAACTGTTAAGCTGCAATTAGGTAGTAGTTTTGATATAGTGCATCAGAGAGTATAATTTAAAAGTTTGGTGCTGCTTTTTGTTAGCTGTGGAATTCTGTTCAGGAATTTTTCATCTGAGTCTTTGTGGACCTTTATTTGTGATTTCTTTGGGAAATGAATTTTGCCCTATAATGTGTAGTGGAGATGAAGTGAGCTTTCAAAATTTGTTCACGTCGCATTTTTAACTCTCATGGTTTTAACTTCACTAGCAAAACAACCCACTTAAAGTATATAATAAATTGAAAACCGTGGCCTTCTAGAACAAAACTCTCTGGTCCATGTCATTAATACCTGAACA
Source organism: Nesoenas mayeri (assembly GCF_963082525.1). Taxonomy (NCBI): domain Eukaryota; kingdom Metazoa; phylum Chordata; class Aves; order Columbiformes; family Columbidae; genus Nesoenas; species Nesoenas mayeri. The sequence goes on along the minus strand of NC_137544.1, from coordinate 78,644,153 downwards.
GACGCATCTTCTTTGATTAGATTTAGTTAATACACCAACAGAGGGAATTGTGGCATTTGTCTTGTCATGTACACACATACATATATGTATTTATATATTTTTGTGTGTATGGATATGTGTGTGGCAACATTCATTTCTAAAGTAATTTCAATAAGCCATTGTGGTTATGCTACAGTTGAATTTAGCTTATTTTTCTGAATTATCTTTTGCCAGATAATTAGATAATAATACTGCAGTTTTACTTCTACAAAGAAGCATCTTAATAATTAAAATGCTATTTGATCCTTTCACAGAGAGAAAGTAGCTTGGTTTACCTGAGTATTTTTATACTGAATATTTCATGGAGAGATTTAGGTTATTAATACAGACTTTTATGTTTGCGAGATTAACTGAAATACTGGTGTGAATCAGACTTGGAGCAGCACCTCTCTTTTCTTACCCAGTCTGTAATACATTCAAGTATATCTGTTCCATATCTCAGATTTTTAAATTATTAGTGGTCTGTGATTATTGTGAATTCAGTAGGTGTCCCTAATCTGTTCTGCATTGGACAGAGTGTGGGATTACAATGATGCAAGGGCCAATAATATTGTTTTGTAAAGCTGTTGGAGATTCAAAGATATTTTTCTGCCATTAAGTTTTGTAATGTAGTCTGCTGCTTTGAGGTGGTTGGTAGCTGCCATTGACTGATACTACCAAGATTTGTGGGTTCTTAGTGCTTCTGAAAATTGGTCCAAATATCTAAAAATGTATTCAAAATTAGCTTACTTTGGAAAACAGTGAGCACTTGCTTGCTACTTATATAATAATTTACTGCAAGTTTGACTTAGATTTAGAAGACTTTTAGCATAATTGGAAGGAGTGACAAGGTCATAAATTAACACAGGTTGCTTGATTTGCTATATAATCTTGCATACTTTTTTTTACTAAAATCTGCTTTTGGTTGCAGTCACTTCAAGGTGTTGAGATAGAGATTATTTATTATAATAAAGCAAAGATCTTCTGCAGAACTAAGTTTCAGGAAGCACTTGTAAAACTTGTAGGTTGAAAAATGGAATTCAGGGAACTTTCTCTATATTTAGAAGGAAGAGTTTGAACTGAAAAAAACTATGTTTAAATATAGGATCTGCATGAAAGAATTCTATAAAGACGAATTTGAACAACTTCTGCTCATACAGATTTTGATGGATTATATTTTTGTTTTAGTCAAGTCATTCTTGCACCTTACAGGCACTGGATTTTGTGTGTATTGCTGTATCCTATTTTGCTGATATTATTCGGCCATAGTGCAGTTTCACATATTTGGAGCCTGCTGTTTCTCAGTCTCTAATGCATCCACAATATTTATCAATATATGTGGTTTGGAACTGAAAAGCTTATGAAGTATCTCATATTAACTCTACAATTTTTTAAACCTTTCAAGAGATGACACGAATAAGGAAGAAGATGAAGATGAAGAAGAAGCAGAGGAGGAAGAAGAGGAGGAGGAAGAAGAAGAAGACAACAATAACAATGAGGAAGAAGAGTTTGAATGCTATCCACCAGGCATGAAAGTCCAAGTGCGGTATGGAAGAGGGAAAAATCAAAAAATGTATGAAGCTAGTATTAAAGATTCTGACATCGAAGGTGGAGAAGTCCTTTACTTGGTGCACTACTGTGGATGGAACGTGAGGTAACTTGAGTTTTAGTTAGTGATTACTTCTTGAATTACTTCTAAAATACACTTGTGTATTTTAAAAACTAAATGAATAGACACCTGGAGTGCTAAACTTTCAGTATTGGTGTTCTATGAAGGTCATTGTACTGTATGAAACTATTAGATTTTTAACACTATATAAATGCAGCATGTTAGTTACTTAGAAAATCATCTTAAAATGACTTGATCAAAGAAGGCTTCTTTCATTCCCCACCTTATTTTTAGATTTCTCCATACAAGTGACAGCTCACTCTTCCACAAATTCCTCTGGCTCTCTTAAACCAGTTTTACCTCATACAATATTTGAATAGTGCAGTTAGCTAAGTCTGTATACACACTCTTGTCAGCGAGCCAGAGAGTGCACTAGCAGTATGGTACTTAAAAAGAAAAGTACAAGATTCTTAGTGTGCAGCAGATAATTGCATTTCATTCAGATCCAGTTTTTATCCCCTCCCACCCCTCCTGCTCCTGTGGCTGCCTCAAGCTTCCAACCAAGACTCTTCTTAGCCTAGTGGATTCTTATGCTTTTCTTAATATATGCAGGAGTATATGTTTTTTATTGTCTTTATAGCATTAACAGAAATAAGTTGAAGTATTAATATATTTTTTCCATTTCAGACCACTTTTTTTTTCCATTTAAAACTTGAAGCAAGTTTGAAAACAGTGAACTACAGCTTCTGAATGGCTTTTAAGCCAATTACCAAAGTTTATTACTGTGTTTGTAGATCTCTTTAAAAAAAAAAAAAGTCTGAGGCAAATCAGCTGTACTTTTTATTTATTTTTCATCTTCTGGAAAATCTATGACCACCTTCTGTCATCTGGACTTTGATTACCATCCTACCTCTGACCAAGAGGGTGTGACAAATCTCATTTATTCAGTGCTGGCAAGATCTGCTAGCAAAGGTCACAGTTACAGAAGCGTGATACTTCTCTCTCTCTCTTGAATACACCCCTTTGCATCTAGGCCAGGTTATGTCCAGGATCACCTAAGCCACTGCTGAGGAGGAACGTCTCAATATTGCCAGTTTTTATATCGATCTTTATTAGAAATTTGATCTACAAGAATATGATCTTTCATGCAAACTGTCTTCAGGCAACAATTGTAAGCATAGTGGGTTATGAAATCAAGATACTAGGGGAGATGCAGCCTGCTCAAGGTGGGATTTGGAATGTAACTGGCATCTCCATCATTACTGGGGAGTACTTCCTTAGGATCATAAGTTGCTGGAATTTGCATCTACTTGCTGATGATTACTGTGTGCCATTCCAAGAGGTTTCTTGCTTTTAAACTTTCGTGTTGGAATTCACCTGTAGATGTGGAAGTTACTTTCCTTTTTCAGTAAATATTAAGCTGTATACCTGCTATGAGGTGACATGATCAGGTTTTTATTTGAGCAGTACCACTTAAAATCTGAAGAAGTAAGAAGTCAAAAATGAGCCTTCACCTTGGAGAGATTCCAGCACCCTGGTTCTTAAAGGAGAAATCAAGATTCTGGTTTTTGAAGTCTGCATATTAAACAAATACGTGGATTGATAGCAGAGGCATTATTCCTGTGACTAGGATATATTTGATACAAAAGCATTTTTAGTAAACTTGCACTCGTCTGAGAAGTGAGGGGAGTTGTTTCGACTTTCTTGCAGCAGGACTTGCATTTATATTCTTACCTGGTGTTTGCAAAGAACCCTCTGAAAGGGGATGGGAGAGTAGGATTCTTCACTGAAAAGATATCAGTGATTGAGAATAAGCTATGAGACTTCACGTGGACTCTGCTAAATGTGGCTAATTTTTAAAATCCAAGTAAAATTACTTAAATTTTTGGATTTGACAGTACGAGTGGATAAGCCTGAGTGTAAGGCAGCATCTAAATGTTTTGATATTTTTGTAATAAGGCAAGTCTTGTGTGATGTAGTAACTTGATACGGCTTTTTGTCAGTCACAGCCTGGAAAAATAACTGTTTTACTTGGATAGGGGGCAATTCCCTCTTCTTATTCATCGTAGTTTACTTCTAGCCTTCAGCAGGGACAAGTACTGTAACATTAAGTTATGGGATGTACTGAGCTAGGATAGAATTTTCTAATCCAGGATTTTTCTGTCATTCTCATACTCCTCAAAATTGACTTTTCTGTTTCCCCTCTTGGTTAGTATGCCATTTAATGGCCTGTTCTTTAAACCCATAAGTCTGAGCAGGAATCCTAAATAACTACCAATGTTTCTTATCACAAGGTAGCTTCAGTATCGGTTTGGGATTCAGAATAATTGTGTGTATGTGTGCGTGCACGCACACACTTTGGGGTACTTGGAATAGAGTTTGGTGTACTTGGTATTCATCTTTGCTAATTTATTTTAAATATTATGGAGCCAGTGACACTAATGACTGTGGAACTTTTTTGTTTTAAAATAGTAAGTAGAAAATACAAAAATCAAATATAGTGTAACAGCATGTTCAGCTATGCTACTTCACTCTAAAGGGTCCTGTTGTTAGGTCCTGAGATTTAGGTGATGTGTGTCTCTGGTAAAGGTAAGGAATTGTAATGTTCAGTGGAGCCTGACTTGTAGTGAAAGGGAATGGTAAAAATCTCTACTCTGTTAGAGAGAACTGTTTATGTTACCACTTGTTAGCCAGAAAAAAGCTCATGAGAGAAACCGTATTTCTTCTAACAGGCCAGTCATGTTCTGAATTATGTATGCTTCATATGGAACTGAAACTTCCCTGGGGGCCACAGTGCCAGTTCCTTCTGTAATAATTTTAATTTTCAGCTGCCAGTGCAAAGAAAAGTTCATTGTATAAGTGTTTGAGGTGAATTTCTTCTGCAGTGTGTTCCCAGTAATTGAAGACAGAGGATGTGTATTCAGAAAGAGCTTAGGTTGTTTTTATTCTGTGTGTTACCTGGTACGATATCACAAGATGTTATACTTGAACATTTCAAGTGTTTAAAACTAAGACTTGTTATTTTCAACATTTCTTTCTTTAGAAATCTGAATGTGAAAGTGCTAATTTCTGTCTTGGTTTGTTGAAGCATTAACAAGATATAAATTTTGGACTTAACAGTAAACTACTGAAATTAAAAGAACACGTACAACCAAATTTCAGGTTCTTGAGAGTACCATATGTCATGGAGGAGAGGATTATTAAAAATAAATAAAATTAAAAATCAGAGTCCTCATCTAATATTCCAGCACTTGGTTATGAGATCAAGTCTCCTCCTTCCTTTTTTTGATCACAGCCAAAGAAAATATTTGATTCTTCCTTGTTAACAGATACAGACAGTATACTGGAACTTCTCAGTGAATTTGCCAAGGCTTGCTAGTTCTTTGAGGTCACTTGTCTTTCTGAGAAGGTGGTACCTTTGCCAGTATATACCTAGAGGCTGGAAAAGTACACTTCCTTCCTTGTTTCCCCTCTAGTACTTATGTGGAGCATTGACTGTGCTATATCTGAGAACATATTATGGTTTATTTTAGCTTTTAGTTGGTACCTATGGATGTAACAGAATCGTTACATATTCTTGTGCGAAGTTCCAATAATTTTTTTTTGCTATAAAATCATTCTTCCTTTTTTCCTTCCTTCCTGTGCAAACCCACCTCTCTGGCAGGCATTCATTTTAACCCGTGAGGCAGAAAAGCTTCTCTCCTTACTGGCTTATCTTTGTGTTCATTTTGATAAGGCAAAGGGAATGTTTCTTCTGAAGTCATTCGATTACTTATTAAATCCCTCCTCTTTGTTCTCAAACCAGTCTGTGCAAACTCTTTTAGAAATACCTTCCCATCTCACCTCCTTCCTCTCCACTGTCAGCTGCTCACTTTAGGGAGCTGAGGTAAGCAAGTGTGGAAGATGGTGCTGCAGTAAAATGACCCAAGCCGTCTGGAAGCACATATTTCTTGTAAGGAGAGCTGAAGAACTTATTTCATAATGTTTTTTTGTTTTCTTTTGTGAACAAGTTGTCTAAAGCAAGATTAGGGATGAAGTAAGTTTTTGTGTTTTAATAAGGTACAGTTCTATAGACTCTAGTCTGAGTCAGACACGCTGTTCAGATGTAGCTTGGCATCTGGTGCGCTGTACCACTTTCAGGGTGCTTTGTCATGCAGTAGAGTGTAATTTAGGGTCAGGTTGTCAGCTGTGGCTTGGGATGTAGCCCTTTTGCAGGAGCTGTTTCAGCTTGGGGTCCAGTTGTCACAGGTTTAGGCAAATCATATGTATCTGAGGTGTGAGTAGTGAAAGGAGCTGTGCATTGCAAAGGTGTGAAGTGTGTGCATCTGATTCCCTGTAGAATTCTATGACACTGGGCCTCCTTGCAGGGTCTGACTACTGTTCTTCTTGCCATTGAGAATAGAGCAGGATATGCTTTGGCCAGGAGTTGTGACTGTCACACATACATTTTCAATTTGTGCTACTTGAGATGAAGAGTTGTGACCACTGCTTCTAATATTTAAGACCCTGTGGTATCTATATATATCCTCTTAAGAGTCTGCACTTCTTTTCTCTGCTTCAGTATGGCCCAGTCTATCAGCTGTCACCCCAACAGCCACTATGGTTACCTTGAATCATGGACAGTTTGTGCAGTGCACAGACTTTGCATAGGCGGAAGATACAGCAGCATGTTTGAGGCAGAAAGGACACTGTCAGAATAATTGCTTTTCACCATGTATTTGTCCAGTCCTAGAGCTGCATTCCTGCATGCACTTAGATATAATTAAATACTCTTACATTTATGTGGGTTGTAAAGTCTATTTGGCAGTCTACTTACCAATATTCCTTGTGAAAAGCACGTATTTGACTCGAAGATTACTTCAAATAGGGTTTTCCACAGCCTCACAGAATATGGGATTTTTTCCATACTGGAAAGTACTCTGCAGAGTTGTATTTCAGTTTTGGAGAGAAATCTCAGCCTGTTTGCCTACATGTCATTTGACAACAGGATAATTACAGCTGTATCTGCAGCAATATAGGTAATCTTTGTATATTGTGGTCTGCATGGACTGCTGCTAGATTTCATTATTTTTATTGTCACATGGAGGGAGGGAACCCAACAACAACAAAATACATCGTTTCAGAAAACTATTTTTCAGAGACTACTGCTACTCCATTTTTTCACTGTATTATTAGATGATATTTAAGTTAATAAAATAGAGTATTTAGCTTCTGGCATCCCTTGTATAGATATTAACTTAGGCAAGTTTTCAACTTGCTTTCCTGTATAGTCTGTTTTTCTCTAATTCTTTTTAATTTATGTGTCAGTATTGTAGATATAGTTGGGAGTAGTTGCAAAGAAGATGAATTGGGAGTGTATCAGCAGTCAGTGGATATATCAAAATGGTGGTCAAGTAAGCTCAGCTGGAAAGCCAGCATGGTCATGAGTGCATTGGGCCGGGCACCATCTCATACTAGTTTTCTGGGGGTGTGTGTGGTTTTTTGTTTTGTGAGTTGTGGGCATTTTTGATGTTTCTGGATCTTTGAGGCGTTTTTTAAGTTGGTTTCTTCCCCTCTGTTTTCACGTTTACACACGGGGATCAGAATTTGTGTGGCTGTACATTGGGGGAAAAGTTAATACATACTAATGTTTAACTGACCTGTTTCTTACTCAAATGGTTTGTGGAACTGAGTTGGAAGTAAGACAGCAGATTATGTTTATTGGGAGGAAAAAAAAATGTTTGAATTGATTCTTGAGGTTTTTCAGAAGTACACAATGAAACTGGCAAGTACAGCACCATAGTTACAGTATATTCTTACTAAGAATGTACTTCTCTGGTCTTGGATTTGTATTTAACAGGTCCAACCTTAGATAGTAAGGCACCTGTTTTTAATATCTTGGTGCTATTTAGTGTGGTTTTGTCTAGTATCATTCTGATAGAAATTGGAAACCTTTACCTGAAAATGAATTGAAAAATGTTAGTATTAAGTTAGTGACTCCTGAGTTTTAGTCACTCCAAATATCACTTTGCAGACACTCAGGCTCAAAAGAATTTATTTTTGTTAACTGGTCACATTTTATGTAGTTGTAAGAATTTATTTTATTTTTAAGGTTTTACAGTATATATACAAAGTATACCTCTTGGAGATCCATGCAGAATTATCATTCTGGTAGTTTATTTTACCTGTATATGTGGATTTCAAGCTGTTCAGTGCAGGTTGGAAAAATACCAACTTTCACTCTTACCCATCAGCATTAAAAGACTTTGCCCTGTATGTCCCAGCATATGAAGAATTGAACCTTAGCTGAAACTTCACACATGCAAAAGTACACATATGGCTTGTTTATTCAAATTTCAGTTCGGTTTTTATATGCCTAATCGTTTTGTTTTTCTTCCATTAATTTATCTTATGATGTCATGATTATCTGCTTAAAACCATAAACATGTACTCTTTTTTTTCTTTTAGATATGATGAGTGGATAAAGGCAGACAAGATAGTGAGGCCAGCTGATAAAAATGTACCAAAAATTAAGCATCGAAAGAAAATAAAGGTAGTTTCTGTCCCTTTTTCTCCCTTGCTCCCCCAACTTTGTTTTAATGTATCTTTGAGTACTTCCTTCTCCTTCCTCCCCCCACTTTCTAACCTTTTGATTGACCTACAAATTCTTGACAGTAAAAGCAATTTCCTAGCTTTTTAAAAACTAAAACTTTTTAAATCAAGTTTTTGGTGTTTTGTTTGGTGTTCACTTTGAGGGTGGAGGGGTGAGGAGGCTTCTCTTCTTTCTCGTCTTTTTAAATGAAATTTATGTATGCATTTGTAAAAAACAAATGCGAAGCATCCAGTTAATCATTACTGGGAGGAGCCAGCTCTGGGGGGGTGAAATTTGGGAGCTCCCTCTGCTGCTTGTGGAGAGCAAACCTAGGACTAGTCCACATGTATGTGACTATCATCTTATTTCATAGCATTTGTTTCAAAATTCATTCTTTGAAAAGTGGTTATTAGGTTATGATATATGCCTTTGGCAATGGGATGCAAGGAAAGTTTTCCCCCTGCCCACCCCCAGCACTGTGGCACCTCTGGAACCCGAGTTTTGTTCTAGAGCTCCTAGCTCACTGTGACACAGCACAGGGTGTCCCAGCCCTGCCACTGCCGAGTCTGGCGTCCTGCAGTGCAGCTGCTCCTACAGCACTGGCTGTGCTTGCTTTCCTGTTTGTTTTAGTGTGAAAAAGTTCCTGTCTTTGGTATAAACATCTTGGCATGGGTCATAGAAAGGTATTTGTGATCTTTTAAACAAAGAGGAGAGCATTGCTTATTTGTAATCTACCTTAAGAGATATGCTCAAATGAGAAGAGTTTTTAATGTTTCCTTTCACACAGAATAAAACTGACAAAGAGAAGGAAGAAAAATACTCTCCTAAAAACTGTAAATTGCGACGTTTGTCAAAACCACCTTTTCACACCAGCACATCACCAGAGACTGGGTCCAAACTTGACAGCACCGAAGCCAAAAATACTGAACAAGCTCCAGTTAAATCAATAGAAATTACTTCTATCATTAATGGACTACAAGGTATTGTACTTAAACTTCCTTTTTAAATGGCCTTTAAACAGTAGTAAATGATCATGTAGAACAACTGATGCAACTGTACACTTGAATCTGTCTGGCTAATTATAACATCATCTTCAGAAATAACCCTTGGACAAAAGCAATATTCACAGCTTCTGAAAACAGGTATTGTGGATTCAGAGTATGTTAAGTCTTAAGAATTACATCCCTTATGTTGCCATCCTTTTTTTTGTTTCATACACAGCAAAGCGTTTTTGCTTCCTATATTATTTCTAAATTTTAATTTTTTCATTTACGTAACTTTTAGAATCCATGATTTTTTTTTCCTTCAAAATTGGAATTATCGAAGGGAGGTTTCCTATCAGCATGTCTGTTGTTCCTAACATTGTTTTCCTCTTCCCACACATGTACAGCAGCATTATCATAACTAGTTGCTTCTCTTCATCCTTGTTTTAGCGTGTGCCTCCAGAAAAAGAAAACATATATAGTATAGCTAGTTTGGGTAACCAGCATTTTTTGTGAAAGTTTTAGGAATTTAATAGTCTTTCAGACTTATTAGAGTTTGGATGACATTGGGCACTGGGTTCCAAATTTGTAGGTAGAATAACAGCCAACATAATCTATTAAGCTCCATTTCCTTAGGAAATGAGAAACAAAAAAAGCTATTAGCGCTGATGATAATGACACTATTATTAGTGCTATAATTAAGCTGTAATTAACTTTTGATTACAAAAGCACAATTTGACATACACGTGCTAATATTTTGGGAAGCTAAATGTTTTCCATATTACATAATTTCCAGAAATGCTTTTAATTGTATGCAATTCTTTTATCACTTAAGTCCACATAGATTAATGCTTGGGGATTCAATTTTTTCTGTTGCTTGCACGTTTTTGGTTTTAAGTGTGAAAGGCTCTAATGTTTTACTGTTTTTTTTCCCTCCAATTTCAGAGCTGCTTGCTCAAAACTTTTTACAGATTTTTTTTTTTTCCCCTAAACTGGAATGATTGATGCTGTTGTATTCAACTTTCATCTGAAGGACACAGCAAAGTAAATAGATTGAGAGGAAAACTTGATGGACCTGATTTTTTTTTTGTTAATGTGGTGTTCTTTTCTTTTATTTCAAATAGCAAATTTTGATACCTCTTACATTATAATAGTAGTGTAGTTTTGATCTTCTAAGGTATGAGAAAAGCAAGTGTTAGAAGACCATTTTAAGTGACAGAATTCTAGGAACTGTAGACCAAAATGTTTACCATAGATGTTTAATTAGAAAAAAGCAAACAACATTGGAAGGGTTGTATAAAAGTTGTTTTCAGATTGAGGCTTAGAGTAGAATTTAAGATCCTGCCTATCTTAAATAAACCAAGAAAAACACCTGAGGCAATGTTTCTCAAGGTATTTTGTCATATACACCTCTTTCTCTGTTAGTGTGCTCTTCTCTAAGTTAATATTTCAGTAAACCTTTTTCTAAAAAGTTAATAAAATTTTGATCATTTCAGTAAATTTCATTGACAGTATTGCTTTTCTTCTCTGTCACTGGTTACATTATAATCTTTAAAGAGGTGGTGTGGTGAGTTTTAGTGAGGAATTGAGAATGAGAGATGGGAAGCAGGATGAAAAGTTAGACTAGATATGCCAACAAAAACAGATGAGTTACAAATCAAGGAGTTACCCATATATTTGAGCCAATTCTCATTGTTTCTCCTTATATCCATATCTTTTCCCATTGAATGGACTTGTTGATTCTTTCCCCTTTATGTTGGTTCTTCTTTTCTCAGTTTCTTTATTCCTGTCTCTGAATTTTGTTACTGTTGCCCTACATTCTTACTGTTCATACATTTCTCCAAGTGCCTTTCATTATTGCTTTCATTTCCTTTTTGCAGGCTGATCATCAAGCTGGTTTGTTAGAGATTATCCAGTGTCTTTGTTCTGTCCTTTTACACTGTGGATTCTCCAGGGAAAATACTGTTTCTAATCTGGGCTTTGGGAAAAGGACAGACAATGGTAGTATTTGTAGCCCATAAGAAATATTTAGAGTTTTTATGTTAAGCACATCTTTCAACTTCTGTTTTGGTTATGTAGAAGTTTGTGTTTTATGGATTGATGCACACTCTGTTTTCTCCACCTCTTCAGAAATTCCTGGAGATGTGCTGTATAATACAGAATTTTCATAGTTTTCTAATCTAGCCATTACGCCTTCTAACAGAACAGGAAATAAATTTTTGAAGTAGTCTTCAGGAAGTACCATTTAAAATATATACTACTAGAGATCCCTTTAGCATGTGTTCGTATCTGTACTTTTTTCTCTAGTTGTTTTTTTAAGAATTCTTTGTAACCAGAATCAAGATAAACTTTTTTTTTTCTTTTAAATTTATTTTTAATTAGCTTCTGAAAGTTCTGATGATAGTGAGCAGGAAGATGACCAAAGTGCCCTGAATGTACATGCTGATGGCAAAGAGGAATCTCAACATGAAGCTGTAAGCCAAGATAAAAACGAACTCTGTTTAAAAGAACAACAGAGCAGTTCATCCCTCCCAGATGAAACTAAAGCTCTGACAGATGTAGTAGTGCCCAAGTCGGGATCCAAGTCTCCTGAAAGATTGCGAAAAGAGATGGAAGAGTTATCTGAAGATACTGACTCCGAAGGAGAAGATGAAGCCACAAAGAAGAGAAAGGATGTAAAAAAGGAAGTAGTGGATAAAACAGCAAAACCACAGGTGAAACGTGGTAAACGAAGATACTGTGTTGCAGATGAATCTTTAAAGACTGTGTCACCTAACAGAAAGGATGAGAAGTCAAAAAACAAAGACTCCCTTAGTTTAGAAAACAGCAGTAACAGCTCCTCAGATGAAGACGAGGAAGACAAATCTAAACTGAAAATCACTCCAACTAAAAAGTACAATGGACTAGAAGAGAAAAGGAAGTCCTTACGGACAAGTACTTTCTACTCAGGATTTTCTGAAGTGGGAGAGAAAAGAATAAAGCTTCTAAATAATTCTGATGAAAGACTTCAGAACACCAGAGCGAAGGATCGAAAAGATGTCTGGTCAAGTATTCAGGGACAATGGCCGAAGAAAACGCTGAAGGAACTGTTCTCAGACTCTGACACTGAAGCTGCTGCCTCCCCTCCACACGCTGCTCCTGAGGATGCTGCAGCAGAGGAGCAGCTTCAGACTCTTGCAGAAGAAGACATTTCTTTGCCTGGCTCTGAGCTTGAGAAATCTTTGCCAGCTAGCGTGGACATTAAACCTGTTGAGGAGAAACCGACGGATGTGGGTGAAAAGAAAGTTGAATTTCCAAGCAGTGGCAGTAATTCAGTGCTAAATACTCCTCCTACAACTCCTGAATCGCCTTCGTCTGTAACCGTAACTGAGTCCAGTAGACATCAGTCCAGTGTAACTGTCTCTGAGACGCTGCCCCCAAATCAAGAAGAAATACGAAGCATTAAAAGTGAAACAGACAGCACAATAGAGGTGGACAGTGTTGCAGGGGAGCTGCAAGACCTCCAGTCTGAGGGAAATATTTCTCCGACAGGTTTTGATGCCAGCGTCAGTTCCAGTAGTAGTAATCAACCAGAGCCAGAGCATACTGAAAAAGGTAAAAGAAAGGGTAAACAGAGCTGTTTTCAACCTAGCCAGCTCTCGTTTTAGCATTGCTGATATATTTTCATTCTGTTATGGTTACACTGCTGGAAAGTTAGTTGTTGGAGGTAGCAGTAGCCTTCTGTCTACTTAAGTTGTGTGCAGATGGCATAATCATCTAGTGAATAAGAAATAATCTGCCAGGAAGTTTCTTAGCCTTTCATTAGGAATTGTGATGGTTTCAATGAGGAATAAAATATATAAAAATAAAGTTTATACTGGACTTAGCAAGAAAAGCCCAGAGCAAACTGTAATACATTGTATAAGAAGTAGCAAGATGGATACGTTTTGAGTTCCTTTCTTAGAAGATACTGTTCCATACATGAAATTTTGCTTCTCTCTTCAGCTGTTTGTTGGGGAAAGAAAATGCCAAGTATGGCATGCATAGGCAACCATTTCAAACTTGCATCTTATGAAATTAATTAAAAAAATACAAATCAAGCTCATAAGAAACTTTGACCTTATTTTAACTATATGTCAGTTTCAGATGTGATTTTGCAAATTGAAGTTCCTATCCTGAGACCACTAGAGAACAGGGGATAATAAACACTGAGCACTTGCGCATGTGATGTCAGTGTACTGCTGTGTGCTATTTAAGTATTCACAAGGCTGGATCCAGAAGCTTTTTTGTGAAAAGCTTCACTGGCTCTTTTACAGTTCCATCAAAAGTACAGCTACTTTCACTGTGTTGAAGTGCCTAGAAAAATATTAATCTAAGGGAAAAAACAAAACCAAACATGTCTGAATATAATCCTGACATGATGGAAGTGGTTTCTTCATCTCAACAGATTTCAGTTAATAATTAACTGGATTTTCTCAAAATTACTTTAAGATGTGTTACCATCATCATTCTGTTTGAATTGCTCTTTTGAAAGAATGTGACAAAGTGTGTTTCCTTGAACAAAGGAGGGAGTTCGGAAGAGGTAAATAGGAAGCCCTTAGTAAATACACCTGTATTGCTTTGTTAATTACAAATGTGTATGTTTAGAACTTAATTTGTTTGCTTTTTTATATAAAAGGAAATAATTGCCACATGAAAAAAGTTTTACACTGTTGCACAATGTTACTTTTACATGCATTAGACTTTAACTTCCTTTCTTATTCTGTCAGCTTACTGCCCATTTTAGAAAATGGAGTTTCTTAATTTAAGTGGTTTTGTTACAGGAGTAATTTTTAATCTGTAACTCAGGTGGTTCTGGAACAACTTTTGAACAGCTCCTAAAATTTGCTCCTTTAATGGGTGTACTAGAATTCTTTTCTGTTATTTTTCTACTTTCCCCCTCTGTAGTCACAAATACCAGTAGACTTTTTCCCTTTGTTTTTTAACAGTATCTAAGATTTTTTTTTTATGAATACTTTCAATTAATGTATTTACTGATCACAAATGATTGTTTGATTTTTTTTCCTCACAGCTTCCAAGCGCAATAGGCTTTTTCAAACATTTTTTCAGTTCCAATAGTTCTTGCTAAGTTTTTCAAATAAATGTATTCTTAGTTTATTTACAGTATATAAAAAAAAAATATCCATGTGGTTTGAGAGAAATTCCAGTGATGCCTATGGCAAGGTTACTTGCAATCATCTGACGTGTTCCCTCTAACCAACAAATTATGTCTGCCATCCATCCTCCTTCACCTCCTGTTGTCAATATAAGTAGAAAGCTGAACCATTTAAGGATAGGCAGGAACATTCACATTGTTGTCTACAAACTTAAGCTCTGAAGTGTTTTTTTGGAGACTTTGAGAAAAACACACAGAAGTGCGAATACTTATTTAACTTCAGATTTTTTTTTCCCCAATCACAGTCTGTACAGGCCAAAAAAGACTTAAAGATGCTCAGGGAGGAGGCAGCTCCTCAAAAAAGCAGAAAAGAAGCCACAAAACATCTGTGAACAGCAAAAAGAAGAGCAAAACTAGTAAGTACAGCAGCTCTGTGTGAAATTAAATGCATTAAAAGTACGGTGTCATTTGAATGATTGTAGGAGATTAAATCTGGAAATAAAAAATGTATTTGGACAAAATGTTCTCATCAGGGAATTCTTAATACTGCTTAAATGAAGGAACTACTCTTGCTGCATTCCAAAGGGTTTTTAAATGTCTTGTGTTCTTTCTGTGCCTATTTCTTAGAGGTCTTTAATATCGTGTAATTCAGGAAGACCAAGAAGAGTGAGTATGTCGCAGCTGGTAGGATTGGGACAGGAATCTCTGTGGCATGATAGCTGCATGTTTTAGAGGGGAGCTGGATGAAATTACACTATGTATTTTCTGCAGGATGAGTTTTCAGAGGTTAATATCTCTTCCAGTAGCAAATATGAGAATAATTCCAGGAAAAATATAGGATCTATTTTCTTGCTATATCATCTGATACATCTTTAGTAAATAATGCGGCTTTTGCAGCTTTTTTGTATTTGTAGAAGCTAATTGAAATAGAGACCACAGTACTGGGAAAGAGAAGCTTAATAGAAGCAGAGCTATATTAGAGAGGCATATGAACACGTGTCAGGGAGGCAGCAGGTTCAATTACTGCCTCATCACATGGTTAATAAAAAATACCAGGGAACAGTCAGTTGGAGAGTGAAGTGAGGAGGATAGCTAAAAAAAAAACGCAGTTAAAGCAAGGTTAGAAAGCATATACCATCCTGTTTTTCCTCTCTCTTACCCCAGCCCCCTCCTTTCTCTAACAGCTTTTACTAAAAGTCTGTACTTTATGGTATTTGCTTTCACCCCACTGATCCTTCATCTTCACTGATCTCCTCTTCACATTCTCACATCCTTTTTCACTCCATTTCACTAATCTCCTCCTTCAGTAATCCTTATTCCTTCCCTCGCCTTAGGAATAAAAGTAACAAAACAAACTGAATTTGCAGAACTAATACAAGATTTTTAGTCTCGGAATTGTTCCCTTTGATGTGGTGAATTTATCTCTTTTTCTCAAAACCAGTGTCGTCTTTGGATCCAAACAATTTAAAGATAGAATTGTTTCTTGTACTGTGTACAGTCCCTGGTGTGTATGCATTCAGTTTTTATTATCAGGCACTGCTGTATATAATAAGGGCAATAAATAGATAAAAAGTGGAGTCAGTTGTGAGCAAAACATGTTTTTTAAAAAAATCAGGTATGCCAGTTAAAGCTGTGTTTGTAGCATCCTCAGCTCTTGCTGCTGGGTTAAGCCGGCAGACAACGGCAGCTCTGCAGCCAGCTGAGTTCTTACATACCATGTATATCTTGGTGTTGAATTCTTCAGCGTACTTCACCAGATCATAAAGACCAGAACAAAGAGACTTTTCAGTGTTTATTTTGTCAACACATAGAGCAGGTAAAACTGAGGCATAACTTTCTCTTGATAAATATTAATTGAAGATGTTTTTAAAAACAACTCTGATTATGGAGATTCTGCAGCTGCCTTAGGCATTTTATTCCACACTGTCACTAGACATCTGTTGAATTATAATCTCTTGCCCCTCCTTCCACCCCACTTATATTCATAATGCTAAACAAGCTTCATCCTTTTAATAATTTCTCATAAATCATGTCTTTTAGACATTATTTTGTTATTGTTCTTTGGGTAGTTTTATTAGAAATCTGCGTTCAGCCTGTTTCTGTTGTTAGTTATTTCAGTGTGAGGTGAAGTTCTTCTATTTTAGGTCAGCTGAAGATGTTTTTCTGCACAGCAGTTAACTGAATGGCATTTCCAATGCAAGGTGCCCCTTTCACAGCATGCCAGAATTAGAGGAACCCCAATACATACCCGTTTTGTGGTCCTATATTTCGACACTAGCGATGCAAAGAGCTGTGTGCCAAGCTTTTACAGTGGCATGAGTTATATCATTTTAGAGTAGGAGCATTTTGGTTAAAATAAACTTCTGTTATATGAAAATTAGCATGGGGTAGATTCTGGCTTTAGTTTGGTTGCTTTCTGTTATAACAAATATATCTTCTTGTGTCCTCAGCAAACAGCAGTGATAGTGAAGAACTGTCTGCTGGTGAAACTGTGTCCAAGCCTCAGTCAGCAAAATCAGTTTCTACTGGCATGAAATCTCACCAAACCAAAGCACCCACAAGAACACAATCTCCAGGAAAATGTGGGAAAAATGGAGAGAAGGAGTCTGATCTCAAAGAACAGAATAATCGTTTGCCCAAAGTTTACAAATGGAGTTTTCAAATGTGTAAGTATTTTTTCAAAATATGCCTACTGTAGTCTTGCAGTATGGTATGAGAAGGCTTTTTGAAGTTTGTGTATTTGGGGGATTTTTCCCTAAAGTTACTCCATCCTCAGTTTGCTTAATTTTGTGATAAATCATTATTTAAGAATTTTTTATTTTTTTCAATTTCAGTGCATGAAACTGCCTATATTGCACTCTTACAATACTGTTTCTAGATATGACTCCTGCACTGACTTGTGTTCTTGCCATCCTGTGGAGACCTGTCATTCTGGCATGAATGTTATCCATTGTGTGTGCTTCTTGTGTTGTTATTTTCTTGGTGTTTTACTCCTCATTCTCTAGTTCTTGTTCAGACACTTACATGATTGATTTGTAACTTTCTCTCCTTCCATTTTGCCTAAGTAAACCATGACAGATTCACTGTTTCTAGTAGTAAGAACTCTTGGTGTGTTTGTGTCAGGCATAGTTACAGGCACAAGTGTAGATACCAGTTAGTAGTGTTGAAAGGATCATGCATTTGCCTATATGAAAAACAGTCCAGTAGCATATTAGTGCCTTCTATTAATGTAACTTCTTAATTACCTCTGTGTGTGTGCTGTTGCAGTGTTTTTTGCAGTAGGGAGAAAAGAGAAGATATTAGATATTAGATTGAAGCCTTCTTCCTCAATAGACCAATCAGAAAATAATTATTTAAAACAAAAAACTCACTATTTTTAGCCCTCTCTCTGTATGTTTGATTGCCTGGTCAGCAATAAATTGTTGTCCTTGGTCTTGACTGTGAAGGAATAGTATTGCATGAGTTACTTTCTCTTTGCTTTTAAAGGTCAAATTGAAACTGCATTGTGGTACTGATTTAAATTACTTCTTAAAGTGATCCATAGTATCTCATTCAGTATTCACAGATGACCTTAGTATATGTCAAGTTTCTGAAGTTCTGAGAGTGTTATGCTCTGTGCTTTTCTGCGCTCTCCCAGGCTGTGTGAAGGCTGCTGTTCTCACGTAAAGTGGGAGCGGGAAAGAGCTGGCACAGCATACGGTGTAGACACATCTGCTGAATTTTTTGCCAGTGGCATTCTTCCATCCAGGGAATTCTCCACTTAGACACCTGTTTCTGTGGTGAGAGAATCTGACTCTGCATTTTTTTTCTTCAGCCCTGAATCTCAGTGTTACTTTACAATAGAAGTACTTTTCTCATAGTCCTTCTTCACAGTCAGGTTACATTATTTTTCTCTTTTTGACCACGTAATGTGTCTTTATTGACGCTTACTGGCCTGCTGAAATTAACTGGGCAAG
Source organism: Nesoenas mayeri (assembly GCF_963082525.1). NCBI lineage: Eukaryota > Metazoa > Chordata > Aves > Columbiformes > Columbidae > Nesoenas > Nesoenas mayeri. The sequence continues at coordinate 78,625,882 of NC_137544.1, read as the reverse complement.
TTTCCTGTGCAACACATTTAGAGCTTTTGCTCCTTCCTTCCTTTCTACCATGGCTACATTGCACATACTATATTTGCTTGGTGGAAGTTGGACTTTGGAGTGCTGTTTAACACATTTCCTGCTGTTGCAGGAGTCTAAGCCACTTGCAATGTCTCTGAGTTTTCCCCACTTTCCCACAGTCTCGTACAGTTGTGGTGTTTGGTCCTTTGGTGTTATAGCTTCACTATAGGTTGCTGAAATGCATTCAGCAGCCCACAGTAGTTTAAATGGTTGTTAAATGTCTTTGAGTGGAGTGTGTCCAGTGTGGTTGACCTGTGGCTGAAAGGGACTGAACCCAAGTAGTTCCTTCTGCCTGTGCCCCCCACAGCTCTGTGCCATGTGGTGGGGAGCTCCCAGCTGGAAGCAGCTGGAGGGGTAGCTTCTGTGCTGGCTGTGTCTGTCGACATCCCTATGTGAGATGCCATGGAGAAGGTCCTGTGCAGCTATACCTTATGGCTCATATGCCATGGACTCCATCAGGAGCACCCCACAGCTCTTCAGATCCCTGTTGTCCTGGTTGTTACAAAACAAGCAGGTTGCAAGCTGACCAAGACTGCCCTTCCTGGTGTATTAGGCCCAACTGAGCCCTAGCAAGGACTCAAAGCAACAGGCTCAAAGCTAGTTCTGACCCCTGTGTTTTCACCAGTTGTCTTAATTTTTGTTTTTCTTTCCTGTGGGGACAGGAATGTGTGCATTTTCTCTCTATCACTTTCTTAAAAAGAAAAAAAAGTGTATCTGTGGTGGTATCTTTCAAAAATAACTATGACAATAAACAGCAGCTTTGCTGTCTGCTGCCTCAAAGCACATCACTAAGATTTGAATACTTCCCACTTCAATGAAATTTGGAAGTTTTTGGTAACACGGCAATACAATAATTGACAGAGCTTTTTTAAATTTGCAGCTGACTTGGAAAATTTGACGAGCGCTGAGCGCATAACAGTTCTCCAAGAAAAATTGCAGGAAATCAGGAAACATTACTTGTCCTTGAAATCTGAGGTAGCTTCCATTGACCGAAGAAGAAAGCGCTTAAAGAAAAAAGAGCGGGAAAGTAAGTGCTGGAAACTAAATTCTACTTTTAGAGGGCGAAATTGCATGTCTTGTTTTTAAGGTGTTAACAAGAATTGGATATTTTTTAGGGAGATGTGTGCCATTAGGAGTGTGGGTTTCTTTTTTTGTGGTGGTGTATTGGTGTTTTGGTTTGGGTTTTTTTTGTTTTTGGTTTTTGGATTTTTTTAAGACTGTAAAGACTGTGTGCAGTTATTTTATGGTCTTTAGTAGGTATGGTTCAGATATCCAGTGACTATGTAACAGGAATATATAAAAAAGGCATGAAATCTATTCTGTTTAGGCAAAACTATTTTATACCAAAAAAAATTCACAGAAAAATAAGCTTTTCCAACCAGTGAACAAAAAATGTAAGGTTACTAATAACTTCTAACTTTCTTCAAGTTACACAATAATTCACTATAGTTTTGTTTGTGTCTAGTTAGTGCTTTCGCCTTAGGAAAAGTGATTTATTTTATGAGTTTAATGGAGACCATCAGTTAAATCTGATTTCTCTGAAGCTCCTTTACCTGTTGGTGTAGGGAATGTTCTAATGTGCAGCATTAAAAAGATTATTTTCTCCATGCCTTATTTATGTGCGCATTTAAGAGCCCACTGAGTATAAGAAGAAAGACTGAAATGCCATGTGTAGTAAGATTTTTATGGCTGCAGCCATGACATGGGATCTGCAGTTGCTTATTGGTTGCTGGCGCAGGGTGCGTGTGCAGATTCGGTGCTGGGACAAGGCCCTACCCATGGTGATCCTCACAGGAAAGAAAGGGAACGGTTGGCTGTGCTGGTGGGTCAGGAGTGAGCTCTGGCTGGACCCTTGGTCCAGGTGTCCAGTGAACCAGGGCTGCAAGGAACAGTGCCCTGCTGCCTGGCACATAGCTGAAACTGCCTTCTGGAGTATTTTCTACAAAAACAAGGGAATGGAGGCTTTTCTCTTTTTAATTATTAGGCATTGGTTGCTGGAGTCAGTATATACCAGTGCTTGCTGTTGAATGGGAAAATATTTTTATTGCTTAATTTGTAAACTTTTATAACCTGTTTTCCTCTTCCTGTCCAGGTGCTGCTACTACATCATCTTCCTCCTCATCACCTTCTTCTAGTTCCATTACGGCTGCAGTTATGTTAACTTTAGCAGAACCATCTATGTCAAGCTCATCACAGAATGGAATGTCAGTTGAGTGCAGGTGACAGCAGGACTTGCCCAAGCACTTTGCACTTAATGGCTGCTGAGGGCCACTCTTTTTTTTTTTTCTTTTTTTTTCTTTTTTTTTATACTGCACAGTGGCACAAAATTCGGACAAGCACTATTTTGTATTTAAAGTTGTTTCTTGACAAGCTAACTTTGCACTTAAGTGCACTTTTATGAAGAAAAAGTACAACAAACTGCTTTTCCTCAAGCAATAATTGTTTCCAACTTGTCTGGGAATTGTAAGTCTAGTGACTTGAAGGCCTTCCACTGTGGCAAATGGAGGCTGTTCACTGCCTGTAGGGACAGTACAATGAGCATATAGTTGTTGGGTTGGTTGAAATAAATGTGGTAAGGCTTACTGTATTCCCTGGTATTTTGTTAAAGCTGGAACATTTGATATTTTTCCATTTATTTATGACAAATATTGAACCTATTTTCATTTGTACAAGCTAATTGTTTTTTAACTGCTAAGTCACCTTATAGTGGCTTTAATTGTATACGTCAAGCACATGTATTCAGTTCAAAACCTGCAGTTAGTAGGATGTTTGACACCAGTCCTGATAACCAAATATGAGAATTCCTTTAAAAAAAAAAAGAAAACAAAAAAAGACTGACTAATGTTTACAGATTTGAATTAGGCTTAAATAGGTTACTCTGGGTTTGAAGAACCCATTAATTGGAATGAAACTACTGTACTTTGCCATTTTTCTATAAAACAGTATTTTTTTTTTTAATTTTGATAAAATACATTATGAAAAAGAAAGAAAATGGCTAACAAACTGTATTAAATCTTAATGTATAAAGATTGTATTTAGCCAGTTTAAAGTGTATATTTATTCATAATGGATTATAACAGTTATATTTTTGTGTTTTCTTGTAAATGTTTCTTTTCCCTTAAAGCAACAAATATTTCATTTGTAATGCTTATTTTATTACGAGCTTCAAGGAGAGGACTTCAAGATGGAGTAAGTTGTGAGGCTATAATTTGTGGTTGCTGATATGAACACTGCCACAAAAGGGTAGTTGTTTTTAAAATAAATAGCTAGCGGAGTGGTAGACATTTACTTTTTTAAATGCCTTGTACAAATTCCAAAACCAACTTCAAACTGTTTTCACTTGTATTGATTTTATGTTGTATGGATCCCAAGCTCTCTCCTGTTAATTATATACCTTTGTAAGACATTTGTATATTGCGGAAGTGTTCATTCAAGCTATTTAATACCTGGCACTGTTAATACACAGTACTTTATTGTACAGATTGTTTTACTGTTTTAATTGTAGTTCTGTGTACTTCTTTTGCCTGGGGAAATAGGGGCTGGCATGTTTTTCTTTGTTTTCTGGCAATACAACATGTAAGAATTCAAAGCATTTTGTTTGTAGATGCTAGAGTGTCAGAATCCTTTACATTTGACTTTTCTAAGAAAAGCCTTTTCAGTCTTCATAGTGTGTGCTTAAGGTTAACTGATTTTATTGAAAATAGTTTCAAGGTATTCAGAATTGTACAGGACTGTAAAAATTTGTTGACAAACACTGAAGGAAAAGCTTATAGAAAAAAGCTATAAAATATATATTAGGTTCTGCAGAAAATGGAGAATTATGTAATATATTGTACAAATGTAAGCAAAGGCCTCTGAAATAAAATGCCATAGTTTGTGAATCCCTGATTTTGTTTCTAACAGTTTAATTAAGCAACCGTAGCGTGTTCATTAAAATGACTTCAAGCTGCAGAATCAGTTTAGCAAATGATCTTTGATGTGGTGTAATAGGCATTTAAGGGTAAGCCAGAGCAGGTATACTGGCCTAATTTTCCTCTAAGTGATTAACTCAAATTCATCCTCTTTTTCAGCAGAATGTGAGAGCATGGCCCAGTGACATCATTAAGGCAGCACTGGTTGGAATAAAGATGAATTTTGACTCACGTTAATTCAGGTAGTTTGAAAAGCTTCCAAGGATATTTGCTGACTTCTAATATTGACTGCTTCAAGTTCAGAGTCAGTGCAAGTGAAACTGGAATAAAACTTTAAATGTTATCTGCTTACATCATGTCTGGCTGTAGCTCAGTTGACCAAAATACTGTTACACCTGCAAAATGATAGATTACTGATGAGACTGATAAATAACAAAGCATTATGAGCTTTGGAAACATTGACTGTGCTAATAGTTACCAGTGATCTGAGACTGACAGGAATAAGTTTAATAATTTCAGTGGGGCTACTCAGAGGATATTTACATATGTTTAAGTTTAGGAGAATCAGAGTCGTAATAGTTCAGTTCTGCGTTTCAGTCTCAGTAGCCATAACTGGTATTGATTTAACTGGGAACTACATTTAGGCAAGCAGGAGCAAAGTCAGCTCTCTGCTCACCACTAGTTCCTGATCAGCTCTCAGTTTTGGTGCCAGCATTTTTGCTGTGATGTGACAATTGTTGACTCATGTCAACAACTCCTATGAGAGGATTTGTTTGTTTACTTGTTTAAAACAGGAATCATTAGTCACCTACCCACTCCCAAATTGAATTTTTGCATAAAGAGGATTTTTGCTGTTCTTGAATACAGAAGTTATTTAGTTTTTGTGGTACTTCTCATGCTGTTCAATGACTACGGAAAAATCTAGTTTGGATGTTTTATATTGCACCTCTTCTGTAAAGCGTGTCTTTAAATTGTACTCTCCAGGTTCATATCACTTGTGTCCCAGTGGTTACAAAGGAAGTTGGCTTTGGTAAACTGTTAACCAGGCCATTTTATCTCATCTTCCAGTGAGTTAAATCTGAGCTGCTTTTCAGGTTACATACTGTAATGCAGCTTTAAAGGTGGATGTGCTCCCTGCTTGGTGTGCACACTGTGCTTACAGCTGAGAAAGCTTCCCACCAGCAGTTGTTGCTGGGCTGTGCCCATGCTCTTGAGTGCCTGCTCGGAGCGTGACCTGAAAGGCAAAGTGAGACAAACTACCTCTTCTTTATGCTTTACACCTTGGCTGAGCAACAGAGTTGGTTTGCCTGTCTCATGTTTGATTGTGTTGAGAATAGGTGAGAGTGCAGGCTATCTGCATATGCTGAGAGAAAGAACACTTGGCTTGAATGCTGTCTGTATCGCTCCTGACTCCATGTATTTACTGTCTCCACTGATGCTTGTACGTACTCGGTACTGTGTAGTTTCCAGTGAGCTTCAGCAATTACAGGTCTCGGAAATCACTCAGCTGAATGCTTGTCCAATTTGATTTTGATGTTCAACCTGTTCTGCCCCACTTGTGTCACCTACAAAACTGCTCTTTTGTGGGAAGGCAGGTTGGAAAAGCCAATACAAGTAGTGCAGCAGTCACCTGCCAGTTTTTAAGAATTTGTGTATTCTCTTGGGCTGACCCCATCAGTGAGAGTCCCTACCTTCCTCAGCATCCAGGAAGCCATACAGGGGATGCCTGGTGCATGTGTCAAGACTAATGCTTTACCTTTATTCCATAGCTGGATTACTAGAGCACCTACCTGTACTGGCTACAGAGAGAAGCTGGGGAGAAGACGTACACCTGGTTCCTCCTTTTCCTGTCCCCCAGGCTACAAGCCTCGAGTGCCCCGAGAGGTACTGCATTTCAGGGATTTTTCACCAGAAAAACCCTTACATGCTTTAAAAGCCTGCTGCGGATCCCGGGTACAGATGAAACAATCCAGGAAGAAACTGATTGCCCAAATAATGCTTTAGGATTATCTCTCCGGTGGTCTAATAACTTAAGACTGTTTAAGCAATAACTGCTCAACTGCCTATGACTGTGCTCTTTCTGTAAGCCAGTTTTGCCATGCACACACCAAGTCTATTTCAGACCAACAAGTCAGCCCTCCCCCTTCACATTTGCTGATCCTTTCCCAGGTTTGTCTTAAGGTGAGCTACTTCAAAAGGGGCTGTGTGAGCAGCAGCAGGGATCCTTTCTGCCTATGAACTTGAGTGTTGGATCACCCACCTTGGCAATCGTGCACCATGATACGAAATGGCTTGAGTTAAGCCCCTTTCCACAGCCTTCAGTTCAGTCTGGGACCATGCTGGGCTGCCAGGTCCTTACAGCCAGCCGGGTGAGGGGCAGCTGCGGGTGCGGAGCTACAGTGGTCACGGCCATGCTGCAGGCAGGGTGGCTGCTGGGCACAGGGGTTGGCGTTGGGTGTGTGTTTAGTGGAGGAGTTGTTGAGCAGGAGTGCTGCATGGCAGGGGAAAGAGCTTCCTGGTGCTTCTTGTCTAATCTGTGCTCAAGGACAGTGAGAAGATCGTGCACACACTTTCACTGGTGGTTTGAGGGGCTGGGTGGTTGGTTTGGGTTTGTTTTGGTTTTAAACTTCATCCTGGATAGCAATTTATGAAGATACATTCAGACAAAAAAGACATGATGCTAGAAGAAGTACTTCCACAGCAACACAGGGCAAAGGAAGTTGTGCTTTGGGTAGGCAACGGCAACGTTATTTTTCAACCACTTGTGGCACTCGGAATCACTCAAGTGATTTAAGTAGAAGCAGGTTGAAGAAGACACATGTAAAGTCCCGGATGGGGCTGCGCACAGGAGCCGTGCGGCTGCGTCTGGGAGTAAAGAAAACGGTGTGTCACGCGGCTTTTCCCCCCGCACGCCGCCTCCAGCAGCCGCGGCTCACGTTGCACGTGTCGGCATCGCCGCTGGGCCCGCAGCAGGCCCGGCGGAACGAGCAACCGCGCGCCTGGGAACAGCTGCCGCCGGCGACCCCAGTGCGGCCGCGTCTCCGGGGCGCGGCGCGGGGCACGTGTCGGGCGGGCGCTGCGGCGCTGCTTCCCGCGCGCCGGGCGGCCGCGGTACCGACCTCCGGTCCCGACCCCCGGCCCCTCACCGGCCGCGGCGCCCGGCGCCTGCCTCCCGCCTCCTGCGGCCGGCCCCGCGCGCCGGAAGTGACGCGCGTGAGCCCGTTCCCCTCGGTCAGGTGGCGAGCAGCCATGGGCCCCCGCCGGAGGGGCGCGGAGCCGCGGGAGCTGGCGGCGGAGGAGCGGTACGTGGTGGGGCAGGTGGTGAGCAGCCTCTGCCCGGGCGGGGCCGCCGCCGCGCCGCTCGCCCGCCTCTTCAGCGCCGCCGCCGCCCCGCCGGTGCTCGTGGCCGTCACGGGGGTGAGTGCTGCGCCGTGAGTGCCCTGCCGGGATCCGGGGCGGCGCTCCCGGCTGGGCGGCGGGGGTGTCGGTGGCGGTCTGTCCTGCCTGCGCCTTGGTGCCCGGGAGGGGCCGAGTGGCGGCGCTGGGCGGCTGGCGGGGGCGGGCGGCTCCCCATGGGGCGCGGGAAGCCGGGAGCTGCCTCCCGGGAGAAAAGCGTTGGAGCGCCGGGCCGCTGGTCGCCAAGCGCTGTGCCCTGGGGATCCCCGCGGGGCGGGGCGGGACGGGCCGTGACGAGGGTGGGTGAGCGGGTGACACCAGCGGGCTGGGAGCGCCGCTGAGCGGGCAGAGCTGGGTGCCGGAAGCACCGCTTCTTGCGGCTGATGGCTTCTGTTACTGGTGTTCCAAATAAATTACAATATGTAAAATCATTGTAGGGCGTTTCTAGAATTTTGTCTTTCTCAAGCGTTTTTTTTTGTGTGTGTGTGTTTGTTTGTTCTAGCAAAATAAGAAAAGAAAGCCTACAGAAGAAGTGGAGAAAGTGTCAGAAGACCAGAGCTCATCTGTCATACAAGAACCTCCTATAAAAGCAAAGAAAGCCAGAAAAAAGGAACTTTCAAAAGCAGAGAAAAAATTGGCAAATAGGTGAGGTAGATAATACCTTTTTATCCTAAAGTTTAAAAAACAAAACCAAACAACCATGTCTAGATTAATCATAAGATTATCAGTTCAGTGAAACAATAAAGTTCTGTTCTACTATTGGTCTTGAGCCTTGCGTATAAGAAGATTATTTTTAAGAAGTTGGTGAAAATTTTCTGCAGTTTGCTTCAGAAGGTAGTACATATTTACAGCTTCTTGAAGATCTTGTTGTGAAATGCAAAATCCCTGTTACAGAGCTAACAGGTCTAAACGTTGTAGATTTAGACAAAAAGTTCTCTCTGGTATGGGATGATGCCTTCTAACTTTAGTGGCTTTATCCAGCAGACCTGCAGTCAGAGGAGCGGTTTCTGCGTGAGCAAGGTACCAGGCTGTTAGTTGTCCTTATCACGCTTCCCTCCACTGTGATGCAGAAAGACACTGTTACTCTGTCCTCGTAAACAGACAGGGTTGAACCAAGCAAGACACTGTCAGTACAGACAGGAAATGAGTCTCTGTGCAATTAAGTCTGGATAATGAAATTGGCTTCGTTGTGGTTCAGAGCTAACACCTCTGTGTACTGGGTTGCTGGCGGGGAGAAGGCAGAGGAAACTGGGAGTCAAATTGAGCCTGGGAAGAAGGGAGGGCTGGAAGGAAACTGTTTTTTTAAGATTTGGATTTGTTTCTCATTATCCTACCCTGATTTGATTGGCAATAAACTAAATTACTTTTCCCCAAATTGAGTGTGTTTTGCCTGTAACGACAATTGTAAGTGATCTCTCCCTGTCCTTATCTCAACCCATGAGCCAGAGTGCCTTTGTGGGCACCAGGGTCCACCCACCACACTCTGACACCGTGTGTTGCTGCATCTTCTACACCTGCAAAACTTTTGCGTGCTGTTTTGGTTTCAGCAGTGTTCCAGAGGCTTCTTCAGATCAGCTTGTTGTTTGTGCTGCTATTGTTATGTTGTTGTTATGGCAAGTTTGGATAGGTAAGAGATTTGTTAGTGCATGGATGGCTCCCAAAGGACTGTTGGTTGTGAGTGCCCTGGATACTGGGAAGAATTAAATCTCTCCTTAGGTCTACTGTGCCAAGATGAGGGTTTTTTTCCATTCAGTTTTAGAGGATATTGAATTACTTAATTCTGAATGACTTCTTTATTACTCCTACTAAACATTGCAGCGTCTCGGGGACAGCAAATCATTTTCCATGTTACAGAGTGGTCAGATACGTTTGTTTAATGCATAATAAGCAAAGTAATATTTGAAACGTTATGTTGAACATAATAATTTAAAATATGTTAAAATATTTATCTTAGAGGCTTCAATTATTTGACCTCAAAACCTCTGTTTTTTTTCCCTGTTAATTATAATTTGCTTGTCTTTACTAAGAGAGAGTGCTTTGGAGCGGGCAGATGAAGAGGAGGAGCAAAAACTGTTTCAAAACAAAGTGAAGCAAAAAAAAGGGGCTTCTCGTGCCATCACCAAAAGTGTTGTTAATTCGGATACAGGCACTACTGTAAAACAAAAACAGGAAAAAAAGGTGGCTGATGAAACGGTAAACAGAAGAACAGTGTTTGTTGGGAACTTGCCTGTCAACTGCACTGCTCAGGTATGTGAGTGCATTATGTCAGCTAAAGGAGCGGAAACAATTTCAGCAGCCCTTAGTTTGAGGGGATGTTTCCAGCTGAGAAATCACACGTATTTGTGACTAAAGTTGCTTTTTGGGAAAGTAGGAAATAACGCTCGTTATCAGAAACCATCAGAGGCAATCCCTTTTATTTTACTGGAGTTAGGCTTTTTACAGCAGTGGATGCAGTTGCTCTTTCTGTAGTAGAATTGGTTAGTTTCTTTTTCAATTAAAAATTACTTAATAAATGAGACCTACAATTACCAAGTCTGCTTTAAATTTTGAATGCAAATAACACTTCATATTATTACATTAATTATGTTAAATTCATACTTTCTTCTGTAGTAAGGGGTACAAATTCAGTTTTGGCAATCTGCAGAATAAGAAAACTGCCACAGGAAACACAGAAACAATTACAAATTACTTGCGTATTTTTAGTAGCCCTTTAATGGACCTTGTATAAGTAAAATGAAAATAGCGTAAACCCATCTTACTAATAAATGTTTAACATTAATTGTTATTGCCATGATGAAAAAATATATTGAATTTTTTTAATATCTCCCTCTTTAGGAGCTGAAATCTCTTTTTAAAGAGTATGGACAAATAAAATCCATTCGATTCCGCTCTTTGGTAGGTTATTTCCCCTAAGGCTATATAACAAAATTATGTTTCTGATCTTAAAGGGTAGTATTCCTTAGTTGAGAAGCAGGTTTGGGTGTGTATTTTTTGCCATTAGAAGAATCCCTGGAGATTTTACCACAGATGCATCTTTCCTTTCATCACATTTTACTCTTCCTGTAGCAGCAGCTGATACTATCAGAGCTGTATTTTCTCTGTAAGAAGAATGCTTTCATTATTGCTTGTTTAGCTAAGGTATTACCTTTGCTACTCATAGTAGCAAAGACACATTGATTGTAAATCTGTGTAGTCTGTAAAATAGTTAAAGATAACAGCTTTGGAACTCAAGAAATGCGACAGATGAAGTCAAAGCAAGCAACCTAATTCTGAACTCTTTCTAGGTCATCTCTAGGAATAGCCAGTTACATAATTTGCTCACTCTATTGGCTACATTGCTTTGGGTGGGAACGGTACCTGTTTGAATTCCTCTTTGTTATCAAGAACAAATATTTGAGATAAAATGACACTAGGCCCACTTAACAAAAGCTCTTTTTATCTTAAAGGTTCCAGCAGAAGAGACTTTATCCAAAAAGTTAGCAGCAATAAAGTAGGTTCCTCTTGTGGATTTTGCGCTTTATTTTTCAAGGCAAAAATAAATTTTAATGTGTTGGTTGTTACATATTTGGCTACATTATTTTTTTAATTTTGTTTTTCTTTGACTTTTAAAATAATATTTAAATTATATAATTAAATTATATTTAAAATATATATTATATTATATTAAATGATATATTAAAATTATAAAAATATATTTTATATTTAATTATATTATATATATTTAAATTATATTTGACTTTTTAAACTAAATATATAAATTATATATTTAAATATATTTTAAATATTATATTATATTATATTATATTATATTATATTACATTATATTATATTATATTATATTTTTGTAAGTTTTCTTGACAAGTGAAAAAGAATTATGTGCCAGTATACTAGTAAGTAATTTGTTGTCTTAGGTTGCTTTTCCTATATTTTAGGAAGGAGGAAGATGCTAATTGTCTTTAATTCCTTTGGGTTTTTATGAGTTGAGGAGGCTTGGTCAGGGTGCATGTACAGCCTGCATTACATGTACAGTGAGACTCGCTTGGGCATACAGGGCTGGCTTGACCTTGAAAAGAAATGAAGTTGTTACTGTGCTTGAGACAAGATGAGTCATAAATGTGTTAAACAGGAAGTGCTTGTGCACTGCACACCGTCAGATTTAAATGTGCACTTTTTTTATGTTCCAGGCATAAGGTGCACCCTAATGTGAAGTTCGTTAATGCTTATGTTGTATTTAAGGAAGAATGTGATGCCATTAAGGCTCTAAATGAGTAAGTAGTCTCCGTTTTGTTCCTCATTCCCTGTTGAAGAGGTGGATTTACAGAGTGTTAAAAGATAAATTTAAACTACTTCCTCTCTTTTGCTTGAATCAGAATAAAGTGGGTTTTTTTTCAAACTTAAAAGTAAATTTGCTTTTGGAATAATATTATGCAGTGACACTGTAAATTAAGTAACATTTATTAAAAACACTTTTTCCTTTTGGCTACAAAAGAAACGGAACAGAAATTGCTAGAGGATTTCACATCAGAGTTGACATTGCATCAAAAACCAGTTCAGTAAGTAAGATGTGTGACTAGAAAACACCTTTGCTGTTTGTTTGTTTTCAGTATAAATAACTCCGTGTCTTGGATCTCTTGTTTTCTTTAGCATGACAATAAACGATCTGTATTCTTGGGAAATCTCTCATATGGTAAGTCTAAAATTGATTGTTATGCATTGTTATTTAACATTTATAGAATATGTTGACATTAGGGTTTTTTAATGTATTGATATTTAGGGTAGCATGTTTAGGTATCTAAGTATCTTTTGCTGGAATTAGCTTTTAAATAGTTTTATTTTTTAACTGAAACACCTAAAGGGATTGTACGTTTCTGGCAAGTTCTGCAGATTGTTTTCTTTATTGTAGCTAGAACTGCAAGCAATGTTAGTTCTTGTTGTGGCCTGATGTTTTTTAAATAAATACGACTAAACTGCATAAGCCATACCTTTCTAAACTGTTAAGCATGTGCTGGTACCTGTTTGTGAACTGCTTCCAAGGGATACACAGTGATGGCTTTTCATTTTGATACTGTCTGTGAGCCCCAGGGTGAGTGACTCTGTCCAGGCAGCTGTTGGCAATCGGTTGTTACCCATGTGTAGGTGCAGGTCAGCGCTTGATGAATGTTCAGCTCCTTCTGAGTAGACTGTAGAGCAGATGAAGGGTTCACCATCAGGTGTGGTCCACATGAGGGTGTTGATTGAGTCAGGATGCTTGGGACAAGCCTGATGTGTAGACCTTGTGTCAGTACTGTATGTTCCACTGTGCATCCTGCAGGAAAAAGGGTTTGGACATTTGCAGTGCTCTGTAAATGACTTGAGCCGCTTGAACTTTTTGCAGCACATCTAAGTCCTATTGCTGTAACTAAACCTGTACTGTTAATTTCAGCCCCTCCCCCCCTTAGCATAGGTATGATTATATCTGTGTAAAGGGATTTACCTTTTCTATACAGAAAAGAGAATAACCTGTATTTTTGTGTTGGCACATCACACTTGTCTGTTCACATAGGCGTGAGATTGACAAAGCCTCAGACATGCACTTGTTACCAGAATAATTGTGTAGCAACTGTGGTTAGAATCTATAAATCCATCCTCTTCCATTCAGCTAAAATTCAGTGTTTAGTCAGTGAGTGTTAGACTTTAAGAACTGCCAGCTCAAGCTCTTTATCAGCAGCATTAATTCTTAGAGATTCTGGCATAAGAGGGAACTACAAAATTGTAGCATGAATCTTAATTTCTCCTATGTTCAAACCATAAAAAAGATTATTTGAAAAATTTATTTTGGTCTTTACCTTCATTCTCCTTTGTGACTTATATTGTGCTCCTCAAAGCTAGAGAATCCACAGCTGTTCACATAAATTGCCCTTTATAAAGTCTGCATAGGTAACTTGCTGGAATTTTTCGAAACCACTGATATTTGTGAACCTATATGTATATATTTATTAATATATATCTTTAAATTTATATGCTGCACACCTGAATTGGTAAATATAAATATTTGGATTTGGGCCAGGCTTGTAAAGCTGTGTGTCTGACTGAATCCGTTTGGTTGTGCTTACCTGCAGACATCAGCAATGATGCCGTGCGAGAGCACTTCGCTGTCTGTGGAGAAGTGGTAGCTGTGCGGATTGTGAGAGACAGAAAGACCGGCTTGGGTAAAGGCTTCGGCTACGTTCTCTTTGAGGTATGTGTGAGTGTTGTGCGCCAGGACGCTGGGAGTTCTTCAAAATCTGAATTGGGATTTTCCTTTATGGCCTTTTAATTTTTTTCCTTTCTAAATTTTTTAAAAATATTTTTTTAAATGGGTATATGACGTTAAATGGTAGCATTGCTGTGTATTTTAAAAGCAGCTTGGAAGACCAGTTCTGTGGAAGCAGATACAAAGCAAACTGGTTTAGGCTGTGTACAAAGAAAACTTGTAAAACATTGGGGTGAAAAAAATGAGACACAGATGAGTTCACTTGGTGTAACTGCAACGTTCTCCCATTTCTTGAATGTAAAAATACAAGTGGAATTTTTTCCTGTAGCCCATTTGCAGATTCAGTACAGCTTGCTTTCTCATGGCAATGTCCCCACCTCATCTTCTGTAGTTGACTTCTGGCAGCCCAATACCTTTTTTCACCAGTTTCTCCTTCATCTGTGTTTCAGTGTTTTGCATCTCATGTAAGCTGTTTCATAGCCCATTTTCAGGTAGCTGTGCCCACGTGAGCTACGTGGGCGTGCTGGTCTTTTTGAGCAGAGCAGAGATCTTGTGTCATTTAATAAATAGAGCAGTTTGAGCACTTTTTGTTGTTAAAATCTTGCTTATGAAAATTAAAGAAAGGCAACTATTTATTTGAAAGTAATCAACTGGAAGTCATGCTTTTAAACTGAACGTCTGCTCTTGCAGAATACAGATGCTGTACATCTTGCTCTGAAACTCAACGACTCTGTTCTGATGGGAAGAAAGATAAGAGTGAAACGCTGTGGAGACAAGTGGAAAGCGCCACAGAAAAGTCCAAATCAGTCTCGTGCTCCTAAGGACAGAGTTGATGCCACATCAAAAAGCAAGAAGTGCTCCAATGATTCATTTGTTGGTGAAAAAGCAACCCCACTGAAGAAGAGCACCAAACCAAAAAGACTAAAAACTACTCCTAGGAATAAAGCTGGGAAAAACAAACAGTCTTTTGATAAACAGCAAACGTATAAAAGTGTTAAAGATTGATTTATACAAGAGTGTTCTGTCATAAATTCTGTCCGTAGTTGTTCCTGCTGTTCATCCCGGGGCTTTCGGCTTCTCCCAAAGGCAGCAGGAGGCGTCCTTACCCAGATAGTGGGGTTTTGTTTTGTTTGTTTGTTTGGTGTTTTTTTAATTGTTAAGCTTCAGCGTTCAGGATTTTGACGGCCTGGGCCAGGAGACCCCGGCTCCCGTACGGCGGCGTTAGAGCCGCGCCGGCCCGTCCCGCCCGGCAGCCGGCGGTGCCTGCCCGGGGCGGGAGGCGGCCGCGGTGCCGCGGGGGCCTGGCGCCCGGTGCGCTGCCCTGAGGCCCAGCTCTGTCGCCTCACGGAGCGCGGTCCGGCCGCGCTTCCCGGCTCCCCAGCCCCAAACGGGGCGGGAGGCCGCGCTCCCTCCCCGCAGGCACTGGAGGAGGCACCCTCTGCCGCCGCTGGCTGATGACGTCACCGGAAGCCAGGCAGAGTCCTTTCTGGCTGCCCGTTCGCTCCAAGGTGCCTGCGGCTCTGGGCGCCGGCCGCGCGGCGGGAGGGAGGGGGCGGGGGGCGGCGGGACCTTCCCTCGGCGCCGGGCACGATGATGGTGGGAAAGACCAGCGCCATCGCGGCGGGGCTGTGCGGGGCCCTGTTCATCGGCTACTGCATTTACTTCGACCGCAAGAGACGGAGCGACCCGAATTTCAAGAACCGGCTGCGGGAACGTGAGTATCCGAGCCGCCTACTCCCTGCCCTTCCCCCGTAACGGCCGTTTCGGCGGCCTCCAACCGCCGCTGCAACTGCCGGCCCGCGCGCGGGGGGCGGGAGGGCGGCACGTGGCGCCTCCGCAGCGCGCTCCTGCCCCCGCCCCTCCCCCCCCTGCTTCCCCAGCCGCCCGGGGGCAGCGGCCCGGCCTGCGCGGCGCCTTCCCGCAGCCTCCGCCGCCCCTTCCCGCAGCCTCCGCCGCCGCGTGCCCGCGGTACCGGGCGGGAAGGGCGGGAGAGGGGCCTGGCGGGATGGAGGGGGCGGCCTTCGCGCGGCTGCGCTTGTGCGAGGCAGCCCCGATCCCGCTGCTGGCTGCCGCTCGTCACCCTTTGCCCAAAACGGAGGGACGGGGCGTCTTGTCGGGTCTCGTTTTCTGGAATTGGTGTAGTTATTGGGTAACTTGCGGTTTTCGCATCAGAAGCTTTCCCTGGAAATAATTCACCTCCCTCCCCTTTTTTTTTTTAATCTTGTTATCCCACGCACTCAGACATACTATTATCACCGTATAGGTGACTACATTTTTATTATTATTATTATTTTGGAAGACTGTCAGGTAAAACAACGTGATCTCTTACATTGAAGTCGTTGCTGTGGTAAGGCAAGAGCTGGTTGCAGGCCTCAGGTATTTTATCTGCTGCATTCTTAACCCTCCTGGCAGCTCTCTTATTAGCTTCCAGGATAAGAATGAATGCCAGAGAAAACTGTTGATTAATCCAAAATGTAGAGCTTTTCTCCCGTGGCTCTTCATTATTTCACATCCCCAACATTTATTTAAATTACTTAGTAATTATTAAAGGTTTTAAATGTAACTGTAAACGTGAGTACTCAAGGCACTCAAAATCATCTGATGTACTCAAATGAATCATTAGAAATAAGCTGGTGTTTGTTGTGCTGGGTTGTTTCTATTGTGGGAATATGTATAGTATTTCTTTGATAACTAATATGAAGATAAGAAATTACTATTAAAGCAAGCTTTCCCAGCAGGTTAACATAACATGATCAGCAGTTTCATGGATAGAAGAGTCAATAACTAGATGGGTTAAGAATGAATATTTACCTGATAATGTTTAAATGTAACTTAAACACTTCGATTCTGTCTTAATGGATTGAATTGTTGAATGATCAGTGTTGTTGCTTAACAGCATAATAGTTCCACTTTTTGTAAGCTCTTCCACAGCAAACTGTGTCTTTTGAATACTTCATCTTCAGGCCCTTGCTCATCATGTATGTAGCATCTTAGGTGCATAGTCTTTGTGGGACTTTCAAGTACTTTTTGACTTGCAGTGCAAGTCATTAGTTGGGAATTTGTAGTATAGTAAATCGGTATGTGCTTGCCTTGCACACGCAAATTTGATTGCTGGCAGTATGGCTGGCCATGTTCTTTTTATGATGTTGAATATGTAATACAGAAAATAATGGTTTA
The DNA here is from genome assembly GCF_963082525.1 of Nesoenas mayeri. Lineage (NCBI taxonomy): Eukaryota > Metazoa > Chordata > Aves > Columbiformes > Columbidae > Nesoenas > Nesoenas mayeri. The sequence continues at coordinate 78,609,106 of NC_137544.1, read as the reverse complement.
CACAAGATTTTTGTGGAAGCGCTGGAAGTGATTTTTGCATCCCGTTGTTTTAATTATGTGAGCTTCTATCCAGTGATGTTCTGAATAAACCTTAGACTTGCTCTCATTAAGAATTAACATTTTCTTAAAAGTGGAAAACCATTGTGGTTTGATAGAGGGTGGCTGTTGTCATTTGGAGAGCATCACTGTGTGATGGATGATCCTTGGACCTGATACACTGGGCTGCTTTTAATTGTAAGGCTTTAGATAATAATGATTAATTCAATTTTTATTTTTTAGTACTGTAGCTGATTCTTTAGTATGAATACTTCTGTAATGGTGCCACTGATCTGATTATTGCAGTGTTTTTACTGTTGGAAAGTAAGGCTTGAACTGCAAAGTATTTGATAAGAAAAGGTCAAATGCAGCAACCATTGCAGTTCTTATTGCAGGCAATAGTAGGGGTATTTGATGAAAACTTGTAGAAGCCACCTTTACAACAGATCTTCTCCAGCAGCACTCTTAGGATAAGATTTTTTTTTTCAGCCTCTATGATGAAATGTCACCAAAATTTGGGAAGGATGGGAGATCTCACATGTCAGTGAGTTGCCTGTTGTATTTGGTCAAGCACACACTGACAAATGAAGAACCAGTATTTTTTTTTGCCATCCCAGTTATACTGTGCATCTCTTTGGGCTGTGTTAGGACCAAAGTTTTTGTTACAAAGCCCCATCATAAAAATGAGGTGGCCAGATTCAGGTTTCAGGGGGAAAAAAAAAAGTGATTTCCTGTGTGGCTTGAAGAACTGCTGGACTTTGATTTTCCAGATCGTTTAATCTTATTTATTTAGCAGGTTTTGTGTTATTTTAGGTTTTTGTGTTGCTGGTTTGGGGGTATGTCCATATTTAATCTTGGGATCAAAAGATAGCAAACATCTATAAGCCTCTGGAGCTGCTTAATCTCCACAGCTATATTTTATGATAAGATTTTAGATGCATTTACTATTCATGCTATTGAATGTATAAACCAGAACTGTTCTGTATGCAAGTACAGACATGAGTATCTTCGTTCAGAGGCAGCCAGAATTTCTGATGATGTTGAGCTTGGCCTCAGAGCACCTTCTTCCTGGAGAGCTGAGTGAGAGGAGAGCAGTGGGCAGACTTCATGGGTGGGAGCTGAAGATGTGAAGGACTCTTCGATTCTTTCTGCCTGTTTGTGGAACCAGTTGTGAAGATGCTGGGGCAACTCGAGGATTTTTGCAACCCGTGCCAGAGTGTCAGGTTCTCCACTGGTTCACATTTGGAACTTACTCGCTGTGAACAAGAGCTGTGCCTGAAGGGCCTGCACATCACGTGCAGTTTAAAAGCTGCAGTTTAGATTTCTGTTTTTGGATAGATGCACATGCATTTCTCTATTAACTGAGATTCCTTCTATGAAAGATTGACCTCCCCATTTTTAAAATGTAATAATGTCTTTAGAAAAGAAGGAAGTTTTTCATTTTCTTGGAGGTTCCTGAGGGAAAACAAAACATGTTTTGGATATTTTGGGGTGTTGTTTCCCCACCCAAGCCCTCGCTTTTTGCTTGTCATATTACAAATGAGACTTCTGGCAGTTGTTGCCAAGGTGTTTTAAAACTAGTGTTACAAGCCAATATGGGAAGAATTCATAAATACTCTTTAGAGCTATTTGGTTTTTGTAATTGTCTGAGCTAGTGGGCCTGTAAAAACATATTAAGAAGAAGAAAAATTGCATAGTAGTCAGACTTTGAAGATTCTGTAGCTCAGTGTTCAGTTTTAAAATCTTGATGAATCTTCACATTCCTTTACTACTGTCAGATTAAAGTATATGATTTCATATGAGTGTGATCAGTGGTTGAAAGCTTTTATTAAATAGTTTTATTTACCTGCCTGTCTTTTTTTTCTTTATCTCTGAATGCTTAACCTGGTGACTGATACCTGTTGTAATATTTTAGAAAATGTCATACACCAAGAAAATATAATTTTCTCCTGAATATGATGCACCAGTGTTTATCTGTTACTCTTTGTACTTTTCATTGATGTTTTCACTGCATGCACTACAGTTGCAAAGTGACTTGTTTTGATAGTGAAGCATTTCATGTAGTACCTTTTTTCCTATCATTTTTATTTCCTCTTTTATGTATTAGCAAAACCGGTTTGAATAGTAGTGCAGCTTAAAGTTTTGTGCAAATTAGCGCTTCAGCAAACTTGGAGCGAGCCAATTGAAGACACCCACTTTCAAGAGATAAATTCTTTAATATTGAAAGCAACCATAATGATAAAATTATAGTATGCTACAGTTTTACATAATACATTTTTCTGTATCTGATGGAAAATGATGTGCACAGGTCAATAAACTGTAGAAATTCAGGTGCTAGGGCTTTTTAAGGTATTGCAAAAGGTAAAGGAGTGATCCGTGTAGTTAGAATGTGAATTCCCTTTATATAAAGAATACTTGATTTTGCCCATAAATTTTACATGTTACATTATCACTACTAGGAAGTGGTATTATTGAATGTCTTGATCATGTGCAAAATTGGAAATTATTTGCTCATTGCTATTAAAACTGCTAGTAATATTTGGAAGTATTTCCAGCTTGTAAAATTGTCTCAGAAGAAGAACGGCCTTTGTGGCAGTTCTTCTTTATCCACATAGACGTTCACTAAGCAGACACTGAGGATGAATAATGAGAGTACAGTTGTTTAGACATAGGCTGTATTTACAAGTTACATTGATATAACTATTTCATTGATGAACTGGTGACTTACAAAAATGGTTGTTCTAAGGAGATCACTGGTATTACTATAATTATTATTTATGTATGAATAGCTCCTACCATAAAATATCTTTACACCTGCCTAATTGCATTAAAAGCAAGCCATAGATAATTTAATTACACTAGTTTTGTTGGAGTGATACAACTTTATGTTGCAGGCCAACTTGCTCAGGCTGGACAATTAAATCTGTAAATGTTTGTTACGTTTGTAAATCATTGCTTTCCTCAGATTTCAGAAATATATGCTTTAGTATTGCTTTTGCTGTGGGTTGATGAGATACTGCCACCTACTTTAGCCATTCTCAAGTCTTTGCTATAAAGCAGCTGGGAAAGTACACTTAGGTACTGTGCCCTGTTGGTGGTGCACCTCATAGTTCAAACTTAGATATCTTTGACTTGTAGACAGTTCTGTGGCTTATTTTTGTTATTTTTATTTTAATTTTATTGTTAGAAGTCATGTAGAGAAATCCTGTATTACTCTAATTCTCTTTCCTTCTGCATGCCTCGTGTGTGTGCAGTACACTCTGTGGCAGGCCCTGCAAAGTTGGTGTTTACCACAGCCAGCAGGAAAAGAATTGCCATTTTTAGTTGGTGTTCTACTGCCAGCCCTCCTCACACCTCTAAATGATATTCTGTTGCAGAGAGTGGGTGGCAGTCTTGTGTTCAGTCTTCAGCACTTGGAATATATTACCAGTTTCTTATTTTGAAAATGACTTTGTTTTGTTCAGCATTTCAAACTATAATCTGAAGGCTTTTATCATCGCAAATAAAAAATGTAAGATGTTTTTATTCTTACAGGAAGAAAGAAACAGAAGCTTGCCAAAGAGAGAGCAGGGCTTTCCAAGGTAATACTGTGTTCAATAATGCAGTACTATTTTGAAAGATATTTCATTTGTATTATTTGTAAGATTTGTTAAAAGATCTGGTTTGATTCCAGCATTGCAAACACTTCTGCAAATATGCAGTCTTTAGGTTTTTTTTAATGCTCAGAAATAACCATGTGAAATAGTTGTTCCTTTTTTGGGTCAGATAGAGGCCTTGTGCTAGAAAGTACAACACTTACTGTGTGATTTGATGATGCTTTCCTCTTTGTAGTATGTTGAAGGACTTTTCAGACTTAAAACTCATTAATAGGAAGCACGTGTACCTGAACTTCGTATTTTTTTTTGCTATAAGGGTTTGATTCCTTATTGCCAATAGATTGTGGAAAAACAGATAGATTTATGTCAACCAATTGTAAGAAACATATTTGTGATAAATGTAACACACCTTAGAATTTGTTTGCTACAAAATTGTGTACTTAATAACCTGAGTAGAGGTGCTTCAGGCTCTGTCTCTCTGCAGTTTTGTGATGCAATGATATGAGACCCGAGTCTGATTTTCAAAATCATTCTGTATACTTTTAACTTCGTGGTGACACTTTGATTTTTCTCTTGCTAGTTTCAGTGTAATGGTATGGTTATGTGTATGTTTAATTTCAGTTGATAGTGTTTTCTGCTAACTTGTTTACTAACCGATGTTTAAGGGCCAACTTCAGTTTTACTGTATTTTATAGTTGCCTGATCTGAAAGATGCTGAAGCTGTTCAGAAGTTTTTCCTTGAGGAGATTCAGCTTGGTGAGGAACTACTAGCTCAAGGTAATAGCATTTTTATTTTTTGAAGATGAAGCTGTAAAATATTTTTTCTTTACCTTTGCTAGATGGTGGTTTTTAAATACTAAGATCTTTTGGGGAATCAGATTTACCTAGGAAAATCTGTTTACTTGTTTCTAACCTTCTGTGTTCAGAAGATCCAGCAAGGGAGGAGAAAAGTGTAGATTGATTATCAGTATTTTAATCCACTGCTGATGGATGTTTTATGTAAATACTTCACAGTGTGGAAGAAAGTTCATTTCAAAACATTATGATTTGTGGTACAGGTGAATATGAGAAGGGTGTTGATCACTTGACCAATGCCATTGCTGTGTGTGGACAGCCACAGCAACTACTACAAGTTCTACAGCAGACTCTTCCACCACCAGTGTTTCAAATGCTTCTAACTAAGCTCCCTACAATAAGCCAGGTATGTGAAATGTTCCCTATTGTTTTGGTTTGGAAATAATTGAACTACTTCTCTTATCCCCAGTCTTGACTACTGGTTTTTGTAATATGCTTTTTGTGTATGTTCAGTTAGATTAAAATAAGCTTTTTTTTCCACCTAAAACCTTAAGAAGTGTATACGAAAAATACCACGTAGAAAGCAGAGTAAAATAGAAATATAAGACTTCTCTCATGTGTAGGGTATGATCAGCTCTTCTAAAGTAGAGACATCTGACCGCAAGTTCGGTACTATAAGCAGATCCGCTATTTCCCGGCTACAAGTTGGGGGATCAGAAAAGCAGTAACTTCCTTGCACTGGGTCTTGAGTTTCATTTTTTTAATTATATATCTACAAGTGTCTGTAAGTGCTATAAAAATCCATTAGAATTAATCTGTTGCTTTTACTAGCCTGTTGCTTCTAGGCCAGCTATAAACACAAAACGTTAACTAGCACCAGAACGTATGACAGTTTTGGAAGCTTGGGGGTTTCCCTGACAAAAGTGTTTGTAGCTGTGTGTATAAAATGCCCTTCATTTCTAGCCTGAGTACTGTGCAAGTAACATTGGTAATATGCTAGCAGGTGAGTCTGTTGTATAATAAATAATATAGTTTACATTCTTAGCAGTGCAAGGGTACTCCCTGATGGTGTTACCACACATAAAGCAGAGACTCAGTGCTGTGCATCAGTCAGCTCTCTCTACAGCTCAGGTGTGGTTACATTTTGGCTTAAGGTCCATGTAGTTAGTAAAAACATTGAAAAGTGTCAGGTACACAAGACATAAAGTTCTGGGGAAACAATGGAGCAAAAATGTTTCCTTAGAGAACAGTGCCAAAAACCACACAGAGGTCATCACTTGAGGCTGATAGGTTGTTATTTTTCTGACGTTGGCTTTGTTAGGCGTTGCACAGTATGTAATTTCTGTGGAACTGACTTCAAAAACTTATGTCAAATAGATTACCGTTTTTAATCAGTTTGCTCAGTAATCACATTGCTTAATATAGAGTGTAAAATGACATTGCTTGATAATCAGTTGCCTACTGTCAATTTTATGTAATTGTGAATGAGTTTTTCTCCTTCTTACAGAGAATTGTAAGTGCACAGTGCTTGGCTGAAGATGATGTTGAATGAGGTCACACCACAACAGGGGGAAAAAGTGTTTTCTTACCCCAGAAGATGAGCATCAGTAGGGGGATAAAGGGGCAAACATAGTAGTTAATGGACTGTATACCACATCGGGTTCTACCAGAGTTAAAATTAACTTTGTGTAGGTGGGTTTCGCAGGATATTATTTATTATCCCAGTGAAAAGTGTATTTTGATAAGAATTCATTTTATAAATACACTGTGTTGAGTTATCAAAGTATCACTAACTTCATTATTATTAAAATATGCAGTTGTAATGTTGTACATATAAAGACATAAAAGTACGGCCTATTAAAAACCCAATGCTCATTTTTGAAAAAACAAAGTTATGGCAATAAAGATTTATCTGCACTTGTGTGTCCCTATAGTACTACTTTAAATTTCAGAACATTTGAGTGTCAAAGCAAATGATCTAAAAATGACTTAACATTAAAATTAATTTTTAATGTTATACCTGATCTTCCAATGCTTTTAATCAAGTTTAAAACCTTGTGTCATTTCCTAAGAAAATGGATATGTGATCCTTTAAACAGTAACCGATCACCTTAGAAAGAGATGCAAATCAGGATGGTAATAGATGACTGGCTGCAGGAAGAATGGCAAATCCATTTCTGTCAGGAACAATAACATCTAAACTGGTGCAAGTCAAAAGTGTACCTGGAAAACACGAAAGCTCTGTTAATGCAGGTGTCTGAAATAAAACTGTTTGGAATAGAACCTAGGGCAGGTTGTAGGAGCACAAAGGTTGGTGTTTGTTTGAAAGCTTGAAACCTTTTTGCAAGGTAGGCAGTAAACATTTTGGTCCCTGGTCTTCAGAACCATAGGAAGTGGTTGTTAAGTCTTTGGCATTTGCCTTAAAAAATTGCACTGATAAGGTTAAAACAAGGATATCCCCAGGCTAAACTAGCTCAAGCTAATGGAATCATAAAGTTGACGTAAAATATTGTTATTGTGTAATACTGTAAATCTAAACGTAGGTAAGTTTTCCTTTGCAAGTGAAAAGGAGGCAAATAATAGAGAGACTCGAGTAGCAGAAGCATTCTTCTGAAAGCAGGTTTTCCATGGATAGGATGTTCTAAATGTCAAAGCAGATTGGCTTCTTCCGTTCTCTGGTTTTGTGCTATTACCATTCAGGTGGCAGAAGAAACAATTAACTGCAGCTTTATATTTTTGGCATGGTGATTTGTTTTAAGGAGAAGAATGTGTTGAGGTGTCTGTCTTTCAGACCAGCTGGTAGGTTGTGCTAGTGATGCCAGTACATTAGTAGGAAGGTTTTAAGTGTCATAGTCCTAGTAGAAGATACTCTGACAGCACTTTAGCCAACATTCTCATCTGTCTCTGTCTCATTTCAGCCTGGTGTAAGTTTCTGTATAGGCAGATTCTTCAAAATTGTAGCTCTCAATGTTTCAGAAACCGTCTCTCATAGAACTTCTGAGAGGTCAAGTGGATAGTTCATGGCCACCTAGCAGTCAAAACTTGAGTTTAGAAGTAGAAATGGCTCTTACTGAGTCAGTCTGCTTAGATGATTTGCTATGGAAGAGATATTTCCCCGTTACCCCTTGAAAACACGATTTCTCAATATTTGAGGTGCTGTTGAATCTTTCTGTAATGCAATGACTACTGAAGTTAATGTCTGGTACGAACAAAAATTTCTTGAACAGCTGGCTATAGTTTAGTCATTTTGTTGTGCTTGAATTGTTCAGTTAGCATGAAGTAAAGGTAAAGCTTAGTAGTCATAATCTTCAGGTGACAATGCCTGGTTGGCTCTTTTAATTTATTTTAGAGAGACAAAGTTATTCTGCACCTAGAATATGTAATAAAAATACTGTGAAATTGCAGAAGGTTCAATTTTTAATGGATAAAGTGAGGCTTTTTGGGGGGAAGTTTTGTGTTTTAAAAGTACAGAGGAAGAATTCACAGGTTATGCTGACAGAACTGTTCGTGTATTTACCTGCTGTCCTTGCCGGTGGTGGTTGCACCAGTGTGATATCTTCTTGGTTCAGCTTTTAATGTCATCTGAAGGTAAATCAAACTCTTCTACCTTGCCTTGAAAAACAAACCCAAACAGCTTAAGACACAAGTGGCACGCTTCCTTCAAACCTGAACAATTTGCTACACTCTTTGGTATAAATATGACAATTTGAATTCACAGAGCTCTCCTGAACTATGTTTTAGCAAACCTGGGTGTCAATTCTTCTGATTTTGATGAAAGACTTGGGGATAGTATGTCTACAAATGGTCACTGCTTTAATAAACATCATAGATATACATATTATTGTAACCCTTTTTAGTTTTTTTGATCCTGCAAAGATAGATGCAAACAAAATTTTAGATAGCATAGGTTTAAATAAAGCCTTAATTACAAATATGTTATTGTATTTGATAACCCAGAAGTACCTGGTTAACATGCCAGAGCAAGCTTTGATACCTATTTTCAGTGCCTTGGCCAATAGAGTGAGAATGATGACTCCTTTTAACAAGGCATAAGATTTTTTTTTTTTCCAAAAATGTCATCATGAAGCCAATACCTTACAAGCTGAAGACTTGAAGAAACTATCTAAAATAGGAATTAGATGTTACTCCAGCAGTGGCAGGGTGACACTGGTGTAGCTAGCCTGTGCAGCCCACAAACGGCAGAAGCTGTTATTTAGAGCTGGCTTCAGGCATAATCAAAATGCAGGTCATCGGAAGTGCAGTGGTAGTTATGGATGTTATTGCATCAGTAGTAGTAATGCCATTGTATTAGTTGTACGTGCTACCATATTTCTTTTCACCTGTGCAAAGTATAAAAGGTGGAAGTCAGCCATTCTGCTTGTGGATTTGCTGCTTCGGAGCTCACAGCTGCTGGTGAATAAGATCTGTAAGCTTACTTTACTGCAGGTGAAACTCTCCCAGAAAGAGCCATCTTTCCCTGCAGTAGGAACTTAGAGGTGCTAGTTTTACTGGACATCTTGTCATGAAGTCGCTGCCATTTTTCTGATCACTGCTGTAACCCAATAATCATGAACTCTTAAAGGCCTCTGTGCTATAAGCTTTTGACTCCAGCACCCTTCTGTGGTGCTCCAAGAACAAGGCACTTGTTTTCAGCATTAAGAGAATTTCTGGTAAAGGAAATCAGAGGTGTGTTAGTTTTATGTTAGGAATTCTCCTATTATCAGCAGTTACGAGCTTCTCAAGCAGCTTTTATAGAAAAAAAACCCAGCTAGTTTCATGATCGTGCAGGACTACCTTTGATGTCTCACCATTAAGTTTTCTATATAATGGAATCAACTCCAAAACCAGAGTGATCAGGCACACACTGACTCATCTGGCACTAATTTCCTTACCTCGGGGGATGACAGAATATTACTGTTGCCCTTAACTGGAAGTCCCAGCTCTGCTGTGTAGGAAGCAAATCAGCCATCATCAAAGTAAAGTTCCAGCTATTTATGCACCCAGAAGAATCTTTCTAAAGTTTCGTTTGTACATCTGTTGATGGTGTGTTTAAAGTCCCTTAGGCTGAACAGTGGCCCTACATGACCGTTGGGTTAAAATTAGCAGGAGTTAAACTTCAAGGGCATCTTTGAAGTGGCCTCTAAGCGCTTTTAGTCAGTGTTTCAAAGGCGTGTTGTACTGTACACCTGTGCTTCTTCATTTTTAAACATATAGATATGAAAAGGGGTGGTGTGGAAAAAAATTCTTTAGGCTTCTGTTGTACACAAATCTTAGTTTGTTTTTTAATTTCTGTGTTTACACTGACCAGTATGGCTTATGGTCTCCTTTATGCAGTGACCAAAAACCTCTTGGCACAGCAGTCACATCTGGCCAAAAGCCTGTTGCAAAGAGCTTAAACTTGTTCTTGATTCACGTGGACTGGGCTGGCTCTCATCAGAGGTGCTGCAGAAACTGAGCTTCTGGTGCGGGTAACTGTACTTGTTTTCTGCATTTGTACCAAAACAGAGCTTCCCAGAGAAGAAGATGTGGACATCTGATGCTGTTCCCAGAGGGCAGAATTTGCCATGTCCCATGTGAAGCCATAGCTGGGAAGTTTCTGTATCAAGCTGTCCAGCATGCTGGCACAAGCAGCTTTTTCAAAGTACAGTGGTTTCCACATGTTCTTGAAAGGAAAAGCAAGGTTCTCGCTTCTTTCCCCTTTCATTGCCCTTACGCCCTGAGGATGTTCTTGACTCATCTTTGGGGTGAAAGGATGTGGGCTGGTGCTCACCCCCTGTGTGACAGTTGCTGCATGGAGTGTTTCTGCAGCAAGTACAGTGTTGCTACAGCCTGTAAATCTGTCCAGATGGTCCATGCTGTGAGGCAGTTATGAATGGCTTTCATGTATGAAAGTTCTACTGAGCATGAAGGCAGAAAACAGCTGAAGTCACGTAGTTCTGCCTGTTCATAACTCAAACTCTTACAGCTGAAAACTGATTTGCTCACACTATCATTTATTCGAGCAAGTCTTAATCTAAACAGCAGAGGGCAGTTTTGCACACACATTCTGTGCAAGCTCATCCTGCAAAATCCTGATTTTTAGAATCTTCCTGTCTGGTGAGATGATGCAATGCAGCATTTTGTCCAGACAAATTTTGTTCAGTGTATGACATGTGATCAGTGGGGCAGTAGTGGCATGTGTTTCCGCTGATACTTAATTTTGGCTTTTAAAATCCAAATTTAATTTAAATTTTCAATTATTTTTTAAATTTAAATTTTTAAATGTGTGTTTGGTTTGTTGTGATGATGATTAGAAGGATTTCCCTTTTCTTTGTCCCTGAACGCAAACCAGGTATATAGATAAGCCAGCTTAAGCACTGCAGCAAAATGCAACTGAATCTCATTCCCAGGCGTGCAAGAGAAGTGTTTTCCCCCCACCCAGCTGTGATTTTTCTGGGTGAGCTTTGCTAGCTGGTGTGAAAGGAAAGCACCTGTTCACTGCAGTAGGCGTGGAAGAGAAATCTGTATCTTGAGCCTCTGCCTGGAGTTGGATTCTGGCTGTGATGACCTGTGTGAGGAGGGCCAACCCCCCCAAAAAAGGGCAGGATGTTACAGGTTGGTTACAAGATGCAGTTTCCAGTTTTGTTGCTGGTTGAAATTCAGCCTAAGGTGGCAAAATTGGCTCACCCTGTTGCAATCCTGTAGCTGACCTGCAGTGAGCTATTGGGGTCTGCCTCGTGCCTTGGAGGCAGCTATTTGTATTGTAGATTTGGCTTGAGACCAAATCTTAACTAATCCTGTGCCTCTGAAGTGGTTTTTCTCTGCTTCCTGGGGTGTGTTTGCAGCAGGAAAGCTGTACAAGTAAATGGAAGTTTTCAGTCCTTGTAGCTGTCAATCAGCATTTTTCCAAAACATTTGACTTGTTAGTAAGAAATTCTTCAAAGTCTGCTTAAAACATGGCAAGTATCTAGAGGGAGAGCTGCTTGATAAAAAGATACTGTCTCTGCAAACTGTGCTTCTCTGTCCTTGGATCAATGTGAATGTGTTACAACCTGTAAAATAGCCCGGAAGATACAGAAATTTGCTGCAGCAAACCAATCTTTGCCTGTTTTGGCATGTATGTAAAAGAGCATTTCCTGGAGCTCCGAAATAACCTGGTTAGTGTATTTTGTTGTATTTCATATCATTTAATTAGAAGAAATGTACATTCAGCTTTCATGATTAAAATGACAATGATTATTGCACGAATTTGTTAATTATAATGCAATGACTAATTAAATGGAGAAATGGAGAAAAGGGATTCTTGAGCAAGTACGTTCTTTGAGGAACTCTCCTCTGGTGTTTTTAATTGATAATACATGTCTAATCAACTAATAGGAGTACATCATTATTGGTGGGAACATTCTGGTTTTGATGGAAATTTACTTTCACCACACATTTACCTGGTGTAGTATAATTGCTTGGTCATGTAAGTTACCACAATGAAGACTATGAACTCCTAGAACTAAGGAGTTGGAAGTTTATGCTTATATAAAGAAGAGAGCCGAGGTTGCAGCCTCCGTTTTATTGAGTTCTTCTACTTGAGGTGGTTGCTGTGATGACACTCAGCTGAATTTTCGTAACCATGAGATGTTGCTCTTTGGTTTATGTTTCATTTGCTTTTATCTCTCCATCTAAAGCTTTGAGCTTTAACATCGGGCCCCTTGGCCTATGTTGGAAGTTGTCCGACAGAACTAAGGGCCCTTTTCTACTTCTCTATAGGGATGTTATCTACTGGCCATTGGCACTGGCAGAAATCTTAGCATGAAATTATTATTATTACTTCTGTGTCAGCAGAGATGTGTGGCACTCTGAAGAATCTGTCAAGATGAAGTCTGCTTCTGCAAGCTCACAGCCTGCGGTCCTGATCCTGTAATTTATTCTGCACGGTCCTTTCCTCATGGAAACCTAAGCAGTGAAGAGCAGGACATTGGGACAGTGACACAGGAAGGGAGAAGGTAAGGTTTAGGATAGAATTATTGTTTTGGTAGTTATTGAGTGGGTATTTTGTTTATCTGAATTATATATGAAGCTCTAAAGCTCGGTCCTTTTCCACGTCACATTCTTTTTAGACTGGCTGGCTAGTTACTAGTTTCATCAGGAAAAATTAGACCTCCACCAACCATAGACCTGCTTATAAATCATGAAACCTACCCAAAGAAAAAAGAAAGTGTTAAAGACACTCTCTGTAATTGAAAATATTTGAAGCACAACCCTCTCAAACTGAAATAAAGTAACATGATCTGTCGAGCACTGGGTTAATCTGCTGGCAGTCCTGCGGTTCCTAAGTGGCCTCTGCGTTGCAAATGTAAGAAGCAATCCTCCAGAAATCTAGCTTGCTGTTTGGTAGCAACTTTAAAAAGAACTCTGTCTGTTCTGTCAAAACTTAGTCATCAGCCTACAACATAAGGCCTGAAATTCAGTGATACCATCATGCAAATAGGAAAGCGGTGACATAGGTATTTAGCAGGCATAAATAAGGCAAACAGCTTAGAAAGCAATGCAGTGAGTCAGCATCCATCCTAGATGTTGGGCTGCAAACTCTGAATACATGACAACCTGATAAAATGGTTGAAGACTAGAGAGGTGCTGTACTGAGAAAAAGTTATAGCACAGTTTTGAACAGCTGATCCGTCCTTAAAAGCAATACAGCCTTCTAAAGCTTGCTTTTGACACTCAAAGTCCCCTTTGGCTAGAGCAGATGTTATCTGTTGGCCAGGATGGCGCTCTCCTTTTTCTGCATTGGAGCCAGTGTCTGGAAAGGAGAGGAGGACATGCCTGTCAGGAGCTGGCTACATGGTAACCATCTATCCAGAAGATCAAATGATTAGACTGGTGTGTCCTCCCACCCTCAAGAACCAACAGACTCGTTCTTAGTGGGAGCTTGGGAATGTTGGCTTATCTGGCAACCATGGAAGTAAATGCTGATACGATAAATTGGTTTTCTAATACGATAAATTGGTTTTCTAAAGTGCACAGAGACACTGGGATGGAATGTATTGATACTGGGGCAGTATCTTCCCCATACTTTTTCTCTTAAAATGTGAAGCAGGGAAAACAATCGGCTCCTATGTAGAATCCCTCCTTTCATTTTGGTGGTTTCCAGAACGGTGTTTGTTATGAGACTGCCAAGGTCAGGAGCAGTGTTTTCTCTGCTAGGTTGCCCTCAGAATTTTCCATCAGGCCTAATAATATTTGTCATGAGGCTGTAGATCTTTTCACAGATGGGTGTCTCTTACCTTGAGCAGCACATTTTCAATAGAAACAGTGATCTCACTCTGATTTTAAAGAAATTAGGAAACAGATTGCAGTCTGACAGAACCAGCAATGGCTCAGACTCAGGAGATTTCATGGCCTTTCCTTTTTTTTTTATGTTCAAATTCTGCCTTCCCCACTCCTGGTAATGTTGTAGGTCTTGCGTACTTAGTTTCAGGAGGTGACAACACAAACTTTGTTGCTGATTGATGCAGCAGGGATCTTGTAAATTCTGAGTATTCATAGGTCATCATAGTATTTGTAGAGGTCATCACACTGGGATTTTGAAGAAATGATTCACTGATTCAAACAGCATAGATTATCTTCATTTTGGGGAACTTAACTCTATTTTCCTTTCTTCTTGGAAGACCATGTAATTTTTGCTGATATCAAAGAATATCACCCTTGTTGACATGGCTGTTTAGGGCACATGCAATGCAGCTGTGCTCTTGTGAAGCTTCACAGGACTTGGGGACCCAAGACGTGGAGCTAATGATTATTAGCTAGACATACTGTCCTTTGCACCACGGCCAAATGCAGTCTGCTGCTAATCACCTTTCATTGTCCATAAGATGTGCAGGTGGTCATTTATTTCCAATGGGAAGTGCAAGAACAAAAAGCAGTTTGCCACGAGACAGAGCTTTGTGGGCAGCCTTGGATGCTTGATGCAAGGCCTCTTCTGTTGCTTCCCAAAATGATTGTCTGACACGGCAGAGTTCAGGCACTGGCAGCGTTTTTGTTTTCTGTCTAAACAGAGGTCTGCTGTAGCCAGGACCTTGCAATTTAATGTCTTTCAGTGAACATCAGAATTCACATACACCAAGATCTTTCTTCTTTTTAACTTGCTGCGTGAAGCTCATGCAAAAGAATGTGTTTGCTTCCCTTTGCTAGGTGTTTTGCACAGGTAGAGTGCCTGCCTTTTGCTATCTAAGGGGCTTAGTGTTTTGGGTTTTCTTTTTTTTCAGTGTTGAAAGGTTAACATTTGTATTCTTGTTGGAATACAATGGAAGTGTGTCATTTCAGAGGCACATAGTGGAGTTGAATTTTCAGGACTGGCCCTGCAGGTAGCAGCTGGGCACACAAGTACTGAGGTGTTTGGTCCAACAGGATTGGGAACAGGGCACCAGCTCTAGATTCTCCCTGGGACAAGGTAGCACTCACTGTTCCCGCCAGCCCATCGTTTTGCTGCAGGTGTCCGTACAACAATTGCGGAACATGTGAAGGCTGCAGTCACTTTGTGTGCAGCAGCAATGGAAGATGGGAACCTGCAGGCCTCAGTGTAAGCACCAGCTTTTCCCAGCAAGGACAAGTTTGCCTTAAACTTCCTGTTGGTGGAATTTTTCCCTTGCCCCCTTGCCTTCCTACACCTGTTTTTTATAGACCAAGCGGTTTTGCAGTTGTCAGGCTTGGTTGTAAAGCACTGAAAGGAAGCTGGGCCCCATGTTTAGGTACGGTGATGCGAGGGGGGGCACGGAGAGCCCGCAGAGCCCCTCCGTGTGTTTTGGCTTCCCGGAGCCGGTGCCACTAGATGGCAATGTGGTACTCCTGCCGCCGCCACTCCCCGGCTCTTTCCTATAGCGTTTCTTGCTTTTTCTGTATTTGTCTCTGCCAAACTGATGATTGCACCCACCAGCCCGGCAAGAGAACAGAACAAAATCATTTCATAGAACATTACAGCTGTTGTGCCTTTCTCTTTTCTTTCTTTTTTTCCGCACCCCCCCCCCCCCCCTTCTTTGTCCCACAGCAGGGTGCAGAGGTTTAAAAACCTTCTTTCTTAATCGCTCTCATTCTAAAAACAGAGAAAACACAGCCTCTTGGGAGCAATTAGCTGTGAGAAAAGCATTTCTCAAACAATTGCCAGGAAATATTGTCTTGACCGATATTCCCGATGTAACACTGTCGTTCTCAGTACTGTTATTCTAAGATACTTGACTGCAAAAACAGCAGGGTACAGATTTTAAATGTACGATCTGCAGCTTACCACCTACCTTACCTTTTTATATCCATTTACTTTCAGTTTGTGTCCTCCCCATGCCCCTTGCAGCTATTCTGTTTAGGAGAGTGAAGAATTATTTGTGACTCTTCTCTTGTGACTAGTGTATCAGGCCAAGGCTTTGATAAGACACAGCTGAAAATTAAGGTTATGACTCCACTGCCCAGCTTTCTGATTGAAATTCTGTGGCAAGTGTGCTGCGGAGGAGGTCAGGCTGCACGCTTACCATGATGCCTCCCAGCTGTAAAGCCTGGCAGCCTGAGAATATGTGAGGTTAGTGAAGCCTGAATTTCAGTGGGAGCAGCTGGACAGCAGGTAGATGTGAAGAGGCAGCAGAGGTCCACTGAAAGCAGGGTCTCAAACAGGGAAGCCCTCTACCCATTGTTGTATTCATGGAAGATGGACGGGGCTGTAGGGTGGGGAGAGGCTGGCAGCATGGCGGTAAACCTCAAGCGCTAAAAGCAAGCTTTAGCAGTGGCTAGGAACCTCTGCTAGCTAGCCAGCTAGCTAGATGTACACGCATGCATGTCCATTTGCATGCACAGCCATAGCTGTTTGTATTGTGCGGTTCAAATTTTGTCCCTCTTTACATAAATTCATGGAGATTTGAGAAATGGGCCTCACTCTGTGGGACAGGGTGTGAACTGAAGCACCTTCTGGAAGACAGACAGCAGTGTAATCCTTTCATTCAACCCTGTCTGCAGCTGCTTTTTATAAACTTGGCATAAATACACTCTCGGTGAGGCCAGGCCTGTGTAGTTGGAAAATATTTTCCACCATCCAAAAAAACAGAAGATTGGAAAAAGAGCCCAGAAATTGTGCATAACATGGAATGGCCTCGCTTGTGGTTTTTTCCATGACTTCCTCAGCTCATTTTTCTGCTGCCAATTTTAGAAGCCCATAAGTCATACTTGTTAAACTTTCTCAGTTAAAATGTAACTCTAAGAACAAAGTCATATGATATGTTGCAGCCAAAGAATCCTTCCAGAGCCTCTGACTGGAGAAAAGCTACCCCAATCCGGCCAATTTGTGAACCTGTGAGGGCTCCTGTTCCACCCTCCCTGGTGACAGCTTCCGCGTGGGCTTCAGCAAGCGCTTCTCCCTGCTTTTGCTGGCCTAGACAGGCCCATGGTGGGTTATCTTGCAGGACAGTCACTGCAGAAATTCCAACTGCTCCTCTAGAAGGGCTTCAGCAGGAGGCAATGCAGAGGAGACTGCAAGGAGAGGCAGCACAGGGGCTGGCCAGGTCCAGCAAAGGAGGGCTGAGGTGCCATTGTAGGAAGGTGCTGCTGCTGTCAGGGTTGAGGAGACAGCAGTTTGCTAAGAGCGAAAGTGAATTTGCTGGAGGGTTTGAAAAAAGGGCATCCTCACTTCAGTGCGTTTTTAAGCGTTGAATCAATGTGGAAGCACTCGCATGCCAGGAGCAATATTTTTGTTTGCCAGTTTTGCTCTCTTTTAGAAAGTGATTGTGTTTACACCGGGCACCAGATGGTTGTCCTGAAGTGCCATCCCTTGTCCAAGGTCTGCTCTGTCCCCTCACACAGAACAAATCCCCGGTCACTGCTGAAGCAGGGGTGGCTCTAAATGTACACTGGGGCAGTAGCCAAGAGTGGGATCTCGCTGTCAGCCAGAGGAGAGGCAGGGGAGGGAGGGGAGCTGTGAGGGGCTTCTCAGTCTGCTCACCCTTCCAGCCCTGCCTCCCCCTTGGTCTGGGGGTAGAGCAGTGTGGAGAATCTTGCTCTGGGGGACAAAACCAAACAAACAAGCAATTCCACACCCCCTCTCCCCCAAAATCAGATTTTGAGTTTGGTTCTGGCCCTGGGAGAGCGTCTGGAGGAAGTCAGTGGAATTGCGCTGCTGCGGAGCGGCTGCCAGGAGTGGCGGCCCCAGCGACCTCCCCTCTGCGGCAGGGCAAAACGCCCTCGCCAAGCCTGTGTGGTCTTCACGGGAAGGGAGGAACTGAGCAAACCCGCTGGAAACCGGCGAGGGTGTTGTAATGTTTTTTGGACAGCCAGTTTCAAAAACCAGCCACTGCCTCCCTCTCTCTCTCTCCCCCCTGGCAGCTGCTTCCCGTGCCATGACATTGAAGGAGGTGGTGGTGACTGATGTAACCGCAGCCGGGCAGAGTCACTTGCCCAACGCGTGGAGGCTGGCTGACAGCCAGAGAAGTTTGCTAAGGACGGGTTTTCTCACAACAGGCTCCCTGTCCCTGTGCACATACCTGTAACTGCGCCAGGTGCCTGGCATGGCCACCTCCCCAGCTGAATACATGAGGTGGCAGAGCTACCCAAGCTGGAAGGAGAAGGAGAAGGAGAAGGAGAAGGAGAAGGAGAAGGAGAAGGAGAAGGAGAAGGAGAAGGAGAAGGAAAGGAAGAAAATTTTGGTTTTGTCCCACGTGAATGCAGACCTGATAACATCCCTAAGCACATGTTGTTTGTGTCACCATATTGTAATTGATAACGATGCCTGTTTGTTTGAGCCAGCTATTCTTTGTGCTAATGGTAGGAGGCATGGGGGAGAGAGTAGTTTTTTTCGCTGGATCACCACCTTTAAGTTATTGTTATAGACCTTTAAAAGGATCTCTTTGTATGAGCTGGAATACAATGCTCGGCTGGGCTCTTAAATTCTGGCTCTGTTGAGAAGAGAGATCCTTTCATATCGATTGTCATTTTGTATGCAGTTCAGGCACCGACTTGTAGAAAATCTGGGCCAGGAGAGATATCATTAGGTATTTATGGGGGTTTGGTTGGCTCAGCAGTCAGTTTTTCCATTGTCATGCCGTGACAGTAGTGCATTACATACACCCTCAGGAGACATCTTTCTGCTTCCACAACAATAAAGGACTTTTTTCTTTTTCTGACTCATCTTCAGCTTGAAAAAAAAGCTACCACCACCAGTAAATATAATTAGCAACGGGCAGATACACCGTACGTAGCTCTCAGAGCCCATTGGGATATTTCCTATTAAAATGTATGCTCGTGGTTGCTCAGACCTCCAACTGCATTCCTGATTATACTTCAGTGTTTTAACATAGCCTGGTGATGTTGTAGGCTGAGGAGCCATTTCTAGTTTGGATAAAGAGGATAAATACATTTAAAGCTGGCGTTGTCTTTGGAGCTTTGGCCAGACTCCGTGGCTCACAAGGCAGGTGAGTATAAATGGCTGCATGGTGCTGGATACAAGGTCCACTTTGCTCTTTATCCTGCCTCTGACAGGGACCAGCAGCAGATGCTGTGGGAAGGAGGACAAGAAACAGAGCAAGTCTAGACTGATCCTGCCCCAGTGTGCCCTCTTGACTCCCAGCACAGCTGTTCTTACCAAAGGACGGGCAAAGAGGCAACTGCTGCCTTGGTCCTTCTGTTCCGCAGGCTCCCCAGGCTCTCACTGTGCAGTGTCCCCTCTTTGAGTTGCTTCCCAGATGTGGCTCTGCATGGGATGGAAAGCAGAGCCAGGTCTGCTCTGCTTCGGATCCACGTGGTCACGTGGGGATTTCTGGGTTAAATGTGTCCTGGCCCCCTCCGTGTTTCCCTTATGTAAGTGTGATGGAGGCGGGAGCAGGTGGCGTGCAGCTGGGCTCTGGGCTCTGCCAGGTGGGTGTTCCCTTGCACTGCAAGCCAAAGTCCACACGGTCCCGGTTAGGGGCTGCTGCCCGTCCAGCGTGTGCCATTGGAGTACCAGGCAGCCAGGACTCAGCCTTTGGGTCCCTGTTTCACCTCAGGGTGAAGGCTGACGCCAGTCACATGGCTGCCAGTGGGCCAAGTGGGAGATTAGTTCAGCTTTGTTTATTTATTTATTTTAACCTGTGACTAAGATGGAGGAGTATTTGCATGGGAGCTGCTCCTCCCAGAAAAGTGCTGTTTATATTTCAGTCTCCTAAGCAGAGTCAGTCGGATCTGAAGTGCTCATAACCCAGCACTGGTATGTGGGCTCTGCTGGCATGTCCTCACCTAACCTGGCATTCATGTTGCCGGACAGAGTGTGGGCTGGTTGCTTGCTCATCCCAGCACAAATGGCCAGAAGTTTTCCTCTGTATTCCTGATTGCTGAGCTCAGAGGGGTGGAGGAGAGGAAGAGCAAGCTTTCGACTGAAAGTGGCCAGGCATTGCGCAGAGCCGTACCTGGGGTTACACTGAGAAAAACATGATAGTGTGCGTGGGGTGGTGTCTCTATAGCCACAGACAATATTGCAGGGCTCACCTGTGCAGCATGTGTTTAGCACAGTCATTAGTAACACTGCTGTGTGTGTAAGCAAGTCAGTACCTGCTGCCACGTGATCAAAAGGAGAGATCCTTTTAGAAACATGCGAGGGTGGTATGAAAAAACAAGTCAGCTGAAGTATCCTTAGCTTGTACGGCACCTGTGGGCTAGTAGACAAAAGTGAAACAGAGCACAGAAACTCATCAGATATTGAGCTGGTGTTTATTTCAATTATCTCTACCTAATTCCACTTGTGTAAGCTACTTATTTCTTTGAGATCTTGTCAATTCAATACCCTGGCTGTAGACACACCTAATCTCTGGGGGAAGGGCAGAGCCAGCTCAGCCAGCTTTGATGGAAAATTCTTTCCCGAAGTGAGGGTCTTGTTCCATATGGCAGAGCAGAGGGCAATGCAGAGAGCTAGTCAAGAAGTATTTAAAGCCTAGGACTTTAAACAGCACCTGACTAGGTGGCTAGGAAACTAATGATATATGAGGAAATAGGATTTCATATTCTTGAGCTTAGGGAATTTTGAAGCATCCTGTCCCCATATGTCATCAGTTGCTAAAACAAGTCTCCTGGGAATGTAAAAAGTCTGTCTCTCTCCCCTCCTTATCCTATAGCAATATAAGTTGCACGACTTCACCTGAGTTTTTTGATAAATAAATGAGTAACCCTGCCTCCAAGGCTATCTGGGACTTCTGCACCACATCCGTGCTCCAGCTTGTACCACAGTACAGTATTTTACAATGTCTGGGATGGAGAAGGTTTCTTCTGTGTAGTGTGCTGTGGTGTGTTCACCAATCACAGCATTGTTTGTGGGGTGAGAAATGGGCTAAGACTCCTCTCAAGCCATCAGTCTTGGGCATTTTCTGTTTTAGCACTCTCTAATTCTTCACTGAATCACCTGGACAGCTAATCACTGGGGTCAGGCCTGTTGGCTTTTGGTCAGCAAACTAAAACCTGTTGTTTTGGTTTGTTTTTCTCAGCCGAGTTGGTAAACAAAGCATGGTCCAAAACTTCTTTTAAGCTGTCATGGCAAGGTATAGAGAAGAGGAAGGAAGCAATGCCAGCTCAAGCGCAGTGTGTGCTGGGAGTGGTGCTCTGATTTGCAGCAGGGAGGACTTCGACATCCTAAACCAGCAGCTCAGCCTTGGCAGTGCAGCAGAAACCCTCCAGAGAAAGGGCTCTGTGGAAACTTTCCCTTGTGTTGGTGGTACCTCCTGGTCAGGGCCCAGCAGCTGTGGGACTGCAGGGAAAGTTGGTGTGGTGATTGCTCGTGTGTGTAGTGAAGGGTCTGCAGGCTCCAAGCTGCCTGTGCCCTTCTGTTCGTGAGCTTCTTAAACTCTATCTTCAATGGCAAGTAACTGCAGGAGAGGAAATGCAGCTTTTTAACCATTTTGAGGTTGGCCTGTTGTTGGTGAAGAAAGACCTGGACGTTGTTGGTGCCCAGAGGCACTGGCTGGGCCAGGTTTGATCTTGGTAGCACCTGTGCAAAGAGGGGGTATTTCCCAAGGAGGCAGCTGTGTAAAAACAGTGTAAATGAGGCCAGGCTTGTGGGATTCTGTTCTTCAAACATGAGTTTCATATTGAGGTCAGTGGGAGGCAAAGGTGTGTCAGTCTTTGGGTGGATGTTATTTTTGCTGCTTCTTGAGCACAATGGAGAGCCTCAGGGGAGTGTTCCTAAATGAGGTGACTACCTGCAACTTGTCTGATTTACGTTTCTCCAGCTCGTGCTGATGCACAGCCTGGTGTCTGCAAGCTTTCACAGAATCACAGAATGGCTGTGTTTGGACAGGACCTCTGGAGATCTTCTAGTCCAACCCACCTGCTAAAGCAGGTTCACCCAGAGCAGATCACACAGGAATGTGTCCAGGTGAGTCTTGAATGTCTCCAGAGAAGGAGACTCCACAGCCTCTCTGGGCAGCCTGTTCCAGTGCTCTGGCACTCTCAAAGTAAACAAGTTTCTCCTCGTATTCAGATGGAACCTCCTATGCATCAGTCTGTGCCTGTTGCCCCTCATCCTATCATTGGGCACCACTGAAAGGAGTCTGGTCCCATCCTCTTGACACCCACCCTTAAGATAATTATAAACACTGATGAGATCCCCTCTCAGCCTTCTCCAGGCTGAACAGACCGAGCTCTCTCAGTCTCTCCTCCTCTCTCCTCTCCTCACTTCTTGGTGTCTAGATCACTGCTTCATTTGGTTAAAACATGCAAAGTGACTTTCAGAGAGAAGGAATGGGGTTAGGAAGAGGAAGCCATGTGAGGCTTCGTTTGCATTACTGAATCATGCTGGGCTTGGTTTGGTAATTCCCTCTCTCTAGGCCTAGAGTTTCAGTGGTTTCAGGTTTCAGCCCAGCACAGAATCAATAAGTCCATTCTTCCAGGAAGGTCTGACGTACCTTCGCTCCATCCCTCCCATTGTCCCCGGAGAGAGAGGCTGTTCAATGCCAAGGAGGGTTCAGGTGCAGCCTGGGCAGGAGGAAGCACCTTTGCCCTTTCTTGTCCTGCTACAAGCGGGCAGGGACAACTGTCTCCTTTCCTCACGTAACCACTTAAGGGTCCAGCTGCCCCTAAGAGGGTTCGGCTACCTGTACCTTGAGCGGAGGCCTAAGCCAGTTGCAAGTGGTCGGGACCTCGCAGGACCAGCCCTTGGCTTCGTTTTCCCTCTGGCCTCACCAAATCAGGAGGAGCCCCGTGCAGTCACGATAGATTTGAAGGACATGCTTTTACTGACAGAGCCTAAGGAAAATTTGAGCTGTCTGATGACAGCCAATTTGTGTCTTAAAGCTGTTCTGTGGTACTGAAGGACAGTTATTGAAATTAATAAATAAATGGACCGATATAAAATTCAGGAAAGAAAACAGCTCATTGGAAAAGTTATGAATGCAGCCATGAGCCTGTTTTTGCTCATTTTGGGCTGGATGACAGTCACAGGCACAGAATTCAGTGACATTCAAACCTTTCTCTACAGGTGAAGGGACACAAAATGGGATCTAATTGGTTCGTCATGGGGCGTCACTTACTGGCATTCTTTTTTTCTTGGCAAGAAACTATGGGTAATTTATGTCAATGTCATCAAAGACACATTCTTGTTACTCTCACAACTGTGACCTTGTATCCAGCTAAAAGAGTTATAGCGGGTAACCAGCGAGATGCTCAGCTGACGTCCACAGAGCAGATTTTCCAAGCAGCAGCTGTGCTGGCAGGGCTACCTGCCATGCTGTCCGGCCACGTCCGTGCCAAGCGATTCTGGGAAAATGCGGGCAGTGACGCCACAGACCAGTAAGGACGGAGGTGAGTTCCTGGAAGACGCCTACCAAAGGCAGCAGCCTGTGGTGTAACGTACCGTGGGACATACTGCTGTAGGGACAAACGAAACATGGGGGAAGTGCCAGACCAGTCACTTGGGCACGTTGCAGTGTCCCCGTCCGCACGGCAGTTTTACTGAAACAGTGGCAGAAAATTGGCTGCCTTGGTGAGGAGGAAACTTAACTGTCACAGCTTTCACTCAGAATTGGCTATGAGCTGGCCAGGCATAAATTGCTTTTAGAGTCAGTCCTGCCAGCTGTATTACCAACAAAGCAAAATTTGTCTCAGGGACACAGCTCGGGTTCACATGCTTAAACCCTACCTGTCATAAGGTTGCTAAACTTCTCCCTGGGGCTGGTACTACAATATTTATTGTATTGGCATGCTGTCTTTTCTTTTTGACTGCTGCATGATCATAGTATTACATGTCCTGTTGACAAGGACTAAACTCAGGGTGAGATGCGTAAAGAGATAACTGTGGCCTTGATCACTTCATGCTGAAACTGGAGTAAATTACTGGATGCCAAATGAGTTATTCCCTTTTATTTCAGATTAAACAAGCTTAGAATCTGGCCTTCAGATCATATTATTACTCTAATTCAACTGGGTCATATTTATAAATTCACATAGTGGTCAAAATGATCCAATAAATGCCAGAACACAATCCCAGCACTTGCAAAATATCAAATGTATGTATTGGCACTCTTCCTGTTTGCTGACTGCAGGACAAATAGGTTTCATATTGGGACATCAAAGTCTGTTTCAGCAACTAGATGCATGACAAAGCCATGTTATAATCTGGGTACTGATTACAGCATTGAAACATGTTGGCTCAGCACGTGGTAGATTTAGATGCGTAGACAGATCAACTTTTTAGTGGCCTATGGCTTGATTTCAGCATGGAGAAGGTTGTCAGCATACTTGTGCTAATTAAGGAAATGGCATGGGAAACTCCTTTCCACTGCACATACAGCCAGAGCTCAGGAAATGACATTTCTTGTCAATGGTTTTTGTAACAGCTAGTTTGTCTTGAAGTAGAAAAGCAGATTTGTGTTTTAGCTGTATTTCCGAACAGGCCTGAAGCTTGTTTTTACCTGTTCCTGGAGGACGGATTGAACAGTTGTGTCGCAAACACATAGGGAGAGTGTTTTAGCTGTATTTGGGGCTGGCAGTGGATGGGTAGGTTCTCTGCCTTGATTTAGTTTAATTGTAATGTTGACAGTAACTGGACACCAATAAATAAACACAAGTTTATGCTCTTGCTTTTTTAGAAGAACTTCCTTGCTGCTGAAAATAACGCTTTTTCCCAACAGTAACACCTTTTTTTTCCTCCAGGCAGTGTTTTGGATATGTTATGCTACTCTTAACATATTCCCATGTTCAAGTTCCAGAGAAGGCAGGCTGAAACATTGCCAACTCTATTAAGTCCTTTCTGTTACACTGAGTCAGCTGCTGTGATTTTTACCTTTGCTCTTGGTCAAAGTATTACACTCTATTATCCTCTTTTTTTTGTTTTAAACATAAGAAATTGCAATACAAGTGTTTGCTCCGTGTGCCTACAT
The DNA here is from genome assembly GCF_963082525.1 of Nesoenas mayeri. NCBI lineage: Eukaryota > Metazoa > Chordata > Aves > Columbiformes > Columbidae > Nesoenas > Nesoenas mayeri. Next base: position 78,584,340 of record NC_137544.1, on the reverse strand, counting down.
TTCCTCCTACTTGACTGACAAAACCAGCATATTACTTTTATTATTAATAAGACAGGTACACCTAGAAATCCTTGATGTTTTCCCAAGGGTTTCACACCCCAAACATATAGGACAAACAAAAATGGGAAATATTTAAGTGCCTTTATTTGCATTCATGAACAGGGAACTGAGGTACCCACAATTAAAGGGGTACTTAATTCCTTCTTGTTGAAAGGCCAAACAGAGAAGTTTTCAGCGAGGCTAAAAACAGACCCAGGACCAGCAGGTCTCTGTCCTGCAGACAGCTCTGAACACGGTTCTGCTCACTGGACCCACAGTGCTCAGTCCAGCACAGCCGTATGTCCACATGTCTCTGCGACTGAGCTCCAGCCAGCAGCCCATGTCTCTGCCAGCACCTTCACTAGGTCAAGCATGGTTCTCCTGTTCCTGGTGCAAGGTGCTCCCAGAGCTGCTGGCCTTCTGCCCCCTCCGCTTTAATAAGAATTCTTGCTGAATCGACGTCTGCAGTGAAGGCTGATAGTGGCTGCCAACTGACTGTGTAAGGCCTCCAGAATGGCAGCTGCTGAGAAACGGCTGCCATGCGTAGGAGGTCATGGCAGACCTTCTCCATGCCCGTGCATGGGAAGTTTTGCAGCTCTTACCAGTTGAAGGTGGAGTCAGCTATAACCTGACTTACCTTCCTTGGCATTTTGAAGTCTGGTGAAACATGATGCATAATGACACTTGTTCTGCCTTTGCAAGTAGGAGACTGCTTTTATGCCGAAGTGTCTCATCGGTGAACCTCACCTCAATGCAGAGTGCTTATTCAGATGTAACCATGAAAATGAGGGCTGGCTAAATAATGCCTCCAACTGAAAGGATCCACTGAAGCTCATTATAATGATCTTAATGACTTCCAATTCAGCTGTGTCTGTGATACCAGAGTGCAAAGATAATTAATGGAAGTGCTAAATACTATTATTATTTTATATTAGTGACAGGGTGGGGGTGACACCTGGCGAGTCCTTCCTCCATCTGGCCTAGAGAGGAATGAGGGTTCCCCCTTTCCCTCCGCCCTCTCAGGCCTGGGAATGATGGACTGTGCAGGCAAGGTGGAGCCAGCACTCTGTTCTCCCTTGCAGCTGCAGCAACCTTGGCTCTTACTTTGCATCCCTGGTGTCAGGAGGTGGCTCCTTTGCACAACAGGAGATTTGGTGCACATGCAGCAAACTGGGAGAACGGAGAAATACCCCCACACCACCCTTCCTGCCACTGTCTTGGCAGCAGAGGAAGCAAACATGCTGTCTTGCTCTGTCCCCTGCTGTTTTTTCTGGTCTTTCCCTCAGTTTGCTCTGTCTCTCCTGTGGCCCTCTGGTACTACCTGATGTTGTTGGATTTTCCCTTCATGCTCTCTCCATACCTGTTTGATCTCAGCTGGTCCCCACCAGTACAAGCACTCCCTCGCCTTGCACAGGATTTCTGTTTCTTCTGTGCTGGCGGATCAGACTCTGAGGATGAGGAGGGAGGCATTTGAACCTGGCTTTGAGTGTGGTCCTGGACCAGATGACCTCCTCAGGTCCCTTCCAGCCTCAATTATTCTGTGATTTGGGGACCCTGGCTCGCTACTGACATTGTTCTAGGCCAGGAAAGTGCTAACCCTTTGACCCTTGAGGAGATTTTAAAGAAACAGTGATAACTCACCTGGTTAACAATTTGCTGTCTGACTTTTGTGTAGGGCCCAACAGACGCCCCGATCGACAGGAGCCCTGCGTGCTGCCAGGGTCTGTACAGCAAAGCCGCAGTCACCAGCCCTCCTGGATCACAGGTGAAGCGGTGAGAGCACATTCGCTTAGCTCTGCTCACTGACCATGCCAGCCTGTGCTGGGAGAAACCTGTGCCACAGTGATTCAGACTCAAATGATTACTTGACCCAAAGGAAGGCCTGATGATGCGCTGAGGCTGGGACACACCAGCAGTGATTATAAGGTGATTCACTGCCTGTGCCCTGCCATTCAAAACATCCTCTGTATTGCACAGGCAGAGCCATTCACAGAGGCTGCAATGAGGAAGTGATATTTGCACCTTTAGCTGCCGTCTTCTCACTGAACCTTTCAGCCTCTGGCATGGTGCTTGTCTTCCCTGGGTATGCTGACACTGAGAGGTTTGCTGGCAGGAGGCAGCTCCCTGACACTGCCATGTGACTACAGCCTGGCACCTCCTGCTGATGATGTCCAAATCAGTTTGGCCAAAAGTGTGGTGCAGCCAGGCATGCTGGTGTCCTCCCAGCACCATCCTGTGCCATGTGGAAGCACATCATTGGACTTTAATGCTGAGCTGAGGGGCAGGTTGGAACTCAGAGTCAAAGTCCTTTAATTCTCTGTGCTCCAGCCTGTAATTTGCACATCATTCTTCAAAACTCTCGTAAATTCTTTGCACTGCTGTTCCCACTTCCATTTTTCATGCTGTCAGAAATGTGGAGCTCACACAGCCCAGACTGCTGCTGCGTTTCCTTTATAGAGGGGCACAGAGCCTGCTGTCTTTTTTCATTTCTCACACTGCTGTCTATACTTTCCTTTTTCCTGTTCCACCCACCTTTTTGTCCTTCACTCTTGCTCTCCTCCAGATTTTCTCCTGCCAGATACGTGCATTCATATGGTTTCACCGAAGTGGTCTGAGTGCACTGACTACATCTATCTTGTCATGCCAAATGCTTCCCAAAGCGCTGATATTAGTGCATGCAGAGCAGGGAAGTCCTCAGCACCTGGGAAGTACCATTTTTCCTGACCCAGGAACTGATGGTGCTTGTGGCAGTGTGCTGGAGGCACTGGTAAGATCTGACGCATGGAAAGTTTACTCGTGTTGGCTGGGACTCACAGGTGTGTTGGGGCTAATAATGCACATGGCTTGTATTGTGCTTTCCCTGAAGCTAAGTTGAGCAACGTGTTAGTTGACAAGTTAGGCATTACTCAGAGCTCCTAAACCTCGTGCTTTGCCAGTGACAAAGTTGCGAACTTGTAGTACAATACTCATGACATTTTCTGTATAGTGTAATGGCCAAGCTCCAGCAGAGTTGTGCTCCAGCTTCTTCATCTGACAGTTCTGCCTGGACTTTTTTCAAATTTAAGTCTTCAGCTGTCATGCACTCTTGCCAGCTATCCTATATGTCTAAATAAGTAGGTGAACTATGTCTGGAAAATGATCTATCTTTCTGATGAATTTAGCCCTTTCTTCCTGTGAGTGAACTGTCTTCAGACTGTCTTTCAAATGTATTTTATGTGCAGTAGTATTATTTGTGCTTTGCTTAAATGTGTGTTAGCTATGAGTTCTCTGTGTGCTCCTGGATGTAACTGTGGTTTTAAGTACCCACTGCTGGTTATTCATAGCACACATTTAGTCATTTAACAAACACGGTATTAGTTCTGCTCTCTAAGTGGATGACTAATACTCTTATAAATAGGAGGAATGTGATCTGAAAGGTCACGTGACTGTTCCCAGTGTGAACATATCCCTAAACTATGAGACTTCTCATTCCAGGAGCGTGCTTGCAAAAAAGAAAATGCTGAGTATCAGAAAGAAGGAAAAGGGTTCAAACCCCATTCAAGCAATTATTCTGCTTTAACTCAAACAATTTGCAATTGTTTGTTGAGTTTTGCATTGCAAAATATTTTTGCAATGTTTGCTTTTCTTTGCAATTTCTCCTGACCTGCTTGGGAACATAGGAATTGCCTCATTGGAACAGTCCTGATCTCTCTCCCATGTCAGTGCCCTCCGTTGGAACATAACAGGACCTAGATGTTTCTTATATCTACCTTTAAATTTCTCCCTAACCTCTTTCGTGTCCTATTGGAAAGCAGGACAATGCTTAACAATGGATTCCAAAGAAAATGAGAAAACTGTGTGGTGCCAGTTTCTGTACTGCCTGTAAACCCCCAGCTTTCCTCAGCTCAGTGCCATTGGGAGAAGATGCTGTGCCCCAGGCTCGCTGAAGGTATGTCTGTAGCCCTGTCTATCTTCATGGACTGCCTGTTTGGTCAATTTAAGTTCTCCTGGACTGTGTTCAGGAACTATTTGGGAAAGTGCTGGTTCGCCTGGGCCAAAACTGTACCTGGGACCACACAAAGAGCTGGAAGGTTGGATGTTTGAGCTCCCCCTGTCTTGTCCTGATTCATTGGCTTGATTTTCTGCTCTAGATGCTGCCAGTCTGGCTGGTGTCAGGCAAGTTACCTAATGCGTGATATAAGAAAGAGAAGACTCTTCCAGCTTCATTTCTAGCCTTTGTCCCTTTGTGCCCTCTCTCAGATGTGGGTAAGAGTGCATCCTCACCTTCAGAGTAGTGAGACTGCCAGAACTGGATACATGGGGAAGGTGGGGTGTGGTACAGGTGAAAGTCCAAGTTCACTGCAGTGGTTTATAGAAATTTGATGCAGTGAAGAGTTGGGCTTATGGTATACACCTGCCATAAAGATGGTACACTCAGATCACAGACCTAGCACATGGCATAAAGATGGTACGCTCAGATCACAGACCTATCAGAATTTTGTCCATGCTTATTATACAGTTACAGAATGCATTAACATTAAAATATGTGGGCTAAAAGCAATCAGTGCCCTATATTTTCTTCCTGCCAGCCTTTGTCTTGACTTTAGGTTGCAGATTAGCAAGGACAGCTGAGGATCCGGGTGCCCCCAAGCAGTCTATACACAGTCAAGAAGTCCTAGAGATTTGATAGACTATACGTGATGTTTCTGCCTGAGCACACGACATGTTTCCTAACTTCGGCAGTCTCAGAGGTTTGATTTCAGTGGAAGATAGTATATAGAAATTAAACATGATTGAGAAGTGCATATGCAGGGCTTATGGAACAGTGTGCGTGTCTGCATGTGCGTGCATTAAAATAACAGGGCAAAGGTGACTGCAATGTATTATTTACCTGCTGGCTCAGATTTATCTGCCTGCCTTAGAGACTCCTGGCTCTTGTCTCTCACATTTTGTTCCTAGAGAAAATCTCAGTGTAAAAGAACTGTGTTTGAGGGCGCTTTCCTATGGTTGGCTTGGGGGCGCTGAGTGGTGCATTTAAACTGAAATAAAATGTTCCACTCCGGTTCCTTTGGATGTGCTGACATTTGCTTGCTTGTGGGTGCTTCTGAATTTCTCCCTCTCCCTTGGTCAGTAACAGAAGCGTTTTTCTTATTGATGGCAAGTAGGTGGTAGTGGTGGGGACAGGTCTTGTTTGTGGCTACTGGCCAGCTGACAATGGACAGTGATAAAAACACAGAAAAATATGAGAGAAAGGAATGGGTAGTGTAATTACACCTGATAAGGATCAGCATGACAATACATGTGCTATATACGTATTCAAAACCTACACATAAATGAAAATATTCAAGACATGGAATCAGGTTCTTCCATAGAGCAGCCACAATTCTATAAAGAAATAAGAAAGGTTGTTTGGGTTTTTTTTTATACTGTAGTGCTGTCAGTCAGACCCTCCCTTGCCTGCACCTGGGAGGAGAGTGTGTTAAGTGTGAGCAGAATACCTGATCTGATTGTAACCAGCATGGCAGACACCTGTGCAGCACCTCACTGCAGCACCTTCCTGTGCCGGCTGGGTGCCAGGGGAACGCATCACGACCAGTCAAAAGCAAACCTAGTTACACTAGATCTTGAGCAAGGTCCTCAGAGGTGACTGTTAGAAAAATGCACCTACACATTCCAGATAGATCTTTTTTCAGCACTGTTCAAATCTTGCTCTCTACACCTGGACAAATGCAGACCTGGTTTTTCATGTTGCAGGGTAGTTTCACTTCTGAACAGGAGCCATTTTGCAAAGGTGGAAGGAGAAGCACTAATCCTGCTCCCAAGCTGCCACCTCTCTCCTGGGGTTCAAGAAAACCAGAAAGCAAGCCCCCAAATCCTTTTTATTTTTCACAGTGACACAACGGAACAAAACAGGATTTCCTTCAAAGCAGTGACAGGACAGGCTTTGCAGCATTCTTACAAGGGTGAATTTAGATGCCAGGGAGTGGAATTTCCAAATGCATTTCCCTTCCTACACCTTTTCTTTTTCATCTCCATAAATCTGTGTCATTTTTTACAGAACCTATTTTGGGGGAGAGAACGGGTACAGAACAAGCGATGAGCTATTCAGAGCTAAAAGAAGAGATTCATGCTGCCAGAGGTAAGACTGCAGAAAAATGTGTCAGCGTAGCAGATGATAGTTCTTCTCTTTTAATGCCTCTCCTGAAGCACCAAGGTGTACGTGCTTCTCAAAGGAGCTGTACATCTCAGAGGCAGTCTATGAACTGCATGTTGAAATGGTTGCCATGGCAGTGACTGAGTGCAAGTTAGAAAATGTGATTAGCTGGAGTTGGCCTAAATAGCTGAAGGGAAGGATAAAAAGAAAGAAAGGAAAAAAAAAAAAAGGCCAAGGACTCTGTTATTTTTAGACCGTGCCAGGAAGAGGAAGCTGCATTGACAGAGAGGAGTTTGCAGAAGCGTGCTCTGCACCCCAGCTGGGGTACCACCAGCAGCACACACTGCCCAGAGACTTTCTCCCCGGTACAACGTGCCAGCGCAGCAGCCATGCACCAGCTGGGGACATTAACACAGACCAGTCCTGTTGGTGTTGATTTGGGGCAGTGGTGCTTCTCCAGAGTCGTAGGTGAGGCCAGGGCACCAGTCGGCCTTCAGTGACCCAGAGAGCATGGTCACAGCACTCTCCTGGCTGATGCAGTTCATGGCCATGCTGGAAAGTGGGAGACCGTGCTGCAGAGAGGCTGCAAGGCTGGCCCCAAGTGGCACAGAGGGCTGCTAGCCTGAGCAGGGTGTTAATTGTTGAACTCCTTGTCCCTAAACCCATGCCAGTTCCTCTAAGCCACTAACCTATATCTGCTTGAAGCATGCCTATAAAAGGTATCCCATCTTCATTTTGAAGCCTGAGAACTGGAGAATGCAGCCCTTTTTGTTAATTCATTGCAGTAGTTAATCACACTTCCTCATTAAAAATGCACCTTATATCTAATTTGAAAGTGTATGGGATTAGCATTCAGCCTCTGTTTTCTGCTGTGTTCTTCTCTGCTATATTAAAAAAAATAGCTTCTTGAGATCCTACAGGTTTTTGATTTTAAGGTTTCTTATGCACTGCAGTTACTTTCAAGCTTGTTTTTGAGAAAGTGAAGCAGCAGAATTCTTTCTTTACAAGGGTTTTATTTTAGCTCTTTTCAGGGAAAAGTGGAAGACTGGGAGACTGCAGCAAAGAGACCTCAACACCTGGTGTGGATTGAAAAACATCCTCTCTAAGAGCTGTAGGAGTCCAGATGCCCAGTGTAAAATCAACAGAAGATATTTATGCAAGCTGAGAGTACACAGGTAGGTGTTTGCAGGAGCAGAACCTGTTAGCCCATTTCTCTTCTCTCATAGCTTTCTAAAATAGAGAAGCTTAATTCATATTAGCCTGGAGTGCTTCTGCTTCTTAGTGCTTTGAGTGAGATAAGATATGAATCCACTCAGGCCAATCCATAACATTTGACCACTTACAAAGGATATTTTTCTCCCCTCCTGTCCCAAGGGATCTGTAGGTTCTTCCTTTAAGAGGACTACAAACCAGCAGTACTCACCATGGTTAATGGTTGGGTGGGGGAGCTGGTGTGAGAGAGATCAGATGGCCCGCACTTTTCGAGGAAGAGAAGAAAAACCCACAAGACACCTATTTGCCCTGCATGTCAGGTTGGCTTTTACCATTATTTTCAGGAGTCTCTTCTGTATCTTGCACCTCCTAAATCCTTGTCATCCAGGTTTGAGAGCTGAGACTATCTTCTTTGGCACCAAGTCAACAATACGTTTTTTAGCACCAGCAGCCATTCATATTTTACATTAGTGTTCCTCTCTGTTCCTTTCAAGCAATAATCATAAATATCAGCTTTCATTCCTAGAGCGCCTTTCATCCCAGGGGCTCCCAAAGCACTTTCCAAGCTTAACAAGCTGATTGTAGAGTACTGCTTTAGAAAGGGTGAAACTCGCTTCCCATTAAAGCCTGATTTTGGGAAGAAAACCTCCAAATTATAATGTCTTCAATACACAAGGGAGCCTTTGCAGCTGTTATTTACTATACATATTCCCTTACCAAAAAAGATTGCTGCTTGCTCCTCCATCCCCTCATCTCCCTCAGTTTCATCCAGCTGTGCTCAGTTACCTGGGGGAGAAGAGTACAAGTACTGAGAGATGATCATCCCCTGTGATCCGAGGAAGTGCTTTTTTTCTGGAATCCTATTGCTGCCCTCAATAGCTTCTTCTGACAACTCCATTTCCATCCCGTCTATTTTCTCATTATTGGGGCAAATGTCCTAGGGCAGAGTTGAATGTGGCTTTAGCCAGAGAGGTCATCATCCACAGTTGGGCCATGCTAAGGATCATGTGAGTAACTGTAGTTCTCTTCAGGAGAAAGTCAGCTGGCCTAGTTTAAGTCACATTCCTCTGCAATCAAAGCAGTGCTGGTTGCTTTGCACTGAAATGAATCATGACCTTTCAAATGGTCCTTTATTTGGCCCATCTGTGGGAGCAGTAAGCCTGGGAGAGAGGACTGTTGCTGGTAATTTCTGAGCCGAAGAATTTGTTTCCTAATGAATCATACAATTAATTTTAGGGCAGCTTGAATCTGGCCAGTGTCAATTTGTTTTAGTTGGTTTCAGGAGAACTTAGTGCGGTGGGACCTGTCAGTCCGTTGGTGCAACAGAGCTTTGTTTCCCATCAGCTGTGGGGGAAAGTGGTCTCTCCTCTGCTTGGCTGAGAGAGGCACAGGTGAGGCACATTAACTCCTGCTGCTTCTCTGAGGTCACACTGAGAGCCTGTGATAGAAGGGGGAACAAAAGCCCTATCTCTGGTTTAATGCTTCAACTGCACGAATGTAATTTATCAATATAGATAGCTTTAGATGAAAGATACATCAAAGCATATTTTTGGCTGCTGCCATCAGAGGTAGTACTAAATCTCCTGGGGGAATGCAAGAAGTGGGATGTTATCCAGGTATGAAAATCCCAATCTTCTTACTGTCTCTCCTCTTTTCTCACACTAGCTGGGTTCACAGGGAAGCCCTTTCTTGGGGTTATGATGTCATCTATTCCCATAAGTAGATTTTTGGTTCAGAAATGCATTTTTGTTCTTTTGCAACAAAATGCTGCCTGTTTCAATGCTAACGCTGAAGATCTGTGAGTTGGCAAAGGATCCAAAAAGAATAATGAACCAGCAGTTACTGTTTACATTTGCCACCTTGTATAAGTGCTGATATTACTGTTTCTGAAAGGATTCATTCATCACTGAAAAAAAGGCTTGTACCTGTGAAATAAGAGCTTGCTTGGGAGGGCCTGTGTGCCTCCTTTCTTCTATCAACAAAGCTTACCAGTGTCAAGAGATGGTTTTGTAATGGATGTTAATGCATACCTATTATTTCAGGATGAGAATTAGCCACTGAAGATATTTCATGCCTATGTCTGAATCTTATTTATTTTCATGTGTCTTATTTGTTTATTTAGAAGACTGTATATATATTGAAAGTGGCTCTCTTGTTTGTGTGTATTTTTTGTTTTGGTTTTAAATCTGTGATGCAACCTCAAGCCCAGTGATTAGTTCTCATGCCATGGAAAATCAGGTAGTCAGGTAGGCTTGCACTAGAAAGAACAGTGGTTGTTGAAAACATTTTGCCCTTTTTATACTATGACCTCTTTGGGGGATGAAATAAACTTACTTTTATGAAGTTCCCTTAAGTCCTCCTTACCTCCGGCTCTTTGTTACGCTTGTTGCGATTTGCCTTAAATTAGTTGCCTTCGCATTGAGGTACATGATGCTGTTTTGCTTAAAAAAAGAGGTTGGTTTGTTCTGCGGTGGCCCAGCTGGCATGCCATGAGCTGTGGCTCCGGCTGGAACAGGTTCCCTGCATGACCAGCAGCCAGCGTTTGCTCCATCGTCATACCGCAGGTCTGGGTGCCTGCAGCAATGGAGGACATGTAACAACAGCATTCGTGTGGGACACAAAAAAGTTCAGGCTCTGTGGGATGCCCACGTTTAGACTAGGATTTCTTTGGATTCTGTAAGATGAAGATCAATCTCTTTTTCAGGTGTGTTATCATGTTATGACCTCTAATACCATCTTTCTTTTAACCAATTTGACTGCTTCCCTTGTAGGCTGGAAGCAGCGGAGGGTTGGAGGTCTCAGCTCCTGGCACAGGATGGCTTCAGTTCTGGCAGGAGACTTAGGCCATTGCCCCAGTCCAAATGCACATTAAAAAAACCAAATGTCTGGAAGCTAAGCTGCTTGCAAGCACCCTTTCATGTGAAAGCTGATGCTTTGTGAGCACCATAATTATAAAACAAAGGAAGAACGTCAATGTGAATGAAATGAGAGACCAAGCACCAGCCCGCTGGTTCTTCTGTGAGAAGTCCTCTCGGAGGGGTGCGAGTCTCTGAGACTTCCCTTTAAGTTGTCAAGCAGGGGAAGCTGGACCCATGGCTGACAAGGAACCATGAGGGTCAGACCTCCCCCAGAGAGATAAGACACTCTTTTGGCGACTGTGATTTCAGCATGCAGCTCTGTTGCATGGAGGGAGCAGAAATAACGCTGGGAATCTCTAAAGTGATGAATGGGGATGTAAAAGGCCAGTGGTGCACATAAAGCAGGGGTGTCAAACCCATTTTCACTGGGGGCCAGATCAGAGTAGTTACACTTATACAGTCCTAAAAATTACATTTGTCCCTTCAAAGGCAACCACGAGGCTGATGTCGCCGCCGGTGAAAATGAGTTTGACACCCCTGACATAAAGGATTTCATTGTCGCTCTGCAGCAGGCTAACACTTCTCTGCACAGAACCAGGATAATTTCTCTTCAATCTGGGGCCGACTGCCAACAGTCTCAAATGTAATCCTCATGGTATTACTTGCAAAGATGAATCAAGGGTATTATGGGTACCACCAGTGAGGCAGGTAATCTTTAAATATAGCTGTAAATTGCCTGGTTTAATGCTAACAAACCCTAATGGTGAGGAAGACAAGATAGGAAGCAGCACTGATGTAGCATAATATAGTATGATGACTGATACAAACATGACTCATTCTAGCCAGAGGCTTTAGTATAGGAAGTCAGATAAAAGATATAAAAACAAATCCAATTTTTTTTTTCCTTCCTGGTGAAGGTCACCACCAGGAATAGCATGGGAAATAATTAATGGAGGAAGAAATGTTCCCCTTCAAATTAGAAGTATTGTCTTGCTCCACAGTTTTGTTCTTCTCTTTGGGCTCCCGTAACAAACACCGGCAAACATGCGGGGCCTTTCTCTGCGAAGCACTGATGGATATCCCACCCGGCGGGTGGTGTGTGCGAGGCACTGGCTGCGCAATGCTCGCACTGCCTGTTAATGGGTGTCCCCTGTGCTGGCAGCCACCCACCAGCAGCCCGCTGAATGGGACCGGGAGGCTGAATGGGGCTCTGTGCAATGGCAGCCAATTTTCCTGGTCAATGCAGAGGCGCAGTGCCAAGGCTGTGTGTGAGAGCCCGTGCAGCCTGCAGCAGGGGGAATTCACCCCTTTCCCTCTGCTCCTGAGCCCTGGGGAGCTGGGTCTTCTTTCCAGCCCCAGCACACATCCTGCCCCCTCAGGAGCTTTGCATGGAAGAACATGGATGGCACAGCACCATTGCATTTGTGGTGGCACGGGCTGTTCTCTGCTCATGCCATGGAGATCTGGGAGGCTCAGGGCTAATAATTTTCTCCCTGTGACCCGCACTGCACTTATACATGTGTAAGGGGAAGCTGAACAGCTGTGCCTGCGGTGCAGTGTGTGTGCAACACTACCCAGGGCAGGAGTGTCCACCGTGCAGCCCGACTGCTGTGCAGGAATGTGATGCTACAATTTAATTCCCTTTTCTCAAAGTGCTCTTTGAGTGAGAACAGGTGAGGAGAAGAGCAAGTGCCTCTATTTCATGTCACCACCTTGTGGGCTGGAAACCAGACAGCTGTGAGGGACTAAGGGGATGCTGCACCTTGGGGTGCTGGCTTGTTTTCTTCCAGGTGGCCATAGCAGGGGGAGTGCTGATGGGAAGCTCTGAGCTTCACACTCCCAACTAAAATCTCCTGCATGTGACTCTGTCCCTTTTGCCATGAATGGCTAGGCATGTTTTCCATTCTTCACTCTATATGACTGCTCTGAATATCCCAGGTTATCTGTGCACAAAACAGCTGCCTTTACCACTGCTCAGCTCTTGACAGCTCACCAGCCCTTCATTGCTGCTCAGAACCTGCATGCTGCCGTCATTAAGGCAGTTAGCACAGCGTTAAGTTATATTAACTTTCAGAGGGCTTTTCTTTTGGGAGTCCAGAAGGTGAGAGTTCAGATCCCACCTCCCTCAGCAGGTTCCTGACTCTGCGATGGACTTTCAGAGTGGGGCCAGGGTACAACCCCAGCTCAACTCTCCTCTTCTTCCCCAAAAGGATGCATTTGAGGATGTTGGAGCTCAGTCCGGATCTGACTTTCAAAGCTGACCTCTCTCTGTGTGTCGAGTAAAATCCTAACGCAGAAAGCTTTAAGGCAGTTCAGAAATGTGGCTGTGCATAAACGCTGGGCTTTTGGCTGGTAGTGCTCATAATGCTGTTCAGTCTGGAGTATTTGGGGAACAAAGATCAATCCTATAAGGACAATCTATCTCATGCATGTTAACTTGAAGTTGGGCCCTTCCATGCTGCTTGCTTTGTCACTTTACAAGTCGTGTGTGGTGGTGTTCTAGCCATCTCCTTATGGTCATGAGATTTGGGGTCACATATTCTCTTATCTGGGGTTTTCAGAGCTGCTGCTTCTTGAAATGGTTGCAAGGAATGCTGGGTTCGGTAGGATAATCTGTTGCTGTCAGGTTTATTTCTTTATAGCATCTCTATCAAGGAAGACTGTAAGACATAAAATCCAAATACTTCTAGATCACCGTAGTCTTGTCAAACTCAAATGTTGTGACTCCTTGTGAACGTGGGGCTTGTGAGCTGTTTTACCATGGCTTTTATTCTCTTTTTGGTGAAAAAAGAAGTTATGTAGTTTGAGCTTTTCCTTCTCCCTTCTCTTTTTTGCACTCAAATTTACCCTATTGGCACATAGACTGTGGTGTTATGATGCAGCAGGGGCAGATGCATGGAAGTGGCTGTTTGGTGCTGAGGACTTGATATGTTGGGGATTTACATCAGACTGCCTCCATTGTGGTTCCAGGGGCTGGAGTGCAGGGGCTGCGCTTCTGGAGTCCATCTCCCGGTTTCCTTTCACTAAAAGGGAATCCAGTTAAAAAAATTGCTCCCTGATGTAGACTGAAATGTAGCAAGTGGGACAAATGAGAGATTTGCCTCATAAACTCACTCCTGATGCAAACAAAACCAGGCAAGAAATCAAGGTCAAGAAACAAAGCCCAGAGACATCGTTTTGCCCTGAGGTGACACATGGTTCGAATGTGTGGCAAACAGGTCAGTTATTTGGCTAGAGAAAGAGCTGTTCAGCTTGGCTCAGGAGCTCTCCTGTTCTGTCTTGGATATAGCTGCTAATCTATTCTTCCCTCCTTGTGCACTTCCCAACCCTTCCCTTTTTCCAAACCCTCACTAAGCATACACACACACACACACACACACACACACACACACACACACACACACATATATATATATATATATAAAATATGTGTGTGCGTAGGCAGTTGTGTCTGCTGCCGGGATTTCCTCCCAAACAATACCTGTTGTGCTGGCCACAGCGGTTCTCTTGGTTCCCATGCTCAGAGCAGTTTGAGTTTCCTGCTAGCTCAGCAGCAAGACTTTCAGGGCTTTTTATACTTATTCTTCTTCGGGAGCCAAGCGGAGGAGCGCGGTTTGCCTATGAATAGCGAGCTGGCTGGGCAGGCGGCAGGAAGCTTGCATACTAAACCGTGTGAACTTCGAGGAGGGGAGGAAGGGGGCTGGGGGCTGCTGGCCGGGCTTTCCAAGGCATTTGTTGTAGCTCTCTGCCTTATAAATTCATCTTCTCAGCACAGGGATGCTCCCTGCCAAAGGACTGAAAGTAATGGGAGTGGAAAGAAGCGAAAGAGCTGAAAATGGAATTATAGAGGAAACACGGGGATGGCTTGGAGAGTGGAGAAGAGTGAGGAGGCTTGGGTTTTAATTATTCACATGATAAATTGTGCATGGGTTCCCCGCATGGAGTGATGCCCCAGCACCTTGTGCTGCATTGCTTTGTTCATGGGCCCACTTGCTCACCCCCTCGCTGCCCCGGCAGTGGCCGCAATGTCTTCTCTGGGTAGGGGCAGCTTTTGTGTATTGCCCAGGCAAAATCAAAAGCACAGAAATGAAAATACACTTCTCTCTTACCTCCTGCACTCCCCCTTCTACTCCTTTCTGTTGTTGTCAGCAAGAATTAATAAATATGTGGGTTCCCATTCTCAAAGACCAGGCATTGTGGTCTGGCTATGAAAGAGGGGTTTGAAGAGCAGTGCCGTGAACTGCCAGTGCCTGCCTGTCAGTCACAGGTGAAGCTGTCCCTGGAGCAAGGAGAGGGGTGTTTGGGCAGGTGCTGTGGCTCTGCTGAAGGTGCAAGCGTGCTGGGAGCATCTTTGGGAAAAGGTGGGAGCCAAGAGGAAGGAAGGAAGGACGGACTGAGCCTGTCTGCCCACAGACCAGCTTCCTGCCTCCTGCTCATGTCTGCATGAACAAACGGGGAAGAGGCTTTGCCCATGCTTTGAAAATGAGGTGGCAGAGGATCGTGCATGCTGTGCAGATGCTTCCTCAGCCAGAGTGGCCTGATGTGGCCGTAGTGCTGTGGCGGGTGTTGGTGGGGTGGCCTCGTACTGGGAGGGTTGTCACACTGGCCTTGCAGGCGCTGCCAGTGGTATGAGCACCATGCACGTGTGTAGGATCTAATTTTAGGTTGATGGCATGATGGAGACAACCAGCGGGGGGTGAAAATGCTCGGCAGAGTGGCAGACCGGGCAACAGGGTGAGGCTCAGCTCAGTCATGCCATAGCATCGCTGTGAAGTGATGCGACCTTCTTGACCTGATCCAGAATAACAACAACCCTCAGCTTTCCCTCTGTTTGGCAGCACTCTTCTCTGAGGGTTTGCTAAGTTGCCCATTGCTCCAGGCTCTAAATAATCAACAGATGCACAGTAAATCCAAGAAGCCAAGGCTCTTGCTCCCTGCCCAGCTCAGCACCACTCTGTGTCCAGCTCCCAACCAAGCACTGAGCAAGGTGACATGTCTGCTTGGCACCTGCATCCTCCTGGTGTCCCTCCAGGACAAGTCGCCTTGCCCGAAGGTCCCCAAGCGCTGGGGAGATAGGACAACATGGCTCTGGGTCTCAGAGTGGGCTCGCAGGATCCAGTGGAGGTCCTGGGGAGGCCCACCCAAACAGTCTCTGCCTTGGTAACCAGTGCCTTCACCATGATCTTAAAAAGTACAAAAGCAGTTCCAAATTTGGGAAATTTACCATCAAATCAGTGCATTTTCTTTTTATCTCCACTCCTGGCTCAGCAGAACCTAAATTACATGTAATTGGTGACTTTGGTACCTCTGTTTTTAAGGCTATCCAACATTTATTGTAAGATCAGATGTTTAGTTGTCTGTAAATACCCAAAAACTTTAACCATTTACCACTTAGCTGTTTTTTTTCTGTACAAGGTATCTGTTTCAGACTGAATGCATCTGGGAAGCCTCAGCAAAAAATGTTTTCGCCTGCTTACAAGAAAGAGACAAGAGAAACAATATTTTTTTCTTCATATTCAAACATGTTCTTAAAGTGATGTGTTGAGAAACTCTTGCACTTTCTGCCTTTGTAGGAGAGGCTTGAAATTTGGCAGGTATCAGGAATGTGCCTTTGGTTGTTCTTCATGGGGGAAGGAAAGTTAAACTAAGAAACCTTAGGGGAAAAAAAAGCCTCAGATCTCAGACACTTAACAGAAACTTCTTAAGAGTTAGAAACTTAATTCTCTGAAGGAACTTGCTCAGTAGAGATTTGTTGAAGTCTGGCGGCTAAATCACAGATGAGAGTGCGGCCGGCACACTGCAGGTGCAGGAAATTGATTTTTTTTGAAATTGTTTGAAATTGCTTTTCCATGCAGACAGGTTTGCTGTGCTGCTGGGGACCAGAGCCCAGAGATACTCTCCGATGTGCGCCTTTGCCGACACTTAGGCAAACATGTGGGAAGGCTCATGCTGACTATGGGGAGGACCCTAGGGTGGGAGGGAGCCCTGCTGCAGTGCAAAGGCTGAGGCGCCCCTGCTTGGAGAACAGAATGGATGTCAGACGTGGAGTTGGATGTGGGAGCAGACCAAGGCAGAGGATGGGCTGGAAGGACAGGGAGGAGCAGGAGGAATAAGGTTTGGGAGTATCTCTCCCCACCAGACCATACCTCCTGCAGAACCTGGATTACAGCAGACCCAGGGATTTCTGCTGCACCATAGTTGTCATTGTCAGCAAATATTTGGGGAAGGCATTGGCACAGGCTGTGACTCATTCCTGCCTGCTCCCTCAGCAGAGGTTCATGGGCTATCAGTATTCCCAGTTACTCTGCTCTTCAAGCACAGTAGAACTAACATCTGAGAGTAAGAGCCAGTCCTGCCGGTCAGTCACGTGCTGGCCGGTGTGATACCGCATAATGGGATTCCTGCATTTTTGTTTCAGTTTGCCATCTGCAAATCAAGGAAATGACACAAACCCAATGTAGGCTGAAAGTATGGGAAGTCTGTAGGGTCAAGGACTCAGTGGTTAGAAATGCTTGATTTAACACTGCCCTTGCCATCTGAGCACGGCTCCCATCTGCACAAGCACTGTGACAGTGTTGCTTTTAGCTGCAGGATCAAATGCATATGTAAATATTCTTTTTCCCCACAACAACGCTACCTCTTTTAATGCCCAGGGTGGGTGGTTCTTGGCAGGTGAGCAGAGGCTGTGTGGGGAAGGGTCATCGTCCTGCCTTGTTGCAGCTCTGTGGGATGAGAGGATCCCCCCTCCACCTTCATGCCACAGAGGACTCCAGCCCTCAGTGATGGTGACAGCAGCCAGCGTCCATGTCCCTGGCCTGCAGCAAGGCCAAAATGGATAAAGTCCTTAGATAAATCATCCACCAAACCTGGAAAAGCCCCCATTGGGCACATGCAGAATGAAGTTTTCTGTAACTTGTAACTTGACCACAGGTAGGAAGACTTAGGACCTTTGCGAAGTCACATCCCCCTTCCCTGGCTGAGTCTCAGTGCCAGCTTCTGAAGACAGAGGTGCTTAATCTCTCTGAACACAGCAAGCTGACATATATCTTGCTAACCTTATTCTAGTAGACAGCTGAATTATTTTAGCTAGAAATGACCAAAAGAGTCTGCCTGAGGCAGACATACAGCACAGAGTATTTGAGCTCACACAGCTGAGCTTTGGCAAAGCTGTGCGTAGCAGAAAGCAGTCACTAATGGGAAGTGTTAAGCAACTTTAACTTCTGACAGTGCTCACAAGGGGAAATGAGAAACTTTGGCTTCGTGGATGGCTCCACCAGAAAAGATGTACGTGTACATGTGAAATCCTGCCGCTATACATTCGCTTTGCCGATCGCTACAGGCAAATACAGACCTGCGTTTGTAATAGGGCATTTGCAGGTTCCAGTGGTGGATTTGCTGTTTTGCAGGCTTACCGTTACTTTGTGGTTTGCTGTTGAATCAAATGCTGAGGAGAAATGGTATTTTAGTGATGGCAAAGCATGAAGAGAAAGGCATTGGATTTATCTCTCCCCACGGGAAGAGGAGACACAGGGGGACGGGGACACTGGCCCCTATGCTGCTGCTGCACGGCACATGTGGCATGTGTGGCACATGTGGTATCTGTGGCACACAGAACGTGTGTGTCAGGTTGCTTTGCGGGAAGATCTCATCATCGGGGCTGTGAGCGGTTCTGGACACTCTTCCCTGCTCCCTGACAACCTCTGCACCAATGGAGGTTTTGGGAGAGGGTTGAGAGGGGCACGAAAGTTAGTGGTGGGGGGCTAGCAGCTCTTGCTTCTGGTCTGCATTTCCTTCTCTGCGGGAAGAGGTGTTTTCCTTTCTTGTTATGCTTCACCTAGAGCTATGAAAACAGCACTCTCTCATTGATGTTGACAACTTCAAATTATTTCATCTCCCTCTTATGGCTTTATTTACCCAAACTGCACTACTTAGTTATTTAATCTTCCCTTTAGTTATTTGACTGTTGTTCATTGCTGAATTCTGTCCAATGTGCCAACATTTCTTTGGCACACAAGTGCCTGAAGTTGCTTTCTCTGTTTAGAGGACAGCTCAGTCCCAGCAGCATACTGCACAGAGAAGCCATCTTCCTTCTGCTTTGTTATATGACGCTCTTCTCCTCTCTGCAGGTCAAAATCAGGCTGTCTTATTTTATAAACCAGAATCTAGTTTGCTACTCACCCTTATCTCTATGTTAGGCCCTTTTCAGCAGCTGCTACAGATTATTTTTCCAAATACGTTTCCTTGCATGGCCCATGTCCCAGGCAGGAGCTGTTAGATGCTGTTTTCCTTCCCACTCCCCCATCTCAGAAACACGTTTTTGTGAGCTTGAAAAAAAAAGAAAGAAAGAAATGCTTTACAGGTTTGTAATTCTCCAGCCTGGGAAAAAAATCCTTCCCATTCACAGCTGTGCTGGGCACTCCCTAGGGACTGGGCAGGCTGACAGGAGAGGTTTGGTTACACAGAACGGAAGGGGCATGAAAATAGTGAGCAAGGCTTTCTGGAGGAGGATGGGGCACAGCTGTCTCAGTCCAGCCTTTGATTATTTGGGCACTAATGCATTCTGTGGCAGAGGTTTTAAGAGCTGATGTTTTGGACAGGTAAAAGCTGTGGAATGATATATGCACTTTGTATGTGCAGGCGATGCTTCATTTTTATATTCAAAGTGCATTAGGACATGAAAGGAGCCAATTTCAACC
The DNA here is from genome assembly GCF_963082525.1 of Nesoenas mayeri. NCBI lineage: Eukaryota > Metazoa > Chordata > Aves > Columbiformes > Columbidae > Nesoenas > Nesoenas mayeri. The sequence goes on along the minus strand of NC_137544.1, from coordinate 78,565,402 downwards.
TAGCCTGCAAATGACACCTAAGCCCAGTGTGTGAAACGCGCACTACTTGAAGAGCATTTAGTAGGCTGTGTATGCAGATTTCATTTTTCTTAAGAAACCTTTTTGACTATTTCTTCCCTACAAGCATTAGAAGTGGAAATAGGGTAGGGATTGGACCTAACCCTACAACCAGGGAAAGGAGAGGTGCCAAGGGCTTTGTCTGGGTAGCTCCCCAGTACCATTTCATTAAACCAGCAGTGAACTGGAAGCTTCTCCGAAGTTGTGGGAGGCACATATCCCACTCTGTTAGCCTGCGGTTGCCAGGTTAATATTTCTCCTTCTGAGATCTGAACCCTTCAAGGCTTTATTTTGTAGAGGTAAATAAAAACTGCTACAGCCAATGGAGAGACCTGGAAACTATTTGGTGCAGAAAGATCACAGGACTCTGAGAATGCAGACATCTTTTAAACTGAAAATATATACATTTAAAGAGCAGAAGATGCAAATACATTCACAATGGCCACTATCGGGAGCTGCTGGCAGTTTCTCTGAGCAGAAAAGCCCTTGTCTTGGAGATTTCTGCTACCCCTCAGGCTTCTGTCCATTTCTGTGTTGTTACTTGCAGTGTTTAAGCCCCATTAAGTTTCAGTGCATAAATTTTCTTTGGCTATTCAACCCCAGCCATTTTTGGGAAGAAATTGGCCAGGATTCCTGAACCTAAAATAGGTCTGTCTTTCAATTAAAAAGGCTACCATTTATCTGACAAGCAGTGCTAAATAGGATAGGTAGCTCAGTACAAGCATCCTTCGAGAAACCTGTTGTTGCAAAAGCAGGCAAGTGGCTTGCACATAAACAAATAAGGTACCTTTACCAATACCCAGATTGTTGCACGGCATGTCAGTATATTTGGTTTCATAACATGTGCTACTTTTACTATTAGCTTCTTGGTTTCTACCACTCTCTTTAGAAATACTCCAGGCACAGCTTGTAACCTTTACAGGCTCACAAGGAGTGTGGCCTTTCAGACACTCCTTTTGCCAGTATTTGTTGTGCTCCAGAAGAGGATGTCTTTGTTTCAGAATTGTTCTGGGCATGAGAAATAAAAATCAAAATGGAAATGGTGGCCAGCACAAAGAACCAACCAAAGTAATTTATTGAATTTCTTTCCATATCTGCCAATCCACCCTCCCCTGCAGGAAAACAGCTCTCAGATGAATAAAGCATATGGCACTGAAGATGGAGCACTGATGCCAAGTTTGTCTTTGCCTTAGCAGAACTCACTGCAAGATGCTGAATCTGCAGATCTTCTTCTAGAACTGATCTTTGAGAGAAAAAGGAAGGCATGTTCCCACTGCCTTTTCAGCTGGGCTTGTGCGCTCCCACTGTGTTAATCCTCGATAGGTAGGATGTTATTTTGGCTGCAGTGCTGGGCAGACACACAGCACTACGTTCAAACCAGCTGCTGTGGATGGCAGTGCATGTGACAGCAGCAAAGAAAACCCATCAGTGGAGTGGGTTAAATATTTGAGGAGGATCCGAAGCCCCACTAACCTGCCTTCTGTGTGCATGTGGGTTAACTAGCTGTGATGACTGCCGTTTTGCTGGGCAGACGTAACTCCTTCCATGGGATTAGACATGGTGGTTTGTTATCCAGTTGGTGCTTATGTTGCTGGGAATATTTGAGGACACAACCATATTGGAGCTGTCATTTATCCTAAAATAGGTGTGGAGTGCTGTGGGAGGGTTCCCCTCTCTCTCCATCAGCTCAGAGGAAACCCTCAATGCCTACTCAGCCTGTAGCCACCCATTACAGGTCTGTCTGCTCCCAGCTCAGCCTCATCAAGTGAGGCTCTGGCAGGACACATTGCTGGTTGGTCCTGTGGTGGCACAGGTAAATAGGACCTTACTACCAACCTGCTTAGCTCTCTGCTGAAGGATGTAGGATGCTGGAGGAACTTTAAGTGCCTCTCAGCAGTACACTTCTCCACAGTTGAATGACAGCTGAAGAGGAGGTTTGAGTGTCTAAATTTAGAAGTTAGGCATCTAAGGCCTTTATTGCACCTGTCTCTGCGGGGACTGAAGCTAAGCAGACATATAAAAGGGAAAAAAACCCCAAACCCTGCTGATCTACTTTAATCTTCCAGACAGCTATGGAAATGTTTGTGATGTGTACTCTCACAGATGTCTGTCTACTATAGACGCTCCTGGACCTGAGAGGTGAGGCCGTCATTTTTACCCGGTTCCCATGCCAAGGGTGGACACCATGGGTTGGGCGAGGGGTGCTGCTGCCCCAGGACCTCTTGAAGCACTGTGGCTTGGAGATATTTTGTAAGGCAGGAGGTGAAGACCCTACCTTTGGACCCATGTGTCAGGAAAGCCTCCCACTGTGGGTAAGTGGTGTCTCTCTTTCCAGAAAGTAGGAGATACCCGACAGGGCGATGAAATTAATGTGCTGGGGAGCTCCTTTGTTTAAATGAAGGCTGAGAGAGGCAGAGGAAGGTTTGATGTTTCACATGGTTGATGTTCCCAATCCTCTTCTTAGTCCTCTCGTGGCAACCTGTATACTTTGCAGTTCAAAGTCACATGAATCTCTGCTCAGCAGAAATGTAAATGTTTTGGTAAAACTGTTCTTAACAAATTTGATTCATTTGATCAGCTTGATTAACTGCGGAGCTTTATGGTCTTTAATTGGGAAGGATTTACTATAAATTACCGTTTTTTGTAATTTTGTGAAGAATGTGGCGGTGTACAGCATCCTGCCGCCTTGGCTGAGGTGTGGGGAGGTGCCTGTCCCTGGCACCCAGCTCTTCCCCTGCAGCTTCACATGCTTCAGAGCCCTGGAGACCTTTGGGTGCTGAGCGTGCCTGCGAGGCCAGGCAGGTGCTGGGTGAGGGGAGGATGGACCTGCAGATGGGAGTGTCTCAATAGACCCTGTTCCTTTTCTCTTGTGTTTGCATCTCCTAGATGATTAATCTCCCTTTCCCGTAAAAAAGCAGCACGCCTCTTCTTCTGACAAGTCCCACAAGGAAGGAAGCATGGTTGTCCACAACAGCCCTCCCCTTGTTTTGGTTCATAACCAGCCTCAGCCTATGCTGGGTTTTCAAAGGCTGGCTGAACAAACCCCCCAGGTTTACAAGTAGAAAGAAAAAAAAACCAAAAGGGTTGATCAGAAAATCTCAGCTTGGCTACTTGTCACAACTGGTCTTTATTCTCTTCCATTTAATGTGGCAGACTGGCAGGGTGTAAAATACATCCAGCTGAAAAGACGATAATTTTGTTTTCCTCTACCTAGCCTCATTTTTCAGAGCTGAATGTCCAGTCATGTACCTTTGTGAAACCTCCAAGGCCCCAGAGGCTTAATGCAGCAATATTTTTTTTTTTAATAGGCAGTTTACTGTCCACATTACATTTTTCTGTGCCTTTTGGTCAATATCCCAGACTAGAGAAATCGTTGAGAGATTGAAAACAAAGGAACTCTTCCCTTAAATGTAGAGTCTGCCTGAAGCACTGTAGCAACCAGAGCATCGACACAATCTCTGCACCGTGGGTTTGCTCTTTGCGGGGTGAGCATCGTTCTCCCATTGTGCTGCTGTGCTGCAGAGACACTGCTTGGCAGGTTCTGGGGGTCGTGCCATCAAAATGCAGGGGCTGAGCAACGTGGCTTCACAGCTCTCTTCACACAGCTTTGCACTTTTGCTCTCGCCTGACTCTGAAGTGGAATCGCCCCTGAGAAAGTGGTGTGTTTCATAAGAAAGGAGTGTTTGTCATTCTTCCCCAGCCCTTCCGTGGTCCTTCTCCACAGGCCAGCATGATGCAGGAGGAGACGTTTCTAACAGCCAATGACCCTCTTCCTCTTTCACCTTTGACATTTCTACACAATATTCACCAAAAGTTAGTATTTGATGCTTTTTTTGCCCTTTTTTCTTGCACAGACAAAACATTCACGTGTCACATCCTGTATGAGCAGTTGTTTTAATGAGTGCGCTGCCAAGGAAGACACTTGGCTGTAAGTGGTTGAACCTTTGCGACCATAACAACCTTTAATGGAAGGTTATGTCATTGTAACGCAAAAATATTTTTTATCAAGCTTTGGCTTTTGAAAGAAAAAACATGAATGTCTTTGGATTGGATGTGAAATGTTGCATAAATTCGGTAATACCAAAGTGGAAAATCTGCCCTTTGTTAATAGACAATATATCAAAACGGGGGGGGTTAAAGCATAAATAGTTTTATACGCTATGAATTCATCAGAGTATTACTTCCCCAGCAAGGGGAATACCTAAAAACAGATGAAATGTGTAAAAATAAATATGAAACTGAAGAAATATTTATGTGCGTTTGATTTTTTTTTTTTTCTTTTTCTGTCTCCTTTTTTGTAAAAAATAGATTTAGCTTTTCTTTTCAACTCCAAGTCTTCTCTGAAGTTCCTTGCGCTTTGGGGCTGTGCATCCTGACCCCAGGAGGGCTCTGACAGGAGCAGGCAGGGACATGGGAGCCCCAAATAACTCTTCACAAAGACACAGATTCGGAGATCCAAAATTATTTCAGTTCATGCTGCAGCCTCTGTGATGTGTGTTGGAGGCTGAGGAGGCCACAGCTTACTGGTGCGGTCAGAAGAAACGGCGAAAAGCTCCATCAATGTTCAGGCTGCAGTGCAGTTTGGAAAGCTTGGAAAAAGAAAGCGTTATCGCCAATCACTGGATCCAAGGAGAAAGCAGGTATGTACTGCGGATTACCTCCTGGGAGACATGGCAGATGACTGACAACTTTTAAATTGTTCTTTCATCGTGCAGTGTGAACTGCACGTGAGGACTGGAGCTGCGCTGGGGGCTGTTGCATCACAGATCTTGCTTTCAGCAGAGCTTTGCAGAAGAAAAAAAATGAAAGTTAAAGGTGTTATTTTCAGCCTAAACAGTGAGCAAGTTCTCAGTATCTAAATGAGGGCCCTTGAAGTAAGCTCCAGGTGTTGCAGGAAGTGGTGGAGGTGACTCAGTAAATGTCAAACTTCCCTCCAAGTCAGTTCTGAAGCGGTGTCCAAAAATAACATTGCATGGGCATCTGGCTGTTTGAGATGGCCCTGGTTTTTCATGAAACTCAAAGCTAGTGCTACCTGGCACCTTCCTGATTTTATACCACCTTTCTTGTCACAAGTGTTTGCCTTTATCTTCCTGTCTTTGTTCTTCCCTATAAAGCCAAAGATATGACAAGTCCCATAGGTCTCTAAAAACAAGCGTTAACCCCTTTCATCCTCATTCCACTGCTTTGATGCATTTTCTTAAATATTTATGCTCCTTGACTGACTGCTATTTCCTCTACTGTTTTCGTCCAACATGTTTTTCTTTGCAATTACCCTATTCAAGCATTGATGGGGGTGACTAAACAGCTGCTGGGTTTAAGCAGGCAGAGAGTGTTGCAACAGAAAAGAAAAACCTTTTGTGTCTAACTGTGGACTTCCATGTGCCAGTGTGTGTTACACACAGGCAGGGGGAGAAGGCAACCAAACCCCACAGCCTCCAAGACGGGGCTGAGGGCAGCCAGCTCTCCCCATCCCACCTTCTCAGTGCTCAGCAAGTGGCTGTTTTCTGTCATGCTGGACTCTGGTCTTTACAGCTCTCCATGTGCCCAAAGATGTGCTGGTAGGGAGGTGGTTCACGCTCAGCCTGTGGCTTGGTGATATGGGAACTTCAGGAGCAATGCCAGTGCAGAATCTTCTTAACCCCTGGCCCAAGAGTTGACCCCTTCCCTGGGGGAAAGGGGAAACCTCTTACCCCACAGCAGAGGGGGTCAGCAGGGGTAGGAAGGTCCAGCTCCTTACTGGTTACACTGGCGATGAAGAAGTCCCAGGAAGAAAAGGGAAGGGAGGATGGAGTACAAATAAGTCCTAAAGCCTGTGTTAGGGTAGAAGAGAAAGTGTGGGGACAACATTCCAAATCCTCTCTCCGTGAATGCAGACTTAGGAAACAGAGTGACACATGGCTGGAGCCACAGCCAGAGAAGCATCAGCTATTTGTGTGTGGGCATTGCAGGCTATGGGTGCCAGGCAGGCAGAGGCATCAGGATCTTTGCTATTCTTCATGGACAAGTCCGGTAAACTCCTGTAACTGCTGTCTAGTTTAGGTTCTGTAAGTTAGCACTTCTGTTTCTATCTAAGCCTCACCTGACAGTGATTTTAAGGCAGCTGTCTAACCACAGGGTGCCTGGTCCTGCAGCTATGGCAATGCTTTAGACCAGGCACTGGTACCTCCTTAAAGTTAAGCCTAATGCACTCCTACAAGGTGGGATCTCCACTGCAAACCACTCCAGCCTGAAGGAGTTTTCTTGCAGCAGTGGTTTAGGTGCTGGGTCCTGTTGGCAGCCTTGGCCGTGTTGTTTGCTGGTGGAGATGGCCAGCCCTCCTGGAGGCTTGCTGTGGCTGCTGTGCCAGGGCAGAGCTCTGTGGAGGTGCAGCGGGGGGCAGGCTGCCTGCCCACACCCCAGCGCTCCTGGGTGGCACGCAGCAAACTGCATCTCATGCCAGCAGTGAAGTCACCCCTGAGCCCCTCGTCTTAGCATGAACCGTCACCTCCTGCTTTCATAGTGATGAGGTTTCATATCCTTCTGACAGCAGCTCTTTTCTGGAGCTGCCTAGGCTGCAGGCCAACGTGCCCAACCACCCTCTCCTGGCAGAGGCTGGTGCTGAGCTGGAAGGCCCCACTGCATCACCTCCACCCCTGCAGCCAGGCCTTCATGTGGCTGTGGGGCAAGTGTTTGGGTTTGAGGAGCACCTGTCTCCTCCAACACCACAGCGTGCGGGAGCACAGAGTGGGCTGGGAATGGAGATGGGGATGGGCTGGGATGGCAGGGAAAAACCTGTCCTGTCCTGTAGGATCCCTATGGAATCCTGCCTGTGGCAGGGACCATCCCTCTGTGTCCATCCTCTTCTGCAGCATTGGCAAGCACATTGTCCTAAACACACATTCCCTCTCCTTCCCCTTCTCAGCCAGTGCCGTTTGTCCTTGTGCCTTGCGCCTTATGTCAGGGTGCCTGGATCCACCTGGGCTGCTCGTACGTGTCAGGTGTTAGTATCTGGTGAGCAGTGGTGCTGGGGCTCTTCCACCTCTGTGCCCAGGGCAGATGGATAAGCTGGAAGTGCCTGTGTCACTGGCTCAGTTCAGGCTGGGGATGCCCTTTGGAGCAAACCTTCTGGTTGCTCCCATGTACTCTGCTTCTGTTCACCTTGTAGGGTGGCCTTGGAGTGCACAGACTGGGTTCCTTGTAGAGGAGATGCAACTGGAAGATGCTCTTCAGGAGCATCCTGTCTGCTTCCTGGCTCAGTCCACAGACCCAGACTGCAGCTAGTCTGATGTAGGCACCCCCAAAAATGTGTGTTATGTGGATGTCATCTCCTTAGTCCTGAATGCTTTGCCCTACAGATCTGCTCCTATCGGGCTGCATGATTTGCTCTTGTAGCCAGAGCCCTTGAGACTGTTGCTGAGGTAGGTGAGCAAACCTGAGCTCTTTTGATAGTGGCCACAGTCCAGCCTTCTGGGACATTATGTCACCCTGAAATGGGTACCAGGCAACTTTGGCACTTCATGTGAAGTGTGAACGGTAGCAGTTCAGCAGTGCTGGCAGACACCCACAGTACCCAGGCAAGGCAGATAGCTGGGATGGGAACCACCACAGTTGTCCCAAAGAGACCTCTTGCGTTCTTTAGTTCTCCGCTGCAAATGCGTGTCACAAATTTTCTGTACCTGACTGTCAAGGGTTTAGATTGCGGAGTGACAATAAAACCGTGGCAGATGTATTGTAACCTCCTCTCCCCTCCACTTCCCTCTTTTCCCCCTTCCTCTCTCCCTTTCCCACTCAGGGCAGGCGATTGGGAGGAAAAGGACAGAGAGAAGAGAGTTGGAAAAATGAAAAAATGTTTTACTAATGCTACTAATAAGAATAGAGAAAATAATACAAAATATACAAAACCAATCTTGAAAGTCTCAGCAATTGCAGAGCCAGCACCCAAAAACCTGGATTGGACTCTGCAGCCAACCGGAGCTGGATTCAGTCTCTCACTAGGCCTCAGTTCGCAGGGACGACTCGCAAGGTCCTCTCCTAATGTCGCCCATAAGCAGAAGGGACAAAGAAGGGCAAAGAGATGAAATCCTTGTGATCTCCCACTTTTATATGAAGTATTCACGTGAATGGAATGTTATACACAGTTGGTCAGTTTCCTGGTCACTTGTTTCTCGTTGCCCCTCTCGCGAGATGTCCATCTGTGCTTATCAATAAGTTTGCATTCCATTGCTGTATTTACCAAAACATGTGTCTGGTTCTCCAGGAAAATGCAGTTAATACGAAGGCTTTAGCTGACAGGCAAAATTCACTAAAAGAGAAACTTGTTTTTTAACAAAACCAGGACACTGACAGAGATGTGATGAGGGTCAGAGCGATCTTGCAGTTCTTGAAAGACCCAGGGGCGCTACAGTGAGAGGCACTGCAGAAGACTTGGGTGGCAGCTCCCCCTCAGCCGTGTCCCCATACTGTGCCTGCAGTCCCCAGATGGGATGCAGGGGTGCCAGAGGGCAGGCAAAAGGCGGAAAGGCCATGGGATTTTGTTTCTGAACATTCATATATCACAGGCGGTGGAGTTTTTGTCTGCGTGTTGTTTTAACCTTGTAAGTACAGAAAACGGGCTGTTTTGCTTCTCACTTATACTACGGGGATTGTGTATGAGTTTGTCCCCATTATGCATCATGTTTCCCAGCACACAGAGCAAGTTTTCAAGGCTTCTGTTCTACACTTCAAAAATTCCTACCTTTTTGTTGACTTAGATGAAGGAACTCTTTGGAGAGTGATGTCACCTGCACTTCAAATACTCAGAAGTTTCTGATCATGAGTTTTGGATGGCTTCAGGGTCAGGCTTGCTGATTTACAAAGTGTATACACCTGCTCTTCAAAACTTGTAAAATATGGAAGCAATTTGTGTATGATTGGGAGAGGTGCTCACATGCTTGAAGTTTTGGGGGGTTTTTTGCTATGTCTTTACAATTTCTGAGTCCCTGAGGCTTTTTACAGTTTCTTTCAAGCAGACTCAAATGGCTGATGAGGAGCACAAGGCTTTGGCACTTTGAGTGCAGCAGTAGGTAGCTCTGAGAAGCGATCAGCCCTAAAAGCAGCTCCTTGTGCAGACTCTTCTCAGTTTCCTCTGGGAAGGAGCTGGCATAGGGTGCCCTGCCTGTCTCTGCAAACCCATCTGAGACCACAGCCTTACGGTGTCCGAACTGTTGTATAGGCAGGGTGGCATCTATACTCTTTCTAAGCAGCCGTTGTGATGGGAAGACGACAGCCGCGTCTGCAGGTGCGGCACCCCCCTGAGCGGCTTGGGCATGGGTGGGCTGTGCCTGTCTGACCTATACAGGGGGCTCAGCCTGCTCAGCCCGCTCCCTCTCTGCTGAGGCTGTGAGGCGGTTTGAGCCAAAGCATCCAGGCAGATTTCTCTGAAAAGGTCAAAGCAGTGCAACTCAGTGGTGCTGGTAGGGGAATGACAGAGGAGGGTTTGGGGCTCATTGCTGGCACGGCAGCACACAGTGGGGTGAGGGCAGGGATGGGGGGCATGCCGAGGCCTGGGCTGGCACGACAGGGTGAGCAGAAAGGCACACCAGGCTGCTGGTGATGCTGGTGCTCAGCACAATGCCTGGCAGGCATGGTAGGAAGTGGCATGGAGCTGGTTCTCCTTGTGCTAGCTCAGAGTTTACATCAATACCCCCGAAACCCACGGAGCCCTTGGACATGCTGGCCCCTGCCTGGTGTCTGTGAACCATCCCCTAGTGTTTCTGCTGGGTGTGAGCAGAGCTGCAGGCTGTGGACGATATGGCTGTGCCTGCTGCGCTCCTTACGGGTATGATGCTATTTAGCAGGATTTTGCGTAATTTCTCGAAGGAAAGGATTTGGCAAGACAGAAAAGAGGAAATGCAATTTTGCTTTTTTTTTTTTTTCTAGGGAAGCCACAGCCTTACAAAGTCACAGTTCATTTTAGCAGCCAAGGCAGCTGCACACAGCAGATTCAGTGACAGGATGCTGTGGTCCAGCTGTGTGTGTAGTTGATGCAAAGCTTGGAAAATAATAAACACAAGCTTCCCCGAGCAGGGCATGTCCGTTATTGCGTGCACGCTGTAATTCAGGAACTAGCAGATGTCTGAGCTGTGTGCCCAGCCTGACAGGGACACAAGAAGGGAACTGGTTCAGGGTTTGTGCACAGCTGTGTGGGTCAGATGATTTTGTCAGCTGAACCTGCCCCCAAACCAGCCCTGATTTATCATAGTGGGGACTGACCTTTGTTTGGTCACAAAAATACAATCTTGGAAAGCTCTCTGAAGGCTCTGTAAGGAAGGAGAGTAGTGGAAATAACAGCTCATGGGCGTCCCTGTAAAGGACTCTTTGCCTGCTGGCTGGGGTGCTCAGGCCTCTCCCTCCATGTGTCGCTCACCAGGGTCTGTTGGAAGCAATCACGGGAGCTGTTTTCAAGGCGGCCCGGCTCAAGGGATAGTTAACATTTTTGCTTGCATTTGTCTGGAGGTGATTGGGCATCTCTCTGCCTGGTGGTCTCATTCCCACCTTCAGGCAAGTGGTGCAGCCTTCCCTGCAGGGTGGGTGTCACAGACCCATGACCAGCCTCTAGCTGTTTGGTGGCACAAGTTGGCAGCTGCCATCAGATCCTGTGCCATGAAACCAGTGCATGTTGGCAATCTCCACCCAGGCTGAGCAAGCTGTGCTGTTTCTCATTGTCAAGGCCTCCTTACTTGGAACTTAAAACCTGGGCTCAGGCTCTGCTCTCACGTGGTGGGCTGGCCCATGCTTGTCTGAAGATAGCTCTGCAGGCTGGTGTGGCCAGGACTCAACCACATCTCCAAACATAGCTGAAAAAGAGAACTGGAGAAGCCTGTGGGTTTCCTCCTCTGCCACGTCTGGGCACATTGTGCTGCAGGCCATTGCGGCCACAGCTGAGTTGTTAAAATGCTCAGTGGGAGAGCCTGAAGCCATGAAGAGAGGGCTCTGGGGTGCCTTTCCTATGCTTTTGTGACACTGTGGAAGAAATGATGATCTTTTGAGGTCCCTTCCAATCCCAAACATACTGTGAAAGCAGGCTGCTGCCAGGGCTGTGCCTGTTGGGTGTGAAAATGGGGGAGTGTTTTCTTTTAAGTGAAAGTTCTGGTTAGCAGAGTTACGTGTTCACTGATGCTCCTTGTCTTTCAAAGTCCAGAGGGTAATTGTCTTTGCCTGCTGTGTAAAGCGATAGGAACTTTCTCTTGGCAGGAGGAAGGGAGCATAGGTTGCTGGCTAAATCTCAGGAGTGGCAACTTGGAGATATGAGCTCCATTAACCTGCGGGTGCTGCCACAGTAAGTCATAATTGCAGATAGCTATTAATTCCTTCATTTTTTTTTCTCCAGAACTCACTGATGAAGGTTGGGAATGAATCCTGAAAGACACTGTTGTCAAAGGGACCTCAGCAGACAACTCTGCAGAAAAGGCTAGCGTTTCACAACACTCATCTGTAAAAATCTGTGACTCGTTCCCTGAAGGCAGGCACAGGAGGAAACTCGGTGTTTGCAGCAAAGCCCAGGCTGTAGCCCTGAGAGAATGGTAGCTACTCATGCCAAATACGACTTGGTTCGAGACCTTCTCCTCAACCTGTACAGCAGTGTGTTAAGTTTCATAGCTTAACTTTAAACAGGCAGCACAAAACGCCCCTCAGAACAGCAGGCAGAATGACACCAAACTGCATGGGTAAGCATAAGGAAATCAGGAGATCAGGACATGGAAAGACAAGAAGAATGTGCCACAGTCAGTGATCACATCATTTGTTTGCAGAGAGTCATGCTCTTTCACTTTCACACATTCCCCTCAGCCTCCTGCACAGGGATGTACTTACTGTCTGTCTCTGTGAAGTGAACGTGTCTCTCACCTTTTCTGGACAGTTCTCTTTTCCCCTGCCTGCCCTGGTGATCCCACAACTCAACAACGCTTGCAGTATCGTTTCATTAACACACCTGATTTTTTAATGCTTCAGTGATATTTACTTAAGTCCTGTGGCCACACTGAGGAAAAAATTGCTCCTTTCAGCAAGAGGAGCCCAATGGAAAGGTTGTTTCATGAAAGGAACAAAAGTTTAGGAAGAGGGAAAAAGTCAAATGAGTGCAAACACCGACCAAAGCTGTTCTGTTGCTCAAAACGAATATTAAGAAAACTTGCTCAGTGGGTCATGATGAGCTCATTCAGTCCACTCGATTACTGGAAAAATCTTCCACTTTGAGAAGTATGCATGTGTCTGTGTTGAGTCAGAACCTGGCACAGCAGCTTCAGTACACATTTTTGTTATAAAAAAAGTCCCCTTTGTCTTTTGCAACCCTAAAAAAAATATGGCACAAACACTTTGTTTCATGTTTTTTACATAGAAAATGTGGGCACTGTAGTGTTACATTTCGCCTGGAAGGTGATATCTTCAAGCCTGGGGTGTGTCTATTTTCCTACCTGCGACACTTCAGCGTTGTGCATCCTTTTATTTGCTGTTCAACCGCCTTATATTTAGTATGCAAACAATGGTGTATGAAAAGGTTGCAAGTGCACACCTGCACACCTACACATGCACATACGCAGAAATTGCATTTTAAAAAGTTTGCTGAAAGCGTGGCAAAACTTTTCTGCTGAACCTCTTGGCACATTTTCAATGCAAAACTGCAGCTATTGTATAATGCCTCCAGCCTACAGTGCGGGGGCCTCAGAGAAAATGATGTGTTTGGTGAGACTGAGAAAACACAGTCACAGACAGCACAGAGCTATGCTGGGATGGGCACAGCAGTTGTGGGGAGGGGTCATGGTCAAATATGCTATTTCAAGCAAAATCTGAGATGAGGATGTGTTCCTAGCCACAGGAAGAGCGTTGTTTTAGTCAGAACGGTTAGTCATGCAGAGAAGAGAAATACGTACTGTAAGTCCTCATGATTTCTGTTTCCAACAGCTTTTTTCCTCCTCAGAAATGACTTGCATATATTTTGGTGCTGCTCATTCGCAATATGGTAGCATCTGTGCTCTGGCTTTGTTGATGGAAAGCTGGAGGTTCTCCGGGTGGTATGAGCCATGCTTCTGTCACAGAGTTAACCTCCATGTGCCTCTTTTCAGGAGGCAGGCAGACAGAGAGAAAGAGAGGAAAATAAAATGTCCTGCTGACGTCAATGAGGACCACACTGTACTGGATAATATTACTGTGTACCTCAACCACCCACTCCCTTTAATTTACTAGAAACTAAGCAAGCTGTTTTGAAACCCATCGCTTCCAGCGTGTTTGCGCTGTTCTCCCTCGACCAAAGGCTATTAATTGCCAGGAGCTTGAAAGCTACCTGATTCCTTGTTCAAAGCACCGAGACAGAGGGGATTTCCATGAGTAATAATTTCAGTCTGTGCCTGTGCAGCACACCGTAGGCTCCAGTAAATTGATCCAGCTGCTTGCAAGACTAGATGGAAAAGTGCCCGGGGGGGGCCGGGAGCACATCACCAGATGGAGCTGGATGCTGTTGTCATCACGTGGGGCTCCCTGGCTGCTGGGCATGCTCGGGCCCGACTTCTGCCATGAGTGGGGAGTGCTCTCAGCCTTCCTGTCTGCGCCCGCTTGCAACGCCAGGCGAATTCAACAGCACATGTCGCAACGTCTTCTGTTGTAATGAGGAGGATAATTTTAGATTAGCCAGAACGGTCTTCCCCCCCTCACTTTTCCTCCATGCTTAATGTCCTCACCGTGCTGACCCCAGTATTTTGTGCATGTGTTTTGCTCTGCAGCAATCTTCTCTGTGACAGAGACTATAAAAGCTTCTGAGAGACCAGCTACCTGTACAAATGATAAAAATTGGCAGAATTAACCTGTAACCTGAGGCGACAAAAATACGAATTCCACTAGCCAGATGGTGGAGTTCAAAGATCCACTTACTTCCTGGCAGAGGTTGCACAAGTTAATTTTTATCCCTGTTAAAAAGAAATAAGAAGTGAAAACAGCAATAAAATGTGTACTGCTTGCTGTATCTGGCTTTAATCACATTTATTTTAATCCTTTGTGTTTTGTTATTAGAGATGTTAGGAAAATACATTATTTCTCTCTTCCGGAGATTTTAAAATCCTGATTGTTTTTTTTTTTTTTTGTTATTTTTCTAGGATGTTTATACGATCAGTCCGATTTAGTCTATTGGAAGAAGAGCACTCTATAGGAGGAACTAATTAACATAGCAGGAATGCAATTCACTTATTTTTTCAAATGAACAAATCAATTAGAGTTGCAGGGCAAAGAGCTGGCAGCCTGCATGCAGTGTCCATGCCCTTGTGGGAGAGCGCGGGGCTGGCAGCAGGACGGCGGCTGCCCAGTGCAAGCTGGGCCAGAGCCAGGTGTGCTCAGAGGGTCTGGGGGCTGCCTGAGCTCCCTGGCAAGTTTGTGGAGAGAGATTTCCATCACAAGTGAGGTACAAAGCCATTAATGAGGTTACCAGGGCATGGGCTGTGCAGTGGTGGGGCAGGGGTGGCAGGGAAAAGCATCCCCTGAGTGCCGGGACTGGGTGCCGGGGATAAGAAAGAGGGCATGAAGGCTTTCCTTCCCAGATGCAGAGCAGCTTACTGGGCAGGAGAAAGTCATTTGTCAGAGGGGGACACTGGAGCAGGGAAGCGGGATGTGGTTTATCCAGGGAGTGGCAGGAACGGGACCAGCGCAGGGGTGTCGCACTCCCAGCCCTGTGCACTGTGCTCCTGCTGCCACGCTGGTCCTTCTCACAAACAAATCATCCACTCTGCCTCTTTACCCTTCCTATTAGTCCTCTCTGACAAAATCAATGTACACGGACAGTGTTACAGTACGGGGCCCTTACTGCACCCCCACCAAATCAGGGATACTGAATTTACTGGAGAAAAAGAATTGGTGTATGTTAATCTGAGAGCAGCTCTCGGTTCTTCTTTCTCTGGGCCTGACCATATGACTTTCTTCACAATCTGAGTGTTAACTGTGAGAAGAAAGGCTGCAAAGTGTGAGGTTTAGATAAGTGCCTGTGTGCATTGCGATTGTGTGGTTGTCACGAAGTGTACACAAAGGTAAATGGCTCAGCCAGCAGATTTCAGGAGCAGGAGTGGAAGAATAAAGTTCATGGGTTGTTTTTGTGACAGTTTGTCCTCCCTCACTGGCTGGGCCATAAATGAAAACAGAAGTTGAGCTGCTGGCAGGGTTTCGGAGCAGGCTGCAGGTACCCTTCAGGAGATCAGCACTGGGAGTTCCAGGCAGGGAGTTTATGATTAGTTTTGCAGGCATTTATTGTGCAATGCGAGATGGCCAACAGCCAGCTCAGAAGTTAAGCCAGAAGATGACTGTCAAATGAAACTGTTACGTTTGGCAGATCTTTCCAAAGCTGCTGTGCAAAACAGGCATACTGAACCTGATTTCTGGATTTTCCAGCCCTTCTGTATGGCATATTCTTGTACAGCAGTCTTCTTCGTTTTCCCCTTTTTGGCAGAGGAATAAGATTTGACTTGCAGACACATGGATTTTAGGTCAGGATTTATACTACAGGCAGCTCTCTTTGTGCCTTACCAGCAAACCTCTCCTTCTGGTAATCGCTCCTTTAATGATCTTACAAGGAACCAGCTCTACTTCACTTGACTTTCTGAAAACAAACCCCTGTTTTCTTTGAAAAGCCTTTCTAGCCCAAATGAAGGTGAGGAGGAGATGAAAAGGCTGGTGGTGCGAAACGAGCCCTGCCCGTGCAAGCAGATTGCAATAGAAATTTCCCTGTTGTGTGGCTTACCCCAAGCTAAGGTCAGCCAGTTAACTCTGTTTGGACACCATCTGGCATGAATACTTCAATGATAAAGCTTAATGTGTAACTGAGGGCTTTTTTTTTCTTCTGTGTCAGCAGTTGGCAAGAAGATACTGTAAATAAGGCTCCCTGTGAGTAAATAGATATGTGTGGAGAGAGGAGGGGAGCACCGCAGTAAGCAGTTTTGAAATTCATGCCAGTGTTGCTTCAAGTGATAAGGTTATTTGAGTAACCTGCAAACCATACGGATGCACAGGTTTCAAAAACAGGAAAGTGTCTTGTTTAAAAAACCTTCCGAGGCAACGCAAGGGCTTAGAAAAGAAACTGTCTTTGTGGTTAAGTGATTGTACTTCCTTATTGATATAAGGATTGAGGCGGTGCAAGGCCTGCCGGGACGGCGGGGCTGCGGGCGGCTGCCATGGCCACATTTACACCCGGCCAAGGGGCTTTCTGGAGGGATGAGAAATCTCAAAATTTCCCTTTTCATTTCCTCTTTTGGCAAGTCAAGAGGATTTTTTTTTTGTCACTCACTTTTTCAGTAATGTAGTAAGAAATAAGTAGGTAGTCCAAGCGGGCTGACGTCCTTAGAGGATGCTCTATTTCTGAGCTCACCCCATTCCTTCTCCTGGCAGATCCAGCCCTGCTGCAGGTCATAGAATCATAGAATCATAGATCCTGTATCATGCTGGGCTGGCTGGTGCTCACCACCAGCTGCTCCTAGCACCACTAGCCCAGCACTCGAACTGGGGCGCCTTTGGAAGGGCAGGGCACAGTGCCTTTCTGAGGGCTTTAAACATCGACATGCAGAATCTGCTGATGCTTTCGGAAAGCCTGATGGCTGCATTTCTCCATAGATAAAACAAAGCCACATACTTTCAGTTTGACCTTTGTTTTGGATTAAGAAAATGAGCCCGTGAGAGCTGAGGTTAAGTTTCCATGGGAGAGAGAAATGCAAACGCCTGCGCGCACATGACTGTGGATGCGCACGTGCCTTGCTGAACACAGCGTGACCCCTGCTTGTGTTGGCAGCACGCTCCTTGGGGGTTTACAGAGCTGGTACCTAGAAAACGCAACTCTTTCGGACCTGAAATGACATAGCTAACACTCCTCCAACGCACTCTGCTATTATTTATTAAACAGGAATAAAAGCGCAAAGCTGGGCTGCAGGTTTTATCTTCCCCAAGGTGTGTGGTTTCCAGGGGAGGTTGTGCTCATTCCTGTCGAGTTTGGGTATGCCTGCTCTTCAAGCACTTGGGGTTTGACAGGGACTGGAGGGATCCCTTCCCAGACAGATGCCTCTTATCCCCTTGGAAACAGGGGGGATATTTCAGTCTTACCCTGGGTTCTCCTCCCTGTCTTCCAGGACATGGTCCCTAGCTGGTTTCCTCACTGGCAGTGCCAGCCACAGCAGTGTTACAGCAGAGATGGCTTTGGCCCATCGGGTTCTGTACTTTGATTGCTTTTTAAGCGACATGTCAATGGCTTCTCAGTCAGCTTGCAGCAAAGAAAATATTTTTAAAACTTTAGGAAATTAACTTAACTAGACCTGGAGCAAAGTTTTTTGGCTAGAAATTCAGGCTCCAGACAACACGGCAGACTTTTGCCAACTCATTGCCTCGGTCCTTAGAAGCCAGCAACGAAAAGGGAGAGAGAAGGAAAAAAAATCTCCTCCATTGCCCATTAGATTTAATTGTGCTTTTTTGTAAGCCTCATAAATCCTGCCCAAATCACGTCATCAAGCCACAGGGAAACTGAAACCTGGCCCAAGGCAGGAGCCAGCAGGGCTGTTCAAGCTGGAAGGGTTACATTCAGGGACAAGCTTAATGCACTGCAGTCTTGTTTTGAATGGGAATGTGCTCCTCTGTGTGTGTGCAAGAGAGGTGCTTGGGTGCGGGACACAGTTCTGCCTTTTTCCTCTTTGGATGTCAGAAAAGCTACGAGAGGAAGAGCAGCACGAGTGGAGGCAAAGCAGACATCCTCACCACCGCCCCCGAGAGCCTTTCCAGTGTTTTTCCTCTTGCATTGCAGCGAGGGGGAGCAGGAAGGGAGGGACAGGGACTTGCACTGAACAGGCCCGTCCAAGCATTTTATTTTTTCCTTTGAACATCAGACAGGCTGAGGGAGGAGGATTAAAAAATAAAGACATCTAAACTGAGCTCCCGAGGGTTTTATTCCCCTTTGCTCCTGTGGCGTTTTCTTATAATTTTTTTTTTGCATGTCACTCCCAGCCAGGAAGAGAAACGAGAGTTTCAGCTTGGAGGCAGAGCCTCTTTGCTGCCTCCAGCACGGGTCCTCAGCCACAGCTCTGCCAGATGCAGGGCAGGTGATGCCCAGCTGGGAGCTCAGTGGCATCTCCCCAAGGAAAATCAGGGCCTCCTCAGCCCCGGCCAGCCAAGACAGCACCATGTGTGCGTGAAAGGGTCTGCAAGGTTTAGCAAGCGCATTTTTTGGCTTTTCATCGGTGGGGCTGAGAGCAGGATTTGGTCAGAAGCAATGGCTGGCACTGGGCAGGGGCACGGTCACTTGCCCATGAAAGAGGGGTGTCACATCACACCCTGCTGTGCACCTCCCTTCACCTCCAGGGCAGGCAGCACCGGGATGCTCCACAGCTCCTCTTCTCTCCAGAAGGAATACCACCCATTGCAGCAGGCTTTGATGGGGGCTGAGCTATGGCCAGCAGTGTTTAGTTGCCCATCTACAGACTGCAGCAGAAGCTGAAAATGTTTGCTTCATTTTATTTGGCTTTTTTTTTTTCCCACCTCACTCAGTAAAATATGTGTAAAAGCACAAGGGTAAGGCTCCCTCCTGCCAAGCGTCTGTGTGAGCCCCTTCAGCTCTGCAGAGTCCCAGCACCCTGACCTTTGCCTCCGGTCGGGCTTTTTTCAGACTCATCATTATTTTGGCTGCGTTTGTGCTGCGGAGGAATGCAGGTGTTTCCTCTATTCCCACCGGTGCACCCATGCTCTGATTTCTGAAAGGCTGGGGAGGCTGCTCATGCGTGTCTTGTCATGCTCAAGGAGGCATTTGAGGAAAATGTGGATGCAGTTCAGGCAGATGACCAGGGAAACAACACATTTGCATGCACTTGCATGTAAGTGTGATTTAGGCAGGCAACGTGCCGAGCTTGCTTGAAAATCTGGCCCATGTTTTTCCACTTGTGGGTTGTTTTTTTGTTGTTGTTGTTTTGTTTTGTTTTAACTTAAGAAAAAGCAAGCAACTTGTTCCTCCATTTGATCTGTAATAACCTGAGCTGGTTCCCTTGGAAAGCTTATTTATTCTCCTTGGCTGCTGAAGTGGATGCCGAATTGTGAGCATCCTGAGAAGAGATGGTGTGCATATGGGGTTCTTTGTTGCTGAAGCTTTTGTTGGATGATTATGAGACTCATTTATATAGCTGTTTATGTATTAAAATTGTTAGGTTGCCTGGAGCTACGGATAAGCACTCCTTGTTTGACATATCTCTAAATAAATATAGAGGCACATTATTAATGGATACAGCTTTAAAAGCAAACACTCAGAGATGTACTTACAATAAGGGGAGGAAAAACCAAGGTTACATCATGTTGCTAGAAGCCAATTGCTTTGTTTTCTAAAATGTTTCTCTGTAGGACACAGATGATTTTTTTGACTCATTCAGTGTTTGAGTATCCAAAAAGTCTCATGGCTGTTCCAAAATTCTTTCAACAGCATCCCAAATGGCATTAACAGACGGTTACAGTATTTTACTGTCCAACATATCCTTTTTTCCCCAATGGACTCATATTTGATAGAAAGGTTTTGGAAGGAAAATTTTGTATTTCTGGAGAACTGTGTCTCTGCTGAGGGAGGAATCAGCATTTTGGGCCTTTTCAAAGCAATCATTTTGCAATCTCAAGAAGAGTGTCTGTTCCTGGGCTTGTCCATGTGTGTGAGTGCAATTGTACCTCTGTGTGAGTGCCGTGGGTCACCAGCAGAAGATGGAAGCCTACTGCTCCCACTGTTATGCTGCTAATTCTTTAGGTGCCTAGGAAACATCACTTAAATGCATAGCTGGTTCATTAACTGGCAATTATGAACCGGCTTGCGCACTCTCTGCCACCCCTGCTGCACCCCTTCTCCGGAGAGCAGTGTTCCCTTCACGGTGCTGCCTCCTCCCTCTCCCCAGCCCACTCAGGCTTGGAGACAGAAGCTCCCACCCGGCTCTTGCTCATGGCCCTGCTGTTTGCTCCTCAGCCCCACCAGGAACTGGTTGTTATTTGTTTTGGACCTGAAGGGCACAGATTCAAGCAGGGCTGTGGCTGAGGACAGGTTGTCCTGCCTCCATACGGGGAGCTGAACCAGAGGTTCAGGACTGTAGGTCAGGTCAAGAGCTGACAGCTGGCATTCCTCTGCTCTTGCTGTAGAAAGATTGATGCTTTTGCTGCCGTTTGCACCCTGAGACCACAACCTGGAGTTTTGGATAGAGAAACCACCACCAGGTGCCTCTTCCAGAGGCCAGCCACCTCTCTGCTCAGACCTCCATGCTCAGCAAAACCCGTGTGATGACATCTGGGACATGAGACAGAGAAGTGCCTGCCCATCTTCCTGGCAGAGCTGCCGCAACACTCCCAGGGCTGTGGGTGTATCCTGCCTTGGCAAGCTGGATGGCTGCATCCCCGCACACACCTCAGTGATGCTGATGTGCCAGCAAAAGCCTGCAGCACAGACCTGGCTGTAGGCTGTAGTTTTTATGGGCATGGACTAGCTTTCCACAGCATGCCTGCTGTGCCCTGGGGGCAGGTGGGGACCCTGAGCCCTCCCGTGGCACTTGGGGCCAGAGCACAGCTGGGTGCAGGGGTGCTAGCCCTGGCCCAAGGGGAATGCACAGCTGGATAAGACCCCTCCTGCTTCTCACTAGCTTTCATCTCAGTTGTTACTGCTCACCCAGTTTAAAAATAAATACACTGTGCTTGGAAAAACACTGGGGGAGCAGCTTGGCTGGACAAAGCAGTGAGACCCCTTAGTGCAGCAGGAATGATAGCTATTTCAGCCCTCAGAAGGGGTCACCAGGCTCCCTATGGCTCCTTTGGCTCCTTCCTGGGACACTGGAGCCCCCAGGCTGAGGGCTGGCAGCCCTCCAGAGGGTGGAAACACAGGCCCTGTTATTGCCTGCTTAAGTGGCCCCTTAAAGTGGCTAGCCTCTTTCCCATGTGGTTGTTTTTATAGCGATCTCATCTGTAGGTGGGTGAATTGTTCTCTTCCTCGCCTGGCGCTGCTCCTGCAGGCTGGGAGGGTTTTGGCTGGGGTGCTCCTGTTTGTTTGCTCAGGGGAAGCGGCGTGCATTCGCCGGCCATGGTGAGCATGCAGGAATGGCAGCCGATGTGGCCCTGACCCCTGCAGCAGCCGCTTTCAGAGCCATGTGTTCGCAAGGGCTCCTCAGACCCCTCCTGTCTTCTGGAAATGTGTCCCTGGGCATTGCCCAGGCTGCTGCCACAGGCGGGGATGGTTCCCCACCCTGAACCCTTTGCTCTGTGAATGGCCTCCCCAAGAGGCACAGCATCCTGGCTGGGTGGCTGCCAGAGAGCCACCAACCCAGCTGGACATGGGCATCCCCCTGCGAGCAGCCCTGGCTGTGGTGTCTGCTTTGCTGAGTGAAAGTCTCCATCCATGCTCCCACCACCCTCGGAGGAGTGACATGGTATCAGTGGCTTCTCCCTATGGGGCCGGGGGGGTCCTGTGGGCTTGGGCCCATGCACAGAGGTGCAACACGGGGCAGAAGGGAAAGGAGGGAAGAGCAGAAGAAGACAAAAGGTTTCACAAAAAATGCAGCCTAGTTACGGTGCTGGATGTGCCAGCATTGCTGCAAATCTTTGCCCCATTTCACTTGCCTGTGTTGCGGAGATGTGGTGAGATGGCAAAGGGGGCCTGGGCACTTGTGGACTGGATGGGAGGGGGGTGTGTGCGAGTCAGCCTGTGCTCAGCTGCTGCTTGGATTCCCAAAAGCTGTGAGACTGGCGGGAGGGCACGGCACCTGCGGCAGCACTCTGCTGTCAGAGCGAGAGCTCCCGCGGCACCTCTAGCCCAGCTTAGGGAAGTGTTATCGCCACCATCCTGCCCAGGCGCTGGGGGCTTTTGCAATCCACCACCTCCAACCAGCGGGAATTTGGTTGTCCTAAAAGACTTTTGCCCTCTCCCGTGAACAACCCTGTGTCAACCCATGGCACAACTCTCCCGAGGAAAGGGAACAGAGCTGGCTTTCATCCCTGTGCTGTTAAACATTAGCTGCGTCCCTTTCAGCGGGCAGCCACTTTCCACTTTCTTCACTGAGCACTTCACCACGTGTGCTGGGGTGCTTGTGGTACAAGACGCTCACTCTTTACATTTCTCAGACAGGCAAGCAAAATCGCATGGTATCAGGCTGAATATATTTAACTTTGGGTTAACTTGCAGACTTCCACTACAGGGAGGAGCTTTGCAAAGTGATGAAGGAGATAAAAGTGCTGGAAAATACATAGAGAGAGGATAAAAGGGCAGGCTGGGCTGATCAAACTCCAGCCAAAAAAATCTCCAAAGCAGCAAACCAGAGATGGATAAAGAATTGCCAGTGAGTCAGAGGGAAGGAATGGCAGCATTGTCTCTTGTTCAAGCAAAGAATCTGTAATGGAAGAAGATGAAGTGCCAGGGAACTAATATCCCTTTGCAGCAATTGTTTGATCCCTCCCTTCCCCTCCAAAAAAGCAAGTTGCTGCTGGCTAGCTAACAAGTAAAAAAACTCAGTCCAAAACCTAATCTAGATTCTTGTGCCAATAAGCGCATCTGTCGGTGTGTCAGTGTTGATCCTCCTTCAGTACATGCCACATGCTCGTTTCTTTACACAAGATGGGCTGGAAGGGCCATTAACTAGATTAGAAATTCTAAGGCACAATTAAAAAACATGCTGCTTCTTCGCTTTAATCTTCTCTCTTTTAGCTTCCAGGCTTGTTTGCTCCCTGGCCTGACACAGTCCTAAGTTGTTTGGCAGTGGTAGGATATCATTACACAATCAAGGCTGGTTTCTAAATGGTGTAACATCATGCATTACCTTGGCAGCAACATGCAGGTCCATGAGGCTCTTCAAAAAAGGAATAACCCCATCAACTGGCAAAACAATATCTGCAATTGCCACCTGTCGGGGAGAAGATTTGAGTGTTGAAACTGTGCGACCACGGAGCGATGTGGTGACTTGCAAAATCCTTTTCTGTGCAGTTTACTCTCCAGAGTTACCCAGAAAAAAAAAAAAAGAAAAAACAAAATAAAGGTTTGTTCTATTTGTTCAGGATGCAGCTATAGTTGTGTAGACCTATGGGAGCTGGAGGTACATGGGAAGGAGGATGAGTGAGAGGTTCCAGACTGCCAGTAGCACCCAGTGAGGCAGGACTCATGCCCCAGCAGCACAGGTGAGGGGCCCCGCTCCAGCAGCCAGGGTGGCTGCATCTCCCCCAGCCCCACACAGGCCATTTCTATGGGGAAAGCAGCGACACTGCAGATAATGCTGCGGTGCACACTCTTGCGAGAGGGGTCATGCTTTTGCTGCTCCTGCTCCCCTCACACTGCCAGGACAGGGATGTGGGCTCTCCCCATCCCACTATGAGCATCCCACTGTGATGCTCAGGCAAGGAGACCCCAGGAGGAGCAGCATCATTTGGAGCATCCCTGATGCCCTAAGCGGCATCTGATAACACAGGGTAGATTGCAGCCTGTTTTCTGAGATGGGAAATTGCTGCTTAATTGCTGGTGCATTGTGCAAATGCAGTGGGAATTTTACAGAGGACATAACATATTCTAAAATGACTTTTTTATTCCTTGGGTAAGTGTTTTCCTCATGCAGAACCACATTTGTTACTATTATTAATGGCCTCACTAGTCCTTTTGGTAGTTACTGTCATTATACAATTTTGAAAGTACAGACTGGATCCTGGCCTGCCTGCATTAAAAACAGTAGTTTAGACATTTGATTTTTCACAGGTTTGGGCATCAAGGATATTTTTGCATTCTTTCTTGTGCTCATTGTGCTGAAAAGCTCTTGTTATCACTGCTTCTAGAATATAGCAGGAAAACACTCCCTTGCTGTAGCAAATTAAAGACATAATTGCCTCGCTAATCCCTATGGGATTTTAGAAATAAATGCTGTAGTGTCCTAGTATTTCTATAGGACCCTATTTGCTTATCCTTTTTAAATGCTGCAAGATTTTTCCATATGGTTATGTTTAGGATGCATTATGGAGGCCTTTCATCTTCCTCTGAAGCACAGGATGAAATATGGGTCACTGCTAGTATAAAGCAGGACGGCTTTGTGATCCGGGGGTCAGTCACATCTGATATGGCAAACCCTGTGCTGCTAGGAAAGCCGTTGTCCTTTTGGGAGCTAAATGGCTTGGTGGGGTTGCTTTAAAATTGGACCTACACCTATTTGATAATTTTTTTTGGATGAAAGAACAAGATCTTTCACTCTCCTTACTGTGGAGTGCCAGCCAGGTTTAAAATTAATATCAACTGACGTTGAAGAGGGAAGGAAATGAAAGAAACATTTCTTCCCCAGAAACAGCCCTGCTTTCCTGCCTTTTCCATAAGTGCATAGACGTCTGTCAATTTTGGCACCAGAAAACATTAAAAATAAGAAGTTTTTTAAATACCGGGAATTCTTCTGCATCTTTAAATGTCGCCCAGCAGGAATGCAGAGGCTATAAAACGGACAAAAGAGAATTGAGCCAAACAGTTAACATGCTTCTGCAGAGAGCGCTTATTCCTGCTTAACAAAACATCTGAAAGATCCCATGTGTTTTTGGAGGAGGCTAGAACAAGGTGAAACACACAGCCTCTTGCATCTCGGAGCCTGGAAACTGAGGAGAAGCCCAGAGCTGGGGAACAGGGGTTGAGTTTCCCACCGTCCCAACTTCAGTCCAGCTCCTCAGCAGATTCCAGGAGTCTGGGATAGCGGATGCAAGATGCCTGTGGTCTGATTTGCTAGAAATACTGAGTACCTATCCTAGTCACTGATTCAGAGCACAATAAACTGTGGTAAATCAGGCTCTTGGCACTCAGAATACAGACGTTTGAAATGTGCAGAGGTTCTGTCAAGAGATATTTTTGCCAGCTATAAAAAGGGGGAGGTTAAATCATGGGATTTTTTTGTAAACTGCTTTGAAGCTTTGGAGAGGAAGCCATTATAGGAGTACAAATTGCTCTTTATTTTTTATTTTATTTATTACCTCATTTTCAAATAATGAAATTCTGAATGTACCTCCTTGCTGGCTGCTGAAAAATAAGGGAATGCAGGGGGATGCTTAATGACAATAATAAACCCAGCTGAACATTTTGCCAATGACTATTTTTTTATTGCAGAAATACCATTTTATTAATACAAATAGTTGTTATAGGATTGCACTGGTTGCCACACAGTTTTGTTTATAAAAATATACAGACCAAATTACTTTGTTCGAAACGTTCCCTTTTCATCTGGTTGGAACGGAGCACTTCATTCCAGAATTTCATTTTGTAATGACTTTTTTGGTTTGGACAGTGTAATTTATATTCTGTAACAAAAATATCAAGTATTAAGTGGCATGATTTTAATGAAAGTTCAATGTATTAACATAGAATATAATTTTATGTGAGGGTAAACTTCAATTAGTGAGGAAAATGCAAATATCCTGGTGGTCCACTCTGCAGCCTTGCTGCCCTTCTGTGCTAGGGAAGAGATGAAAAGCTTGCTGGAGCGTCCAGAACATCCCTCTTTGCTGCTTCTACTCAGTCCTCCTTGTTCTTAACACCTTCCTTGGCTAAAAGTTAGCATGATTTCAACTGCAGGTTATTTTATTGAGGCTGCAGAACACAGATTTCCCCCTCCTCTGGCCTGTGTGGAGATCATGGCCGTGTGTGACGGGGGTATCATTCACCCACTCAGTGGTGTGGGGGTGGAAATCCATCCCTTTCACTCCTCCCAGCTTTTCCAGGAAAGACAGAATACGTGAGCATTGTCTGGAGTGGCTTTTTGGGCAGCGAGGGAAGTCTCTGTGCATTAGCTGGAACAGCTCCTCAGCTGAATGTGCGCTCGGCTCCTTCACTCCTCCAGACCACTCCCTCCCATCTGGCTCTTAGCACTTCCAGCCTTCGAAATGTTCAAATAACTTAGTTTATCCTCGCAGGACCTCCGTGGGAGGGGTGGAGGGATGGGTAAATCCTTAGTTTACTGACTGGGAAACTGAAAAAATAATCCCTCAGCCCTAATCTGTAGTGACGCTTCGATGTGCCACGCAGTGCTCTGACCACGCTGCAAGCATGTGTTTGTGCATGCATGAGAAAATGCACGTGTCTGGGCCTCTGGATACCCATATATCTGTGTATTTATGGCTTGGCCAAGCTATGTGGATACTTCAGGCTCAAACATAGCTTGCTTCTGGTTTTCCTCACACAATGCTCATCTGGTATGACAAAGTTTGGTGCAAGCTGTTTGTAACAGATTTATTTCCCCACTGGGACTGATCAGGGCGGAGGAGGGACAGACCACATGCAGTGACATCTATAGCAGCATGTACATGGACACAGCAAAGTGTAACCCACTGGTAGTACTAGCCAGAGGCACCGACACGTGCAGAAACCGCTTGCACATACCACAGGGCACACAGAGCCAATGGCACCGTGGCCTCGGGGCACTCTGGGGTGCATCTGCTTCATCTGAGCTGCTGATTTGTTTTTCCTGGAATCAAACTAGAACCCCCAAAGGATGTTGCATGAAACGTGTATACCAAATTCAGGGCTCTTTGTCTTGTGATGCTTGTTTTAATTTTACTGTGGGCTGTCAGGAAAATAATTAGTGATTAAAACTGAAAGCTGCCTTAAAGCGGCTACCAGGGTAGGGGGTGTCGATGGGGACTCCAAAGGGCTTAGTTAACTCCAAGTCCTTGGTGCATCGTTTTACCCCGCTCAAATCCATGTGGAGAATCTATTCCCAGATCTAATCAGGCTTTGGACTTGCAAAGGGCTGAATGCTAGATTTGTGATCGGAGTCTGGGAGGAGAATGCAGCTCTTGTGTGATTTACCTTAACGCTGCTGCAAGCTACTGAAACCCTTTGTAAGAAAGGGGTGAGTCTGATTTAACAAATTTACCAAAGCTCATAGGTTGGTGGTGAAAAGTCAGTACAACAGGTCTTTGTGAGCTGTGGATTTATGACATGTAAATAAGTTAGCCTGCTAATTGTGGGCAGTGTTAAAGGTAGCAGGCTAACTGTTTAAAAAAGCCTCACAGGATGATTTATGTGGGTTATTTTGCACACACTTGTGTGAAATACATTTATGGATCTTCTGCCTTTCTTCCTCAGTGCTGCACGGGTAGGAGCAAGGAGCAGCATTCAGCACAGGCTGGCCCACGCTTCCTCCCCGGGGTGCCGAGCTCCAGCAACCACGCATCATTAAACCGGGAGAGGGAAAATGACTTTTGGCTGTGCCTGAGCCCGGCTGTCAGCATTGCCCTGCAATCTCCGTGCTGAATGGAAATGGTTTCCTCTCCCCCTGCCCGGAGCTTGCAGACTGGGTTTCCTGCCTTCCTGTTAGTGCCTCCACCTACCCAGACAGCTCTGACTCTTCAGACTTACTGATCAGCTATTTTCTACCACAGCTCTTTTAGCAAAGGTTTTACACGGCGGCGTAACAGCTGACTAAGCAGCCAGCCTGTGAGTGAGAGAAATGAATGTTGGGCTTTTTTTAAATTTAATTTTATTTTTTTTTAATTTGGTGACCTGTCGAGGCTCCATCTCAAAATGTTGAGGCATTTCTCCATGTGAGCAGTCCGTTCAGTGGATGGGCTGGGGTTCTAGCTGTGCTCTGGGAGCTGGGAGACAAGCCTTGTCGGGGCCCCCAGCAAGGTAGGGGGATGTTTCAAATACAGTACCTAGAAGAGAGGAGTGCAGGCAATTTGCATAGTGAAACGACAATGGGAATATATGCTGAATATACGACTCAGCTTTGAAAACAGTTATCATATGCAAAAGCAGTTAATACCTGGGAGAAGTGTTATAAAGAGAGACTCTGTGGACCAGAAATATGAAAGAACAAAGCGATTTTCATATCAGAGAGCCTGTCACGTCAGAATGTCCCAGACGGGGCATTTTGGGGCTCCACAGCCAAGCTGGAATCAGCCAGCCAGCTCTGAACAGAATTTTTATATATATATATATATATATACGCATGCAGCTATATATGTATGTATTCCACCCCCCATGCTGAATACCCTTTATAGCCAGGGTAGTGCAGCCATTCAGACCACATTTCCATGGTGCTTTCAGTTTTCATGCTCACTTTTGCAAATTACTTCCAATATATCTCAAGAAATGAACCTACTCTGTCTTCAGTTAGTGATGGATGGACCTTAAAACATTCAAAGCACTTGAAAAGTTCTGATATCTTTGGTCTGATCCTTAGCCAAACTATGTCTAGCCCTGTCAGAGTCTCTGTTTTATTCAGACACTAGTGGCAAAAACATCTGTAGATTCCGATTTTAACACTGTTAATCTATTGTCATCTATCCTAAACAGGTCTTCAATCTTACCACACTGGGTAAGTGGGGGAAAAAAAAAAACCAACCACCAAAACTGGAGCACACACTGTTGCAGATTTTAGGAATGAAGAAAATTTATGTTACTGCTATGGGACCTGGTTTCCTCTGTGAAGTGTCTTATTACGTGCTCTCTTGCCTGGTGGCTGGTATTTGGGGACAGAGGGGTTCAGGGCACTGGCGGGACGTTAACACTTGCCCACCAGTGAGACACACACTTGGACAAGGGCTGCTAATGCTGGGAGCTCATGCTCCCTCCTCCTGCCTGGAGAAAAGAGGGAAAGAGGAGAGGAACAGACAATTGTTAACAAGGCAAACCAGCAAAGGTGCTAAATGAGTTCATAAGGACTCAAGAAGGAAAATGGAGGAGACAGATGCTCAGGGAAATATTGGTGATGAGAAAAGACAGATGGGCTTTGTGAGGGATGAAGGCTGGTTCAGTGGCAGAATGGAGCAAGATTAGAAAGAAAGTTCAGGACTGGCCTGTGTGCCTGAAGATGAAAGGACCTGGAAGGAAAGGTAACTTCATCTGAAGGTGCTTGTTCAGGAAACTGGTCATTTTTTGTGCTTTGTCTTTTAAGAACAGCACTGGCATGTTTTTGTGTGTATCTGCTCCTGTCTCTGTCCTTACTGGTACTGCATTGGTGCTGAACAGCTAACTGGCAGAGAAAAAAGGCTGAAATGTCCCTTGATATTGGGAAGAGGTGGCATTGCTGTCATTCAGGAAGGCCCTCAGGGGTGAATTTTTTGCCTATGAAAAGTGCTGGGAAGGCAACTCTGTAAAATTGAATCCTTTTTTCTTTATACTCAGTATCAGGCACATAGCCAGGGAAAGGTTTACCTTCAGAGCATGGGGAACTGAGAAGGATGCTCTGTACCAGAGTTTCTACTGAATGGGTCAATAAGCCCACTGCAGTGATGGTGCCTTTCACAGCCTGTCTGGAGAGCACTGCTGAATGTAATGCAGCATTGACACTTCAGTGAATCGATTTCTCTGAATACCATGCCAAGCAGATGAGAAGCCTTTGTCAGCCAGTTTGGGTCAAGTCCGTCATCTGATCCCCGACCTATAGCTTGTGGGAGTGGAATATGAAGGATGAAGTCATCAGAAAAGTGCAAAGGTCTTGTGTCCTTGGAGGAGAGAGGTGGATGTCGAAGAAGAACAATGTATTCAAAAGAAATCAATAAATCAAAGATGCCAGCCCTGGACAGATATGTTTCTGTGCTGATTCTGGTGCCCATGCAGGAGCACAGCAGAGCAAGTTTTGGCTGGGTGCCTGGGGGACTTTCACATACAGTCAGTGCTGGAACATCTGAGGAGAATTAGCATGCAGTGCCATGTGTCTTCACTCCCCTGACCCAAAGGACAAAACCCTGTGGAGTGAGAAGGATTTTTCAAAGTGGTGTGGAAGGCAAGCAGAAAAAAATAAGGGGATTGTGGTGTTACAGCTATTTATTGTATATCAACGTCTCTTTTTGCTGTGTTCAGATTCCATTTTCCCCAGGCCTTCCTCAGATTTCTTCGTCTCAGCAGATGTGAGTCAGGCTCGTCAGTATTATGAAGAAGGAGATCTCAGCTACTTCATCTGGATGAGGTGCTTTTGGTCAAATGTGGCAGCCTGCCCACTCCAGGAAGGGACATCAGTGCTTTTACAAGCATAAGAAGATCCCAGGTCCTAATGCCAGCATTGCTGGGCTGCATGCTGGCTTTTTGGCTTTTCCCTCTACCTCTCTGTATCTCCATGTTGATCCCAGGATTTGTGAGATGTTGGAGAGGCTGGATGTTCCTGTCTCTGCGGTTTGGACAAGGGAAAGAACGGGACTCATCTGGCTCAGAAACTCGGGATTTTAATTACATGTTGGTAGGCTCTCCAGCGGGGCATGCTGACCACTGCATGTACCAAAACAACCTTGGTTGCTTTTTCTGGCATGGCATTTCATCTCTGTGCCTTAACATGTTTGCATGGTAAGTGAGACAAGGGCAGCATTTTGCAAAGTGAGAACACAAAGATACACAGAGACCATTAGTGGAAGAGTTTGCTTGGAGAGCTGGAAAATTAAACGAGGTGAGTCTAAGAAGAGTGATTTAGGAGTGTAGGAGCAGCAAGATGCCAAGACTGTGGACAGATAAATGAAGCATCAATTTGGAGTAAATTGCAGTGTAACAGCTCTGTGCACACACGTATTATGGGATTTTAAAAGCCAGGCAAGTTTAACCCTTATACCTCAGGGCTAGACGTGTCGCTGTTGTGGCTGGACTGTGTAGCTCTCACAGGTTGCAGAGCATTTGTGGCTTTTTAAAGATGGGATGGTTTTAGATGCTGCCACAGGCTAATCTGTTTGTGGCTCCTGGATCCTTGCGTGGTAACAGAAGAGATGAAGTGACGAGCTGAGAAAAGACGGGAGAATGAAAGCCCAGAGATGGGTGAGCGGGTGCAGGAGGCGGGAGCCATCCGTGGGTCTCTGGCAGTGGAAAGCAGTTCAGGACAGTGGGACAGAAGCCACAAGGGTGTGGCAAGATGACAATGTCAAATTGATGTGACCACATCCAGGCCAGGAATAGAAAAGCCATGACTGAGCCCAGCGTGTGCCCCAGCAGCAGCGCACTGTGCCAGCCCCAAGCTGCTTTGTGGAGGTGGGTGCGATCTGTGTTGTGCCAGCGGTGCTGTGGTGTGGTGTGCCCATGGCCTGGCTGACCAGCCCTCCCACCACTGTCTCAGTGGGGTTCGTTTGGCCTGTGCCAGCTCTCCATGGGTCACTATCTTTGTAGGTTCGGGCCACAGCCTGCTCTGCCCATGGGCATGCTTGCCAGACTTGGACCTCTCCTTGCTGTCTGTTTGGTTGTGCATGCTTGGACTGCTCTCTGTAGCAGTCCTGTTCGTCCTGTGTGCCTGCCTGTTTGTTGCATGTGGTCGTTGTCACCCTTGATCTCAGCCAGCCCACATCAGTTACTTCAGCTGACAACCTGGCACCCCAGCTGAGCAGAGCCAGTCCTCGTCAGAGAGGTGCTGGGAGCTCACACACTGTTGTGGGATTTTTACCTCCCTGATATTAGGAAAACTCAACTCTTTCCCAAACCATTTAGATGTCTTAAGATGAGAAAATGCTCAGTGTGGGTCCTGCATCCATGCATCCCGGCCCTGGGGGCCATTTTCAGCCGCCCCCTGAACCCTTTGATGCTCCATGTGATCGACTCACCCCCTGCAAGCCTGCCATGAGACCCAGGGACACCAGCTGGAGAGAGCAGCGCTGTGCATGCTCTGATAGCTCTTGGGGAGCAGGAGATCTCTTTGGAGGAGACTATCATGGCCACCTGCTGATGCAGAAGAATGTGCAGGTGGAAGATTGTGTCTATGAGCTTCTGTTGGGCCAAACTTACGTTGTGAAATGACTTGGCAGTGATCAGATCTGATCTGTCTGGAGTGCTCCTCTGCATGGAGGGGGAGCTGCTGGTCTGGGACTCACTCCCCCATGGCTTCCAGCAGCCTGGGGGTTTGTCACCTCTCCGGTCATGCCCTAAGGCCCAGCTTTCCTCCAAAGGAGGTTGCCTGAGGCATTGACTGGGGAGGGAGCTTCTCAGCTTAATTTGGAGTTTCAGTTGTTGGCCAGCACTGCGGGAGCAAGGCAGTTGTAGTGGGATGAGCTGTTGCTGTTTCTTGCTGTTAATACCAGTGACATTGTAATTTTCATGGCTGTAAAGATGCCTGGAGCAGAGGGCAGGCCTCCTTGGAATTAGCAGCAATTTATTTATTTGTTTATTTTAATACTGAAAGGAACAAATGGGCTTTCCAGCAAGCAACCTTCACTTCTGTTGCCGTGGTCTGTCCTCCTCCCAGGAAAGCTCTCACTCTGGAAAGACTCGGCAGCCCTGCCGAGTGGGAAAGGCTGCTCACAAACACTAGCGCACACACACTAAGAAACACACTAACAAACACCACACACACTAGCAAAAAAAATACAATCAAACACACCACGAAGTAAAAAGCAGCTGCTGGAAGTAAGAGCTAGGCTAATGTGGAGATGAAAGCATTTATGCAGAGCAGAGGTGGAGGATATTGGCTCCATTGAGTGGGCAGAGTGTCCTAATGAATGAGCAGCACGATGCAGGGCTGCCTTGAATAACAAAGAGGGAAGGAGGGCGTTCGGATCTGATAGTACAGACTTCGGAAAAAATGAGAAGCTGAGAAGAGAAGGAAATCATGGCTAATTTAAAACTGCCTTGGAGAAGCAGGTGGGAGGAAGACCTTGAACATTTGTTATACTGTGATTTGAAAGTAAGGAAATGGAAAAACAAGGGTTGGAAGGCAGAGCAAGGGAGGGCTCGTCTCCTGCTTGGTCTTCAAAATTAACAATGCTGACTCTTATAGAGAACATTAGGGATTTTCTCAGAAAATGCAGAGCTCCTGGAGTGAACTGTCCTAAGGGAAGGGCTGAGGAAAGAGGATGAAGCCAGTGGCTTCCAGAAAAATGATGATGATATGATGAGTCAGAGACACTTTTGGATGCACTGAAATATTTACTTTTTTTTTTTTTTTTTAGGATACTCTTGTATCCTCAAAGCCCACATCAAGAAATGAGGGCAACCCTTTGACCGGTTACAGTTGTCCTATCAGGTGGTGTGGTAGGGGGATAAATAGCAGCAGTCAGAGGAGCTTTATCAGCTCTTCCTGCTGTTACTTGCTTTGGACCAAATTCTTATTGACTTGGTTGGGTGTGCGCTGGAGCCTGGACACCTCTCCCCAGTGTGCCTGTGTTTCCTTTTTTTGCATCCTTAATTTGACAGAGGTGACAACTCCATTATGCAAGGTGCATGTGACAGTGGCACCGCACCCCTCTTGAAAAGTTGCCCAGGTCTGTATCTCACGTTTTATACAAAGAGAGTGTGGGCCATCCAGAAAAAATAGGTGCAAGCAGCTGATGCAATTAGTTTCAATATATTCCCCTCTTCTCAAAAAAAAAACCCTGAACATCTCTCCAAAATAATCAGAGCCGTTAAATAACACTTATTCTGTGCAGAGGAAGTATGGCACGATGGGACTGCTGGCCCATGCCAAAGAAAACACTTGTGCTTGCTTGGCCTATAACAATGAGCCAAACTGAAGGAAGCTGGAGCCTGTAGTGGCTCTGGGCTGTGCTGGGGGAGTGAGGAAGCAGGACCCGGTGCAGGTCCCAAGGGAGCTGGTAGTGCCACGCATCTGGAGCGCTGGTCGGCTTGCTGCCCCCAGATGGTGTCTCCTGATGGCCAAGCCCAAGTCAGGTCAGGCAAGCAGAGCATTGTCACGGTGCAGTAGGTTCGTGGTCATCAATCAAATCACAGTGATTTCACTGAGAGGAGAATTTAGGTTTTATTTGCAAGAGTAAATACATCCCTTTAAAATTTTTTTTTAAATTTATTTTTTATTTCCCCTCTGCTGTACCGAATATTACCTGCTTGTATTTGACAAATAGTATTTCTGAAACACTGTTCATGATCCCAACACCAGGACTGACCAAAGATGTAGCTTGGAGTACAAGGATGAACTGAAGAAATCCTTTAAGGACTGTATCTGATAAAGCCCATATTCTGCCTCCGCCTTTCCCATGTGGTATTAATGTCCCTGTTCCTAACCGGACTGTCCCTGTCCAGTTTAGCCACATCCCACTCTCATGGGTATGTAGATCTTCAGACATCTATCCTCAGATGTCTGCTCAGCAGCATTAGTATTTCACAGCCCCGACCAGATGCTGGTTTGGCCCGGGGTGGGAAGGCAGGGAGGCAGGCAGCCCACTTGCCACAGGCTGCTGGATGGACCATGTTGATTGTGCAGGGCCAGATTATATTCTCTGCTGCAACGATGCAACATCATGGCACTCATGTAGAGACTCATCACAAATACATCACATGTCATGCAGACAGCCATCGCATGACAAATGCACCACTTGCATGTATAGGTATCAGTTTAAAAAAGAGTAGTATTTGGCCTATAGAATTTATATTAGCTGTGCATACCTGGTGATGGGAGGGGAAGGTTTTAACTGTGTCAGAGATTTTATATGTGAAAAGAGATTTAATGAAATTCTCTAAGCTCACAGTCATTTTTTTTTACTTTTCATGGAGCAAGAGGTGAAAAATGTAGATTTGATTGGTGTTGCTGGATCTGTTCTGATAAAAGACATCTTTGCTATGTCTTCCCATTCTCACACAAGGAGACATTTTAGCTTGTGTTTCTTTTCTCTGCCTCTGCACATGAAATGAATCTTTTCCTTCTACAGATCTGTCTGAAAAGGTATTTATAATTTATCTTCAGGTGCCCTCAGTTATCCCCAGTCTCCAGTGCTGCTGTTCCTCTGCATGGCTGTGTGTGGGGCAGCCCCACTCAATCCCAGCCAGCCCCCCATGCAGTGTGGGTCTGTTGAGGCAGGGCTCCCCGCCGGGCTCCTGCATCCCACCAGCCCTCTCATGCACTGCCTGATGTCCTCTGTGTAAAATGGGACACGTCAGGGTGCTTAGCTGGAAAGGGGGGCACTTACAGGAACTAATATAGGGATAAGATGGTCTCCCCCTGGGTTTGCCCCTGCCTGCAGGAAGTGGGGTGAGGATGTGGTGCTGGGAGGACCTTATACCCTGGAGGCAAGAGCAGGATAGGAGGAATAGTTGAAACACCAACTACTGGCAGCCTTATTTTGGTCAATGTCCTGCTGAAGTCAATGGGATATTGCTCCAGGAAAAAACTGGATAAGGATCTGGGGATTTGGCAGTGGGAGAGGTTCTGTCTTCTCACTGTTTATTCCCCAAGTGGAGCCCTAACCCGCTGTTTGTGACTTCATGATCATTTCCAGAGCCTGCGCTAATGATGTCATACCCGAGGGATTCTGGCTTCAGGTGGGAAATTAACAGCAGGAGCAGATGAATTCTTTAATAAACAAAGTTCCTGTTTTCATGCAAATGTCTCTAGAAATAAGGAATGAAGGGAGTGAGAAATACGGAAATTTATTGTATAGAAGCAACGCTGTTTAGAAACAGACTTTTTACGAGTTTTCCAAGAGGCGCCAGCTGCTCTTTAATGTTTTCATTTAAGAGTTTTATGTATGAAAGCTCTAGCTTGTGTAAACAGCAAGGCTGAGAAAGTTGAAGGGATTGTTGTTAATGGTGAACCTAACAGGCTGGGGATTTGGCTCAGAAAAGGCAGCAAGTGTTGATGTTTATTCAAAGCAGAGGTTTTTAATGTGGCCAGATGATGCCTCTGATGTCCCTGTTGTTCTCTGGGCTTTCTTGCCCATCCTGCTTACCCTTGTGGCCATCCCAAAGCTTCCTATGCCTCTTCTTCCTCCTAAGACCTGGGAGAAGGTGGCACGAGTACATGGGAAACCGTCCAGCCTAGGCAGCCCCTGCACAGCTTGTCATCTCTTGAGGAGGTAGGACATCTTAGCCCCTGAGGAGCAAGCTCCAGGTGAGGAAGTGGCCCTGTCCCTGCCCCACCACCCTGTCCTGGCCATGGAGACAGAGCTGGGCATGGGGCTGCTGCGCTGGCACGACAGAAATACAACCCAACCCTTCCATCACCTGCTCTGCCATGTGCCCTGGTACTCCCCACCCTCACCAATAGCCCTTGCTGAGCCACATCTATTAATCTGCTATTTTGGGGAGTGCCTATTATGTACTCTAATTAATGTAATTGCTTTATTTTGCTGGAGAGAGTGCCAGAGCCTGTGCCATAAATAGCTTTGTGTGCGTTCTTCTGGTGGGCTCCCTTTGTTTGGCAATTAGCTCTCCAGGGGTGAAATGTGTGGCACCATGGCGGAAAAAATAAGCGAGGTGCCTTCAGCAAGGCCAGCAGGCAGGCAGGAGGCAGCTGCCTGCCCAGCACCTTCCAAGGAACACCCGAGCACTGATCCGTGGGGCTTGCTGCTCTCCATCTTGCTCTCATGCTTTTCTGCAGCAGCTTTCTGTTTGCTCATCTACAGGAATACTCTGCATCTAGCCTGCCTGTTTTTGAAAAGGTGACTGCTGATGACAGCTAAGATAACAAGAGGGTGGCTTTTTTTTTTTTTTTTCTGTCTTCATGAGAACGCCTCCAGTTCTATTAATAAAATCCTGAGTCTGACTTGTCCTTCTGAGAACTCCCGGCCCTTCTTCACCCATTCAAATCTGTATTTTTAAGCTGCTG
Source organism: Nesoenas mayeri (assembly GCF_963082525.1). NCBI lineage: Eukaryota > Metazoa > Chordata > Aves > Columbiformes > Columbidae > Nesoenas > Nesoenas mayeri. The sequence continues at coordinate 78,528,911 of NC_137544.1, read as the reverse complement.
TAGGTGGATTGTCGACAAAGGTTGTTATGCAAACTCTGAGTGCTGGCTTTGGGAGCTTCTTGGAAACCTGCAATGAGTAATCTTTATGTTTCTGACAGGTCTACAAGGAGGGAGGAGGTGCAGTTTTGCTGAAGAGAGGTTGACAAAATAAGTGTCAATTCATGACAAACTAACTGCCAAAAATACTCACATCAAACACTGGAAACAATTAGCAAATGGTATGACAGAACAACTCTGAGGCTGGGGAGTGCACCAAGGACAGGGCCTCTCACTAGTAAACTGACATTTTGACCTTTTTTGTTTTTTTAATTTGGATCAGGAGAAATGATCAGGTTCTTTGTTTTCCAGTGTTACTTGTAGTTTTTGTTTTGTTTTTGTGGGGGGGGTTTGTTTGGTTTGTTTTGTGTGTTTTGTTTAAAAAAAAAACCAACAAAAACAAATCCCAAAATCTCACAGGCAGTGGCTATACTTGAAAGATGTGATTGGTATGTTTATTTCTCCAGCTTGTTGTATGAAGTGAGTACTGATCACATGAGGCCTGATTAACACTGTGAGGTCCCAGAGATGTGAGATGGCCATCAAAATTTGGGGAACACTGGTCAGTATCAACCTGGACTTCGGAGGCTTCTGAACTCAAAGCTGAAGCAGCAGCTCTGTGGTCTGTCAGTGGGCTGATACTGTTGGGTAAAATTTCTCTGAAGAAAAATTTCCCTGAATAGAGAATTGGCTATTGATAGCTTGTTTTGTGCACAGTCCACATGGGAAGTCCAATGAGCAAGCCTTCAGATGCTCAGCTGAGCAAAACAGGGAGAGAAAGGCTTCTTGGGGAAGAGGACTCGCAGCAACATGAGCGTCCTCTCTGGGTTGCAGTGCGTTTGGGTGGATCATCATGTGGTGCAGTTTGCTGTTTGACCAAAAGCCGTCACATCATACACTGGCCGGAATTAGGAAGTTTGGCTTTGTGGCACCTGTTTCCTGGCTGTGATGAGCGGCTCCTGTGGCTGCTGAGCATGCTGGCAGCAGATGGGGTAGAGGAGCTTGCATGGCCCCATGATGGCCCTTGGGCTTGGGGCTTCTCCTGACACCCGGGGCAAGTCACCTAGGAGTTTGTAACAGCATCAACCAAAGTGTTACAGGCTTATCTCAGTTGATTTTCCAAGGTGCCAAGCTCCTCTTAATGATAGCTCACACTGCTGTCACACTCCCAGCCCTCCCCAAAGCAGACTTGCATTTGGCAGAGGTCTTGAGGTGTCTGTCTGTGGCATGGATGTGAAGCCTCTGAAGTGCACAGTGCCAGGTGCTGTGTATTACCTTATACTGCTGTTCTGTAAAGCACCCCGTGTTGCTGTCAGCTATCATGCCCAAGTACCCATCACAAGCCACATCTTTGCATCACGCTGATAGTCACAAGGAGGCAGTACCCGGAGTCTACCAGCTGGAAAGCCCCATCTCTGTGCACAAGTATTGCTTCTTACTACACCCTAGCTCACAGATCTTCAGAAGGCGATCAACTCTGTGAATCGGTGTTTTCTAATGCTGAGAATCCCCGTGCTCCTGCCAGTCTGCTAGTTCTATCACTCCCCTCTCAAGTGAGTCAACAGCCATCTGTGCATGCTGAAAATCAAATAACTTCTGCTTTAAGAGGGCTTTTTGTCATTTATAATGAATCCCTCTGCATCACCCTATGTGGTACCTAGTGATGTCCAAGATGAAATCAGGGGGAAGGAGTATGATCTGAAGCCACCCACAGCAGCCTGATATCACCTTTCCATCTCAGCTGTACTTCAGCAAGCCAGCTGAAACGAAGCAGTTTTTGCTGTGCTTGGTGCCAAACACTATTCTCACTGAAGCAGAGGCAAGTTTTGTTTTTCCCTAAATAGGAATGATGTGGCCTTTGGTGGTGCTCAGCTGGAAAGAATCCAGCACTTTTCTGATCTTGTCAGAGTGGCTGAGATGGTCATAAATCAGAAGACCTGCTCCAGAAATATTTTCCCTTTGTTTGATTCTCCATCCCACCATGCTGGTATAATGAAAAGAAAAATTGGGCCCACCACTGGTTTAATTTTACAGATAACCGCTCTCTTTCCAGGCAATCTTTGTGATTAATTTTTCTCACAGTCTGTCTTTTTTTTTTTTGGTTTGTTTCATAGGGCCTTTTTTTTTTTTACCCTCCTCTCCCTTTCCATATGGGGAAGAATAAAGTGAAGAAAAAACATTTTCAGAGAGGAAAGACTTGGAAAGAATTGCTGTTTTCTGGGAGTCTGCTACAGCTGTTAATTTGTGGAAAACCTCAGTGGAAAGTAAGCAATATGGCAGCATTGCTTTACACGAGAATTCAGCAATGGCCTCATTCCAAACCATGGCTGATTTAGGTTCTTGGCTTGCACAGCCAAAGCTTCATGTAGTGTCATGCTTTTTTTTTTTTATAGATAATGTTGATGCAGCTGTGGAAGGCTCTGATGTTCATTTTTTTTTTAACGTGGAATTGTTGTCATCCAATCAAGCTGAAGCGTTGTGGAGCTGTGATGCTGTTTGTCTTTGCTTGTTAGATGTTGGCAAGTGAGCCTGAGATGGGCTGAGATGTCGTTTGAGAAAGAAGAAAAGGCTCCCTCCCTTCTTCCTTGCCTCCTTCACAGAAATGCACAAAGACCCAAACTCCCATCCAAAAAGGCAGTAACACTGAGAAAATTTGGAACTGGGCTTAAGCATTGTGGGCTGGGCCCCTTCTGCCTCTCCAGAGCACACATGGTCTTCTCTTGCTGAAGACTTTGTTCCTCTCCAGCATTTGTCATGCATAGTTGGTGGCATATCAAGATTTTGAGGACTGTACTGAGTGCAGTAACCTCTTTTTCTTGGATGGACATTTTGTTTGTGGAGAATACAGCATGGTGCTCAGTTGTCTGGGCAGAAATGAACATTGAGGAAAATCTCAGCTATGTGACATCTATTAGATCAGAGATTAGTTTTCCAGTAGAAATGTCCAATTATTCAAACCTCTCCAGTAGACAAAAGAGCTTTTGACATTCTGTTTTGCTGAAAACCCCTGCAATTGATTTGGCATGGATTAGATGACCTATTAGAGATTAGAAAAAGAGAAAAAGGTTTCTAATTAATGTCAGCCCAGCTGTTAACTTGGGAAGTATCAATGAGTGGTAGGATAAGGCGACTCCTTCAGATATTTCTGTGATTACGCTTCACATGTATATTGCAACCTGGATCTGTAGCTTTCTGCACAAGGTGTTGCTCAAGTTTCCCATTTCCAGGGAAGGCATCAGTGTGCACTGGACCAGCTGCTGCTTCTCAGCTCTACCTCCTTTTCCAAGGCAGGCTTTTATGGTTGGGTAAACTGCCCCCACACACACCTTTTTTTTTTCCAGCACTACCTTGTCACATAATGACTGATTCACTCACCTCCTTATCTCTGGGCTATATGGCTTACTTTGATTGCAGCTTCTTCACCAGCTTGGCTATGTATCTTGTTTCTTTGCCTGAGGGTGAACTGGGCATAATCTTTCGATCCTTATAGTTTCCCCACAGCATCTGGAAAGAAGAGGAAAACAAGGATGGGCCAGAAAGAGGCAGGCAGAGAAAGATGAAAGAATTTGGAGGTGGGAAGTATTCACTCTTGGAATGAAGGTGGCTCCTGGCTGGCCTAAGGCAGAGCAATTTACTCTTTTCTGCAACATGCAAAATGGCCCAGCCCCTGCTTTTAGAAGTAAACATTTTGAAGGTGCCTCAGGGCCCCCTATTTATATTTTTATAAGCTACTTGGTCTCCTTTTGAGTCTCAGGCTATATCCCCATTGCCAGTATCTGACCTAGCTTGAAGTGAGGGAGTGTCTTGTGGAGATAGCTGAGCTGAGCTGAAGAAGTTTAGCTGCCAGAAGTAGTTTACCCACAGCAGTGCAATTTTCAGAGCTCCATACCTGCCTGCTGCCGTATCTGCCTTGTTCTGTGTCAAGTCCTCTTTAAAGCTCTATCTCATACTGTCTGTGCAGCAAAGGCTCTCGCAGCAATCCTGGCTTCTCTGCAGCTGCCTGCTGAGGCTCAAGGACCTAAATGCCAGAGTCCAGGTAGAGCCTGGTGTTTGGGAGCTGCAGTAACGTTGGTGCTTTTAACAACTTTGTGGGGCTGAACGCACATTCACTATTAGCACTGTTAAATGCTTTCCTGCTTTTCTCTGTCCCCTTGAACTCACATTGCAGCCCTAACCGACTATCGTGTTTTGTTTTTAATGACAGAGCAAAGGTGCCAAAATATTTCAGTAGCTCCCTTAGGAACATCTGCAACTTCTTTAGCTAGTATTTGCACAGCTGGTCATAACTTTATTTTATTTTTGAATCCTAATAGTAGCGAATCTGGGATCCTGAAGGAGAACAATAGCTGATTTCCCTTGTATTGGGTTTTAGAAGTTACAAAAAGCTACTCTAGCACCATTGAATAAATGTCCAGAAACAGAACTAAGGCTGAGTTTGTCATTTGAAAAGCAAAGTTACTGAGCTCCAGACAGAGCTTACACTAGCCTTCAGACTTAAGATAAAGTTATGTTTGGAGCTGCCAGGATCAAAAAGTATAGACAACTCAAATGACAGAACTGCTTCTGCTGCTGAGGTTCATGCTGCTGTTTAGCAGCAGAGCCATCTGATCACTGCCTCCAGTGCAGTTTCTTTCATCTTTGATGAAAATGGGAAGAGTAAAATCTCATACCTCTAATGTGATACCAAGGTCTAGGAACAGGAATTGGGTCTGAGAGTTTGCACTTCCACCCAGCAAAAATGCTTCAGACTTTTAATTGCAGCTCAGATTTATTACCTGCTAGCTATGCTTAGTTGGTCTAACAATGAAAATAAGACAAAGGCATTTAATCATCATATCAGCCTATTTTATCACTCATAATCTTTGTGCTGCATCTCTTCACTCCCTATACTGCGCTAGCAAAGTATGAAAAAAACCAAAAAGCATTCTGCAAAGCTTCCAGTTTTATTTAACCATAACAAATCCATTAAAACCAAAGAGGTTTTAAACTGAGCTCTTCCCAAATTTTTGTTTTTGTTTTTGTTTTTGGTTTTTTTTCTCCTACAGTGGCATAGCCTTCAACTGGTCTGGAGTCCATACCTGACCTCACACTCAGACCTGCAGCACCAGGTACCACTTCTGAGTGTGGCCCATCCTCCCACCCATGACAGCTGCACCCCGAGCCTGGCAGCAGCTAACAGGCTGCACCCTGTTTCTCAAGGGCAAAATGCTGCAGGGAGGCAGGTCTGCAGCCACAATTTGAACAAATGTATGTGCGGCACTTTCAGGCCGAGAAGCAAAGAAATACTTCAGTTCATGTGTTTCTTCGGGACCTCCCATCTCCATCAGTGGTGTCTTCTGCTGGTGACACAGGCAAGCTGCAAAGCAGCACTGGCAGTGTCTGCTCTTGGGGAAGTCCTTGATGGTCTACCTTTTGGAGGAGCTGGAGCTGCCAGGTGAAGGATGCAGGTAGTGCAGGATGGTGTGACATGCTGCTTCCTGATGGCAGAAGACACAGTTTCCCCAAGACATTGCTTCCCATGTGCTGTATCTGCAGGTGGCCCCATGCCAGCATGCTCATGCACTGATTAGATCTGACTGTGAGATTTCCCACAGCTCAGGGGAAATGGTGAGATGGGGTAGGTTCTGGGGTTCTTGTTGGGGCTCATTCCCCATACAGGCAGGTATCTCTAGTGGGCTGGTATGGTCCTCCCCTGGGGGCAGAAGCCCCAATACCCCTCTCGCTTTCACTGGAACCATGAGCTCATAATTCCCTTGGATACAGCATGGTTTCTTTTGATGTACTTCTAAATGGGAAGGGAATATGGCTTGTCATTTTTTTCACATTCCCATGGACCTGCCCTCTCAAACTCAGCAGGCGCTTTGCTGTTAATTGCAATTCAAGCAGATACATTGCTGAGTGCAATAAAATCCAACAGAAATCTTTAAAACTCCCCAGATGACTTCCATTGCTACAGTTATTTTTTTGTCCATGACTTCTCTACGAAACCAGATACAACTAAAACATGCAATTCAAGAAGGCTTAGTGCCTTGACCTAAGTGCTAAGGTGTTGCATGAGCTGCCTGCCAGATACCACAGCCCCCGCTGTTACAGACAGGTAATTAAGGCACCACTTGTGAACTTTTGACACACACAAACTTGTGGCCTGATAGCACGGATGCCCTCAAGCAAGTCAAGGCAATTCCCCTATCATCATGAATCTAATGAGCACTCAACTCCAAACACTCATTTAGAATAAGATGGCTTCAGCCCTCTTCATTTTAATTCTACCTGAAGGCACAGAGCTTGTTTATGTGGGTGTATTGCTGGAGATGCCCGAGGGAGCTGAGGGAGCTGCTGTGCTGGTGCAGTACTGTGCAGGGACACTTGCTTGGGTCCTGTGCAGATGCTTGTGCAGTGCCCACTTTGGGACCTTCCACAGAGGCGAAATGTGTGCTTTAGCACTTAAACACCACAGCAGGAGGTGTTTCTATCTCTGTGCCACAGCAAGCCCTCCGAAGTACTGCCAGGCGGTGATGGAGGAGCATGGCTAAGGACCAAACCTGGTGGTGTCATGGTTCCAGGTGTGTGGGTGGTGGGAGTTGTCCTAATCATGTCTCCTGTCATCTTTCATAAGTGGAAAATGCAGGGGCTGGTCAGCTCACCTCCCTTTCTCCTTGCTGTATTTGTGTATTCTGCATATTTTTTCCTCCTACTCCATCTCAAGACTCTTTCCCATCGGCTCATGCTGTTATGTCACTCTCCAGTGGGTGAACTCAGTCCGACCAGGAAACGCTGAAGGAAAATGAGATGCAGATGTGGTAACTGCATTAATATTCCCCTTCAATGCAGTTGCTGTTGGAGAGCTCAGACTGTTACTTTGACTTTGCTCCTCTGTGGAGTACACTTACATCAAAGTGTCAATCTCATCTGCCTTTTGGTTCAGCCTGCCTGCCGCTGTGGAACACCTTGTTCAATGCGCTTGCGTCCTCACCAGTTGCCCTCCACGGGGTTGACTCAGTCTTCACTGCAGCACATCTGGTGGGGACCACAGGGGACACTGGAACCTAAGAGGGACTTGGATCTGCTCTTCAGTTATGTCATGTCTGAGTACTGCCTGCTTGCGTATTCTCAAAAAACCCAGATAAAAGAATATGAGAAGAGTGAAAAAGGTTTTTCTCCATAAATTAATACTGACCTCAAAGCTCCCATGGTGGAAAAACTGCTGTGTGATGCAATGCCAGTAAAATAGAAGCAACTGTAACTTCACAGAAAAACCAGTGATATTCTGATTAATTGCTGTGTTTTCTGAGGTTTCAGTAAAAATGGCTGCTAATTATTTCTGAAACTTATGATGACTGTCTTAGCACATAACCCCTTCTTAACATCTATTTGGCAAACAGAAAAGGAAATATATCATACAATATTCCACTTGTAGGGCCAAGTTCTGTCATCTATCTGCTTGCAAAGCCTCTGTTGACTGCCTTGGGATTTCTCCTTGCAGAATGATGGCAGGACATGATCCAGACCCAATATAAATGTAACATATGAACAAGTATATCCTCAGATGGAGAAAACGTGTGTGGAATTTCCCTGTGCTATCATGTGCATACTTTATAGGCAACTGCATCCGCAATTATTGAAAAGAAGCACAGACGTCTGTGGTTAGACATCAATGACTATTGTGGGAGGGAAAAGAGGGAAACTAGAAGGCTTAGAATTTGTGCTTGATTGGTTTACTGAGAAATACAAGGCGAGAGAAATGAAAACAGTTTAGGATAGAACCGTAAGGAGGGGAAATTGGCACTGCTGGCAACACTGATGAAATATAATGTCCTTGCCAGAAGAATATAAATAATGGGTTTCCTGATAGAAAATGTTGATGAGGCCAGTAGGGGGGAGAGTCTGAGGAAAATGTATGCATGTGGAAACTGAGTTTTATTTTGGCGGTGACTGAAAATAACCATGAAGCCTGGAGCTTGTAAACCCAGGAATCTTGAAATTAATGATTTTCAAAGTTAACTGTTGGAGAGTGACAGCCCCATGAGGATCATCTGCTTTTCAGGTCTTGCATATCCTTGCGTAATGTACGTCCTCAGACTCACTCCTGGCCGTACAACATCTTGTGAAGCAGCAGTTAGCTGAGATAGCAGCCCTCATTTAAACAGCAGTCAGGGAGGCTGCAGGAAGTGCTGATGGCAATGGGATATTTGGTTTCTGGCTCTGCTTTTGTTAGGTTTTACATTGCAGGCATCTCTGCACTATCTGATTGATGCCTTCCTTCAGTGTGTCACATACCACCACTGTTTGTCCTGTGCTGTATTTTTATGGCCCTCTCTCCACAGGGAGGAATGTGTACTGTATAGTACTATGTTTCAGTAGAGTTTCTTGCTTAAGTCTACACTATGGGACACACTGAAGCTCTGGAGGTCTCTTGTCTAAAGCCCTGCTCAGAGCAAGGTTAGCTTCACAAGGGCATCAGGTGTTTCAGGGCCTTACTCAGGCACATGCTGCATATCTCCAAGGATGGAGATTACACAACTTCCCTGGGCTGTAGGCCTGCTTCATCAAGTAGGATGATCCTTCTTTATAACTTTAAATGATTGGTGCTGATCCAGGTTTTAGGCCTTTACAACAGAGAATGCTATTCATCACCTTTGGGGCAGGTTTATGCTGCTTGAGTAGAAGCAGATGAAAGAAACTATTCTTGGCCTGACAGCAAAACTCAGTATCAGCCCCAAGAAACTTGATCTAAGGAGGCTTCCACAAAGGCGAGCCTTAGGCTACCTGGCAGAGAGAAAGAGGCTCCTGCAGGGAATTGTTCAGAGCACCTTTGTGAAGCTTCTCTTTGGAAATGCCCTCAAGAAGTGCTGGTCTATCTTCACTGATAACAGCAGGCACGTAGGAAGATTAGCTTCCCCTTAGCTTCCTGTGTGCATCCTCTGTGCTTGAGCCTTTCCACCATTAAGCCTGAAATCTGCACCCTTTTTTCTTCATCTGGACAGGAAACTAAGAAGATCTGGAAAGGCAAGGGGGAGAATGGTGCTGCCGAAGGCCAGTGGTTCAATAGCTTGGATTTGTATACAGTAATAATAATGCTGATGATTCACCAGCCCTTCAGCTCCTCGTTCTGTGCATAGGTTATTACTGCCCTTCAACAGACTTGCAAATTTGTTGAGATAGAGTGGTATTTCTGATCAACCACTGTTTTTCATCACCTGGGAGCCTGAAAGTCTCAGTCTTATAAGAGATCTCCCAGCCAAAATTCCAAACCAAATCTGCTGCTTTTATACCTGGTGGCTTTCTTCTACAATACAAATATATTGGTGGGTAAGATCTCAAAACAGTCCATGAGATGCATCCACACATGTCAAAGGAGTAGCAGACTGGTGACCAGTTAAAAGACTTGCGACACTGTGCCCTGGATCCCCACATAGTCAGACCTTGATGGGTAGAAAAGTAGAAGGGTTCTAGGTGGGAAGGCTCCTAAAACCCATTCCTCAGTGCCACGACCTGTAGTCTGAACAGTCAAGCAGCAATGACAGTAGATAGGGAAAGACAAAAAATTAGTGATTGTTCAGACCAAGCATGACTCCATCACTTCTTCACTACATCACAAAAAAAACCCCCAAAAAACAAAATAGAAGCTTCCCCAGCATTTTCCTTTAGCATGCAAATGTGACACTCTGCTTGAGGACTGCCAGCCGCTGAGGAGCCAGGCAGTGCAATGACCCAGGTGGTCTGCTGCCCAGCTGTGGTTTAGGCCCCTCCATCCTGGGCAAGCTCCTGCAGGGGAGGACGTTGCAGGGGTGTTTGCTATGTCCTCTTTCAACTTCGCCTGTGCTTATTTTTTCTGGCAGATAGGGCTGACCCTCCTAACTATTCATTTTGGAGGAAAAAAAATAATTTGTGTGCAATGGCAAGATGCCGCCACAGGATATTTCATTTTACCCGTGACTCTTGCTTTGGTCCTTTGCTCCACGTTGAAATTTGATGTTGTAATGAAAAATCACAAAGTGTTGCCACTTTATTGGAAAACATTGTGAGTCACACTGAGCCAGTGGGGCCCAGATCACTCCTGGAAACTCATGTATGCCTACAGGTTGCAGGGTGGCTGGTGAGCCCCTCTCAGACTGCCAGTGCAGCAGCATCCATCCCTCTTGGTATAGTGCTTCCCTTCTGCTGCACTCATAGCCCGGCTTCCTGAGACAGCAAGGCTTGTGAGGTCTTGCTTTGCATGTGTATGAAAGAAAGTCCCTGACAAACATCTTTCAACATTTGGCAGATTTCAATCAAACTTGTTGGTAGGGTGGAGATCGCAGCAACTTTATGTTCTTACAAGTTTTGTGAAAATAAACAGCCAGGTAAAGAGGAGACAAGTCTTCATTGATATTCCTGCTGTGGGAAAGGCTAAAGTAGGAGCTTGTATCTAGTTACAGCATCTGGATGGGAGACACAAAGCTCCAGGGCTTTCCCTGGCCATGGAACTGTTTGTTTATTTCCCCATTCCAAGCCAAGGCGAAGCACTGCGTAGTGAGAGGTGGGGCTGGGGTTTGCTTCCCATCTGCAGCGAAGATGGCAGTGCTGCAAAGGCTGCACTGGGGGCTCGGTCAGCAGACAGCTCTTTCCAGGCCCCTGTGGATCTCTTCTCTGTCCACTGTGGCAAAAACCAGTTCGTGAAGGTTGTGCATGTCTCCCTTCTGGCTGCTGGCAAAAAATGACTTTGTTTTTTTCTTTTTTAAAAACAGAGCACAAATGCTTACCCAGAGTCAACTGTCTCTGGCCTCCTGTCTGCAGAATCTCTTTTATGAAGTAAATGTTTATGCTTTCAGACTCCCTCTAGGCCTGTGTAATCATTCAGCACATGGCTGCAGGAGAAATCTGTTCTTGCAGTTAGCAAAGGAGTAAATGCATTCTCCAAAATCCTCAACGAAACCACGAGAATTGGAGGGGCACCAAACCAAAACATTCTTCTCATTTAGGCTGTTAGAGCTCCTGGGAAACTGGATATTTTGCAAAGGAATTGGCTTTACTCCCCCCTTCACTGTTTCTTTTTTTTTTTTTTTCCTTGAAGTCTGCAGCAGTGGAATGAGTGAATTATTTCCTGGGGCAGCTGCTGTGTAACATCTAATACTTTATTCTTTGAGCTCATAAAAATAAGCGCATCAAGAAGAAGAAAGTGGCAAGTTGCTCAGTGTTCCAGAGGATCAGGCGGCTCCAGAGATTTCATGTTTGTTTTCTTGGCATGTGCTAGATATGTCCATCTTTTTTCTTTCAGCTTCTTGCAGGCACCACCTGCCCCTTCTTCTTCAAAAATAGATGAAGTAAATCTGAGACATGAGGCCTCAAGGGAGTGCCCAGGGAAGGAGCGGAATAGAAAACAGTAGGAAGAGAGAGAGAGGCTTGTATCTCTCTTCAAGGGGTGGAGATGATAGATTTTAAAAAGGCTTAAATGTCTGAGCAGTTGGTGAAAACTGTCAGCCATCACGCCTTACTTGTGACATGTACCTCTACAGGCAGATTTCCAACAACAAGTGAAAGGAGCAGGAATTGTATAAATTTACAGCCTCAGTCCCTCTTACAGCCCCCTTACTCTCCAAGCTGTGCAAAGCATCATGGTCCTGCAGCAATGGCCAAATCTTGGGGCAGCCAACTGGCTGTGCAAAATCACTTTGCTCATCTTACACGATCCCTGATGCAAGCTGTTGGGGTGGAAAACACATTTTCTTCCCCCTGGAAGTGGAGGTTGAGCAGGCAGTAGTTCAGGGTCTTTGCTGTGGGAGCTGAAACATCCAAGCTCACCCTGAAGGGGAAATCTCACTCTTGCTTCTGCCAGCAAGGCAGGGTGGAGGGAAGAGGATGGTGGAATCAGTAGACTGGGGAGATGAGTTAAGATGCATAAGAAAGAACACCAAGAGCTATGTGAATTGTGCCCCCCCCCCGGCTCCACAGATCTGAATTAGCATGGCATAACCTAGGGCGTCCTTTTGTCTGAGGCATGCTTCACCACGGGTTTCCTATCAGAAATGGTGTCGCAATGTGCCCATCCTAACAAACAGCAGGGGAAAGAGCAAAGTGGCACCTTGGGTTTGAGGGTTGCTTTTATGGGGCTTACACCTAAGAGGCACCTGCTCGGAGGGGACTGCCTGGGAGCCAGCGCCACTGAGGATCTGTGCCATGGTGCTGCTGGGAAGCACCGTGGGCATGGGACCGGCATGCAGCGCCCACCCAGGGCAGCATCCCTGACCTCCTCTGTCGCCACAGCATCAGCTGAGGCAAAGCTGTGCAACTTGTGGAGGTCCACCTGCCTACACTGATTCACATTCTCCAAGGATGTGGCCTGCGCTTGCTGCCTTTCTAACTGGTCTCCAGATCAATGTTATCTTAGAGACTTTGGACACCCGTGCGCAGGAAGCAGCTACTTGCTAAGAGGAGCTGATTGCACTTCAGAGAAGCACTTGCAGCCCATATTTCTCCTCTCCTTGAAATCTGGAGTGGTCTCCATTACTTCATGCATTTCATGCAAAAAAATAATTCCCTCCTGCCTCATCTCAGAGACAGGTGTGGCAGAACACATGCTTGGGACCTTCCTTTGGCAGTAGAGGTAGGAACAAAACATCCATGGATCTCTTTCATCCATCCTGTGATGGTTTAAAGGCCACTGATACACCCTGAGATCACTAAGACCTTCTCAGGTGTAGAGAAAGATGAGTCTGAGACCCTATCAATATGTCATGGGGCAGAAGCAGGGTATGCATTACACTGCGATTCTTGCAGTGTGCGATTTGTAACCCCCCCCACTTAATCTCTGTGCTCCTCATCTTCCCATCTGTGAAAGGAAACATCTCTTTGCCTTTGGAGAAGGCTTTGAGATGTGTGGAGGAGCAGTACTTTCTTCCTTGGTAAGTATTGCTGTTTCTGGATGACAGCTGGTTTTACTGGTTTCAAATGGTACTTAGTACTGCCCTAGTTATCTGTGGAGGCTGGGAAGGGTGAGAAGGATATTATTTGAGGCAAAAGCAATCCTGTCTATGGCCTTCTAAGGTTATGTCTCAGAACACATTAAGAAAATGTACAGACAAACTTCCTGGCCAGTATATTTGCTTCCTCATAACGATATATGTGAAGTGTTTTGAAGAAAGAAAATATAGAAATGACAAAAGTGACGAAATCAACAAACTCATATAATATTAATAAAAAAATCACTTCATCCACAGAATGAAGCTTTAGACAAACATTAAATAGGAAAGAAACTTATCCAGGAGGAAACGAGGGCTGGAATGAACAGTAACCAGATGAAAACTACCGTTATCTTTCTGAACAATGTGCATATATCTCCAGCAATAGTCCAAAGTGCTACCACTTACTGTAATGCTAGCACACTTGTTGGGGACTCTGCTTTGGCAAGCTATACGCTTTTTTAATTATAAAAGGGCAAATTCTTATATTATGGGAGAGGTATGCAATGAGACACACTTTTTTTAAATTAAGAAAGTCCTTTCTTCTCATGTGGGAGGAACTCAAACACAGAAACTTTCTGTTTCTGTGCAAAGTCCAGACAAGCCATGTAGAGGAATCCACCATGTCCCAATGCCTCATCACAGGTCTGCCACTGCTTTACTGCAAAACCTTGGACATGTTACTTACCCTCACTGTTCTTTCACGTCCTCTGCAAAAGGAATAAACTATCCCAAAGCAGATATTAAATAGTATGTTAAAAGAGGAATCCAGTATTGACTACAACAAGGAAAATACCATATTATTACAAGCAGGTGACCTCCTCCAGGACAGAAGCTTTACAGTGATGGTCCTTGTAATGAAGAGGAGGTGAAATAATAAAAAAAGGGAGACCAAAGCCTTACCGAGAACACTGTCAGGAAATGGGCACGGGCAGTTGTCAGTGAGGGTTGGTTTGGGGATAAAGTCCACTGTTTCAGCATCCTGGTGGGCTTCGTAACCATGGTTTGAGTCTCCCTGTGCTATTCAGTCATCTACCACAAGTAGTCCCATGGACACCGCCACCACTCCTGGAGCACAGCACTGCTCCATATGTGCTAGGTGGTAAGATTTTCACCCTAAAACCAATCTTCAAAACAGGGATAATATCCCAGAGACCTTTAGTACATTCACTAAAAGTAATAGTTTTCAAATAAAGTGGCACAGCTGGAGTTTGAAAAGGCATTTTATGGCTTTGTGTTTTGCTTTATAAGTAAAGAGCAGAAAGGAATACATGCTATGTATCGCTGGGTTTATAAGAGTGGAGAGATCTGAGTGTATAGATTGAAATCCTGTGTAGAAGTGTGTGAAGAAAACCAAGTATGTCCTTGGGAATTAAAATAAAAATAACCCATGACCTTTCCCTAATGAACTATCTGAAAGGTTGATAGTGATGGCCAATAGACTGCACTTGTCATAACAGCATCTCATATGGTGTTTCACAGCAGGATTCGCAGCAAGAGCTCACTAGTCCTGATTTTCTCCATCCATTTCCAGCACAGCATCCATTCTGTGCCACGTCTTTTAAGCACACCAATCCTCACAGCTACAAATTGCTTTATGTGATATCAGAGTGCTCATTGTATCCCCAGACCCATTTTCTTTCAGTGTGTAGTGTATCCCATCTGGCTTCCTTCCCCGCACCCTCCCCCCGCACTGCACTTCACGTGGTTACCTTGAGGTTTACTGTCCCAGGGCCATGTACAGAGGTGCACATGTCATCCTGAGCCTTCTGTATATGGAGCAGTTTGCTTTGCGCTGCCAAAGGGCCTGGGGGCTGGAGTCTTAGGAAATGTCATGTGGCTGTCCACTAGCTCACAGCTGCAAGGGAACGCTGCAAAGCCCCTCCTTGTGCATCCAGTTTAGGTTAGAGATGAGTATTTGACCCACCTCTATATGTCAAGCAAATCACCTCCAATACTTCAAGCCAGTGTGAAGGAAATCCATGCAGTCCTTTGAGGCTATAATGCTGGCACAGCATCATTGATAACAGACCTTTTGCCTAAGCTGCCAATGTGTACTTAATTTTCGTTCTCGGTAATCGTTTTTTTCCCTCCTCTCTGCAGCGGTAGTATTTCGTAACTATGAGAACAGCAATAACTGTGGGGCCTCTGGCTTTAAAGGAAATGCTTTCCTCAGTGGGGAAATGCCCTCCAGTTCCACAAAGAGCACGCATACCACATTGAAAAGCAAAACAAACACTCATCAGAGCTTCCTGCAGAAATTTGGGAACTTGGGTTTTCTTTTTTTTTTTTCTCTGTGTGTGTGTTTCTTTTGTAAGACTGATGAGGTTTAGTAGGGAGGAAAATGGCCAGCGTGAGGGGTTTTTTGCTGTTTGCTCAGCGTGCCCAGGGGAGGGTGTGAGAAGAGGAAGGACAAGCTGTTGTGCAGTTGACCCACGCTATTGGAGGTGGATCGTGTGCTTGTGGTGGGAAGAGAGTGGGATGGCTGCCCCGACAGCCATTGGACTGGCACCTAAAAATCCCCAATTCAGAGGGCAGTTTCATGCTCTGTCAGGTGAGCCAGAGGCACCGTGCTGCCCTGTGCAAGCTGTACAATCACCCTTGGGCTGTGGTGCATCCCCAGTTCCCCCTGACATCCAAACCCAGGGTGTCTTGTCTTTCCTGGGGCCCTGGGGCTTTTGGGGAAGGAGCTTGTGCCCAGAGAAGCCCCCTGGGGCTGGCTCCTATAAGCCTCCTGGATGCCTGAGGCTGCCTGCTTCTCCGCTGGTGGGACCACAGTAAGCTGTGGCGAACAGCAGAAAATATCTAATAATGCAGAAGTTACTGGAGAATCAAAGCGAACCCATACAGAAAATGTAGCTTGCTCTAAGTTGTCTGAATCCCAGCCTTGATGTGGGAGTCTCCCTGCTGCCCTTGGAAGAGTCTCAGGCCTTGGATTTCAGGCTGATGTCCACAGTTCAGTCCTTGGTGCCACCAAGACCCACCTCCTTCATGGCTGTGCATCCCCCCTGCTGTCCTCTCAGAGTTTCCTCCATGAACTAGCTGTGTTTAGCCAACATGACCCAGTTGTTCCTGCTCACGCAAATCACAGGATTTCAGTGTTTGTGCAGGGGCTGTGTCTAGACAGTCAATTACTCTCTGCTCTCCTGTCTCTTAAGAAACTTCAGTGCAAATGTCTTCTTTGACCTTGCATGTATAATTATTTGTCTTCCTATAAATAATGGATTTCTTTGTTGCTTGTTGGTGCTGATTCATTAATATTTTGTTACCTCCTTGAGTTTCAAACACAGTATCTTTCCAATCTACTCTTGCAGCAAAGTCTTGCTCCTTTGCATGCTTCTTAGCTCTTCTCTCAGCTGATATTTCCAAATTTTCCATAATCCCATTCACTTTAACTGTAGATCCTTCGCTGATAATTATCTGTACTACTGCACCATCCCAGCTTAGCTTTTGTTCATGAAGAATGGGATAATTTGTAGATTCCCCTGCTCATGTATTCAAGACTCCATGAGCCTCCTCTTCATGTTCATCACCTTCATATCAAACCCAGGAATCTGTTTTGCCAGTTAAGGAAAGAGGAAAAACACTGCAGAGGGCCACCAAACCTTGGGGATGTACACTTCATATAGGGCAGAGTATTTTCCCAAGGCATTTAGTAGCAAAGTCCCAAGGGGGGCAAACCCAAAATGAATCCGAAGAGCACATGGAGGGTAAATTCCCAGCAGGGTTGCAATAAATTCCCAGGTCATAGTGGGTGGTCATTGTTATTCAATTTTCCCCTTTGAAAACCAACCCAAGTGAGGTTGGCACTGTGGTTGTCTGGTAACCCCTTGCAGCACGTGTGCTTCTAGGGGCAGGAGCAACATCCCACAAATCTTAGTGCAACAGAACTCCAGCTTTGGTTAAGGGCCCCTTGGTCACTAATTGAGATGCTTAGTACAGGTAATTAGTAAGGGCACTAATTGTCCATTTTTAAGATCACATCTTTCTAATACTGCAAATTGGCTGGTAGAGAGAAGAAAAGGCAGAGGAACTGTTAGTACTTCTCTGCAGACAGATCTCTGCACTTAAGGACATAGTCTTCAAGAAGTGCAGTAAATTTACTGCAATCTGCCCAAAGGCACTATAGCAAAGTCAGCACATTGTGAAAATCATAGCAACCAGGACCCTTTTCTCAGGCAGGACAGGAATTCATCGTGTGCTTGTCAAGAGAAACTACAATCTGGCAAGGGCTATACCTCTTAGATGGGATCAAAAGGGCATGGGAAGGGCTGCCCAGAAACAAGGAGGGCAAGCAGCGCACTGCACTCTCAGATCCCTGCTTTAGGAGCTTAGAAAGAGTCCCAAATCTGTAAAGTTATGATGCACCTCACTAGTGTGGGGAGAGGGGTCCTGGCCCCACATTTGCTTTGAGTGCCCTGCTCCACCCCTCTCCCTGCACCTGGAAGTGTTAAGTGACCCCTTGAGAGGTGGCAACAAAGACACCTGGTGCTGGATCTGCCTTTCAAGGGTGAAGGACTCAAGTGTAGTGCATATCAAGAACCACAGTCAGTGTGCCCAGCAGACATCATTTGGGATGGCTCAGGCTCCCCATCCTCTCCTGTCTCACCCTCAGCAACGGGCAGCCCATCCCTGCCTGTCCTGGGGCACAGGGGCAGCACCGTGGCGCTGGGCAAAGAAGCCAGAATTGGGTTAAAGTGTTTGATACAGAGATCTCACTGGCCCTGCACACTGCAAAGCTGTTTACCACAGTGTGTGTGATGCACCCCAATGCCTCTTGTGGTTCTCACCTGCTCACAACCTCCTCACACTGCAGAAACCAGGAAACTGGCTTTGTGGCTGTTTGCAGTGGTGGCAGGTTATTTCTCCCATTGATGGAGCATTGCAAAACCACACAATACCCTGCTGCTCCCTGCTGCATGGGTCTGATAGGATGCAGTAGCTTATTTACAGTGTGGTAGCCTCCCCTGATCTGGGGAGGCAGATTATGCTGCCTGAACATCACCCCTGCACTGATGCAAAAAGGGATGGACCTCCCTTTCTCCTCCTTCTCCCCAAGCATTAAGGTCATGTTAGCCTACTGTACCCAGCACTTGTCATTCCCATGTTTGCTGGGATGAAGGGTGTGTTGGGACACAGTGTCATAGTCAGCCCAACACTGACCTAAGATGGCATCACTGCTGAAAATGATGGTCCTATCCTGCCTCTCATCTCTGCTCATACTTCCCTGACACCTGCCTGTTGTCAGACCAGGGGCTCATGAAGCTGTGGGGTAATTGCCTCTGCTCATCAACCCTTGCAAAGACTTCTGAAGTGTGCTTTGTTTCCAGTAAAATCCCCTCTGACACATCTGCAGAAATTCTAAAAATAAGATTTTGATATAGTTTAAGTTCTTCGCCTTGATTTTACTTTTCAGCCAGATTTCCCAAGGGAACAGGTCATGGGAACTGCCAGGGGATGTTGGGATGGATGAGATGGGAGCATGAAAAAGAGCTGAGGTTACAGCAGTAAGAAGGTAGAAGACAACACAAAATGAGAGGGAGCCAGAGACTTTGAATGAAGCTCAAGATACGAAGTGGTGAAGGAAGCCATAGGGGATATGGTGGAGGAACTGGGGTTGTTTCAGTGGGGCTGCAGAAGACAAAGGACATAAATTCATAAGAAATAGAGCTTTTAAAATTCCGTAGCTCATGTGACAAACTGCTTTTGAAATCTAGGCATTTTGTACACAGATGCACCAGATGAATCCAGCTACTCTCCAATACTGTAGGAAGTGGATTTATCATGTGAACTCAGCTCTCCACTTAAAACAACTGGTCCCTGCCTCTGAACAAGAGGCTAAACCAAAACCACGGATCCAAAATACCCTGAATCTGGGGAAACTGAAAACTGCAGCTGGGGCCTCCTGTAAATAATGCCAACATCAGCATTTCAGACCAGCCAGTCAGCTGCAGACACCGAATGAAGACTGCTTCCCAAGATACGAGGCTATTTGGCTGACAGTGGGTCACACGTACAGTCCCACTCTCACACAGCTGATGTCGAACCAAGAGTGGTTCTCTGCTCACCCCAGATAAGCTCACCAACCTCTCAGCATAAGGAGAAGCAGGAATAAGTGATCTGTTCCCACCACCCCTGGAGATGATGGGAACCACCCACCAGCTGGCCACCAGCAGCATGAGCAGGCGTGTGGACCCAGTGGGCAGTAACCAGTTCCAAGAATTCATCACTTCCACAGTTGTTAGTCTGGGGATTTCCAAGCTGGACAGTTTACAAGATGGGGACTGCACACATGGTGGGAGACAGCAAGAGCCTTGGAGAGCCCAAGTAAGCAGCAAGGCCCCAGAGGGAGGAAATCCCGTGTCTTGATGGGGATACACCTGATCAGTGATTGCCAATGGCAGTTAAACCTGTCTCTCCCTGCTGCTGTATCACATCACCTGAGGAATGAGGATGTCCAGCCGGTGTAACCTCTACCATGGGCGATAGAGTGTCTCAGGTGCCTCCCAGCTCACTGGCAGGGCAGTGTGGGTGCTACATCTCCACTGCACCTCTGTCTTGTCTTTCTCTCACTGCACAGAAACACTGTGCAGTGCACTGCAAAAGGAAGGAGAGGCTGCAGGAATCTTACTACTGATATAAAAAAGGTAGGCAGGGCTTGCAGGATGCTGGATTTTAGGATGTATGCAGTGGGTGGTCAAAGAAGTGGTGCAAATAGGGCAGGTTTTAAATGAATTTAAATGTTTGTAAGTCAGTTTTGCCCTAGCAGTTATGATTAAGGACTCAGTGGACTTGGGTAGCTCATTCATCATTCCCTGTTCACCGGCCAAGGCACGAGCTGTTGGGACAGGCAACCAACAGGCAGGCTCTGTGCAAGATGAGGCTGCATGTGGGGTGAAGCTGGGAGAGCTGCTCGCTGTTGGAAAACCTGCCAGGAGAAACAGCTCAAGATCCACCTGAACTCATTGGCATGGCAGGGTAAGCATCCTTGATGCTGTGTGTATTGATCTCCTGCTGATCCCAGAGAAACCAAGAAAAAAAAATCAGCTTTAACAAGTATGAGCAAAGATGAGAGGCAGGATAGGACCATCATTTTCAGCAGTGATGCCATCTTAGGTCAGTGTTGGGCTGACTATGACACTGTGTCCCAACACACCCTTCATCCCAGTAAACATGGGAATGACAAGTGCTGGGTGCAGTAGGCTAACATGACCTTAATGCTTGGGGAGAAGGAGGAGAAAGGGAGGTCCATCCCTTTTTGCATCAGTGCAGGGGTGATGTTCAGGCAGCATAATCTGCCTCCCCAAATCAGGGGAGGCTACCACAGTGTAAATAAGCTACTGCATCCTATCAGACTCATGCAGCACCAGGAGACACCAGCCCTCCTCTGTTCATACTCTCTGTTCCAGGGCAGATTTCACCAGTGCCACTGGATGCCTTTTTCCTCTCTCAACAGAAGACAGAATCACAGAATGATTGGTGTTGGAGGGGACCTCTGGAGATCATCTAGTCCAACCCACCTGTTAAAGCAGGTTCACCTAGAGCAGATCACACAGGAATGTGTCCAGGCAGGTTTTGAATGTCTCCAGAGAAGGAGACTCCACAGCCTCTCTGGGCAGCCTGTTCCAGTGCTCTGGCACCTTCAAAGTAAATAAGTTTTTCCTTAGATGGAACCTCCTATGCATCAGTCTGTGCCTGTTGCCCATCATCCTGTCGTTGGTGCACCACTGAAAGGAGTCTGATCCCATCCTCTTGACACACACCCTTGAGATATTTATAAACATTGATAAGATCCCCTCTCAGCCTTCTCTTCTCCAGGCTGAACAGACCCAGCTCTCTGAGTCTTTCCTTATAAGAAAGATGCTTCAGGCCCAAGTTAACCCAAACCCCCACAACTTCCGTTAAGCAATACTATAACATTAAAAGAAAACAAACTAGGGAGGGGGGAAAGCCCAGTTCTGGCCATTTGCATCAAGATATCAAGACAGATTTCCAGAGAGTTGTGTGCACAGGGGCTGCAGAGTGATTTGGTGTGCAAGCTCATGCTGTCAAATTGGGAGGCAACCGTGTCAAAACTATCAATGATGGGAGCTATGCTTACACGAGGGAGCAAATCCTTCTTGGTGCAAGTCCAGGTGCCTCAGAAATGTTCTCAGTTTGTATCTTGCCCTTAACTTTGGACCGACTTGTTTTTTCCTTTCTGCTTCTACAAACCATGGCAGGCTCATCCAAAAATGTGTCATCTGTTTTAACAAAAGGTTGAAATAAACATCCCAGAATCATCCTCGGCAACCTGCCACAGAGAAACTGCTGCAAGATATGACAAGACAAATAATGCCTTTAAACACGATATGGAGAGGAAATGAATGACACCGACTTGGAAGAAGCGGTGTCAGGGCCCCGCAGAGCTGATCTGGTCGCAGGATGGGGTGCCAGCATGGCAGAAGCAGGGCAGGACTCGGGGGTCACCTCCCCTGCACACCTCTGGCAGCTCTCCCTGGGAAACAGCATGTGCTCCCTGTGACCCAAAGGCTCTGATGGTCACATCGAGGGCCCCGTCTTGGCTGTCTCTATCGAACCAGGATGAATTTCTGTTGGCTTGGGCAGATAGCGCCAATGGGGATTTCCCAGATGGTGTGGAGACAGCATCATGGCAGCTGGGCAGCTGCACTTTATTCTGTTAAATTGCCTACAAAAAGGTGTGGGTTGTTTTTTGTTGTTGCTGTTGTAGTTGTTGTTTTGTTTTTCAAAGGGGTAATGCCAGTGGATCTAGATGGGGGCATGTGGAAAAGGCTGACTTTAAACTTGCTAAAGAAAGCTGGTAAGAGAAGGAGGACCAGGGAGGAAATAAATGCACTAGAAGGGATGAGAAGAAAGCATGGTGTGCAAGGCTGTCAGTATGGAGGCCTTTAAGCCTCCTAAGGGCTCTGTAAGTGCCCTGTGCCCGCCTGCTTGGCCTGCAGGATTTTGGTGCACAGGTATATCCACGCACTGCCAGTGGGTGACTGTGGCTCTCGGGGATGCAGTTTAGGGGCTGGTCTGACTGCTGAGGTCTCCACCACATTACCCTGCTTGCGTCTGCTCTGTGCTGCTGCACTCACAATGAGCAGATCCTTCCAGGGCAAGAGCACAGCATGTGAAATGCACTGAAATGTTGCCATTTATAGGAGATATATAGTTTGTCCTTCTAGTTCTTTGCTTTTAAAGCTTCTTGCTGCCAGGGACCCAGCATAAAACACAAAAAATGCAGCATGCTCTTCTTGGAGAGACTTGAGTTATTTTGACTCAGTGTCTCTAATCTCAAAAGCACATCAGAGAAATGCATAAAGGATGTAGTCTTTGCCCCAGAGATATGATCTAAGCATAGATAAAGCACAGCTAAAAAGATGACATAACAGGAGTCTAGAGGGAAAGGAACTGAGGTGTTATATTGAAGGGTACTGCAGCCTTTGCTAAGTTTATGAAGACTAGTGATGGTGATTCTGTGTGTGTCTATGCATGTATGTGCACATGTACATATGTATATACGCAACCATTACATTAGCTCTAATTGCTAAAAATTCATCCTATAAATAATTTGAAGTGAAAAAGTCCTTAGCGATGCTTGATAGTCAAAGAGGACAAAGAGGAAAACAGAGTGGAAGAGTAAGAGATTTCCATGCCCACTTTGTTTCCCCTCTGAGCCCTCCAAATGCTGCTCTGCTGTGTATATCAAAATGGCAGCTTGTGCATACTCTCTCATGTCTTCCATGAGCTTGAGTCCTTGTTTCTGCCAGTTCATTAGAAGGCATGAGCTGTGCTGATGGTAAAAATGCTGCCTGGGACATGTAAATCTTTGGCTTTTCTGGTACCTGTGCTTAGGTTCATTAGGTCACAGCAAACTTTGGGTAGCTATTATAACCATGACTCGTTACAAAAATATTCTTGTTGTCTGGAGAATTATGATAATCCTTGGTTATCATTCTGCCAGGAGTTCTGATAATCAATTATTTAATCTTTAAGAGCACTTAGATGTTCAGGTACCACTTGATAGAATCACGTATCCCCTTAGCTGTCAAACCACAATAGCACCTTTTCAGCTCTACTGGCAATGTGGCAAAAGATAGTAAAACATCCCCAGTGCCTGAACACACTGAGTGACTGGCTCTACCTTTATCAAAGTAAACCACAACAGGTTTCACTACTTGAATGAAATAAACCTTGAAAGGAGATATGAAAAAGAGACAGTGAGAAGATTAATGCTAGGCTTGATGGGAGACTTCCTGCCTGGCTGCTCCTGCTCAGAATGTCCCTTAGAAAAGAGACTGAGTGGGTCTTATGCACACATTGGCAGCATTGCTTCACCCAGCGCTGTCCGTGTTCTGCATGTTCTCTTCCCCTCCTGCAGATTTCTTTTGTGGCTGGGTGGATGGGCTCACCTTCAGTGTGTGGCAGAGGTGGAGCAAGGTGGGGGAAACAGACAATGCTAAAATGTCACTGCCTGTCTGGATGGGTGTATGGCCGTGGGAAGGCTTATAGCCTGGCTGTGAATCTGCAGTGCTTGGGAATCCAGTTCTGTGGCAGGAAGGGACATCCCTGCTGGCACTGCTGCCACGTGTGCGGGGGCAGCCTGTTCCAGGCAGGAGGTCAGCCGGGTGCTGCAGCAGCAAACCTGAGTCACTTGCTCAATAACCTCTAGTCCCTGTTAGCAAACAGTGGTGATGCAATGCTCCTGGCTGTACACTCTGGCAGTGCAGTGCCACCACAGGAGACCTCCACTTCGTGCTGCCACGTGGTGCTTGGAGCAAGGCAGACCATTTTCTCTCCTAGAACTGTCATGAAATTGCAGATCAATATTTTGAAGCAAAGTTGGATTTCAGTGGAAGCCAGGCTTTGTGAACTTCAGCAGACCTGAGTTTGATTTAGTATCTGAAATTCAGGGATGGATCTGTTCTGGACCTTATGATAGTTTCTGTTCCCTGTTTGCTCTTTTGGATGGATTTGATAAACTGAGATCATCCTAATTTTACCACTATAAAGAGGCACAACATCTGAAGCTTTTCATGCAGAACGAACTTTGATATCTTCAGATATATTGAAACCCAGCTTTAATCTGTTTCTGGTTTTGCAGAATTATAGGATAACTGAGCTTGCATAAACCCAATACCCAAGTTCTTCATCTCATCTTGGTTTTTATTACCTATCTTAAGAGTGGGAATTTTTTAAAGTTATATTGAAGTGCAGCTTCAATTGCATTCTGTTAATAACTAATAATTTAATTACGACTTAGTGCAAGATCCCACCCCACCAAAAATTGGCAGTTAAAGGATTATGCCTGCAGGGGTGAGGACAGTTTAGTTTCAGAGCTGTGTCTCCTTGGTGTGACTGTTGCTGACAGATTGTGAGCAAAATTGTATTGTGAAATACATGCCCTTATTGGAATTGCTGTTAACTTCATAATTGCTCTGTAATTACTAAAGAGAGAGTATCTTACACTTCTGACAGCCAGGTGCATGTATTGCTTAATATGTCTCCATTATTGACTTGGCTCCGTTCCTGCGGGTGCTTTCCTATTCTCTTTCACTTGTGCAATACCAAAACTGACTCAGTGGCGCGTCTGCTGTTTTGTTCCTGCTTCAGAGTTAACAACAGGAGCAAACGTAGGTGAACTTTGAAGAAGCTGCAGAAACTGCCGTCTGTCGCTGGCTGTCCCCGAGCTGGGAGTAGGGCACGCCGTTCCTGCCGTCACCTCCTTCCCTGGTCACCTCCTTCCCCGGCCGGTGGCCCTGCTGCGAGCCCCAGGGCTGGGTCCCAGCAGGGTGGTGGGGAGTGCAGCCTCCTGATTCAGACCCATCACTCCTCCTGCCCTGCAAACATGAAACAATACTGCAGCCTCTCAACAGGCAGCATTGCTGGGAGCTGAGAAGGCTACCAGGAGAGAGGTCAAATGTCTTTCTTCTGGACAGCCAGGCATTTGGTTTAAAAAAAGTTTCATCTCAAACTGTGATTAAGAGTGGGACTGCAATGAGATAAACAGTGAGCTGTCAGCAGCTTCAGAAATGATTCCTGCCCTAGGGGAAGTGCCGTTCATCTGTTTTGCTGTATACTGGGTCAGAGCTTATGCTAAAATATTGCAGATTGTCAGCTTCGTCAGTGGCTTTGGGAATATTTCAGTGGCCCTCGCTGCATGCACTGTCATTCTAATAGAGCTTTATGAAAGGGCTTTTTTTGGTATAATCTGTCAACAGATAAGCCTGGAGAGAAAGTGAAGGAGAATCCAGTGCCTCTCCCAAGAGAGGCAGCAATGAAGATGCATGCATTAAGCATCCTCCTTTCCCTCTTCGGTATACCCAGTGTAGCAGGGCCTTTAAGGATCTTGTCAGGCACAGTGCTAGCTGAATGAGTGTCCTGCCTGACAAAAGCTTTTCTCGGTAATGTTTTCACTTACATGTGAAGAATAAAGTTCTTGTCTTGTGCCTTCCTATATCTTTTTTTTCCAGAGGAATAAATGCTTCTGGAATATATGACTAAGGAACAACAACCTCATAGGGGTGTAGTCAATTTTCACTGATTTCCCAGTAGAGCAGAAATCAGTGAAACAGATTACTACAGGTGTAACTTCCTTGTTATGCATGTGACAGCCGTGAAAGTTCTGACCAGGCAAAGACTTCTCCCGGGACTGACGTTACACCTCCAGGGCCACCAGTGGTATTTGGTTTCCACATAGCAAGAGCCCATGGCAGGATGCAGAGCACCCCAGTCCCTCCACGGCTCTCTTCCCTCTCTTCTAACCAGTCCATGTGCCTGCAGGTGCTTTTATTCACATCCAGATCTGAGCCATGTGTGCACAAAGCCTTTGTTCCATACAGCCCAGGCTGCCCCTGGCCTATTTTCTGGGCTCGTTACTGGAAGCTCTTGTGTCTTGGGTTGACAAAGTGGCTCCACGCTCTCCTCAGCAAGGAGATGGAGTCCCCCTTGGGCTGCAGAGACAAAAATTGTCTCTTTTCGAAGAGGTTTCAGTGTCATCTTTCTCTTCAGTCACTGTTTCAAGGTCAGATGATGCTACTCTTGCTCCCTTGTCCTCAGTGGACTAAAAGCATATGAAGTATATGGCTTTCTCTGCCTTTTTCTCAGTTCTCCGCTTACCCACATAGATTAGAAGAGACTCTTCCTTCCTCTCCAAAAGCAAAGAGTGTACTCTATAATAGATGAACTTTCTAGCTGCTGCAGCTCCACTTTTCCCATTTCCTCACTTGTTAGTACCATTTTTCTGCTGAGAAACCTTTTACACACGAGACAGCAAAATACCAACGTGTTTCAGGAGGCACTGCAGAAGACCAGAAGGGGGAATTTTTAATTTCTGAAAACAGTTATGTCTTCAAGGCCTCACAGTCGGTGCAGTTCTAGGAAATGCTTTGAACTGAAGGATAAGAGATTTTTTTTTGAGTGACTCATGCTTTTTACAGATTACCAGTTTCGCAGCCTTGGAGGCTGATAGGTCTGTCCACAGAGCAGGTGCAGCAAGTGCCCTATGGAGGCCTTGCTGTGCACACAGGTAGTTTGCTTCAGCATTGCTGCAGGGACACATGGCCACCTGGATGTCTTTGACCCTGCTTTTGTGCCAGCTGTAGCGGTTCCTGGGGCTTTAGGCTGCACATCTCTCTACATGGGCACAGGAGGAGACTGGAGAGGACAATAGCATGTCTCTTGGTGTAAAATTGCACTCTTAGAGGGAGTGAAAAAGAACAAGCCAATGTGAGGACGTTGGAGCAGAGACCTGCGCAGGAGCAGCTGCCTGCTGTGGTGTGGGCAACTGAATTCCACGTGCCTATAGGTACATCATGAGAGGGGACCTGAGAATGCCTGTGGGGGACATTGAGCTCTGACCCTCAGCACAGCAGGGTCTGAAGTGAAGCCTGAATGGGCTCTATATACAGCCCACTTCGTGCACAGTGTGCTGTCATTGCTGCTGTACCTTCCCTTCCAGCAAACATATGGCTCCTTGTAACACTTTTCCGGTAAATGGAAGTGGAAGAGGTAGGAAGTTGAGAGGAGATGTGATTGCAGCATGACTGCACTTTATTAGATACAGTTACTAGATAGCTATTGGTTCAGCTTGGGGTTAATGCCTGAATCTCAGTGTGACTTTGTAGTAATTTACAACACGCTAGTTTTTGGAGCTGCAACACTCTTTCTTCTTTTCTTCTCGTTGCGGCATGCTCCTAAATATTCTCCTTCCAAATACCATGTCCAGGTTCTTTCTAAACATATGCAGAGCAAATGTGAGGCCTGGTTCTTCTCTAGGAAAGCGGCTTGGACCTTTGGTTCTGTCATCAGCCAGATGAGAGTAAGCTCCTCTATGCCTGCTCCTATTCTGAGGCTCCTCTGGAGCACGTTTTCTCCCAGATGCTTGATTCCCGCTGGAAATGAATTTAATGTAGGAGATTTTTTTTTTTTAATAGAATCCTGACAAAACTCAGACTGGACTAAGTGGTGGCACGAGGCCTCCCTCTCCCTGCATAGCTCCATGCTATGTGGCTCTGTGGGGTGTTGCTGGCTCAGCATCTCCCTGCAGTGACACACCTCTTGGTATCAGGATGCACCTTGGCCTCGGCAAATATGAAAGGCCTCATCCCACAGGCCTTTGCAGGCAACCCTTTCTTTATAAGTTTCTTTATAATGTTTGTAGGCAAGGGAATGTGTGGAGGCGGGAGTATGGCACCTATTTGTTGCTGTCTCCTGATTACCTTGAGGCAAGTTAGCCAGGTTGTAGATTAACTGTACACTAAAGCCCAGCAATTACAGGACCATTATAGATATGCCATTATGTATACCCTTATGTTTATGACTTCATTCTTTCTTAACCCCATTTCTCAAAGGCAAATACAGTGAACACGTGGTGTTCTCACAGCCCAGGCTGACCCAGGCTTTGTGACCTGCCTATCTCCTGAACGGGACATGTCACCCTGCCTGCCATCTGCCCACCCCGCCTGGGTCTTGGGAGGATGCCTGGGGCTGACAGACCTTGGGGAGATGCCTGTTGGTCCTGCTGGGCACGGGTAGCAGAGAGCCTTGCTTGTGCTGCCTGTGAGCACTGTGTGCTCTCCATGAGCTCAGCTGGGAGCTGCCTGCACTGCCATAGTCACCGGGGCTCAGCTCTGCTGGAGCTCACCAAAACCAAAGCAAGGCTTGGTGGTGGGAAAGAAAACATGAGAACAGACACCGTTCTGCAGCTGCTGAGCATCAGTGATAGAGGAAGAGGATGGCAAATAGCACCTAGGCAGAGGGAGAGCAGGGTGGGGGATGGATGCTTGCATCCTTCCCACCGAGGCGCCCCGCACAAAGGACATGCAGAACTGCAGAAGATGGGCAGTCATGTCACCAAGGTGCTTAGTTTCCCCTTTGTCTGCAAGCTGGCAGCCTGTGCCCATGCGATATGGCTTGGGGCAATAAGGGGAACAGCCACCTCTTCTCCCTGCTCTTTCACCAACATGCCTGCTGCTGTGATGGCAGGCTTGCTGCGGGCTGTTGGGAGCAGGAGCAGACCCCAGCCTCACAAGGGGGCCCGGGGTGCACTGGTGCATGGGGTCCTGTTCCTTGGCTGTTAGGGGAGCCAGTGCACATCAGCTTATAGAGCTGCGTCCAGTGTTTCTTCATCAGCTGGCTGATTTCTCTCTTAATGAACACAGTGTATTGGCATGGCTGTCGAATGAACACAGAAAGCATTGGGAAATGTGTGTTGACTTATAGACAGCTGGAGATATAGCGTGGTTCACAGAAACACCCATCGCTGAGAAAGTAATCATAAAAACAACCAGCCACTTGCACTAGCTTAACACTTTCACTTCTGGCTGAGACAAGGAAGTACCAGCTCCTCAGGAAAACAAGTGTGCAGGCTCACTCACATGTATTTGAAGCCTAGGAGGAATTTGGCTTCAAAAAGTTTCTAGTTCAGCCTGAGGAACCCATTCTCTCAGCCCTCATGCTGGCTGCGAGTGGCCCAGGTAAAAACCCTCAGTGACATCAGGCAAGGGACTTTCGGCAGGCTTGAGGGAGTGAGAAAAAGGGGAAAGACCAATCCAGACCCATATTTTGCAACCCTTTTCAAAACCCCCATCAAAACCCAGAGTCAATCACCATTGAGCTGGAGGATACCATGAGTACAAAGTTTGCCTCTCATGCCTGTCTCCCATGCTCTTATTTTTCTTTGGAGGTTTGCCACTGAGCTTTCAAGAAGAAAATAAACTCGATGGCATCAACCTCAGCAAATCTCTGTGCAGGTGGCAATGGCCCTGTGTGTATCAGCAGGACTGCAGTACTCGGGAAAAGCAGTTTCGGCACAGGCCAGGCACAGGCCAAGGGTGGAAAAGAGAGCTCTCTAGAGAGCCCTGAGCAGAGGAACTACACTGATTGTGCATAGTGCCAAGCTCAAACCACTGCTGTGGCTGGGGAGGTGGTTGGGGCAAGGCAAGGGGAGACTTCAGAGAGGCATGGGCATGGCTCTTTGAGAAATCTGCCTTCCTTTTCCCTGGAGCTGTGCAGCACAGGGAGTACAGGCTACTGTACAGTACTGTACTGATGGTAGCCTTCTTCCACAGACCCAAATTGCCAAGTTCTGCCCTTCTTTTTCACGTGTCCTCTTTGCAACTAAAAAAAAAAAATCCATCCACTCCCTAATGTTCAGAGATTTTTGAAGGATGCCAAGTTAACAAGGTGGATTTCAAAACAGAGTGTGGTTTGAGCTGGAAAAAAGCAGCAAATACAGGATTGAGTGCAGCCTTCCTGTGGCACATCCTCAACTGCATCAAGGCACCCTGCTGTCAGAAGGAAACACTCCCGCCCAAAGCATACACTGACACCCTCTCCCTTTGTAAGCAGAATTAATCACACTTATGTGCCATATTCCATTTTAATTTTTATTGCACAGTCCAAGATTAATGGTTAATGTAGTACGTCTCCCCATCTCCATTCCCATTACAATGGAGTGCTTTGAATAACTATTAACTTTGCTGTTAACTGAAAGAAAATTGTTAATCATCTACAAGCTTATGTTGCATAAAAATCATTCTCTGTAACCTTCTCCCAACTGTGGGAGAGCCTTTTCCTCAACACTGACCTTCAACTACACCTGGTACCTGCAGCCTGCAAAACACAGAAGATCATACTACATGGGCTTATCTGCTAGCCAAGGTCATAAGCTACGTGAACCAGTGGAGTGCAACTGATGTTTCTTGGTGTTGATGTTGATCTGCTCCTGCTAGCAAAGATGTGGTTCTCTGGGTCCTCAGAAAGCACCTAATGAGTGGTGTTTTGTTTTGCTAGGTGTTAATTTATTTTATTTTAATTTTTTTTTAATTTAGCAAGTCAAGGCTAATCTGTGGAGTGCTGGGTGTTGCTGGGACACATGCCGTGGCAGTACAGCCTGTCCTTCCTCCTGCACAAGCCATGGGCAAGCCCAGCGTGTGTGCATGCTGTGGTTCAGTGGCTGGGTTAGGGCTGCCTGCCCTGGGGATCAGCTCTCGTCCTGGCACCAGAGACATGGGGCAGGGGTAAGCCCCGTGTGAATTCGGCATCCCCCCATGCAGAAGAGGCTTCTGCTGCTTTTTGCTTCCCTGTGCAGCTGCTGCAAGCAGCTGAATTTGGCTGCAGAGGTGCAGCCTCCCTGTTGAGCGATTACATACAGGAGGTTTGCATCCAACCATTCAGGAAATAAATCACCAACTGTTTGTCAAGTAGGAGGGAAGCACTCAGGACGGTGAAAGATTAGACTGTAAGCCTCACAAAACTCCCCTTCTGGCTGTAAAGATGGGCTGCGGATGTTGTGTTTTTTAGCTCTTTAAATGATTATTTCTGTGCCAGACTTATTAGGCAAGGTATTGTTGGGATCTTGGCAAGGACATAAATACGGCTGCAGGCTTCGGAGTTGTTTCTCTACGCATCTGGTCACTGTCAGGCCTTCAGCTAATAGGCCGAGGACTGTGTGCTACAGTAAACAGCCTCTGCAGCTGCTAGGGGCTAAACCTCACGATATATTGCTCCAAATACAAACATTTCCACATTAGGCATTGCGTGTCCTCCCCCAGCACAGAGCTGCAGCCAGTGACCACGGGAGCCTGCACTGCATCAGCTCACCCTGGCTTCTCCTTGGCCAGCAAATTCCGGCTCTTTTTATGGCTGTGGCTCTTGAAAGTGAGAGCAACAACCCGTGCTCAGGTCAAGTGTAATGTGGCCAAGCATTGTGCAACCTCCTGCATGCAGTTTCAGCATTGAATGGCCAGGAGCCACGGGATGGCTGAGGTGTGAGTCTGGTGAGGAGGGACTTGCTGAGGTGGTAAGCAAGGCTGGGGGAGACTGGTGGTCCTGGGCAGCAGGGAACTGCAAAGAAAAGGGTTTTGGAGGAAGGCATAGATAACTCAGGACCTCATTCTAGACACTCTGGCTGGGCCTCCCCAAGCCCTGCAGAGAGGCGGGTGAAGGCTGGGAGCTGCTCTTGGCTGTTGCTTGGGCTTCAGGAAAGTTGCTTTGCATGCAAACATGAAGCCCCATGTGGGTTTCAAGTATAGTGCCCAGCTCCCCTGGGCAGCATGCTTCCTCCCCTCTTCTTGCTCCTCTGCCTTTTGCTTCTGTCTGCTCTCCAGGGCTGGGAGCAATTTGGTCAAGACTGCTTTCAGTGAAGTGTTTGCTAAACTTGCCTCATGAGAAGGACAAGCCTGTCTCATCAGCTGGAGCCTTTGCCCACTGCTATGGTAAAAATAAAATCAGTTTCCATCAGCATCTGCAGGAGCACTCACTCATGCCCATGGGGACTCTGAGCTTGGCGTAGTTGTTTTCTGGTCTTGTCTGTGCCTGAATCGCTGTGGATGTCCATCCTCCTGTACCTGCTCAGGTTAAGTGGATGGATGACAGGGCTCAGTGGGGCTTCACCCCAACAGAACAGCCAGATGTCTGAAAGCAAGCTCCTCAGGAGGCTTTTCTAAGACCCAGCATCCAACATGGAAGGTGCCTCCCAGGTACCAGCCCCCGGTTTAGAAATTCAGCATGCTGTACTGACCAGGCCCTGCTTAAATACGTCCTGATTAATTAAGTGTTAGCCCGTTTACATCAGCCCTCCAGCCCACTTGTCTGCTGCATGGCAAATTACCCCTTGATGCTGTGGGAAAGAAAGACGCCTCTTGCTGTTTGGCCGACTCCAGGCTGGATCAGCTGGCCAGGTGCACGGCCGATTTCCATTGCTGCTTTGAAGCTGAGAAGTATTTTGAAAAGAATAGAGCCTTTAGCCCTATAAATAAAAGCCATTTATCTTAGGATGAAAAAGTGCTGGCATGGAAAAATTCCAATGCTATGAAAGTCTCTTCTCCTGAATGTCTTGGATACTTGCTGGATTAGGTTCACTGGTATGGAGCTTGGAGTTATGAATGTCTCTTTTACAGAAAAGAGCTGCAGAAGGAAAAGGCAAGCACTAGCATGCTTGTAAGTGGGACAGAGCAAAATTCCCTGTGGACTAGCCATTTCTGAGATTGCTTTTAGAGGTATGGTCAGTATTGCAGAAGCGAACTGAGGTGGTAGTAAATACCCTATCGTAATCATAGCCGTTACTGTTTCCCAAGGGTACAGTATCAGCAGAACACCTTATATAAACAAAAGTGAAGCACTGTTGGCTTTGCTCCGCACGGCTGTTTAATAACACTTTGTGCTCCATACGGAAAGTGTCAGAATGTTTTATAGACACTAATTAAATTTGCCTCACGATGCTCTTGTGAGGTGAGGATGTGTTCTTAGCCCTCTCCTTGGGCTGAGCATGTATGTGGCGCAGGACTCCCAGCTGCATGGGGTGCACACGCCTGTGCTTCCCACCAGGAGACACCCTGGTGGAATGGGACCTTCTGCAGCACCTGGTCTGCTCCACCGCCACCTCCCTGGCTGGTTTCTCCCACCTGGCACTGTGGGTGGGCGCGGGAGGAGGTGGCAGTGGTGGTGAGCACGCTGCTCTGTCACCCCCCTGCAAAGCACAGGCTTTCTCCTTGGTCAGAGTGGTCTTCCACCACCCAAGGTCTGATAAGCAGAGGCAAAAAACTCAGGTCCTCCTCTCAGCTCACCCAGGGTGTCTCTGATGCATTTCAGGACCTTGTGCCAGCTTGCAGTGAATGAGTTACAGGACTTTTCTTACATGGTCGGAGACTTCAAATAGCAGTAGTGGGGATACTGGCGCGGAGCGCTCTCGCTTGCATTGTGCATGCCTATGATGTCTTTGTGTGAAAGATGGGATGTTTGCTGCAGTTTTGCAATGATCCTGTCCTTCTCATGCACAGTAGCCCCAGTTTTGTCACAGACATCAGTGCTGGCCCCAGGGATGATATTGGAGCTACCACTGATGCTTTGCTTTAAATAGATCCTAAGCAAACCTCCCTGTTTGTTTTTCTTGACATGGTACTGACTAGTGCTTTCCAAGAAACAAGGAAAAAAAGCTGATTCACAGTGGTAACTTTGACTCCATCTGGCAAAAGCAAGCTGATCTAAATGAGAAAGGCACAGCCATGAAGAGGAAAAGTAAATGGGTCACTGCGAGAAGCAGCCTGTTCCTTCTGGCCTAGCAGCTGCAAGTTACAAAATCTCACTGGTGCTTGGTTAGAAGACTCCTCCATTTTAGGATTTGCTCTGTCACAAGAATTCCAAAGGGCTTTCCAGGTACATGGGATCTGCATATGGAGTTTCATAATGGATTTCATAAATTTTGCTGCTCTGCTAGATTATTTTGATTCCAAACCACCATTTGCTTTTCTGGGTTGCATGGCCCATGAAGCTGGTAGGCTTGTTCCTGTTGCAGGGGTGAATTTCTGACAGAATGGCCTGGGGAACAGAAGGGGACGTGCTGGTTGCCCCACTTCTCACCCTCCAGAGTGTGCTGTACTCCCCCTCGGGAGGCTGCAGGGTTCTGGTGGCCCAGAAGCTCAGAGGAAAGGCTGAGACCTTCTTCCAAGCAGGGCACTGGTGAGGACACTTGTTTTAGGGCTCTCTGCTGGGAGGTCTGGACTTAGGAGAGGCTCAAAGTGGTACCCTGGAGGTCTGCGCCTCCTACACTGGACAGGCGGCCTACTGTGCATCCTGGGGAAAGAAACTTGTGGGAGCCCCTCAGAGCCTTTCCTGTCCTCTCTTTTGCTGTGCCAGTGTCTTCTGGCTGGAAGTTCAGCCAGCAGGAGCCAAGAAATCATCCTGCCTGTGCAGTACTAACACACAGGCCATTGAAAATGGTCCCAGTGATTCAGAGTGGAGGAAAAACACTGTGCTTGGGCTTGGGTCCCTGTTATGAAACAAAATTATGAAAACAAGACTTTTTAGCATAGTCTCTAAAATCCAACTCCTCTGTGTCCTCCTAAAGGTTTGCTGGCTGGTGTCTGCCCGCAGTGCTGCCTGTGCTCTGTGGGGCCACAGGGCTCTCCACCTGACTGCCCTTGGCCAGCGTTCGGCTGCCAGAGTGCAGCTGCTGGAGCAAGAGGCAAATCCCAGCGCTCAGGGCTTCAGCCTCAGTGAGTCACCAGTGCTTGGCCAGTGGTGAGCTCAAGCTGCAGCATTTGGGTAGACCTTTCTGAGCCTCTCCCTCTGACCACCCACAGGTGCTTGAAGATGTGGTCTGGTTTGCCTGGGAATGGGTGTTCAGGCTGGGCTATTCTACCAGCAGGAATCTGACTTGGGAAGGCTTCATGTGAACAGCTGTGATGTGCTCAGGTTTAGATCTGAGTCGGGGGAGTCCTGGTGGGCATTACTGCTGCTGGTTGCAGCCACGCTGGGAGAGGCAACAGCACACGAAGATGCAGTGAGGGCTCCAGGTGATCTTCCCTTTCCCTCAGCCAGAGGTCTGAACTGGCCTCTCCATCCCTCTGTGAAGTGGTCACTTTGAGTAGTCCACATCTAAATCCATGAACTTTGCTTAAGGAAGAGGTGGAAATCTAGTCTTAGAGAGAACACTGTGCTTCAGAGGTAATTATTTTCATGGCAGGCAGAGCCAAACCCGATATTGCAACACATGCTGAAACATGGATGTACTTGATGGCTTCATCACGTCTGGATCTAAATTTTGTGACTGGCCCTGTCTTAATGACTAGCTGGACTGCATGCTCCCGAAATCCAAACTACCTACCTCCTAAAGCTCTCCCTCTGCAGAGAAATTGCCAAACAGTATTACCTATACACAGCTCATCAGGTGGGCTTCTCATTGTAGAGGTGGTGAAAAATGCGGTTTAGTTTTATTTTAACACTAAGTTCACACATCTTATTAGGCATACAAGAATTGCGCGAGAGAGCTCAGGCCAGGTTTCATTGTCCTTGCCAGCCAGTGAGCCGGGGAGCATGAGCTGTGGAGCACGAGCCCCCCAGACAGGCGCTGCCATGTTGGCCCTCCCCTTCCCTGCCTGCTTCTAATTAGAGCCCAGCTTCAGCCGTGAAACTTGAGTCTGGGGGCCACTTCTACAAACCGTCTGTTATCATGACATATAACTTTGGCAAGAGTAGGCAGTCTTGATGTGTAGGTAGAAATCCCATCCTCATTTAAACTGACCACTGGCCTTTTCTAACACTGCTTAGAATTCGGGCTTTTTATCGTCAGAATGATAAGGCTCTGGTACTTCCCGCTTGGATTTTTTTCCTACTTGTAGTGCCTGGAATAAGTGTTAACAGTTTATTGATGGAAATGATAATTAGGGGATTTGTCATAAGAAATGTGCATGAACTTTTCAAGCTGTCATTCAAAAAAAGATTTTTTACAGTCAACTCTTGATTATCTGTGGGTGTATTATCTAAGCTGCAGATTAGATGTGCAATGTTTAAAAAATACCAGAACTGAAGTGTAATGCACAATGTTTTTTCTTTTTTATTTATAACCTCACTCTGCATCTTAAACTTGTTTTTTCAAAGGTAAAGGTATTAAAGCACTACATTTCTGGGGCCTTATTTACATGTATTTTTTATTATTTATTTTGCTTTTCTTTCCTTGCCCTCATTACTCCCGATACTGAGAGCAGAGCAGATCAGATTATAGCATCTGTGGGGGAGGGCAGGTGACATGGTAACCTTTCCCCAGCTGTTTTCTTCTTGTGCTGCATAAGAGTTTCTGCAGCATGATGCTGCACAGCCAGATGGGGTGGAGAGGAAGAGGGAGTGCTCTGCTGTGAGAAAAAAAAAAACCAGTCTATACCTGAAAAAACATGAGTGACTGACAAACAGCTGAAAGAGAAGGGATGTCTTAGAAACCATTTGTCAGGCTGGAGAAGCAGCGGCTTGTTAAAAACATGCCTGTTCAGTGAAAAGGATGAATTGACAGATGAAGGCTCAGTGCAAATTCAGCTGCCATCACTTCAAAAGCCTTTGTAGCTGAATCAGCAAATTTATGTTTCTGTACATAATGGATGCAGCCAGTGTGCCATTACAATGCCCACAACAAGAATTGTGTTAAGCTCCTTAAATTAGCTGTTTATGATAGTCACTCTCTATAGCTGTAGCTTGTTTTCCCCTTGGCCTCCTTGTCTTCTCTCACCTCTTGTTTTTGCAGCCCTGGGAACAGCTGCCTAAGCAAGGATTTTGGGGAGGGATTGGTACTGCCTCAGTGCTACCCATGCCAAGATTTTGAGCCATGCCTTTCATGCTCTTCGGCCTGTGCCTTGCCCGCAAGTCCCACTGATCTGTGCCGGTGCTGCTTGAACCCACCGCTAGCCGGGGGCCAGGGTCTGGCAGCACCGATGGACTGACTCGCCTGGCCCTGACATGCAGGAGCACAGAGCCAGGGCGCCAGGTGCTTTCTCCCACACTTGTCCCTGCTTCTTCCTTGCTATTTCCTTGCCATCTCTGCTGCCTGAAACACCGTTCCTCTGCCACTGCCTCTTCCCAAGGGTCCCTGTGTCTCCCCAGCCCGGAGCTGCTGCCCTGCTCTCCTCCCCATGTGCTGTGACCTGGGCTACATACTCCTGCCTGGCTTAGCTCCATCCCTGTCAGTGTTGGGTACAGCTAGTGCTAGAGAAGGACACAAATCAACCCCGCCCAGGCATTGGCAACATTTGGGTCCAGATCCCTGGTTTGAATAAAAAGCTCTCTAAGAAGTGACACCTGTTTTGGTTTTGTGGTTTTTTATTTTTTTGTTTTGTTTTGTTTTGTTGTTTGTTTGTGTTTTGTTTGTTTGGTTGGTTTGTGTTGTGGTTTTTTGTGTGTTTTTTTTTTTTTAGTGTTGCTTGAGGAGTTTGAAATTAGCTCAGGATTTTCAAAAAACAAGTCATGCTGAATAAAGTATTATGGAATGGTTGTCAACATTAATCCAAAACCTACTGCCCTATAATATTTCTACTCTCGTTTTGTTTTGAGCAGAAGGAATAGAGAAAGAATAAGAAACAGTTAAAAAAAGAAAAGTACTTTTTCTGTGAAAACAGAAAAAATTGCAAAGTTGGCACCTTTTTATTCCAACCAGAAGGTTTTCTGAAAGCAACTTTCGGCTGAATTTTTTTTTTTTTTAAGTGTTGGCTGAGAAACGTCAACCAGCTCTAATATCTTATGAAAGATGTTGCACTTAATAAAACTGCAGGCAGGCAGACAGAAACAATATACCCATTCATCTCCACCTAGCCCCGTGCTCCTTTTCCTTGCCGTTCTCGGAGCCGCAAGCCCTGTCTGCTGACGTGAGCCCTTCCAGGGGCTTCAGTGGGATTTCTGGGCTACGAAGAAACCATTTTGTGAGCCACGGCCACAGGGCAGCAGCTAAGGGAAGCACACGTCCCTGCATGTGGGGGATGCATGGTGTCCCACCACGGGACAGTGGGAGCTGGAACACCTCTGGTGGATGTGTGATGTGGAGGCCAGTAGAACGCAGCGAAGCAAACACCCGCGCTGGCTAATCCCCATTTCCTCAAACAGGCTTTTCCTCTCCCTCTGTTGACCTGGGGATACATAAAAGCTGGCTGTGCCGTGAGCGAAACATGGTCCCAGAGAGCTGGAGGAGGAAG
Organism: Nesoenas mayeri; assembly: GCF_963082525.1. Taxonomy (NCBI): domain Eukaryota; kingdom Metazoa; phylum Chordata; class Aves; order Columbiformes; family Columbidae; genus Nesoenas; species Nesoenas mayeri. The sequence goes on along the minus strand of NC_137544.1, from coordinate 78,490,978 downwards.
GAGGGAGCAGCCGGAGCTGCTGGGGGACAGCACCTTTTTGGGGTGGCAGCGGGGCAGAGGTGCCTCTGGGGGCTTCCCCCTCTGCCCCACTCCAGAGGTGGGATGGTGGGGATAGCAAAGTGCTTATGGGCCCCAGAGTCACAAGCAATGTTTCTGTTTGCTGTGCTATTTCGGGAGGTTTTCGCAAGGTGAAAAAGGGACCCCTCTTGATTCATCGAGGTCATTAGTATACCATAGGATGGTATTTACATTGCTAAGCTATTCGCACAAGCTCTCTCCCAGACAGCAAGTTCAGCGGGGAGGAGGTGACCTTCAGCGTTTCTTGTTTTGCGCTGTATCTGGCGCGCGGGGGGCCTGCCTGTTTGACTGGAGTGCCTGGGTACTGTAATCAAAATAAATCATCCTTATCCTCGCTGGTGGTGATACCGCAATGGAAACAAAACAGGCGCCTACTTCACACTTTGCAAAAATGACATCACCGCAAGGGGTGTGATGGGGGGTCAGAGGATGAACTCCAGGCGGCTGCTGTCCCCGTTCCTGAGCAGGCCTCTCCTGCCCCGGGTCAGCCACTCGGCTCCTGTGGGGAAGTGGGCAAACTGCTCTGTGTGACAACAAATAACTAGGAAGTATTTCTAATGAGAGGAGAGAGCATGGTGATGTTTTGGATTGAGGCTATCACAGGTTTTATAGCAAAATTGACAAAGGAACCCTCCCCCAAACCCTCTGTCTCTCCCTTCCCTGGGCAAACCACAAAACATAACTTTTCATTTTGGTTGCCTGGTCTATTTCAGAGGAAAAAAAAGTGTTCAGTGAGTAGTAGAACTATTTAAGACTGTTGTTTTTTTTTTTCCTGTGGCTTTATATGGTTCTCATGGTGCTGATGGCTGACTTCAACTGAATTCTCATAATAAGAGAATGAGCACTCAGAGAATCTACTCAGGCTAGCTCTGCTACAGATACCACAATCACAGGAAAAAACTTTACAGTTTGCATGTATTAAAACCCAGAAACTCTATATAAAAGTGGACCACGGACTGAAGACTGAATTCTCTGATGTCCAATAAGGTGTAATAATTCTTTCCCTTCGAAGGAGGATTTGTAGAGACCCTGTCCAGCTGCATATTTTCAAGAAGCTAACAGCAGCAACTTCCTATCTCAGAGAATGAAATGTTTCAAAGAGGACTTTCTGGTTGATATTAAGAAAAACAGATGTGGGGAAGGTGGGGAGAAGTGCAGGGAAGAAAGGGCTTGTGCTTGATGCAAAGCCAGGTGAAGCAGGTCCTCCTTTCAACCATGAGCAAGGCACACACACTGCCCATGCCTCCGCTGCCTGGCCACAAGGCAGGGATGAGCATGAGTGATGTTTGCACTTAGGCTGTTGAGCACTTTGGTCTCCTTGGGTAGGAGATGCTGGTCCCTCATCTCAGGCCCTTCAAACTGCAGGCTAAGGTGCTGGTTGTGCCACCATCTTCCTTGGTCTCGTCTCTTTCCTACCTGGGAGGAAAGCCGGGGAAGGCTTCTCCCTTGCTGAGCCACCCCATGATCCCTGGTGATGCTCTGTACCGTGGCAGGACTCGGCAGAGGGCTTTAAGATGAGTTGCTTTAACGCTTCCACGCTCCTTTTCTTCTTGCCTCAAAGAGACAAAACTTAGCTTTGAAGCCTTTGAAACATCAAAGGATGAGATTTCCAGAGAGGCTTAACAGAGATGGGTGCACCCCTCCCATTGATGGTCAACAGAAGATGGGTGCTTAATCCCTAGAGGTGCTTTGAAAGACTTGTCCTACATGCACGTCTTGCTGGGGAAGATGTGAAAAGCAGTTGTCAGCTCCTTGGCTTTGTAAAATGCAGATCCTGCCTTTTTTCTGAAGATAAAACATGATGGATTTGAAGATGATGTCCAAAACTCAGGTTTATTGTGAAAACTGCTGACTGCTTTTTAAAGGAGAAGCACTTAAAAGCAGCTTGTGATTTTGCCCCATCCAAAAGCTGGTAAGTCATCTGATGACAATTCAGGTGTTGCCTCTTGCTCTCCCCATGTTGTCACTGCGGGCATAGTGTAACCTTGCTGGAAACCTGAGAGCCTCTCAACATGGAGGCTGTTACCTGTGGAGGCAGTACTGCTTCTCTGCCTTGTTAGGTGTCATCTTTTGGCAGTACTTTAGTACAGCCTGTGTTACTTTTTGACAGGGATATCACCACCCATATGTTTCTGCTGGTGAATATTAAACCCGAGTATAAGGACTGCAGGGGCAGTGTGTACAATTGGGATCGTCCCACTGCTGCCAGCACTGGTACCGGCTGGCTGCTACCAGCTGTCTCAGGACCCTGAGGTGCAGACAGGACTTGTTGGGAGCTCTAAGCTCTGTTTTGGCTGAGCTTGCTCGGGGTGACGTGCCACCAGGCCAGCACGTGAGGCAGGGGGCTACCACTGGCACCCGTCCTCAGTGCTGCCCCAGGCTGTGCCGGTGCTGGCCTGGGGAGAGGCCATGGGAGGAGATTGTAGTCAAGGGCTTGTGTTGATGGAGTCCCATAGAAAGGCAAGGGAAACTTGGCTGCAGCCTTGCTGTTGTGCTATTTTTGTTCAAGGTAATAACAGGAACTCCACTGTAAATAAAAATAGACAAGTGAAGAATTTCCCAAGTCTGTCTCTGCTCATTTTTTTCTTCCTAGTGAGGAATTATCTCACTCCAGCAGAGTAAATCCTTCTTGTCTGCTCCTTGGAAACTAGGACAATAACACTGGAAGGGAAAGAAGAGATTACAGAGTTGTCGTGAGGGTGACGGCAATGTATTGTATACTGGGTGCCAAAAATGCACCCCCTAAAGCAACTAATAGCCGTGCTCTGCAGGGTTCATCCTGACAATGTGACTGCAGGCAGAGCCAGTCTCAGCCGTTCTTGGTACTAGCACCTGCCCAGGCTGTGCTGGCCCAGGGCCCTTATCTCTTGTCTGCCCATCAGGGCCCTGCACCCAGCTTCTGGGTTGGCTCCGCCACATCCCTCCCTCCTGCCTGTCACCCCCGCTTCAGCGGCACCTCACCTTCATCAGTGCAAAGCATTCCTGCCTCAACCGATAACCAAACAAGGTGTGGAGGATGCAGCTTCTTTTCTTGATGAAATCTAGTGTCTTTTACAAAGAGGCTTTGTGTTTTGTCCTTTTGTTGCAGTGTGAATTTTTGGGGGTAGTTTTTCCTTCCCATGTGAGCCAGAGAGTTGAGACCCTCCCACCCTTACCCACTGAATGTGTCTTTTGGCTAATAACTACAGCTGTAATCAGAAAAGTGCATTAACCACACAGAGCCTTGGTACTCTGCTGAGCACTGGATTAACTGACCAACTTGTGACAATCTGCCTGCCTGTCCAATGGTGCTAAAGAGTGCTCACTTGCCACCTTTCAAACACCCTTAGCATTCCAAGAAATCCCAAGTCATCAGGAAACGCAACAACATTTTACCAGGAGCCCCAGCAGATGCTTTGAGGAACCTGCAGATGTGCTGCAGACTGCAGTGAGGATGGGATGTGGCAGAGTCAGAGGCAGTACCACACAAACCCAGCTGAAAACCTCTCCCTGCCCGAGGACTTTGTGTACAAGCCTTGCTCATGCTTCCATCCCTGGCCAGGGGTTTGCACAGGGAGTTAGTGACTCACCGGGGGTAAGAGTCTTGTTAAAGCTGTCATATGGAGGTAGCATCAAAAGCTCACCCAGTTTCAGATGCTGGTTTTTCCATTCTCAGCTATTCATGGCTATGATAATGAGGTGGCTAAACCCACTATTATTGTCTGTGCAGAAAGTGAAAGACAAGTGACATCTACTCTCAGAAGCAAATGCAGGAATGTTGGTGGTGGGTTTTGTTTGTTTGCTTGTTTGTTTGTTTTTATTTTTTTTTCATAATGTAAGCAGCAAGATGGTATTTCCAAACCCCTTATTTTTGAGAAGTTTAGTTATGCTTTAACTAAAACCAAAATCTCAAAACACAGAAGGCAATATATCTTCTTGGAAAGTGCGTTACCCATTTTTTATAAAAGTCAGTCATTGATGTTGGGGGATAGATGCTTTGAAGAAAGAAGGGAGGGTAGGTTCTTGTTTCTGTCCCAAAATCCCTGCCACCCTATGATCAAACTTCTGATCACAGTTTACAAAGTTTGAAACTGCAGAATAAAGAGAAATGCAAAGCAGCGTGTGAATGGAGAGGTGTGAAACTGAAGGTGTGAAACAGCAGATCTGATCTGTCAGGTCAGCTGTCTCTGTATACTGAGATGTAACCTACAGAAGACCAGGAAATTCTGCCACACAGCCTTTAGACTTGAGAAGGTTTCAAAAAGGCCTATATGAATGTAGCCACTGGCACTGTGGGAGATGGATACCCAGGGAAAGGGGGATTTGCATGTATATGAAACCTTGCTAGCAGAGATAACTAGCAAGAAGCTGAATAAGGCCTGAGAAGTCCAAGTCCTGTCCTCATGAACATAGCTTTTGTCGATGGCTGTGAGTGTTTGAAGGATAAAGTGCATGGATGGTCGCACTCCCTTCCCAGCTCCTGCTGTTTGCATGACTGGCAGTGTGACTCTGGTGTTAAAGTCACCTAAGCAAACGTGAAGCTCTTTCATGCCTCTTACCCACGTTGCCTTACCAAGGAGCAGAAGATGACAGAGACTGACAGTGAAAGCTGCAGGAGAAAAAGTGAGTGGTGGTTCTAATTTAGGGATGCTCCCTAATTTTACCCATGCTCTCTAATTTTACCTGTTTTCTCTCTAGTATAGGGATTTAGTGCACATTGGTTTGCTAACACTCAATATAGACAATGCAGAAAGGTGCTGTGTTTGTTGACTGCCTTGCTGAAGTCTGGATTTTCACAGGAGCCTGCTACTGTCATTGCTCAGGAGCAGGATCTTTACTGAGCGTATTACTTTTGTGCTTGTCAAGCATTTCCAGAAGGAATTCTTTGTATTTAAAGAGTTTCTGAAGGTTACAATCAAAAATATTTTCAGTTCAAAGCTTAGCCCTCTGATGTGCTAGCTTTTTTTTCATCATGGCATCAGTCTAGGCAAGCACTTACATCCATGCTTAAGTTTAAGTGCATGCTTAATAGAGTTAAAAACAGCTTCAGGAGATTCCCTTGCTGCCCTACTGAACGGGCATAGGCAATGTGTAAATGTAGTTGTCTTGCTGAATCAGAGCTAAGTGGTAATATGCTCCCACTAGCCCAGGCAGAGCAGTGAACTGCATGTGTTAACAAGGTGGGATTTCATAGTGGAGGTGACATTAGAGGACAGGGAAACCAGCTTTTAATAGCATTTGCTGCACCTTGACATAGCTGCAAGACAAGACTGAAATGGACAGAGTTTGAGAGGTAACTTGGAAGTGGTCTGGACCTTTTGTGTCTCTGTTGGTTTTCTGTGCAGGCATATGGTGGGGAGGGTTTCTTCTGTTCTCATGTGTGCAGTCTCACACCTTACTTTCTCATGATAGGACAAATAGGCCACCAAGAACAGAAAGTAGGACATTTGGCCTCTCTCCTCTATGGGAGGTGCAGTGCAGATTTGACTTCTGAGAACTAGGACAATACCTCTAAAAGTAGAACAGCTGGTCACCCCATTTGTGTGTGTGTAGCCTTACAAATGTATCCTCTATAGCTCAAGATTTAAGAGACATTTTTGGCCTATTTAGGGAAATGTTTTCTTAAAATAGGGACAGATACACTGGAACAGACCAAAACCTCTGCTGTCCTTCTGAAGCACTGAGCAGAGCTAGCAATCAGAGCAGCCACATGCTGGGCAAAGAAACCAAACAGGTGCTTTGCATCACTTCTAGCATATTGAGTGATACCACAGTGACAAATCTGCCCTCCTTGGCTAGGAGGTATTAGCTTTTCAGCAGCACAACATGAATGGAAGGTATTTCACTGCAGTGTGAGATGATGCTTCACTGCAACAGAGAACTGTTACCAAATCAAACATGTCTCTGTGTGTGCTATATACATATATATAACAACATATATTTGACCCAAAACAAAAATCTGACTTTCATTCAAGTAAAATACATAGAAGGCATCCACAGAGGGTTTCATTGCCCTACATTAATGTCCTTCTCTAAGCATAATTAGGTCCATAATGTCTACAGTCTTATTTGAGTGCTGACGATGCCCATGGGATGGTAGCATGTTGTCCTGTTCAACAGAATGTTCCTGTGGACCGTGTGGTAGCCCATGAGGGTAAACAGGAGCACAAAGTACAAACCAGGTCAGCTTGCATAGTTCTTGGAAAGATGCTGCTGGTCGAGAAAAAACCCTCTGTGGCTTCCTTAATGATGGCCATTATTGTTTCCACCTGGTTGCAGCTTGGACTAATCCCGCATGGGCTTCTCACCTTGAGCCAGAGGTTACTCAGAGCAGCTGTGCTGAAGTTTGGGTTCATTCTTTTGGGACTCATCATTAGTCAAGTCAGGTATGAGGCTGAATCTTAATAGTTATAGAGGGACGTTAATAGAAAGGGAAGTCTTCCAAGTTCTTTTTTATCCAGTAAGTGTGCTATGATAATGAATTTGGAGCCTAGTGGCTCCAGTTGTAGTGGGAAGCTCATTGCCTTGAGAACAGGTCTTTGATCTACCTGAAGAGGAGTTTCATAAGCCATGTGTGATGCCCTCCTGTGAATATTAATACCCAGAGTACTTACTCAGCTCACAGCCATTTCACGGAAATGCTGTGCCTCTGTGAGGCCAGACCAAGCCCTTGGGTGCTCTGATTTTTCTTGCAAGGAGAGTTTCAGGTTGTTCTGTACTCTTAATTCAAAATTCTTATTCAGCTTAGGGTCTCTGACACCACTGCATTTATATTACATAATATTAACTGATTTTAGATAAGTAAAGGAGACTATAGGACAGTGGGCTTGGTCTACTTAGCCAAGTGACCTGTTAGTTATACACTTCATGAAGTTACTTCATCTTCTACAGGGCACCTCCTTCTAAAATAAAATAAGATAAGAAGGCAGCACCTGTTCTGGTGAGCGCTCGTGTTTTTAAAGGCCTGCAGCAAAAGCTGGGGAATGAGTATTAGAGTGTGAACTGAGATGCATTCTAGCTGCGTCAGCCATGCAGCTTTTGATTTTCTTACATTGATATCTGTGGCCAGAGGTGTGGAATTGCAGTGACAGAGCCTCTTGTTGTACCACTGTCTCCTACCAAGTGCCATTCATCCAGAGCTAGGGTGCTGCATCCATGGCAGTGGCAGGCTCGCAGCAAGGCGGAGGTCTTAGAAGCAGATGTGAACAAACCTGATTATTTTTGATATCAGAGTGTGCCTGTGATATTACCTGGGGAAGATGGTTTGGGCTGCTAATGCTGGGCCTTTTTTATACTCCAACCCAGCTACCTTGTGGGCTTCCTTCCCGCAGAGCCAGAGGTAGGGAGCAATGAGCGAGTTGTCACTTTTGCGTGATTGTTGCAACTGGTTTTCGCTCCCAGTGCTGGAGAAGGACGGAGCAGGTATTTCTTTTCTCTCTAGGTAGTTACTACATTTGCATGTGCTCCCCATTAAAAAGGAGTGTTGTTATTTGCTAGTTACGACCATGAAGCGCTCTTACTCTCTGATGACCGGCAGGACATGGCTCATACTTGCAATGCAAGAATCCTGCTCTGAGGCAGGGCAGGGGCAATGCAGGGTTTGATGTGCATGTAGCAGGGGTAGCTAATTTGTGTCACATTTGAGTGCCTAGTGTTTGCATTATAAGTACTTGACTCTGTGTTTTTTTCTACACTTGTTGCTGCCTCAAGGGAACTGTTAGGAAGAGAGAGATACTCTGGATCTGAGCTTCTGGTGGTATATAAATTCCTGTCTGGTACAAAATTTAGGAAACTACTCAATTCAGTGACACTTTCTTGATATGAATGTCTTTGGAAGACACAAGAAGTAGAAAGCCAAAGATAAGAAAGGTGCATTAATATCTTTGAGACATGTCTCTGAGTCCTCCAGTGTAATAAAACAGTCAGGCAGTGAGATGAAACTGTTTCCTTAGTATGCAGCAAGTTTCTGGTTTATTGTTTTGTTCTGCCACTTTCAACTGTTCTCTGCAGTCTTACATTGCATCTTACCCTTAAACTAAGACTGTAACTCCTCTTCAGGGAACTTATCCTGCTTGTACCAGCATGCCCCAGCAGGGACCTCAACCTAGGGTTATACTTACAAACAATGATGTTTTGGCCTCTGACCCCCAGTGAAATCAATGGAAATTGGGTGCCTACAGATGTGCATCAAAATTTAAAATCTCAGATGGTGTGTTCATAGCTATGCTTCAGAGTCCAGGTCCCATGGGTTTCCCCTCCACGCTCCCTTAGCTGAGAAACTGGCTGGACCACAGAAGTTCCCTTCTGGCTAGGATGGTAGGAAGCCCCACCATGGGACCAGAGGGTGCCCCTGGCTTGCATAAACTAATCCTACGCTTTGGATTGATTAAGAGAACAGCAAGAAATCATTACGAAAGGGAACATTTGTGTGCAAAGCTCAAGCACACGGACCTTGCAAACTGTGCTCACCAGCAAACTCATCCTCTTTACTGCGTTTATTCCTGCATGAGGCAAAAGGCTTGCTTAATGGCATGGACCAAATTCATCTGGATTTCAGTTGTGCAGCCTATGACAGAAGCGGTGTTTGCAGGATCAAGCAGATCAGGTGCCTTCCAGTGCCTCTTCCAGGTGGCTGGAGAGGACATGGCCACACACCAGCCCGAAGGACTTCAGCCTGGGTTGATAAGAAATGCTTGCACAGACAAGGGCCTGGAGCTCCTGTGTGAGCAACCACAGCATTACTCTGCTGAGCCCCATGAGAAGCAGCCCTACCTGGGCCAAGAACAGCAACTTAAATATGATAACAAGAGATAAGCAAGTAACCTCCAAGTGTTTCTGGGTACACAGCAGGGTGAGGACCCATGCCAGGCTGTGCATGTCTCCTAAGGAAGATGAAGGTGTGATGTGCAAAGGCCTCTGTGGGGTGAGAAAGCAGAAAATTAATAATGAATTCTTTTACAACAACCATAACTGTCTGCTGCTGAATTCAAGGAGCATCAACAACCATCCTGAATTTTGATAGCATGTCAGGTCACACAGCCTGAATTTCAACAGTAGATCAAGTGGCTTGCAGCAAAGAGAGGAGTGAAAATATCAGGTGTGCTGGAGGTGGGGGGAGCTTCAATGTCCATCTGTGTCCCCCCAGCTAGAGAGGCAGGTGGGAAAGTGGAATGGGTGCTGTGTGTCATTAGTTTTTGGAAGACCCTTTCCACTACCTGCTGCTGCCTTGAGCGTGGACCTGCTCTTCTGCCCCAGCGAGCCCCTTCTCCCCATCTTGTGGGTGCATTTCATTGCTTTGGTGCTCGAGCTTGTCTGACAAAGCAGTTGTGCTCTCAGGAGATGTGGGGCTGTGCAGAGAGAAAAAGAGGCAATGGGGGTGTGAGGGGGAGGAGATGGTTGGTCAGAGAGCGCTGAAAGGCTCCAGATCCCCTGAAGGGGGTTTTGACCTACTGGGGCTGAGGACTCCTGGAAGCCAAACAGCTGTGTCCTTTCTCCCTCTTTGTGTGCTATCAGCTTGAGAAAATAGCCAGGATTGTTTGTCTTATGAGTGTCCTTCATCTGGACATGCAGGGGAACCTGTACTGGGTGAAATGGAGACACCATCCCCCAGATAACTCCCCTGCTTCCCACAGTGGGGCCAGTGCCCTCGTGGTTCTGCAGCACCACATGGCAGACAGAAGCTGAGCCTGGGGTGTCTACAGCATCGTCAGGGTGGCCTCTCTCCTCTGCTACACTGGACATGCAACATCTGTTCCCCCTTCCAGATCCCAGAGGTGTCTGTGTCTGTGAGGGTTTTCTGGGCTTCAGAGAGTTTGCTCAGTTCTGGGCACACGGGTACTAGAAATGAATGGCTGAAGAGGCTGCTCCTGATGAGGAAGAAGAGAGCATGAGGTGCTGAAGGAACCAGTGAGCAAGGAGCTTGAGCCGGGTATAACAAACAGGTCTAGGGTGAGGGAAGGATCTCCTCCTCAGGAAAAGCAGAATTTGTAGCTTGGGAGCTTATTTAGGGAGCGTGAGGCTGGGCCAGGATGGCAGCAACCCCAGCACTAAGGCTGGAGAGGAGAATTTAGGTCTTTGTCCCTTTGCTGCTCCAGTGGAGTGTGTGCCAGGTGTAGGGTAGGACTGGCTGTGGGAGCACTGAGCAGGGGAGAGAGTGGCTTTCTTAGTGACTTGCATCTGCCTTTGCGAACACAGTGATGGAGCTGCTGGGAAAGCAGAGGCTGTGCTGATGGTGGTGAACTGGGAAGTGGCAGGGGCTCATGAGAAACAACAAATCTGAGGAGAGGGATTCATTTTTCAATCCCGAAGTATGCACTGGAAGTTGCACAAGGGTGATTTACATACTTAAGCAGGATTTTGGCATTTGTGCCCAGCCTTGTGGTTCATTTCCTCATTCACTCAAATGCATGAAGAGTGAACAAATGTTTGGTAAACAGGAACCTAAGGTTTCAGCGATGTAAAGCTTTAACTCTCACCCACAGAGCTGCTTGCAGCATTGGCTTAGAAGTGTTTTTCAGAAGATGATTATTTGCCTCCTCCCTGATCTCACGCCTTGGGTAGCTCCAGCTGTCCCCATCCACATTGCCTGGTTACTGTGTCCCCCTCCCTGAGAGCACCCCCATCCCTGCCTGTCTGGCAGAGCTGCTGTGCTGCCAAGGGTTGGAATGAGGGAGGAAAGCGTGCAGAGAGGTGGGGCCTTTCAGGTCAGCCTCCATCAGTGCTGGCAAGGGCCGAGCTGGGAAACTTGCACAGCTGCTGCCTGGGCTCGGTTTGGTCTATGAATAACTGGAGAGCTTTCCGTCACCAGGGCTGTCGGTCCAGGTATTTGCAAGCACTTTATTTGGTGGTTTCTTTTTAGTGTGGTTGCTGGACAGGGAGGACAGGATAGAGAGAAGAACCTTTCATGCTTCAGCCTTCTGCAACATCCGGCGTTTTCATAAAACCACAAAGGACGTTAAAGAAAAAAGAACAAGTGCTCAGTTTATAGGGATTTATATCGTCAAAACATAGAGGGGACTGTGTTGTTCGGCGATCTCTCAGAGTCAAGGAGCTCAAAGACATAGGTTCACAGGAGATGGGCTTCCAGGCTGGAGCCCACCCTGCCTTCCCACCCTCCCTGGGCCAAGTTTGCTGCCCCTCACTTGTGCTGCTACAAGGGTTGGCAGAGCTGGCTGGCAGTCTGTAGCCGGTGTGCTGCCCAGCATTGCTGTGCATATTAAAAAGTCTCTCAGGAAGATGACTCCAGCCTTCTGCAGCTGCCTGGGAATTTGTCTTGTGCAGGGCTTTTCCACTCGGGGCCCCTTGCGGGACACATGGGACGCAAAGAAGAAGAGTGCAGCACATCAAACGAGAACTGCATGGGGAAGGGAGTTGGGCATTCTGTAGTCCAAGCACCATCATCTGGTGCTGCACTGGTTGAAAAAAAATGTTCTTTTCCACCAACTGTGTTCAGTGCAGATTTTTATGCAAACATGATAGTGGGAGGTAGCACAGAAAAAGGTCTGATGGCAGTAGCAGAAAGGCTGCTGCTCCCAAAGGCAGTCTCGATGCTTTTTTAGGAGCATTGCACCAGAACAATGGCAGTGGGAGGGAAAGGGTGATGACAGCCTGTGATTCTTGATCACTCGCACTCATCTCTCCTCAGTGTCCAAGCTGACTGAAATTCAAACCTAAAGCAATCGCACAGCATAAATCAGATGCTGGAAGCTCTTTCCATGATGTAAAACCAGTGTTCCCAACCACAGCTACTGGACTCTGTGCTGAAGGGGACAGCAGGGTGTGAAGCTGCCCCAGCCCACTGCCTAGCATCCCTTGAGGGAACAAGCTGCTAAACAAGAAACAGCCTGTAAACGTCCCGAGCCACCCAGTGCTCTTTGGTAGGTATTTGTGGAGGAAGGCATTCTGGAGCGGTGCAATATAATGACTGTAGTGCCATTCCAGACTGAAGGTCCGGCTGGCTGGTGCTGGGCTATGGTGGTGGCTGCAGGAACCTGCTCTCTCCTTGCTCCCACACCCTCGTGCCTGGCATGATTTCCAGAAAAGTGAGGGGAATGTGGGGGGACAGCATGGGAGAGGCACAGTTCTGCATGACTGTGGGCACCCAGCACCGAGGAGCAAATGACCCACAGCACTCATGCTTGGTCTCCAGCTCGGTGCATCAAAATTTTTCCATCTGACTAGAAGCTGCTCTGTTTCCTAGATAAAGCCGCTCCTAACCACTGCCAAAATTTGTGTTTTTTCCCTCTCTGCTGGAGTGCTCATATCTTTTAGGAGGAAGAGCTGGAGGATGCAGAGTAAATAAGTTTTCACTTGTATATTTTAGTCACCCAGCAGCCATTGGACATGTCATTTAAGTATATTATTAGCAACCCAGGCATTCCAAACATAAACAGCAAGCAAGACTGTATGCGTGCGCTGCCTCCAGACACTGCTGGTGAATGTTTCTGTTGCGTGGGCTCCACGTATCCTGAGAGTGGCTCCTCCAAGCCCACCACAGCCAGCAGGCAGGGATCGCCTGGAGGGTGCTGGCTGAGAGCTCTTCACTTTGCAGGGGAGATGAGCATCTGGGCTTCCCTGGAGCTCAGCCCCCTTCCAGGATTCAGACACCACTGAGTTAGAAGTGTTGGTGATGTGCAGTGCTCTTTCTGAACTGAACTATGTCCAAATCATCCCCTGTTAACCTGAAAGGAAAATACTAGGCTAAGAATATTTTAGAATTCTTTGGAAGGGTGAGGACTGAATCAAGTGCTAATGTTTTATTATCCTGCTTTCCTTAACAAGCTCTGCATTCACAGAGCACCAGTAAAATTTTGAAGTCATGGTTTGGGTGTGGAAGAGACCTTGTAAATTCTAGTACTTATGGAATCTGTGAAAATTATTTTCTCTTTGGGTTTACATAAAAACATTACCAGAGACAAGCATTTGGGGATTTTCCAGGGAAAAGGTGTTGAGATACAGTCTAAGGAGTCTCAATGGTTTTCATCAGCTTGGTGGAGAAAAAGGTCACATGTTTTACAGGGATATTTTTTCTAAAAAAGGGTTGAGTAGGGATCTACCCATTATGTCAGTGATTTAAAACTTAAGATTCAAGTGACTTAAACACATTTTTGCTGTGCCACACTGCCTGTGCAGATGCTTATTAATGTAGTCTATATATTTTGTGGCCTCCTTATAGAGTCAGGTATTCTTGCCAGGTGATTTTAGCCAATGACATGTGAGTTGTCTTCAACACTGATTTTGTGAAAAGTTTAAATTTGCACCTAGAGGTTTCTGTTGCCTTTTATGGACAGTCACGCCAGTCCACACTACTTCTGCAGGATTAACAGTGTATCCATGCAAGTGAGTTTTGGATGTCTATCTTACACAATTGTATCGCTTAAGTGTGTGACCTGGAAAACACACACAAACACAGTTAAATTCCTGCAGCAAATGCTAGATGTCCAGCCGTAGCATGTACCAAATAATCAGCCAAAGGCATTCCTAAAGGGCTGTGGGATTGACCATGAGTTGGACAGAAGGTCAGTGTTATCTCCCAGGTCACCAGAAGCATGGAGGGAAAACTCCAAGTTCAGTAGCATCATCCCAGACTTACAGGCTGGTGAGTCCCATCAAGCTAGCCAATACTTCCCATGTCTTGTCCATCATCAGTGAGCTTTGTGTGAGATTTGGAACTGAACATTTTAGAACTCCTGCCTGTCTGAAGGCCCTGGTCAGAAAGTAGATTAATTTTCCAGACCTTCCAGTAAATATTTTGGTAGCTAAGTTTCTGTGGATCACGTCTCTAGTGTTATCTTGAAATATATTCTGGTGTCATGTAAGTGTGTTATCATCACTCAGAGACAACACGGAGTGCTTCAGACACTAGGCAGAGAGCCAAAACCTGTCCTTGGATGAATATTTGCAGTTCCTCTTGACTCCCTGGTATCTGAAGGTCAAGTTGGACCCAGAGTCTCCTGCAAAGCTGAAACGTTAAGTGTGCCAAAGAAGTTTTAGAAGGGCAAAGGTGGTTATCAGCATTTTCCAGTTGCTTTTCTCTGGTGATGGGGAGGTAAAATGTGTGTAAGAGGAAGCAAAAGGAACACACCAAATGCATCTTGTAGGATTGTATGATCTCTTGGTTTCCAGCTATTTAACTGTAAGGTATTTTGCTGTCCTGCCTTATAAGTTGCTCTGACCTCTTCTGTAGTCTTTTTTGCTAACACTGAGCCCAACTGTGTCTTTGAGTGCACGTTTTTTTGCTTCTTCCAATGACTTTGTCTGTTGGGTCCATCTCAAAAGCTGGCACTTTGGTGCAAGGATAGGGGCACTTGCAAGAGGCATTCAGCTGGGTCCACCTCCTCTCTCCAATTTTAGGAAGACCTCCCCAAAAATTAGTCCTATGGGCAGACATCAGTGAGTCAGCGATACTAAATACTGTCTGCTAAACACTGACGCTGTGCTTGGCCAATACCTTATGAAACTCAGTCCTGTGTGTGGAGATTACAAACTAGAGAGCCATGCCAAGCCTTCGGGCATACTACCAAGGATAGGCAGAACACTGGGCTGTCAGAAAGCATTGAAGCTTTTGGGGTTTGAGTACATGCAGTAACCTGACAGCGTGGTCCAGTGTTGTGTTTCTTGCATACAGAAAGACGAGGGAATTCCCAGGCATTTACTGGGAGAAATAACCAAGCACACCTCAATGAGCAGCAGGCTCCACAAGAAATTAAACTTTCCCCCCCACCTTGTTTCTGTCCAAGATCTTCCACCGTGAATCCCTTCGCAAACGTGTTCCTGCTGTTAAGAGCACTGAGCTCACTCAACCCCCTGTGCCCGGGTTCCTGTGAAACCTCCCACAAACTGGAAAGCAGTCTAGTTTTCTCCTCTCGGCTGCTGTGCCTGTGATCTCTAGCCTCCAGGTGTGGACGGGCACTGCAGTCCTTGTGGCCAGGTTGGAGCAGGCTGTCAGGCAGGAGCTGAGCACACACAGAATCTGAGTGTCCCTCTGGGTGCTGCTGCTCCTGCTCTGTCAGGGTCACCAGCCTAGCAGGACACAGTTTCCCTTTCTCTCACAAATAATAATAATAAAAAAAACCAGAGGCTCCATGCATTTATCTCTGGATCCCATCCTCCAAACCATTGTCCTACCTGCTGCACCGGGCTGAGCTCAGAGCAGCCTGCAGCAGCTGGGTGGAAAGGCGCAGCCTGAAGCAACAGGCACCAGCCCCTGCATGGTTTGGTGTCAGACTGAAATCTGGAGTGAGTGTTGTGCCCTGGAAAGGGGCAGACCTGCAGCCTCATGGTGAGGGAAGCTTCCCTGAGATTTCAACAACAACATGGCCAAAGGCACTCAAAAGAAATTACTAGAAAGCCAGAAATGAGACTTTTTTTTTTTTTTTTTTTTTTTTTTTTGGTAAGATTTTAGGGCTAGCAATCATTTCCTATTAAACTGGATGGAGTGATGTAAACTCCTTGTAGGAGAGGTTATTGTTCTCTGTTGAACTTCAGAAGGCTTTCCTGTGAAGACAGAGGCTGGAGTCATTCCAGGTGTCCCACAGAGCTACCAAGTGGCAGTGCCTGGGGCTGGGCCTGCCCATGGTTCCCCTTGGTGTAAGCCCCGGTGATATGCCTCTGCCTGGGGCTGTCCCAGGGAAGTGTCCCCCTGCCTCTGTCCCCACTCATGCCTGGGCTGGGTCCCACCACCCCGTGGTGTGCCAGCTGAGAGGGCTTTTCTCACTGTGAAAACACATCCCCACTGGGTGCTGTTCAGGGTCCACTGGCTTGTTCTGTGCCAGCCCCAAAGTTGCCTCCAAATGGCAATGTCTCGTCCAAAGTCTCCATTAAATGAATTTGCTCTTTACGGGCAACCGGTTTGCTTTGGGTGCCAGAATATTGCCTTGTGGTTGCTAATAACCTGGGCCAGAACTGAGCTGGTGATTTATAGGTGAAAGGCTTCATATCTGCTTCCTTAAGTGCCTGCCTTGCCACTTCGCCTCTCTCCCCGACCTCTCTGCTGATCCCCTTGTTGCTCACATTCTGAGTATTTCCAGCTACCTCTGAATGAGGCATTAATGTAGATAAATATTACTGCAAGGAAGTAATGGCCAAATACTCTCTGCATCATCTATATGCATTGGTTGGGGAGCGATTTTTCATTTCATACATCATTTGCTATTTCAGCATGTGGCAATTCTGCAAAATGAGGAAGGAGAATTAGAGAGTTGAAGAGCCCACCCCCTGTTCCTGCCATTCCCAGCACTTGTGAGTGCAGGCACACAGCGATTGCTGTGCGGTTACTGGCCTGAGACATGTTTGGATGAGCCCACATGACTCTCACTCCAACCCCATACTAGCCACCCTGCACGCCTTTCCTCCCATCTTTCAGCCTCTTTCTTCTTTGCTTGGCTTTAACACACCCGTATAGGTATAATCTCCTTTCTCACCCACCCACAAACCTCCACCTCACTGTATTCTGCATTTTTCAGTGTAATCGGTCCCAGCATGTAACACACAACTACCAGTATTTTCCCCTAACTCAAATAAAAGCTCATATGCCAGTGAAGTAATCTTTCCCACCTGGGCTACTCCTGTGGTTTCATATCACTTAATCCTCCTCTGTGAACTGAGGACGAGTTTAAGGTAACATCTGCTCAGCTTTATGTTGGTTGTGTTCATACGGAGGGTCCCATGGTTCCCATTGTCAAGCAGGTAAGAGGAACAGCTTTGCCAGAGTCCCACATTTTCTGGGAGATAACTAACTCTGTCAGGCTCACCCTGCTTTTAGAGGCCCCATTAAAATCAAGGATGCAGGTTTGGTAAATTTACTCTTCTGGACCACTGTGCTTATTCCTCCTGCCTATTTTCCCCTTGAGTTTCCTTGTGATTTCCTTTCCCCTCTGTTCCCTCCCTGTCACTGGAGCTGAGCCGCCTTGCCCCAGCAAGCCACTGGCTTGGGCAGTCCTGCACCTTGCTGTGGTCCCACAGCTGGCAGCATTAATGTGTTGGCCTTGCTGCTGAGCCTCATTTGAAGTCTTCTGCTGGAAAGAGCTACCCAATTGGCTTTGCGGTGACCACTTCTCAGAGTCAAGGTGCACCCTTACACAGTGCCCTGCCAGCAAGGCCCACACTCCGTGCAAGAGCTGTAGGCAACAGGAATCTCCTGCAAAGTAATTCAGGTGCCTGCTGATCCCAGATGTGTATCTGAAGGTCATCTGCTCCATCATATTGCAAGTCTGGGAGAAACTAAGGGGTCTTTCTGAAGATCTCTCCCCTTCACAGTCTCACACGCCATGCAGAGCTCATTCATCTCCACAGTGTGCTGCTGCACTCCTTCAAGTGAGCCATCATTTCATTTTCAGTGACTTCCTAATGTGTTCCTTTTTTTTTTTTTCTTTTCTCAAGCAACGGCACAGGCATTGCTGCATTTGGCAAAAGAACAAAGCCTTATTGTTCAAAGCCTGCATGCTCCAGTATCAGCTGGGACAAACACACCATTGCACTCCTAGACCTCAATCTCAAAAGCCAGCTGGACAAAGAGTGAAAAGGCTCAAAATCCCAAGTCAGGAAAAGCCTTCAGCCTTATCTTGTCTCTAAAGGACTCTGTCAAGTACAGTTTTATATCCATACTTTCTTTTTGTCAGTAATACATCTTCAGAAACCTGAAAATAGCATCTCTCTCTCTATTGATCCGTCTTCCTGCGAAGCACTGATTTCTCCCCCTCCAATTGACACGGCTCATCGTGTCAATTTGCTTATGCAACTCCATTACCAATGAATGTCAGCATGGATTTGGGCACACAAAGCAAACTTCCTATCCATTTCTTTGCAATTGCATGGCAGCACCAGCACTCCCGAGGACTCTCCTCTGCGAGTTGCACCTACCAAGGCAGGTGCTGGGCTGATGCCTCAGCTCTCGCACAGCTCCGTCCTAGTGTGGACCCTGGCAGCCAGCCATGGACAAGGCCCAGGAGGCTAGCGTATCACTTTGAACCTTCTTTGTAGCCAAACCAAACAAGCAATGCTAGTATAAAATATGTTATACCAACACAATACTCTTATTTTTCTGTCATAATTAATGCCCAGAAAAAAGAGCACTTTTTCTGACATGCTTATCTGCATCTCAGAAGCATGGACCTGGTGTTACTTTGCCACAGGATACCTATATAATTCTTTCCCTATAAGCCAGTCTTCTCAGCTTTCATGTATTTTTGCTGGTTCCCCCTGCTACTCCTCCAGCCTTGTGTCCATGCTGGTCAGGAGGCATCCAAAAAGAAAGATCGCACAAGAGCAATCAGACAGTTGCTTATCTCTCTGCCCTGGGATATGTCATGCAGGCCAAAACCATCCTGAGACTTCTGTTGACGTGACAAATTGTAAACTCCTGTCCAATTTCCTGTATGCTAACACTGCAAAGTCTTTCACTGCATTTGGGTCTCCTCTTCCCATAGGGTGTTGTAATTTTGGACTATTTCCTCCCTAGACATATTAGTCTGTGTGTCCTTCAAGCTAGGTAATTTTCTTCCCATGTCCCATATATTTTTTTTTCCCTTCTGCGTTATATTCCACTCCTCGGTGGTGATTGCCTCTTCTCCCCAACATAGTATCAATTGTAGTTTTAATAAACACGCTGTCTAATGCTTTTTTCTAGATCATTAATGAACATGGTAAATAAAACTGGAGCTAACACCAGTTTCTAGTAATAACCCTACTGGATGCCTCCCGGCAAGCTGACAGTTTTGTCGTTGATCACTATTCATCACGGAGCCTGCATGTCAGTGTCCCCATGTGAGGTAATTTGTATTCATTTAACACCATTCATCACAGAATCAGAGAAAACCACAGCTAGAAAGGACCTCAAGAGGCTGTTTTCAGAAATATTCCTGAAGTTTCCAGTCTGCTCTTAAACATGGGCATGGATGGAGGTTTCACATCCTTGCCAGGCAGATGGGTTTAGGGATTGTCAGCCTTCCCCTTTACCAACCATCTCACTCTCTTGCTGCAGTGGGGGCCCATCATTTCTTGCCATACTCGCAACAGATATAGAGAACTGTCTGGAGAACACCTTATTCCCTCCTTCTCTAAGAAATCTTTCACATACTTGAAAATTATTGTGTCTCTCCTAATCTCCTTCTTGCTGGAGTGAACAACCCGTGTTGAATAAGCCTTTCTTTACAAGTCTTGTTTTCCAGACCTTCCTTCCAGGCTCTCCTGAGCTGGCTAAAGATCATAGCAGCACTGGGTAAAGCAGAAGGATCAGCTATGTATTTTACAGGCTCAGCTCCTCTCTGAATGCCATGGTATGGTGACTGCCTTGTGTGTGACAAAAGGGCAGTTTTTATTAATTTCAGGTTCCTGAGCTGCTGTACTGTTCCACATCTGCTTCACTGGCTGTGTCTCATTTTATTCCCGTGCAGGTGATTATACCTACCTCTGTGCAGAACTTTGCTTCTCTCCTTATTGAATTATGTCCTGTTTTTCAGACATTTCCTCTAACATGTCAGGATTATTTTTGATTCTAATATTATTCTCTCATGTCCTTGAAGCTCATCTCAGCTTGGTGTCATCTGCATATCTGATAAGGACAGTCACTATTCCATCATCCAGTGGCAGGACCTCTGTTGAACCCTACCTACGCCTTCCTTGTATTTTGACAAAGACACCTTCTTTCTGAGTACAGTTTTCAAACTGGTTTTGTACCCCTTCCTTGAGGTAATTTGTTTAGGCCATATTTTCTTAGTTTATATCTTGTAACATGAAGTGAGATGGTACCAATCGCCTTACCAAAGTCAAGACACAAGATGTCTCCTTCTTTGTTTCTATCCACAAGCCCTGTCGCAGGCTGAAATTAGGTCAATTTGACATTATTTGCTCCTGGCAAATCAGCACTGGCTATTCCTCTTCTGTTGGTTGTTTCCTAGGTGCCGATGATTAGTTAGTTTAATTATTTGTTCCAGTGCATTTCCAGGAACTGAAATTGAGCTGACTGGCTACAACTGCCTTGCTGCTCTTATTTCCTCTTTCTGCAGCTGGGCAGGGTCCTGCTCTGCGAGAGGTCCCACTCTGGAGGAGCCCCGCTCCCCCACGCTGCTCCCGAGGGCTCCCGCTGGGTCCCCTACAGGGCCAGCCCCTGCTTGGGGCACCGCTGTGGTGCTGGCAGACAGATGCTGTCCTCAGCCTTCCTCTGACCACCAGTCTGTAGCCAGAATACTTCCCTGGTCACCCTCCTGTCCTGTGCTAGTTATGTCTCTTTTTCATATCTTTCTTGACTTTAATCCCTTGTTACGTGTGCCAGCCTTTGATGCCAACCCTTAGCCATTTACATGTATCTCAGTTTTCTGTTTGCTTCCTCCTTCCCTGTGAGGCTCCTGAAGACTGACTGTTTTAGCCAGTTGATCTTTCTCTACGTTCCTTAACCTTCCTTTGCATTGGGATGAATTATATTTGTCACTTTGCAATTGTTCCTGTAGACGACACTGACACTCCTCAAAGTCTTTGTCCCTGGACTTGTTTCTCCGAATGCTTGCTCACCAGTGCTCTGGGTTGTCTGTGAATATCTGCGTTGCTCAGCAAAGCGTCTCTGTGGGAAAACACAGAAACTCAGCCTTTCATTGATATTGTGGACTTCACCGACTTCCAACTGGACTTTCCTGACCTGCACAAGATTTCTTGTTTTCAGCAATCTCTTTGTCTCTTAGAAAAGTAAGCACAGTGAGCCAAATTCTGACCTCATTTACACCAGTAAAATCTGGATTGGTGCCAGGAAACTGCTGAAGTTGTTTTGGGCTTACAGTGATGAGAATGAGAGCGGCATCTGCCTCATTAATTCTCCCAATCCACAGAAAGTAAATGATTCCAAGAGGAAATAGCTCCACAGAAGGGAGTCCTGGAGAGAATTAGAGACTGACTAAATGGAATTAAGGGGAAAAAATGCTTTAGCGAATCCAAATCAATCCTCTCTTCAAAACATTCAACTTGCCAAAATAAATACAAACACTGGTTTGGGAAGGAAAAGGTTAAAAAGCTATGAAAACAAAATATCTTGGCCTCTTCTAATGATGTCTTGTAGCAGAATGTGCACAACCCAGAAACGGTTGCTGAGTCAGCAATATCATATCTGCCGCCTGGTGTTTATCCATGGGGCTCTAAGGATGGAAACTTGAGTTTCCCACTTCAGCTATGGGGCTCATTCTACATTTTGAGGTTTGATAAAAGACCCGTGGAAGCCAGATAGCATTACAAGTAGGGATGGGTGAACAGGTCTGGCAAAAGGAAACCTCTCTCTCAGATGGCTGGCCAGCCCGACATGCAGCCCCTGGAGCCATTTTTTTCCTCAGTTAACTACCATCTTTGCACGTTTCTTCACCCACACCACACGGTGCATGGCACTGGAATTGGATGTGCCAAGAAGAAACACATGTATGCAAAGAGTCTGATTGATGTTGACATGTTGCCGGATCTATCAGGAACTGCAAGCAGACAGCCTGCTTTTGTGCACTCCGTTGGAAGGGGGAGATATTTTGAGCAACTGGCAAGAGCCAGCACCTTTCAGGTGGGCAGGTGCACCTGTGTGCTGGCGGGGAGGAGAGCAGAAAGGAGCACAAGGCTCACGCTGTGCCTATCAGTAACAGCTGGAGGCAAGCAGGAGCTGTGACCCACACATGCAAGCTGCCTTTTGCCATCTCCTGCCAGGGAGGTGGCTGTCACCATTTACCCAGCCACCAGCAGAGCTGGGGCAAAATAATTAGAGGATGGCTGGAGCTCTGAGCAGCATGGACATTTCTTCTCTTTTTACAGACATGATCACACCACTGCCAAGAGTAGTCACATACTAAGTACACTGACTGTCTACTATGGCGGATCGATGACATTTGAGGAAGAACTGGGCTTTATGCAAGGACTCCCACACTCCAAGGTAAGCTTGGCTAAATGAAAGTGTTCAGGGGGTAACTGTGAAAATGCACAGGGCCATAAAGAACTCCCTGTGGCAGGAGGCTACAAGGGACCAATCTATTTCCCATAATTTAGAAATTATAAAGCAGCTTGATAACAGAATAGAAGTGCTGCAGTAGGAAAGAGATTTCTGAGTGAGAACTTCCACTTAGGAAATAACCCAAACATTGTGTGATCCAGTGCTAGAAGCAGAGGCAAGCCAGATGCAGAGGAGAGAAAAAGGCGCATACGCTATAGGAGGGTACCTAATCAAAGAAAGGACTTTTCTGACATCCTGGTAGATTCTCCAGACTTTGCAGTCTTTAAGCCAAGACTAGGTGACTTCCTAACAGATGCATGGCAGCTCAAAAAGAAGTTATGGGCCAGCACCAGAAACAAGTAGGGGAGGTATCCTGGATCTCTTATACAGCAGGTTATACTTGATGATCATAATGGTTTCTTCTGACCTTAAACAATGAATCCCTGACATTCAGCTGTGCTCAAGTGTGGCACTTCATTGTACAGCAGTTTTGGATAAAAAATAGCTGTTATCAGTGAATTAAACAAGAAAATTAACAATGTGGTTGCTCTAGCACCCCTTGTGCTCCTTAATTTGATATTTCTTCATTTTATGTTGTCCTTAAATTTTTAGTGTGCTGCAGAACTGTGTATTGGACATGCAGGAGCACATTATAGGGGTAATTAGGAGGCAGCTGGAGGGTTTTGGCAGCTGGGAACAGGACAACAAGCACTTGGCTCTTTGAGAGGCAGCATGGATTTGTGGGAGAAGGACATTATCTGAATGCTAAGATTGTCAGCAGGGAAAGTCAAAGAGCCTGACAATAGTATTTGCATCATCTTGAAGTTAACCACTTCCAGCAGAGAACAACAGTGTGTAGCAAAATAGGAGCTGTTGTTCAGCCTGCAGACTGGTAATCTCTCAAATCTTGCAGCAAAGGGTTTTTTTCAATGCAGCTTTACTGGTTTAAACCCAAAGTATGGCTTCTGTTTGCACTGATGGCATTTGGCTTAAGGCCAAATGCTTGAGGAAAGACCCTCTGTCACAAGGCACAGCTCTTGGTGCTGTTGTGTGCTGTCAGAGTTCATGCTGGTCCAGAGCCAGGGTCCACATCCACAGTAGTGCATGGCTGAGGTAGGCTTTGCTTCATTTTCTTCACTTTGCTGTGATGAGTCTGACTTGGAGTGTTTCTTCTACTCTGCAAACCACAGAAACTGTTATTCTGCTCCCTTGTTGCCCATGAAGGCTTAAACCTTGCAGCCAGATAAAGGTGGTCCTCATAGGAACCTGGTTTTAAGGAGGGATAGGAGTGAAGCTGGAGCTGAGGAGGCAGGACCAGGACATATAAGGTCCTGGTCAATAACATTTTAGCTTGAATGAAAGAAACAGATCTCCTTGTCATGCCACATAATTGCGGTTTGATAATTCACACTGTGGAAGAGGAATGGGGCATGCAAGCTGAGCCCCCCTTGGGTGACACTGTGCTGGGAGAGGAGATGCAGGTGTGCACCTGTGGTGCTCCAGGCCACTCGTGCTCAGGCCATGGCTCCAGGCTGGAGCGTGTCACAAGATAAACGGATGGACAGCACACCAATGCTGCTCCTGTACCACTCTGCTTGCTGAGGGAGACACGGCCTTTACCCTCTGTGGCTGTGTCACAGTCAAAACACTTGAATGTCAATTGTCTCCCAAGATCAGAAGCGATTAAGTTAATTTATATTTCGGAACGACCCATCAAAGGAACTGTCTTGGTCATGATGTGATTATTGTGAAGGTCAGAGTGTTCAGTCTCTGCCCTGTGACGTTCTTAGGATGTGAAGGTTGCCTTTCTGCTGAGAATCAACTCATTCCTGATCTCTCAAGTTTTTCTGCTTAATAAGCCTGCCCTGAGCAAGGCTGTGCTAATTTTTTGCTAATGACTGAGGATTAATGTGGGGGAAATATAAAGCGGTGAGGTTACACGACAGTCCTGGGCCTGGTTGTCAGAAGCCACCTTAACCCTTCAATTTCCCCTGGCACAGATGTGATTTCTAAGGTAGACGTGAACTTCCAGGAGATCTGAAGCCTCAGTAGTGACCAGAAAGATCTGAAATATCTATGTCTTTTGCTGCAGAGCCTGCAATTACTTTAAATTACTTTAAATCCATTTTGTTGAACTGTACTTTGGTTCCTTCTTAGTTTTAATTATCCTTTCCGTCCTTCCTTGTTGCCTTCTTGTAGAGGGAAATCAAGGAGGCCTTCCAACTAGGATGGCCGAGGTCTTACTGGCATTGTCCTTACCTCCTCTGCTGGCATGTCCTTGGTAGGAACCATGCTGCAGGTCACTTTGGATGTCAAATGGGGGATGGGTGGTCCAGCCTGGGTGCCCATACTGTTCCCTTAGGTGGGTACTGACGCTCTCTGCCACCCGAGGTGCTTTCCTTACAAGTGCAGCTGCATATACAGGGCCAAAAGCTGTTAGAAAGAGACTAATAGCTGGGGCCTTTCATTTGATCCAGCATGGCAATTTTTTTTACATACTCTCTATCACATTTTAAATGGACATTCAGTCAGCAAGATGAGGTGTTAGTTCTGACTCTATGTCTTCAAATGTTATGTTGTTGGAAAACTGAAGTGAACAAAAAGGATACTCTGTGTGAACTCCACAAAAGGGCTAGGGATGATGGGGAAGGAAGACTCAGGACTCCTTGAAATTCAGCCAGCTCTTGACATTATTCTTTCAGGCCAGAGGAAATCTCACGTGTGCTGTGAAATTCCCTTAAATTCCTGAATCCTCTTCCATTTCTCAAAGACTTGGGAAAAAAACAATTTAGAAATGGGTTGCTGCTTGCAGGCACTCCTCTGCTCTGAGTCCCCACAATGGTGCTTCTGCCCTGCTGAAGCAGCCACCGCTGCTTAGGGGGCCGTGGTGACCTGCCACCAAAAGCCACACTGTGGCTGGCTGGCTGTGGTCCCAGAGGGGCAGAACCGAAGGCTTCCAAACCTGCTTCACCTCCTGGGTTAGCCAGGCTCCCCGCCTTGTCACCGTCGCAGTTGCCATGTCCACTTGTTTGTCCATGTTGTTTTCCTGAACCCCTATACTTGCTAAACTCATCCAACAGAGATAAGCCTATTCCCATGGCAACCGAAACACAGAAGATGGGCAGGGTTTGTTCCTCTGGCCATCCCCAGCCTGTGTCTGTGGAAGCATCTCTGACCCTGGCACAGCTAGGGGCTCAGGGATGGGACCCTTTTGGGGATGAATTTCTTGGCAGGAAGCAGAATGCACAGTCCTAATGAGGCATCTCGCATTCACCCAAGGCTGTAGAATAGATGGGAGGATGTGGGGAAGGCTTCTGCCTCTTCCCCCGTACATGGGCCAGCATGGCAAAGGTGCTGTATGCAGGACGCAGAGGCTGAGGCCAGAGTCTTGCCTGCCAGCGACACTGAGTCACCAGCAGAAAACACAACATGAAGGAGAAAGCCAGCACCAGCACGAGGTGTTGGGAGGGAAAGCACGTGTACCTGCAGAGGTGCTCCTCGGCCCAGGGTGATGGGGAAGGCTGGATCTCGTACCTCGTTTGTTTGCTTGCAACATCGGAGGCCATAGAAGGTGAGTCTTCCAGAGCTCCTGGAAGCCTCTGAAGACCTGCCATCATGAAGGCTTTGCTAGGAGGCTGATATGCCCGCAAGGGACTGAAATCCAGGCTTGAGGTACAGCTGGACCTGCCCCACTCCAAGACCTGCCACCACCCAGGAGAAAGGAGTATGCCCATGAGAAGAGAGAATATTAGGAGGGAGACACAGAGAAACTTCTGAAGGTGCTAATTAAGCAATTTTAAGTTATAAACATTTTTAATTGGACTATTTTTTGGTGTCACATACTATCTCTTGTGGAGATGAGTCCTAAAATTAAAGCTGTTTTAATCTCTCTCCTGCTCTTACTCTCTCCCCTGCTTGTCTTTCTGGTTACAAAGTCAAAAAGAAATCACTGAGACTTCTTGGGCTTTGCTGAACACTACTATTTTTAAGGTGTTATATGTGATTTACATTAAATCTGACCAAAAACTCCACCTTGGGACCAGACCTCCTTTATCAATGTTGCAGCTAAGTTACTGCTTTTGCATGTAGATTTTTAAGGCGGAAAGACAAAAATTGGGCTAGCTCACCACCTTAGTGATGATAGCATCATCCTTTAACATAACCTTTGCCCACGGATATTGCAACATATCACTGTCTCCTTGTGACAAATGCTACATCATCATCTCTCTTTTTTTTTTTTTTTTTAATAAATGTTTCTTAAATGACAGAAATGGTTTTGTATTGAATTACGAGATCCAAACACCATCAGGTTTTACTGTGTGCTTCTTTATCACTGTCACAGACCAACCAAAACTCTCCAGGCTTTAAAGGAGTCAGGACTGTGGTCCAGGCTGCACAGGTCATGCCCTGTTCTGTCCTGGGAATAGATAAAGACATCAGATTTCAGCCTTCCCATTATGAGCCAATTATTACTTCACATGTGTCTGCTTTCATACCTATTGGACCAGACCAATTTTAAACTCAAGGCCTCGAAATTAATGACTCTCTTATGGCACAGCACTAAGACAGCCTTTCTCCAGGGGCTGAGGTGAGGAGGACAGACATGGAAGGGGCCAAAGGTTTTGGTCCCAGACTCACCTTTTATTTCCTTGTCCTGCAAGCACTCCTTAATGCAGCACTCTGCCCGATGCCAGCACTAATTGGGCTGATGTGCGTGCACAATGATGTCTGTGCATCTGCTAAGGAGCCACCAGCTGTGGACACACAACCGCAAGGGTGCTTGAGCGTGCCCATTAGTGCAGCTGGTGCTGGTTGCATGCTGCAATCTCCATCTGATGACCCCTCTTTTTGGGAGGAAGGGACAGAGCACCCTTAGGATTTCCCTGTGCTCAGACTTCAGCCCCACAGCGCCGAGGTGGGGGCAGCCATTTGGCTGAGGTTTGCTCCCTTTACCTCCCTGCTGCTGGGGTCTGCACTTTAAACTTTGGGGGATTTGTAACCTGCCCTGCCAAGATGAGTTGGATACTTCTGGAAGCAGCAAGATGTGATCCTGGCAGCTTCCTCAATTTAGCATAAAGGTTGGGTATTTCACAGCTTGCATAACCCTGATTTGCTTCGGGATTTTTCTGAGGGGATATGATGCCAAGGGCTGCACTGTAGAGGTTTTATTTCACTTCCAGGAGGCTGCTTGCCATTTCTGTATTATCTCACACGGCCATGGAACACTGCAGGTAATAGAAACCTTTAGTTTTCATTGATTATTCATGGCACAGTTTGCTGTGCTTGGCATCCTTGCAGGCCGCAGAGCCTGCAGCCTCCCAACATGCGTAAGGGGACACATTTCCTCGCTACAGACAGTTTGGCTCAAAAATTTCCTTGAAGCATTCCAGCTCTGCAAGTAATGAATACTTGGGTGGCTTTGACTTAGGTTCACTCCTCACAAACCTGTTATGCTGTCTCTGGGCTCCCTGTATGCCCCTGGCCCAGCTACTGCCCCTGGGCAGGTTTGGTAGCTCCTTTTTTCCAGGACACTGCTCCAAGATACACCTCCTCCTCACATCTAGCCATGAACTCCATGTGCTAACCCCGATCTCTGCCCTGCGGGGAGCTGGCTTGGGTCCCTTCCAGCATGAGCTGGGACCTAGCAAGTCCTGCAAGGAAATGTTGAAACCTCAGAAAGCTCCATTTCGCTTTAAATTTTGAGGGGAGATCCTGAAAAGCTCTTTATGGAGATTGTATTTTTGCAGCAGCCTGTTTCCTCTTTGCCTCTCCTTCTTTCCTTTTCTCACCTCTTTGTCTGCTAAATAAAACAACCTACATTTTTGACCTGAATTACTTTAAGTGTCCCTGAAGGCATGTGCAGCTCCTAGGACTGTAGGAGGGTTTTCTTCTTTGCTGCAGTTAGCTACCATCATTAGAAATGACAGTCGAGCTGGATCCCCCCCCATCTGAGCACTATATTTGTAATTTGGCATGCAAACAATAACCCCATGTATTCATGTAGCACTAGCTGTTCAGGAGAAGCTTGGACTGCTTTACAAACAGGCAGGCATCAATCCTGCGGACAAAATATCTCCCCGTTTCTGCAGGCGAGACACAGGGAGGTTAAATAATTGCCAGCATTGCACAGCGAGGACCTGAATTTGCCCACATCTGTGTTCACCTAAATCAGAACTAACTCCAATGCGCTTAGCAGAGGAACCAGCAGCAGACCAGAACCAAGACTCCAATATGAAGGCATCTCCCCTCGCCCCTGCAGCACCCCCTGCTTTCCCCTGCTACAGGCCCTTCTCCCCAGGGAGCCATCAAGCTCCCCCAGGATCCCTGGAAGTGGTCTGAGGACTGTGCACCCTTGGAGTGGCAGGAGAAGGATGGGGTGGGTTGTCCTCTCCTCTGCCTTCACCTTTGCTGCCAGAGCTGAGCAGCTAAACCCCTCCACAGAGGCTGTGTGTTGGGCCTTAGCAAAGCCCCACTCAAAACACGCGTTCCAAGTGGTGGGTTTTTTGAAAGGACAATGAAATTGCTCGTTCTGGCCCATATTAACATTCTCTCCTATAACATGCATGGCAGACCTGGCTGAATTAAACCAGCCATACTAATTTCTCTTGTTAGAACAGTCCTGTGTAACACATAGAATGCCTGGCTTTGGAGGATGATATTATAAAGAAGGACACTGTAATTTAGTGGCTCATTTAATGTGAACCAAGAGAAATATGAGGCATGCCAATGCTGCACGGGGCTCTATTTATATCCTTTTTGGTGTACAGTATGATTTATAATAAAGGATAATTTTTATATAGCATTAGTGCGGTAATGGAGCTTACTGGGTTACCTTGTCTGAAGTTAGGAAATATTGTATTAGAAGAAGCTCTCCAAATGCTGTGTAAGAATAGCCCTTTCTACAGCATTAAATCATGATTCCAAGCTTCCCAAAATAAATATTAATGCACTCTGTTTACCTAGGAATCTGGGCTCTTGTTAATGCAGCAGGAGGATTTCCACCTCTGAGCTCAGAGGCTGGTGTATGCAGCCTCACAGAGTTCATTTTGTGGCTCCCATTCCCCCCACTCAGCACCCTCCAGCACCAGTAGCACCCTCCTCTGCTGGGAGCCTGGGAGGAGGGTGAAAGGCAGAGAAAGCAAAAGAGCCATGTTTTGCTGAGGAGTGTGCTATCACAGCTTACAGGAAGCATTTCTTTCCACTGTCCCCCAGCGCAGAAGCCCTGCAGCCCCCACACCTCTCCCCTGCCCCGGGGCTGCCAGCGGGGAGGGGGCAGGACCAGGATTCACCCCCTCAGAGTTTTTCTGAAGGCCACACAGTGAGTAAGTGGTGGAGCCAGGATGAGAGCAGAGCTGCTCCTGGCACCTCGCCCTCTGCATGATTCAGAGCTTGTTTCTGAAGTGAGAGGACTGGGTAAAGTTTCATTTGTCTATCTAGAAAGCAGTGCGTTCTACTTCCCATTTAAAGCTTGGGAGCCTCATGATGATTCAGAGCGCATGCAGGAATGTGCCTGTACGCTGATTTTAATACCAGGCAACGTAATGCCTGTCAGTGATTAGTTCTGCCATGCAGGTGGGTAAAGGAATTAAATCATGTTTAGAAATGAGGGGGGAAATAATCAGATAGAGGATGCCAGGGAGGAGAGCTCGCACAGGCACGGCAACACCTTTGCAAATGTCACTTCTACTGAAGCTGAAGTGCAAGATGTGGAGGGTTTTCCTTAAAGCAGCTGGCTCCACAGGGCACTGCAAACTGCTGCAGGGAGCTGGTGTTGCTCACCCCTTCAGGAAAGATGCTCAGCCCTTCCCCTCCTCCCTGGGGGGAGGCTGCAGTGCCCCTGCTGCCATGCCCCAGTGTCAGAACGCCTCCCACTGGCTCCTGCAGCTGGGGCTTGGCTTTTGGGGCACAAGGTGATGCTTTTCAATGCTGATGGGGCTGATAGTTACCCTGGCCATCCTGGACCAAGCTGCAGGACTGGCAGCTGTGAGGAGACCACCTTTGGTGCCATCCATAGCACCAGGAAGGTGACATGCAGGAGCGGGCAAGGCCAGAGCTGACTCTGCTTCCCACAGAGCCAACCTTGGGGAAATTACCCAGCCACTTTGAATAATAATGAATTAAGTAGCCTGGCAGTAACTCAGACTATATTTTATTAACTTGGCCAGAACCAAGTAAAGTTAATTCCCCCTCCCTGAAATTTCTTTTTTACTGCCTGGCTCTAATATATGAATATGTGCTGGCAAAGTTTTTGGTAGGTTACGACCCTTTGGTTAGTAACAACCACACAGCAGAGGGTTATTGTTTGGATAGGGGGTGAGCCACAGCGTGGAGCCCTGCACAGCCCACCCGAGCACGAAGGCAGCAGGTGATGGCTTGCCCTGCCACTTGCTGTGTCACCTCGGGAAAACCCCCAGCAGCTCATCCCTTTTGGGGTGTGGAGTGCCTGAGTGTCTGCAGGGCCTTGGTGGTCACTGGGTGAAGGCAGGGACCGTCTCTGGCCCATGGGGGTGAACTGCTCTGCAGAGCTGCCTCCCTCCCTTCCCCCTGAGCAGCAAAACAGCTTTTCTTGGCTCAGCAAACACCACGTCTCAATTTCTCTACAAAACTGGGTGGGCATCTGCTCAGACCGCTAGGTATGATGCCTCAGCGCCTGTCCTTGCTTTAGACATTAAGGTGCACCCCAGGGAGAGGCCTGACATCTAAAGAAAGGCAAAAATCACCTTCTGCACAGGTTCCCCACTCTGGGCCACCCACTAAATGTGGTGGAGGTCAGAAAGGGTGCTGAAGAGCGTGACTCTGCCCCGAGCTCCTGCCACTGGCCCCGTGGGAGCTGCCAGGGACCAGCACTCCCACAGAGGTCTCCAGTGGGCTGGAGACACACTAGGACCCCAAGGGGCTTCTCCCCGTGTTTCACAGATGCTGCCTTTGAGCTTAGTGCCGGTGAGAGGATTGCCTTTGCAATTCCTCGAAGAGGCTGTGGGGCAAATTAGCATGTTCCCCACCCTCTGCATTCTTGTGCCCCACTTAAGCCCTAGCAAGAAATAAACCTGTCCTGCCTTCCTTGTTTATTAACAAGAATAATCCTAATAATACTTTACACATCAGTAAGAGCTTCCATCTGAGGAAATGAAAGCACTTTACAAACATTAATGATTTAAGACGCTTAGCCCATCTCTGAGGTATGTAAGGAAAACCATCCTCTTTTTTACAAATGGGAAGCTGAAGCAAACTGTAGGTGAGTGACTTATGGCCACACAGGAAGGCAGCAGCAAGGCAGGGTGAGAGTCCAGTCTCCTTCCCTACCACCTGTGACTACAACTCACCTTTGCTGCTTTTCAGCTTTTCAACCTCTTCTCTGTGCCTGTGAAGCTCCAGTGGAGCCATCAGAGGAGCCGCTGCACACTGCCAGGGGCCAAACCCAACTTGCTCACTGCAGCATTTGGGGATGTTTGCCTTCCCAGAACCCACTTGCTCGAGGCAGGCTGGTCTTTGGGTGACTACAGCTGCTCACTACTGCTCATGGTATGTGGGACCAGGTTTGCTCCAGCAGTTCCCACATTTTGAAGATGCCCTCCAGGTGTGGTGATGCCCTGCACTTTGTAAATGAACCTGGTCCTTGGGGCAGGCAGGGGAGCCTGCTGGGGGTTTGAGGAGGAGGGTGCCCCAGAGATGTGTTGGGTGCTGCATTCCATCCTGGGCAGCCTTATCTGTCCTTTCGCTGCAGCCTCTCCTAAAAACACGCCACAGCTGTGATGGCTGCCAGGCTGGCTGCAAATACGGCTGCCATTGCTTAGCGGCTGTCCCATTGCCTGCGGGGTGGGTGTGGGGAGAAGAAACCCAATTATAAATAGTCAGATGAACTCCAGCTCACTGGGCAGTGAACTTCTTGTATATAGCTGCTTTGTAAAATGAAACTAGCCCATGCGTCTCCGGGTGGAAAAAGAAAGCGAGCAGGGACCACACCTCTTCTATTATGTGCGTAGATCTGCCCATCGGGGTCTGGCAGCGCTTTCCTAGTTAAATGAAATATCATTATAAACATGGGACTACTGGGTGGTTGGTTGTTAACTGTTTAGGGTACAACTTGAAATAATACAGTTTGGCCTGGACCATGGGCTGGAATGGGATTTTCCACCCTGAGACGTGACCAGATCTGGGTTGCCTGCTTCCCTCTGCTGTGCATAGCTTATAAATAACCCCCTTCTCATCCTCAGAACAGCTTATTCTTTTTTTTTTTTTTTTTTTAAACATAAGAAGAAGAAAAAAAAGACGGGCAGGCAAGCAATAGTGAAAGTGCCACCATGTTGTTCTATTTTAAATCCCGCTTGCCTGCAATTTCGCATGCAGGCAGGGGAGGAGACCACGGGGTCAGCCCACCACCGCCTGCCTGGCCACTGCGGTGTGCGTGTGCCTGTGTGCACTTATTGTTTTATCCTCACGTCACCTTTCAGCCTGCGCCGCTCGCCCTCCCTCCATCCCCCAAACCTTTGATTAATAGGTTTGCTTGCTTTTTATATCCACACATGTGGCGCATCTGGAGCAAGGCGTGCCTCCGCTTTCTTGTTGTTGTTGTTTTATCTCCCTCTCTATCTATATGTGCGCGTTATTTTTTTTTTTTTTTTTGTACTTCTGACTGCCATGGCAACTGCTACATGTTTGGCAAAAAGCTTACAGAGAAGAAAAGGGGCTCAGAGCACTCAGCTGGCAGATGTCCAGTGTAATCATGCCGCAGCGCCGAAATGAGGCCTTTGGCTGGCTGCCGAGCTGGGGAGAACAAAGATGTCAGTTCCCTGTGTTGGCGGCGGTGCTTGTTTGGCACCCTTATATGGTTTCCCAGAACTCCTCGCCTTGGCGGCTTTCCATTCCCTTTAGGGCAGCAAACAGGATTAGCACACACAGACTTGTTTTTCTCTTTTCTCCTCCAACTGTTCCAATGACATCATCCCTGCTGCATTCAGCTGCCAGCAGGGTGACTTTGGGGGTGGTTTTTTTTTTTTTCTCTTAAAAAAAACACCATCATGTACATACCAGCAAGCACAATGGTTTAGGTAAAGCTTGCACACCTTTCTCGTTAAGTTAAAGCCCCTGAAGTGCAGCGAGATTGGGCAAACCAAGCCAGACGTGCTGCACTTTTTTTTCTTCTCATAATTGAATTCCTGCAAGATAAAAATCTCCTTTTCCTCAGCAGGCTGTAATCAGCGCTCGCAGAGCTGTGGTTTCCAACTGCCCTCGTCATGTGCTTCCTTATGAAACTCCATGGAGAAATCGCTTTGGCGGGGGCTCCGATTTAAAGGGCCCAGGAATGGGGAGCCGCCCCCACTGCCCCCCCAAAATGGTAGGGTTGGGACCACCCAGGCTGGGGTGCAGGGGTGCATGGGGTACTGTGGGGCTGCTGCAGGGTGGTTTGGGAGGGAAGCCCCCTCTGTTAAGGGAGGACTTTGTTTAGGAGAGTTTTTAGTTGCTGCTGGCCTTGGAGGGCGGGGAGAAAGATGTGCACAAGAAACCGCTGAATTTCCTGCCTTTCCCCTCAAAGCCCAGACAAGGTTTCTGCTTCTGGACATCTTCTCCCCTGGGCATTTTCTTCTCTCCACCTGGTCTCTTTGCCAGCCAAATAGCAGAGCCATGCACCTTTCCCAAGGCAGCCTCAAGGGATACCAGCATCGCCCCTGGCCAGGAGGGCGGCAGCCCTTGTTGGGGATGCTGGGGCCAGCCAGGGCAGAAGGGCTGCCTCCCTGCTCCCCCAGCCTGCCTCCAGCCCGACTGTGCTCCTGTTTTCCTTGGCCAGGGCAGCAGGATATGATACTCGCTTCTTCCTGACGCTGCAGACCCAGGGAAGGGGCCCGAAGGGGACGGTGGGCTTTGCATGAAGGGTTGCTCAGTGATGGAAAAGCTCCCCAGCTCAGGGCTGGCCACAGACCACTGGATGTTTGTCAGCATGGGAAGAGATGACCGGTCCAGTTCCTCGTTGGGTCACTCAGTTTTTCCACTGCACAGGCAGATGGACAGATGGATGGATGGACAGACATAGAGGACAAAGCAGGGTTGCTAGGAAAGCTTTATGTAAGCGGCACTCAGCCAGCAGCTGACAGTGCAGCAAGTGTTTAGCTCCCAGAGCTCCACATCAAACCTGGCAGCACATCAAAACCTCTGTTTCATAACCCACTAGAAATAGGATTTTCTAACAGTGCTTAGAGGACTCGCCTTGTTGTGAGGGGACCTGGGATTTTATCAGCTGTTAATGGTTAACTAGGCAATGGCCTAAAATATTCGGCAGTGTCCTTCCCCATGATGAGGTGTGTGATTTTACCAGGTGCCGTGCCTGGCAGCAGCCATGCCACCCTGGTCCATCTGCTAATAACATAACTGGGGAATTAATTAGCAATTAACAGCAACCAAATAATTACAGAGTCAGCTGTCAGAAGAGAGGCTGTGGTGCTGTGAGCAGCTTTCCCAGGATGGGGACTTCCCTCGGGTGGAAAGGGGTGTGTGAGTGTGCCCCGGGGAGGGAGCAGGGCTGGAGGAGTGACTTCCCTGGGGAAGCACAGATTTCCAGAGGCACTGAGATTTCATGGGAAGAAGAGGGCACCAAGAATTTAAACTGATGTACCCTGACTGTGATGACTTCACCCTCCTGCAGCGGCAACCCTCACCTGCTCGCCCCAGCTGATGCACGGCAAGGCTGGGCTGGTGCCAGGGCTGTTCTGGCTGTCCTGAGGGAGCAAAGTGAACGTCAGCCATGCCCTGAGCTTTGTAATGCCTGCAAGACCCAGATCGAGGAGCACTTAGCAGAGCAGCGGCTTTCATCAAGCCTAGCTGTGGGCGAGGGGCTTGCTGCCATGCTGAAGGGCAGAGAAACCAGGGCCCAGGTCCCACACCCTGTCTGCTTGCAGAGCTGTCCTGTGCGGGAAGGAGGCAAGAGCCGCTCAACTCCTCTGCTTCCAGGCACCAAACAAGACAGCAGCGTGCTTTCACCTGAGCCTCTGCCCATCCTGGCTCCATGCTGAGATGCGCTGATGGCACAGGAAAGGCACTTACATCCTTTTTTCAGATGCTGAAAAAAGAGTGAGTGCATTAGATAGATTCATGGAGATGGAAAAGGCCCAGGTATTCATCTTATTCATTGCTCTCTCCTTGCTGATGAAGAGTTATCCTTGCCTGGACATTATCCAGTATTTTGTCCAGCCTTGTTTCCAGTGATTCAATTGATGGGGCTTCCGTTGGGAAATTCCATCACTGTCCAATGCACTTTGCTGTTAAGAAGCACCTCTTGCCCAGCATTTGGCTTCAGCAGTTCATCTCTAGGCTCTAGGCCTGCTTCCCAATATGTCAGCTGCTTGTGGGCTCCCATCTCCTCCAGGTAAACTAGAGGTATTGAGTTCTTTTCACTTTTTCCATCAGTCAGTCTTAATTCTTTAATCATTTGCTGCTCTCCTCATCTCTATTGTCATCTGCCCCTAATTGGCCAGACATGGCCAAAGCACCTCTGGGTGGAGAGAGCCTCCCTGGCGCAGGGCTGAGGCTCTGTGGGCTGTGGCAGTGGTGGCTCCCCGACAGCTCTGTGCTTCTCCAGCTCTGGGCCAGCAAGCATGAGCTCAGCGGCTGGCACGGGAGAGCACAGCTGGAGGGATGCTCTGTTTTACACCATCTTCTCACGGCCTGGAGGGGCTGTTCTGGCCAAGTAGGACTGCTGAGGGATAGAAACACCCTGGCCACACAGAGCTTTTTCCTTGGCCATGCTCCCTGCAAAGGAGCAGGTTTGGGTGGAGAAACTTCTCAGTGCAGCTCCAAAAGGGAGAACTTCCAGGCCAACATGAGCAGGGTGGTCTTGGTCCTGTCCCTTCCAGGAGCATCACCAGTGCAGTTGCAGGGTGCCTCGTACCTGGGTGTCTGAGCTGGATGGCAGAAATACTTGCTGCACGGCCAAAATAACTGGATTGGCCCAAATTACGTGTCTGAGGGCACCTCATATACAGTAGTCTCCTTCCCTCCATCACCTGGTGCTGCACAGAAGCTATCATCAGCAGCTGATTCTCATAATTCTCCTCAGCACTCCTGCTTGGAAGTGCAGGGATGTCCCTATTCCTCACCTGCCAGCTTGAATTGCCCCCAGAGGAATACATTTCTGTGCTCATATTCTGAGTCCCTTCTTGTCCCCTCACCCCACTTCCATTCTTCTGTGTCCCTGTACTTAAAGCAACTTGGTATGAAGCCGATGGGGCCATGAGCACCTCCTCTCTGTGCTCCCACCCTGGGAGGAGGGGGTCCCTCACACACCACCTCCCCTTGTCCTCTGGGCTCAGCACAGCTTGGCCAGGGCCAGATGCCTGCGTTCCTCCTTGCCCTGGGACCCAGCGCTCTCCCTCTCTTTTTGTTTCCTTTTGTTTATGGTACTCGATCCAGCTCTCAGGCCATGCGCAAATGCTCTGCTTCTGGCCAACTTGAATTCGTGTCAAGGAAGATTGCGCAAGAGTTCAGGGCTGGTGCTCGGAGCCAGGCCTGCTGGGCTGCCTGTTTTGTCATCTCGGGCCCCATTCCTGCCAGAGGACCTGCTGGCACAAACCCCCGCCAAAGCGGAGTCAGCAGGATGCTGCACAGGCTGCCCAGCTGGGAGGAGACAGAGCAGCAAAGTCCAGTTGAGGTCAGGGACAGGCTTTGCAAATGTAGTTTAAAAATTAAAAAAAAATAAAAATGGAGAAAGAGCTATAGAAGTTTGTCTCAGACGCTTTGTTCTCTATTAAAGCCATGTGGATTGATGGCAGCCCCAGCTACCTCCAGGTATAAATAGCTTTTCTTCCAGTCTCACACTGGGGCTGGGTAGTGAGCTCTGCTGCTGCTGGCTGTGCAGAGGAGCCAGGCTCTGAGCGGTGAGGGAGGGGTTGGCGAGATGAAATAGCTTCTCTGAAGTCAAAGGGGAAGAGCTGAAGAGATCCTGACAGCTTACACAGCTGCGGATGTGTCCGGAGCCTGAATCACCTTCCCTCAGTGGCTGGGCTGAGACACCCTGCAGAAGCAGCTCTCTGGGTTGCTGTTAGCAGTCTGACTGGCCTTTGGTGAAAGAAAGTACTCACTACCCCTCGTCCCTCAAGCACAGCTTGTATTTCAAGTGACATGAAAACCTTGCTTCCCATCCATGGCTTTAAAAATGCTGCAGGCGAATAAAATAAACCATGTTTTTTTTAAATGGTTCCTAACTTTCTTTTGAAGGCGGGTTTGTTATGTTTGGTTGGTTGGTCTGTCTTTTTCAGTGACCTTGTCAACAAAGATATCAGCAAAGAGCTGATAGGGGAATACTTGGAAAAATCAAACCTATCTGCACGAGCAGGCTGTGATAGGGTGGACCCTGGGAGAGTTAGCTGACCTACTGAGCCTCTGTCAATTATTTTTGAAAAATCAAAGGGAATGCGAAGCTTCGGGGTATGGGAGGTTCCTCAGCAGCCTGTGGCTGAAATGTTGAAGTGCCTCATGACATCCATTGCCATCATAGCTCAGAAATTTTGTTAACTTTCCTGACACGGAGCCTCCCCATTTTGAAGGAATTCAGAGTGACTTAAAATCCCTCAGGAAAGCTGTGTCTTTCTCAGATGTGGGATTCATCTCAGCTGACTGTAGAAGTTTGAAAGTCACATAGTGATTCAAACTAATCATCCTTGCTCTTCTCATAGGGCATAGGGAGGAACAGGCATCTCACAAAGCATGACTATATGTTCAGTAGGACAAACCTCTTGCTGGAAGTGTCCTCTTCTATGGAGCACAGTGGTAGCCTGGGAGGTTTGGTCAGCCATAGCTGCCTATCTCAGAGAAGACAAGCACTAAATGGTATGACCCACCCTGGAGAATGGACTCAGTTTTGGCCCTTTGGAGCCGCAGAGGAGGCTCTGACGTACACTGACATATACTGACATACGGTGGATATGGAATGACATATGAATTCTTCCTCTGGCTCCCAGGTTCTCGTGCAGCTTCTTGGCTGTTGGCATTCTCATTAAAAACCCCGAAGAATGCAATGATGTGGCCCCTGAATTATTCTCCCTTCCACCAATTTCATTTGAATATATGGTAATATTCTCCCCATACTTTCCAGTTTAACATAATGCTGATAAATGATATGACAACGATAAATTTTCATTTTATTTAAAGCTGTTTATCATCCATATCTATTATGGAAAGTCATCAATTATGCAAAAAGCGTGAATGTTTAAAGAGCTGCAAAAGTGTCTCTATTTATGGATTGCATGTTGTGTCTTCTTTACTCCTTGCTTGTGCACACACTGGAGTGACTCCTCCATTAAGTATCATTTTTGCACAAAGAGCCTGAAAAATGGAACTTGACAGGGGGATCTTAGTCAAGCTGGAGGTTTGTTGCAAAATGTGGCCAAGCCACAAAAATTTCACTTTGTGGGAGAATCCCTCAACCCTCAAAGCTGGGTCTAAATCAGAGGACCAGTAAACTGGATGGATGCAGAGTGCCTGGAGTCAAAAGGCCATGCTCTACTGCTTGCCTGAAGCCACCTTCCATAGTTTAGCCAGGCTCTGTCAGTGAGGAGGAAAGAAATGAGTCCTTCATGAGCTCTCATTAGCAGAAGGGTCCACACTGCTCACAGCCCAGTGATTTCTGCTGTCTATGGTCTCTTGTAAAAGCCACAGGAGCTGCATCCCAGCAACTGGGGTAGGCATGGATCTCACTGCAGAAGCTCATGGCTTGCAGAGTGCTCTGGAGTGAGGGAACAAGATGCTTGAAATGGCTGAGACGTGGTAAGCCAGGTAGCTATTGGTCATCTCTGAGCTTGCACAGCAACATCTTTGCTTCAGAGGGCCAAACTTTGCTGCAGGGTCGTGTCTTTGAAGCCACGTTGCATTAATGCTGGTGTATCAGACAGCTTGTTTTGGCATGTGCATTAAACCACAGTAATAGGGAAATGTTACAGAAAGGAACGCACATCGGGGAGTGAACACCAAACAGAGACCCTTTAAAGGAATTGGGGATGTTGATATCTTAGATTGCTTCTTCCTTTCCTTTCAAGATGCTGGGGGGACAAAAAGAGTTAAAGTAAGGAAATCAGATCACAGAAGTGAATTAACTAAACAGCACCATCCTGGCCCGATGCTGATCTCATGCATGGTGTGCCAGCAAATCCAAGTAACCCGGCGCACATCTGGGTGTTTCTGGAGCAGCTCTGTCTATTCAGTCCTGCTGGGGTGTCAGAGGGGTCCCGCAGCTGCCACGGCTCTCCGGCAGCGTGCGACAGGAAAGGGAGAGCTTTCTCACACGCCCAACACAAGAGGTCGATTGTGGGCATTGCTGACGGGTGACCTCCCTGTGCCGCCGGTGCTGGAGCTGCTGGCTCCTCCAGCACAAGCACCCACCGGGAGACCTTCTGCTCTTGCATTACAATGCCCATAGCGTTGGTAAGTGTCCTGTAGCTGCTGAAGACTTAGGTACTTAAACATCTCTCCAAAGTAATTAGCTGTGTTTTTAAATTACTTACAATTTGTGTAGTGGCTGTAGGGGATGTGTCGGGTTGTGACAAAGGTGGGAGAGAGAAGCTGGTGGAGTGGGAAGCACAGTGGCATCTGCTATTTTTGAACATGTCACGCAAGGTCACCTCCATGGTCTCCCCACACCCGGTGCCGGTGTCTCCCGCCTGCCTGTCCTGCATGGTGCTTGGTGGTCTTTGCTGTAAAATCTTTCATTTTCTTTCACTCTTCCTTTCCTCTTGTAGCCATCAGAAGATGTCCTTGACAGCACCACATGCCTTTAAGCCAAGTAAGCAATAACACAAGAGAGGATTTGCAGTCATCGTGCCTTTTATTGAGTGCATTAAAGGCCTGGCATCAAAGGCTGGCTACTTCCAGCACTACAAGAATTGCAGTGGCACATTAGTAGGATTTTTTTTCCCCTACCAGTTCAAACAGCTACGCAAATTTTCCATTCAGCTTCTATTTTTTCCCTAGGCTCACAGGATGAGGAAGAATATCCTCTGAATCCTGGCTTCTCTCATGGTAGGCACTGTCCCTCCCTGTTCTTGTCCTGATCCGACCTGGCTGTTATGAAGCTCCCTGTGGATCTTGTACCCAGAGCTCTGACTGTTGGGCTAGTCCAGAACATCACTGTTCTGTCAGAGAGAAATCTTTTGCTTTACTGCCATGAACAAATCCAGTTTCTCTCATGTCATACAGAGAAACATTATTGTTTCGGTAGCTCTCTCCTGTACCTGACGATGAAGGGAGAGAGGCCTACCTGGGAGACTGCCCACAGCCCTCAGTATCCTGGTACCTATCTCTACACATCAGCATCTCTGTATTTCACCTCCTCTGCTGGACACAATTTCTAGTGCATCCTGGAATCACACTTGTCTTTCCATAACTGCATCCTGTTGGTGCCCAAAATCATTAACTACCAGTGTGCCCTTTTCCCCTCCAGCCAGTTCCAGACAAGTTCCTGGTTCACAGCACCAGTTCTTGCTGTTAATCCATAAACTATAACCTTTACATTGGGTACCATTCAACGTAATTAGATTTCTATTACATTGTGTTCTTTCCTGTGGTTAAACAAGACTTGCTTTACTTAAACAGTCAGCCCCAGGTGAGGTTTAATTGTAACCTTGGTGTTAAAGCTCTGTGCTTGCACGCTGTTCTCTCAAAGCCTCCGGTCCACCACACCATCGTCTGTATTTATCTTGACACGACACACTAGCAATCAGCTGTAGCTCTCTAGCAGAGAGACCCAGCCTTGTGCTGCAGGACATCAGCCCTCTCCCAAGGACCCACTCTTTCCATTAAGAGAATGAAACCAGGACAGCTTCAACTCAGGTCACCCTGACTGCAGTGTAAACATGTTACCTGCTCTGGTGCAAACTAGAGTGGAAGACAAAGACACAATAGACCAAACAAAGTAATTACACACAATTTGATCCAATTATACTTCTAAAACCAGGGTTCTTTGTGTGACAATTTTTATTTTGTTCTGAGAGGGAGGGAAAGAAGCCTTACAACACATAATGGAGCGGCACTGGCTACTGAAATGTGTCTCATCTCACATAAAGCAGCAATAATGCCTCATAAATTCACCTGTGCTTTGGCTGAGTGTTCATTTACCCCCACTCTCACCACTGCCATTCCCTGCAGTTAAAAAATGTTGACATGCAGGAAAAGTTTCCTCTGGCAACGTGCAGGCTGCAGCCACCCCCCTCCCTGAGCCCAGTGGCTGCTTTGATGCCACAAGAGCGTGACAGTAAGAGAAATGCCTGGGGAAGTGAATCAATAGCAGCAGGCTGGCCAGCTGCAGGGTGAGGATGGGGTAAATCACTGGAAGAAACTTTCCCAGCCACCGGAGGAGCTGGGAGAACAATGTGAAGAAGAGGATGTGAGGCACTTCCCGCCGCTGGCCAACCCCACGCCAAGAAGTGCCGCAGCCTCCAGCGCTATCTCGGTGCCCCTGTCATCGTCTGGAGGACACTTTTGCCATTTTCTGTGGGTTTCTATAACTCATCGTTTCTTTTAGCTCTCTCTCAGAGACCTAATTGTTGCTGAAAAAAAATAAAAAAATAAAAGAAAAAAAAAGAGACTGTGTCCCTCAGCCCTTCTGGCTTTCTGTCTGACATCAACCCAGCCCATCTGAGGCAGGTCTCAGGGCCAGACTGGAAGCATGCTGGTTCCTCTCCAAGATCTGGCTGGTAGAACAGTGCTGATGTTTTATTTGTTTTCCCATCCCTTTCCCCCCTCCTCCTATCCCTGAGAGATGGAGATAGTGGATTTCTTGTTTGTTCTGCTTTCCCATAACCTCTATTACCAGCCACTTGAATCTCTCTGTCTAGACCCTGCAGAGCTGCTTCTCTATAATATTCAAGTGCCTTTTGCAAGTGGAAAAAAAAAATCCCTCCAAAAAACCAAAACCAAAACAAAACAACCCAGCCCTGTGATTTTCCTCCCTGCTATCAGGAAACAGGTTTGTTTGTTTTTTAATGAATGCAAAAGAATGCAGATAGCGGTGAGGAAAAGCCTGGGCAATGAGTTCAGCACTTCTTTATTTAGGCTTCTCCATGTATATCAGCTGAGCCCAGCAGACGGCAAAGCAAGAGCTTCATGTTATTTCAGGAAAAGCCTGGTCTTTCATGCTTGAGACAGAGTAGTATCCCTGGAGGGTAACTCTCAACTCCTGTCTTGCATGGATAATTTAGGCGGAAAAAGGACAAGGAATTCCAGCAATGCTGCTTGTCTTCTCTGTCTTCCAGGCTTTGCATAGCAGGTGTCCCCAGGGCTGCCCACTGCCACCCAGACAAGCTGGAGAGGGTTCACAACTGCAGCTTCGCCTGGCCTGGTATTTGCCACCACTCCGGTTCTGGGCACTTCTGGCTGCAGAGGGCTGGAGACAGAACAGGGGGTCCACGGCATGATGTGGGAGATGAACGGTGTGTGGTGGTGCTACTTAGGCTGTTTGGGCAAGACAACCGTGTTAGGTGGCATGGGTGGAACACTGACTCTAGCTGTGTGCTTGCTGGAAGCAACAGACTGAAATCACAGTCACACTGATGTCAACACCAAAAAGGGAGAAAAAAATAAGTATCGTGTCAGATTAAGTACAACATTTCTCTTGACTTACTGCTTGGCGCTTCATGCTAGCTTTAGGTGTTTCTACCTTACTGAAAGTCAAATTTCAGTCTTGAAGCATCACTTCAGCGTGAAAAGTAGACGTGCATCACATAGAGCAAGCTGCTTAGACTTACAATTTTATTCAAGCAATGCATATATTCTGGCCATGGCTCTTTCTGAATTCAGCACAGATTCTGGCTTGGTCAGCCTGAAACTGCTTTTTTCAGTGCATAAAATATTAATTGCACTCTTTTACCTGGCTCTAGCCATGATATTGTGTGAACAACATCTTCATGATACCTCCATAGGTAAAGGCACACCTGCTCTTTGGAATCTAAGCAGCTCTGAGACAGGTCATTTCTAGTTCCAAGCCCAATATTAATTTGCTTGTGGTGAGTGTATTTCTTCCTCTGTCACACAGGATTTTTGCTTCTTTCAAAATATGTCTTTTGTAGCAGATTTTTATGCAGACTTTCATGCAAGAACTTATTACTACGTTGTTTTCTATTGATGCAGAGAAATCTTTCAAGCAATTTGCATCCCATTAACAGCTTCATAAGAGACAATCCTGATTCTAATGGCTCTGCACAATAAGCCAATAAAGCCAAATATGGAAGGGATTATGAAGTGTATTGCTTTTATACCCACAAAATGGCTTGTACGTTCAAAAGAGAGGCATCGACTCCTCTGACACTTAAGGTTAGTCCTAAGAGTTACTACTACTCATATTTTTCAGCAGCACTCTAGCTGTCTTTTATCTCCCATTGGTTGCCCTCTCCATTTTCTTGTGCTGGCAGCAGAAACCAAAGAGGAGTCTCAGCCTGCAGGGACCACACTGCCTCTCATGTGGGTGTCCTATGCAGCCTGCTGGGTGGAAGACACTGCTGGATTCCAGCATGGCAACAAAACGGGTGCTGTTGCATCATTTCTGTAGCACTGGTATAACAACAGAGGCTGCCTTGGGGCAGGTATAGGCACTAGCCAGGGTCTCTGCCACTAACTCCTTCCTATAGGCGTATTTACACCCTATGCTTTCCCTGTAGGAAAGGCCAGGTGTCTGCACTGAACCTTTCAGATCTGCTGCCTGTCTTTGATGCTGCTGGTGCAATGCAGGTTGATAGGCAGGGTTACCAGCTCTGAAGGGTGAATAACTCTCTCCCCTGGTGTCAGTGTTTCGCTCCTTGGCCTTGGGGTTTTTTTATCAAGTTTCATAAATAGGGGATTGGAAGTGAAGGGCAGTTGTTAGAAGCCGGCTTCCCGCTGCCAGAGGGATATCAGGGAGTGCCTGTGTGGGGAAACAGCACTGAGCAGAGAGGGGGGTTCTTGTCCTGTCCCTCAGAGAGCACGTTTGTGCGCTGTTTCTTACCAGGGTTAGAAAACTACTGCTGTGATGGATGAGGTGGCAGAGGAACAAGGCTGGTGAGAAGCTGGCTTGGAGGAGAGAGGGAGCATGGTGGGAGAGGGAAAAGCAGCAGTCCAGGGCATGGTGAGACCTGCCTACAGCTGGATTTTTCCTCCTTCCACCAGATTCTTCCTTGTCTGCTCCTGCTTCATCTGGGAACAGCAGACATGGGTGAGCTCATCCATCTGGCCTCCTTGTGCCCTTTTTTTTCCTCCAGGATGCAGCCTGAAGTTCTCATACAAAGTCAAGTAATTGTCCAGACTCCTGGGAAATACATGAAAGGGCACTCTCTTGAACTGTGGCAATGCCCAGACCACATTCCCTCCCAGCGCACATGTAATGCTCTGCGTGTTGTTAACTAGCTCAAGGTTTTTACATGCTTGGTTGCCTAACAGAGAGAGTTTCTTCCGTCTGCAACAAACAGCACTCAAAAAAGTTTTTTACCTTCTTTGGTCACATTGGTACATGCTCTTCTTCTGTTTCAAATGCTCGGTCATTATGGGGCTTCAGAATATTTTGTTCGCATATTGTGGCCTGCATTCTCAGCTTCACTGTTATCGATGTTGTCTTTATGCCTCCATTTGACTTAGAGGTGGCTTGTAAACGCAAC
The DNA here is from genome assembly GCF_963082525.1 of Nesoenas mayeri. Lineage (NCBI taxonomy): Eukaryota > Metazoa > Chordata > Aves > Columbiformes > Columbidae > Nesoenas > Nesoenas mayeri. The sequence goes on along the minus strand of NC_137544.1, from coordinate 78,446,374 downwards.
ATGCCAGTGGAGCCAACCACACAAACAGCTGCTGAACATGCAGTGGGAGGCATTCAGAAACGCAGCAACGATGAGCTGGACCTAGTCCAAAATGAGCTCAGCATAACCTTCCCCAGTACAGGAGTCCACTGTACTCCTGCTAGCTCATGAACCCACCCTCAGGTGTCAGCGACCTCCTGCCCCATGGCACGTCTGGGTGGGGCACTAAGGCACACGTGTACAGTGGGCTCATCTTCTTGGGCTGCTCTGGATGGAGCAAACCCAGTATTTCCAGGCCATGGCCAGCTCTGACACTGCAAGGCTCATGGAGTGCACATCTTTTGGTGTGTCAGAGCTGGAGGTGACATCTGGAGGCTCACACAGACCCACACAGTATGAATGACCTGCCCAGTCTTCTGCATGCGTGTGCTGCACAGGAGGTCGGACACCTTGCAGCCCTTTCTGGTAGTGGGAGGTCAGCAAGCAGCATTTAAACCTTTCTCTGCACATATTCACGTATGCACACATACATCTGTGAAAGGCTTTCTTTGCAGTCAAAACTGAGTGCTGACACCTTTTTTTGCAGCAGCATTTTTAGAGTCAGGGTCTGTTTCTATCCACACAAGGTCTGTTTTCCTTTAACTTCATTAAGCAGCTCTTGTTGCTGCTACCAGCCTTCAAGACAGCAGCACCATGAGCAGATGACCCAGGGATTTTTCCACTTGTTGCAAAGCACTGAACAGCCATCATTCCCCATCCTGGGACCCACAGGGTGCACTGCCTGGGCTTGAGTGGCAGGGGCTGGATCCTGGCTTCAGATCTGAATTAAGGGCTGAGTCAGCCCAGTTGTGATGTCTTCTGATTCATGATCTGATGTCTTCTGGCCTCATGTCTCCACATGACCTGGCTTTGAGCTGAATGTACACACCTCATGGGTGCACTGCTGGCTGCCTTGGAGTAGGCCCAGGCTCAGGAGGGTGCTCAGCTGTGGACCAGCATGAGAAGATGGTCCCAGTCACCTCCCAGGGTGTAGGATGTCTGGGAACCACATCTGCTCCCCTCAAAATGCCATTTTCATTGCCACAGGATTTTGCACTAACCCAGGCTTTTGTGCTTCTTAAATTTCTAGCATCTGTAGGGTGTAACTTTATCAAACACTAAAAAAGACAGTTCAGCCTGCTTCAATATGTCCCTCCTTTTTTTTTTTTCTTTTCCCTTTCTCTCAGACTTTGAATTTTCCTTTCCTCCTGACCGTTTATCTGTTTTATCCTTTACTTTTTTCTTCTACAACTCTATCATGGTAATGCCTAGCAAAGACCAGGAGCCTGTTATGCACAGCCAACAAAAATGGTCTATAAGGGGACCTTTCTTGAAGTTCCTTCCTTCCTTCCTTCACTTCCTTCCTTCCTTCCTTCCTTCCTCCCTTCCTCCCTTCCTCCCTCCCTTCCTCCCTTCCTCCCGTCCTCCCGTCCTCCCGTCCTCTCTTCCTTCCTTCCCCTGTCTTCTTTTATTCCTCTCTCTTCTCCTGTTCTCTGGAGATTTTTACTCCTTGTCTTCCCCCACATCCCTCATTCCTGGCTTCCATTTCCTTATTTTTCCACTTTCTATCTCCCCAGTAGCCTCTAAACCCACCTCTTATCTACTAGCTTCTGCATCAGGCATTTGCACACCCTCACTGGCTCTGCTGGCATCTCGATGCCCCAGCAGCATGCAGAAAAGAGGACAAAGCTTAGTGGTCCCTTCTCCTTCAGTCTCATGGTAGAGAGAGGTAAGGTTCATTTTCCTTTTCTTCCCAGAGGCAGAGGTAAAAAAACCCACTGGGGTCTCCTGCCTCTCTGCACTGGAGTAGATGCTTGCAGGAATGGCTCCAAACTTGCATTGCAGGCTGGTAAGCAAAATGTCAACATTTCCCCCATCGCAGGAGTGTGGACTAAGGAGCTGGGAGGAGCAGCTTCACTGAAACATTTGTTTTTTTCCCCATCTGCCCCTCTGTTGGCAGACAGAAAAGAATACAAAAGCCTGCCCTGGAAACATTTTGGTGGAGCAGTCAGTGATTTGAAGGACTGGCTGCTCTTGCTCTTCAATGGGAGACAGAGATGTGGGAGGTATGACATTTCTCACAGCCCAAGACCTCCTCCACCAAATCTGGGCCAGCTGTGCACCCTGGAAGGTCAGTGTGGAGAGCAGGCACCCATGTGGCTGTGTGGTGGCTCCGCTTTGCTCGGCAGGGTTAGCTACCTTGAATGCCAAGTTAGTGGGCACAGAGCCAGAATTAAGCCTTAGAAGTTCTTCCAGTGCTGGGCCAGCATCCATGGATTTTGCCTTAATCAACACATGTCTTTGAGGGTTGCCCTTGGTAAAGAATACTTCAGCAAAATGATTATTTTCATTACAGTTTTCCAAACATTCGGTACTGTTCAGGTTTATGCTTCAGACCACAACACTTACAAGTCAAATGTTGTGCTCCTCAGTATAACTTCTTTTAGCTATGATTTTATTTCTTTGGAGGCTACTGCTAATCCTCTCTAACATTTTCCACCACAGCATTGCAATGTCTGTGCTGGCACTGAGGGCTTTTGTATTTGCTGGCTGGAATTAGGGCTGACATGCACACATACACAGAGTTGGAGCTTTTGGCGTGGTTTTCTTGAGGGTTTTCAGGCAGGTTATGCAGCTTTTATCATTTAGAACATTAGTGGCATGTAGACGCCTTCAGATTTTGGAGACCAGAGATCTGCGGGACTACTCTTGATCAAAAGGCGAGCTGATGGGTCCAAGCATATAGCTGTGGCCTCGACAGGTTATATTTCTGTTTGCATTGTCACTTCCTATCATGCTTGCAACAGAGATAACTGTTTGCACTGTCATAACATTTCTTCTGCTGGAGCTTTCTGGCTGGGGACGCTGCAGCAGTCACTGCAGGACACATCACTCTGCTCCGAGGCGCGTGCTAGAACTTGACCCATGGACCATCCTGTTCTGTTCACCAGGCCCCAGCAGGACATCCAGAATGGGGGCTGCCAGCCTGCTGTGCCATCGGAGGTGGCTCCCTGCTGCCTGTCCCGGCTTTCCTGCCCAAGCTCTCCCCCACGCACGGCGTGGTGCCCAAGGGACTACCAGCTCCCGAGGTGGCCATCACCACAGGCCCTCCTGCAGTCGCGTGGAACAGGTCACACAGAATCACAGAATGGCTGGGTTTGGAAGGGACCTCTAGAGATCACCTAGTCCAACTCAAGTGGACTTAGAAATAAGATTATTCCCTTCCTGGTTTATATATTAGGTGGCCACTAACATGTCTTCCTCACCTTCCTCTCCTTTGCACTTTCTGCAACCAGCTTAGTCTCCCTGAAGTGCAGTGGCCAAAACTGCACAGATGACACTTCAAATGAAGCCCTGACAGCATAGACAACAGGGGAAGAACAGTTTCCTGTTTGTAACAGGCTGCACTTCTGTTTGTACACCTCATTAGAGCACTTTCATTTTTTACTGCAGCACGACCATGCTCATTCATGTTGAGCTGTCATCCCTAGATCTTCTGCAGAACTGCTGCTGTGCTGGTTGTTCCCTAGCTAGTCTTGTAGTCCTTGATGACACCTACACAAATGCAGAGCTCCGCTTTGTCCCTACTGAATGGCGCTTCTGTTCCCATCCCTCTCCCCCATTTGTCAAGATTGTTTTGCATTCTCCTTCTGTTCTCCAAAGTGCTTGTTCTTCATGGTGTCCTGTGCTAATTTAATAAGTGTTCCCTACTCTTCTTTTTTTCTTTTTTCAAAGATATTAATGAAAATACTGTACGCTGCCAGACATAAAACAGATGGCTTCAGACTTCATTTGATGCGTACTGCCAGTTTGACAGTGAAGCATTTATAACTGCTCTTAGTCTGGTTTTCCAACCAGCTGTACACTCCTCTAATAGCAGTTTCTTCTAAGCTGTGTTTCTTAACTTGGTTTATGAAAGTGTCAGATGAGACAATGGCAAAAGCCCTATTAAAATCAAGATCTAAGACCTACTGTAGAAGGAAATTAGATTGATTTGATGTGATTTGTTGTTGTCAAATCAGTGCTTGCTGTTCCTCATCTGCTTGTTGTCTTCTAGGAGCTGGAAAATAGTTTAACGAATTACCACTTACTGTATTTTTCCAGGAGTCAAAAAGAATCTGCCTGGTCTGGGATTCCTGGCTCCTCCAGTCCATCCCTCCTTTATGGTAGTTGGGAGGTTTGCCTTTCCCACTGTGCAGAAACACATCCCTACACCCCTGACTTCTGTGCTGGTGCCACTGAGTGGGCTTAAGCTGCTTTCCCCAGTATGGTTTTTAGGTATTGTCACTTGGAATATATCTGAATACTTTAGACATTGTCTGACCTCCTTGTTATTTTTCGCAGCCAGTATTCTTACCCTTGGACAGTTTATGCTGGTTGTGTTAAACAGGGCACCTTTGAGCAAAGGCTGAAGGAAAAAAGTATCACTATTCCACGTTTGGCATCATCACTCAGTATCTCCTCCTCCTGGTGAAACCCAGCTCTTTTGTTGGCCCTCCTGTTGCTACTATTGCATCCACTTCACACCCACTGCTTGTTGCATCACTTACATCTTCTCCTGTTGTTCCCCCATGCTTATGCTGTTCTTTTATACTTAGTAACATGACCTAGTTCCACTTTCTGTGTGCTTCCTATGCACTTCTGAAACTGATGAAGAGCTCGTGATTCAGCCAGTTGATACCTTACCAGCTTCCCTTAGTACTTGTGCTAAGTCGCCCAGTACTGAGGAGCTCACAATTAGTTCTGTTGTACTGTACCTCTTCTGACTGCGCTTTTCATACAACTTCCCGAGAGCAATGCCAACTCTCCAAATGTCCCTTCTGCCTTGGATTTGTTCCTCTGGCCTTGTGTGTACTAACACCGTGATTTAGCTAAAGTCTGTCTCCTCAAAGTCCACTGTTTTGTCTTTGTGAGTTGCTTTTTTTTCAGTTTGTTGGTTGGTTTTTGTTTGTTTTTTTCCTGCCTCCTTTTCTAGAAATCATGACTGCTACCGCTTCACAGAGTCACTCTCACCCCAGCTACTTTTCACCTTCACCTGCAAAACCAGTTCCCCTGTATTAGTTCAGATAAAATTTTGCAGTATAACTATCGAGGAAGAAGCTAGAGAGATGGCAGCTGCAGCCAGTTCAGGGAAGGGCACAGACAGAGTACCAGAATAGAGCTAGACAGAGAAGCCCCTGCATATTTAGCACCTAGTTGTGTCAGGAAAGATTAGTATTACCTTTCACAATTAATCTGCCCCTGCCTATGAACTTGTCATTAGTTTCTAAGTGATGTGGCTAATAGTGGTGGAAATACTTGTGTTATTTGTGTAAAACATGAACAGTACAAGCATAGTATTATGACACTTGTCAGTTCTGTCTGTGTGTCTCAGGACTTTTTTCTGGTCTTTCTACAATGAGCGGGCTTAGCCCTTACAAACATTTCAAAATTCCATGTGTATTAAGCATGTAGTTAGTGTCTTCTTTATTCAGTTACACATTGACATTAAAGTGTGTTTTTAAAGATGGAGACTTGGGGCAAGTAGAGCTGTTTTGTGATCATTGCATCACCGAGGAGTCCTTATGACGAGCCAGGGCCACCAAATTCTCAACAACCAACAAAGACACATCTGGCCTTCAAGACCAGATTAATCTTTTCCAGTCAGCTTTTTCCAGTGCATAGTGTTGCACTGTTTCTGGTAACATCTCACTCTAGCTACATTAGTACTGGAAGAGCTTTCTTGTGCAAAACTCCAAGCCAAAGACTTCCTTTGGGAGCTACTTGTCCTCTCTTTGCTGCTGTCCCACCCGACCTGACCCTCTTGCAGCCTGGGGCTGTCCCTGGGCACCTGCCCGTGTCCTGTTCTGCAAAAGGCACACCTGAGTGGGGTGAAGGCAAGTTGGCTTTTGGCTGTCATCAGTGGCTCTGGCATGTTCCTGCAGATGTCCCTGTAGGTACTGAGATATTTGCTTGCGTGCGTTGTCGGCAAGGTGGCCAGTAACTCCGTTGTGAGTTATTCTAATAACATTACTGGTTTCATTACTTCACTGTAGTCTTGCCTCACTACATCAAGTTTTGGTGTTAGGGTGAAGTGGCAGCTAATTAATTCAGTATAAATGATGTCTCTTTATGGGGCACCCAGAACCAAAGAGAGCTCCTGAGGCTCCCATGGATGTCTGGGGTGGTTTCTAAAGGAGCTTTATTTTAATACTCCAAACAACCATATGAGAACAACTTTATAACTGACGACTCCTCTCTTGATATTATTGTATAAATAGAAAACACTTCTGCTGTTATAGAAGAGCTATGATGATGAAATGATAGCTGGTATCCTTGCAAGCAGTTTGATTTCTGTTCTTTATCTAGCAATTGTTGACTTCATGCATCCTCTGACAGTTGCTCTTTGAGTCATAGGAAGTTCCTCAGGAAAGTGCAGAGACCTTCAGACCTCAACGAGGATAAACTCATCACAGTCGGTTGACTGGGTGAACCATGGTGCTAGGCTCTGCATATTCTCCTACTCAGATGAGTCTCACTAAGCCAACTTCTCATTAAAAAGAAAAAAAAAATTACAAATTGCTGTCATGGTGCATCCTTCTTTTATAGTTTAATTCAGAAGCAATTTTCATCAGTTGAAGAACACTCCTGGTCATGATCTCGGACTTTGGATCAGACTTTACCATGCTTTAAAAAAGCTGTGAAAAAGAAGTGGGAAGATTTGAAAGGCTTCCCCATAGAGACATGGATGGGTAATGTATTTATTTTGTAAACGCATACCTGGAGGCTTAGACAACTGGCATATTTACATTAACCAAATGGTATTCTGGTTAAAAGAAATCACACTGGTGGCAAGCAGAAAACCCCTGAACCTATAGCTCATCTTCCCTGAAGTAAAATCAAAAGTAGCAGTGCCAGCTCATCATTTCAAGCTTCCTAAAACAAAACATCTATTAAAAGTAACTCACCTCAGGCAAAAACATGTTGTAGCAGATCAGCTTTCCACTGCTCCTCTGAGAACACCTTGTTGCCCCAAACCCTGCACCTAGTCCCCACTGCCCAGATCTCCCACTGACTTTGCTGGGAGAGAACTGAAAATCACACCTTGGTCCCAGGACTCAGCATGCTATTAGCACTTTTGCAGAAATAGCTGGAAGGACAGATTACCCTAACTCTTCCCTACTGATTTCTTTACTCCAATAATTCAATTCTTGTCCACGCTGAAGAATTAGTTCACCAAAGAGCTGACCTTGTAAGAAACTGAAGCATGCCGGAGAGAAAATAATTCCTACTTAATAAATATATATATAAAAAACCCAAATGATTACTGCTCCTCAGTAATGTGTGAAACGACTTCCAAATTTACATTTAAAAGCTTTCAAAACTAAATCATGAAAGGAAGGCCTGACTTTGCTAACACTGTTTAGAGTAAAAAGCCAGCATGGAAAAACCTAACTGAAAATGCATTTGAAACTGCTTTCTCAAAAATAAGAACCATAAAAAGCAAACTGGAATATAAACCCAATTTTGCAATAGTACTTTGCAAATTGCCTCAATTTTGGAAGAACACAGAGCGCATGCTAAGATCGGCTGCCTGCATAGACTATTTTATAATAAATGGCATTGCATTTTTCATCCCCAGCACAATCTCCATCCATAGAGTACTTTTATTTATTACTAGAATGATCAGCAGCAATGAAAGCTGAAGAGAGGAAGGAAACGGCTTCAAGAACATGGCAAGAATCCCGTAAAGTTAAGGGGGTGGAATGGGGAAAGGTACTTTAAAAGTACAGGTGCTTGGTGTAAATTACTGAAATGTTTTCCCTTGGTAATTTTAATCACATTGTGAAATCAGCCACTGACACTTCTGTGAAGCACTTGATTTATCGGAAGCTCTACGCTGTTAGCTGCAGCTCAGGAGCCAGCCCTGCACTCAGCGCTGTGGGCAAGCGCGCCAGGCACAGCAGCACGCCCAGGCTGGCTCAGAGCCACCGCTGCCAAACACCCATCACTATAAAATTAGCAGCAATCATCCAAATTGGGGCGCTGATACCAAGAGGCACTGAAGTTGACCCAAGAATCCTGTGTGGACACCCCAGAGCATCCTCCAAGCCACCTCTGCCTCCGAGGGGGATGCGCTCACCTGTGGAGTCATGCTGGGCTGAAGGCTGTGGGGCTGGAAGTTGGGTCTCCTTTACTTTGTCCAGGAAATGAGCAGAACATGTATCAGCAGGAAGCATCTCTGACTCTCTTCAGAGCTGTCTGCTGGGGGCTAGCCACCTCCTGGGTGTGCTGCTCCAGGGCCAGGGCCATGGAGGTGCTGTCTCAGCCTCCAAGGGCATGTGGACAGCAGGGAGATGGCCCGGGAATGAAGCTGATTTTGAAGTATCCCAAGGAGAGCTGGAAGGACATCTTCAGGTGGTTTATGCGTGAGAGATACTGTTATAATAGTGCTTGACAGATTTGGTCACATTTCCCTCCACACTGATTCCACCTCTTGCTGTTCTTCAAGCAGTGACTTCTTTTTCCAGTGTATTTGAGATTTCTTTTGCCTTCATTATCTAAGAACAGCTCATTTATTTTGCCTGATGCCTGTTTTTGCCAAAAGAAGAGTTGTTGGCTCAACTCTTATATGGTTAGCAAATGCTACCAAATCTCACCCATAGCCTATCACAGTGAATGCAAAGGTGATTTAGACAAACAAGGGTTAGAATAAGCAGGTGACATTCCAGTGTGTTTAATGCATGAACAAATCTAATGTCCATCTGTACCTCATTTTGGATAAGTAAGCTTTTCATAAACAAGTTTTGGCTGCAAAGATGTTGTATAAAGGTCTTTGTAAGGACTTCAGGCAGACTGACACTGTCTCTATGGCTGTACAGCACTTTCCACAACAGAGTGTTGGATGTGATAGCAAAGGATGACAAGGTTTTATGTCTGCTTAAAAGCAAGGGTGTGCTAGATCTCTCTTCTACCTGGGAGACTTTGCTACTGTCAGCTGCCAGAGCTGATGGCAACATTTTCCTCATCCACTTCTTTACTTTTTTCTTTTTTTTTTTCTTCTTAATTGATTTAGCTGGACTTCCAGAAGCTAAGGGACAGAACTTTTGCTGGGAGCTTTGTCTTTGGCATTAATCAAGTAGTATCTGGCCTTTAATGTTCAGTATTTGAACAACTCATGCTGCCTGAATCCTAATTCAGATATTACCATGGGTTTGCAGCAGGCATAAGCACAGTGGGCTTGTTGGGGCAGCTTTTTGCCTTTTTCTTGGAACAGATTTGGCAGATCCATAGGCTGAAGGATTTCCCCTTTTCCCTGTCATCATCCTTTGTAGAGGGAAATCCTTCCCTTCCCTTGGACTGCCCAGCAAGGTCCCATCTCTCATTTCAAGTCCCCAGGGGATGGGGATGACAGCAAGGTGATGAAAAAGGCAGCATGACTGGACACACCTCTCACCCAGTCCACCTCCTCCCCACAAACCAAACTCCCCTTGTTGTCTGTTAGTGCAATTTACCAGTACACAAAGACTGTCCCGAATGCCATCAAAAATGCAAATGATGCCCAGTGAGCCTGAGGAGCGGGGAACAAGCAGTTCTTTGCAGCCCACCTCCTCCTGCCCCAGCACGTGTTGCACAGATGATAATCTGCTGCACCACGTTTGTGAGCTCTCAAAGTTACATCTATTTTTTTTTTTAATCTTAGCAATGTAGCTGCAGACTTAAAACATAACAGACTTTTAGAAACCATATGACTTTCCCTAACTGTCTGTAACAGTTTCAATATAAGTCATTTTAAAAATAATTACTTTAAAGGGAGACTGCTTTAAAACAGACCTTTGTACTTCTTGTTTTTGCTTCTATCTTGGCACAGATGCTCACCGTCTCTCTAGTTCCTTTGTAGAGTTCATTATGCAAAGGCAAAGAAGCTACACTAACGTTGTAATTTTGTTTGGCAAGGTGAGCCGCAAAACATATGCTGTGTCATGCCTTTTTATTACTGTGCAAGAATTGCCAAAGCAGCCTAAAGGAGGAATCAAGGACATGATCGTTGTGAGGAAAAGAGGAAACGGTCCAGTTTTACAACACTCAGGCTTGTAACCACTTGCGGTAGATAGTTTCAGTACTGGTTTAGTTTTAAATTATTTTCTTACCAACCGACAGTGGCTTCAAACTGACTTGTGTTTAATACCAGTGCTTTCTGATCCACGTTGAGCCATTTTTCAGTGCCCTGGCTATCAAAGCCCTGCGTGTGCAGTGGGCACGGTGCGGGCATGGGCTGACCCGTCCTCTCCCTGTGTGGGGTGATGGCAGAGGTAACGCCAGCCCCAGCCAAAAAAGAAAGCCTCCTTGGGCAGGCACTGACAGCCCTTTTCCACTACGCGGAGGGTGGTGTGTCACACCTGATTCCGCACATGCTCCAAGAACAAAACCTGTACTCCTCAGTCTAGACAACCTGTAATCGGGCGAGTGAAGAGGAGGCGAAGGGAACAATTACGGGATGTGATCTCAGCCTCCCACAGGCTGCTCTAAAGACTTCCGAGGACCAGCTTTCTGCATGGGCATCTGTGGGCACAGAGATGAGCCCCTGTTGGACCCACGTCTCCTCTGGGGCTGTCCATGCCATGGGTGCCCCACTCACTCTCCCTCCTCATGCTGCACTTCCAGTTGAAGGGGCCCAAGGAAATTATTTGGCTTAAAAATAACTCAAAAGATACATTATTTTTAACTCAGTCCCAGATGTGAGCTGTCACACGGCCCCACAACACAGGGTGGGCGCAAGCAAGAGGCTCAAGACGGGCGGAAGAAAGGCGGTTTTCGCTATATAACAAAATGCCCCATTGCAACATCTCCCGGGTGCTTTAGCTGCAATGCCTCCGAGCCCCCCTGAAACTTCAGAAACGTCTCGAGAGAAGCAGCCGTGTGGAGGGAGGCCTGGTGTCCCCAGGGCAAGCAAATGCGGTGGCTGCCCACCCCACAGCTGTGGTCTGCACCTCGCCGAGGGCAGGCAGGGGCGGCGGGGGCTGCATGGCAGTGGTGGCAGCAAAGGGCACAACTGCCTTCGCCACTTGTTCCCAGGTTTGGTGATCCTTTGGAGGGGGGAAGGGTGGAGAAGAGGAAGGGATGTTCATCTGAAAGGGTGAAAAAGAGGTAATGAAAGCGTGGCGATGCCTGTTGCTCACTGTATGCCATGGAAACACAGGGGGAGCGTCACCCTCCCAGTTAAAGCCAGGGTGTTGGCTGTGTTATGCGGAGCTGTGACCACCCCAGCACACCTGCACACCCCCCACCGCCTCCAGCGACCACTGGTTGCAGAGACAGGGGGGGATCACCAGAGGGAGATGCAGGTCGTTACTGATGTGTCATGGCAGGCTGTCTCAGGCACAAAGAGGCATTTCTGAGAGCTGGGAAAACACCCAAAAAGGAGAACTGGAAATGTTTCCCTCTCCAGTTTGCCCGCCATTAGCATTTTCATACCTTCCTTCTTCTAAATAAACACACTTTCTGCATGTCAGACTTCAAAGAAGCAATAACCAGCTTGGGGTGAATGCCTGGGGGAAAGGGATAAGGCAAGAACACCTTGAGAAATGCCCCGTCCCCAGGCTTGCTCTCGCACAGGCACAGCCCGGGAAGGCAGAGGCTGGTCAAAGATCATGATGGTTGTAAAGTGCAGAGATGCGGGGAGCAATGGAGAGGTCTGCAACTCAGGGCTCTGAGAGGGAGAGCATGGCAACATCAGTGTGCAGGAAATAAAAGGCAGGTTTCCTCAAGGACACAAACCAAACCTCGCTGTCACACCTAGCTCTGCTTTCAGCCCCGCGTATGACAGGTATCCAAAGTAAGACAGTGACACTAAACATGTCCTTTCAAAGGATGAAACACAGAAAAAACTTTCTAACTACCACCTTTTCATAACACAGGCGAAGCGCCAGAGAGGTCGCTTCAGATGGCTGCCCTTCTCCTTCCTGGGCGAGGGTGCAGAGTGGACCCCAGCCCTGTGGGCAGCGCCGCAGCAAGGGATGGGGCGCAAAGGGCACCTGCTCTCAGGCCCTTCCCTCTGGCAGCCACCATCGCCTCAGTGGATTTTGGAAAAAAAGTGACAGCTGCGGAAATCTGTCACTTAAATTTAATATCCTGTTGTCTGTGACGATGTAGTCCTTTTGGGAAACTCAGTCCCGGTGGTTAAAAATAAAGCACCAGAGTGGAAATGGTGAGGCATACAGCTCTGCCCTCATGCACCCAAGCTGCATACCCAGAGACCTTGATGCCCAGTCACACTCAGCCCAGATCAACTTAGTTCCTCACGGGAAAGCTGTGCTGAAACCACTTGTGACTGTATCCCAGCAGTACCTGTGGTTATTTGGAGTTACAGTGACATGAGACTTTCCTATGGCCTCACCAGCCCATTTTAAATTAGAGGCAGGCGTGAGACATGAGACAGTACGTGTTGTTCATGTAGGAAAACTCCTTTATTAATATTCAAGCCTTGGGACTGGCCTAAGGTAAAGAGATTTTTGGAGCAGTGTGCTGCACACAATGCATTTAAAATGCAGACTCGTCTTTAATGCATGAAATGTTGATGTACCTCAAATCATTGGTGCACCTAAAATCAAGCCTTCACAGGAACCCCATTTCCTCCGAGTGCCTTGTAACCATCAAACTTGCTGTGTATAGGTGGAAATATTCTTGATCTCCAGTGATCAAAGGCTGATGTCTCTGAGAGAGAAAGAAAAAGCAAAACCTCAAGAAGCTGCAGGATGTGCAGAGCTTAATTTTTACTGTTTAAATACTTACTTGAACCAACCTCGTGGCATAAAAAAGCAGGTTTCCATCCACCTTTTGCCGTTGAAACACAGTTCAGAGAATTTAGAGGATACATGGGTCTCTAGGCCACACTGTAATTCATATGGGGTTGGATGCTGAAGTGACACATTGCCCCCCACAGCCTGCATTGCTCCTGGAGCCCCTGGCCGAGGCTGGAGGGCTGTGGTGCCCCAGGCTGCTGCAGCTTGCTCTGGTGTGAACACAGCTGTCTGCTGGTTCTTCTTGCAGGGCTGGTGCCAGAGCAGCGTGATGCGGGAGCAGAGCACCGGCTGTACGGCTTGTGTCCAGGCAGGGCAGGCAGCTGGGGCAGGAGCCGCATCCCCTCACGCCGAGTCGTCTCTGCCTGTGAGTCACAGCCCTGACTCACGAGCTGGTGTGGATTAAGCTGTAATTTGAAGATGTTGCCACCTACATCTGTCTGGGCTGCTCCTCTCCTGGAGGTGGCAGAAGCAAACGCATACTCTGTCATCTGAAATATTTGGCCAGCCATGCCAGTTCAAACCCCAGGTGAGGGTAGGATAGGGTGAGTGTGCAGGCAAGCATGCACCTTGCAGTAATAAACCTGGGGAAGGAGGTTTCCACACCTACTCAGCGGTTGGAAGGTGCCTGTCACTCCCATCTGCCAGCCCCTCTGATGGCTCTCACCTGCCCCAGCCCAAACCCCTTGCCTGGCCCAGCACTCCAGAGAAGGTCTCTGCTCACCCCACACACCACCCAGGCCCTCCAGCACCTAAAACTGGGGCAGGTGTTTGCCAAATGAATGTGTCAGTGCCCTAAGGCTCACAAAGCACCATTTCTCTTGGCATTTGCATTGCCCTGGAAAATTAGTTATATTGGGGCTGAAGAGCTAGAAACATTTGTACTGACATATATTTAACTGAAATAGCCAATTAAACTAAAATAGCTTTGATTTAAGTGAAAATTAGACAAGTGGCAGTACCCAGGATAAGATTGATCAGGACTATTTGTGAACTCCCAGTCACATTTCTGTTGGAAGAGCCAAAATTATGTACCATGTGCTTATTCTGGCTCTTGATTATTTTTTATTTTTTTTATTTTTTTTATTTTTGCTGGCATTGAACCACCTGCTGGAAGACAGACCATGTCTTATCCAGCATAAATGTAGCCAGTACAGCGTTAACTCATCAACAATTTCTGAACAAATGGAAGCACGCATTTGTACAGGATCAGCACTTTGCACCAGGAAGGTACCGTGTTTATGATACTTCATTGGAAGTCATAAAGCCAGGTTGTTTTTTTTCTTCTATCAGCAGCCCATGTGTGCAATACTTAAACTAAAACGGTTTAACCTCAGCCCTTTGATTACAGCAGCACAACCCCTTCCATCAGCCAGTTCTTAGCTTTAGTTTAGTCATTGCTTTTAGTTTACACTTAGGAATTTTATTTGATGCTGGAGCAGATAAGCGAGGCATCTGCTCCGTCATATTTCCCCAGCGTCTCTCCCTTTGTTCTTTTTGCCTTTTATCTGCTGGGTTCTCTCTGCAGAGATTCCTGCCCTCACCCTGCCACTTTCCCCTTCCTTTCTAAACCTGCCTCTGCCCACTGCTGCTTCTGCAGGAGAGGCAGACCACTTGCTAGTATTTAACAATGCCTTTACTATTTACCGATGTTAATTCCCTCATTCAGAATTAATTTTCCCTTTGTTTGCCCGCACTAGGAAGGTCTGTGAAATTTGCAACGGTTTCACCTGAAATGAGAAAAGGGAAGGAAGAAACCCTGCAGCCATGCATGTGTCACCCTGCTCCCCTCCCTGCTCACAGCTCTCCCTGCATCCAAGGTAGGGGTGTGCTCGCTGAGTCACTGCCCGGGGTTGACACCTCCAGCCTTGCAACAGCAAACACCCATTAGTGGAACAAAAGCCATGTTGACAGTCAGCAGTGCATAGCTAACTCTGATTAAAGGCCACCTCGTGTCTTTAGGGAAGAGCAATGGATTCCGGGAGCAGGGGCTGGTGCCCAGGGGAGGCCCAGCGCATTCTGGCTGACTCAGGCAGAATTGTCCCCGCAGGTGCCCTACCCTACAGGGCCTGGAACCAGCCCCTCCTGTGGGTGCAAGGCAGCTCCCCAGCCTCTGCAGCAGCCCTACGGCACGCAGGTCTGATGCCTCCAGGAGCAGCCCTGGGGTGGGTCTGAGCTGGGCAGGACAGGCTGGGTAAGAGATGCTCCTGCCCACGCGCACACAAGACTCACAGCTGGGACAGCAGCTCTTGCAAAAGAAGCTGCTGTAGGCATGAGTATTTACATTTCATTCCAATGTCCTGGTTCCAGGGAGAATCAGGACAGTCAAACATAGTGGTTCAGAGAACAGAAATGCAGAGGTAAGGCCAAACACTATCACCTTCCTCCAGAGGGGATGGACTGCCTGGCTGCTGTGCAGCTGCGCTGCCTTTCTAGCAATTAATTCAGCTGAAAGGGAGGGAGGAATTGCAGCCCTGCAGGCTACTGAGGTTTTTTTCAGTCTTTGCTTGGAGGGCTCACCTGGCAAAGCTGTTTCCTGAGGTCAGCAAGTATAGAGAACAGTGCCTGGTAAAGAGGCACTCTGTGACACTTTGCAAAGCTTCTCTGCTGGGGGAACATGACTTGTCTCTCTGAAATACTGCTGTTCCCCGGGAATATGTACTCTGAGCATGGGGCAGAAAAGGAAGAACCAACCAAACCTTCCAACCTTATGGCATCTGCTTAAAAAAGGGCAGGGGGGTGTGTTTAAATTCCCTTTTATTTTTCTCTTGGTTGGCTAGACTTGTCCCGGGCCCTAGCTGGATGGCACCAACCAGACTGTATATCTGGGTAGCACATCCCAGGATAAGGGACACTGTATCCCAGTGTGGTCCTCCAGCATTGCCCAGCAACTCCATCCCGACTACTGGACTGCTGCAGCTGGTCTCTTAAGGCACATTAACACCAGGGCTGGCTTTCCAGAGCAACCTGTCCCACACTGCAGTTTGCTCTGGTTTTGTCCGAGCGGGGCAACCTCTGCATCAGGCAGGAGAAACACGAAGTACGGCCAGGCCACAACAAGCCATCCCTAACATCAGATCTGATGCTTGGAGAAGTGTCCTAACCCTGCCAAGTTTGCTCCTTACTGGCACCGTGTGAGCTAATCCTTCCCGGTGCATACTCAACCCTCTCTTTTCCTTCCCTGGGAAAGCCATGAGCCTTCTTACCCAGCAGTGTTGTCACTGAGTGGCTGAGCTGGTGCCCATGAGGACACTGGGATGACTGCCACTGCCCCGAGCTGGGCTTTCGGGCTGCACAGGCAGGGCCGGCATCGGGGGCTGCCCCGGCTTGCACCTCGGTGGCTTCCTCTGCAAACCTAGTAGGTGCCTGCAGCAAAGAAACAGAAACCAAACCAGAAAAATGAGGCAGCTGCAGGAAAGCACATCGGTGGCCTGCTGCTGGGTACTGCCAACTCTGCTGGGGCTCCCATTTGTGTTTACTGCTGTTTGTAGTCTCCTCAGGCTGCCTTTCCAGCAAGAAAAAAAGGTGGTGATTGCTGGGGATATTGCTGCATGATAGGAAAAGTAGCTAAAATAGCGGCTGGGCATGAAGCTGAAGTTGTCTTCCTACAGTGTCCTTAACACAAATACTCTTACAGAAAATGAATCTGTCCTCCTTGGGCTTTTTTTCCAGAGGCCCCTCTGACTAATTCTGCCCAAAACAGCCAGGCTGGCCCTGCACAACAGTGTGACGGTGGCAGACAGGACTTGCTCACGTTTGGGTGGAGGCAGGGAAAAACTGTTTTGCAGGCCTGCCCAAAAAAATCCTCAGGCTGACTCTGCCAAAAACCACACCAAACATATGGTAAATGAAATTGCTGGCAGGGAGCTGGCTTGGACGGCAGGAGTGTTTCAGCACTGTGGACTGCTCGTTAGCTGGCCTGAATTGTATTTACGCTTCTTTAAGCATCTCCATGTTTAAGGAAGAGAAGGCGAAGAAGAGTGCAATGCCACTTTTTGGGGGGGGTGCGCTTCTGATACTTCTCCATGCATGTTATTTTTATGATGGTGTTAGCGCAGTCCCAATGCCTGTCCCATCCCATGGTTAAGAGCAGCAACAGCGTCGCAGAAGGTTGCACTTCCTCGTTTGGCAACAGACTCCCATGGAAAATCAGACAGAAGGGTTTTCTCTCTCGGAACAGGAGCTCTGCCTATTTCACCATATGAATGTCCTGTACATTTTGTGGAGCTGATGAAATCATGTGCAGATGGAACTCATCTTAACAAAGGCTTTTATTTGCAGGGCAGGTTTCTCTGCCATCTATCCTGGGCCACATTCCAGTTTGCATACCCATATGAACCAAATGCATCCACAGAGCCAAATTTCCAAGCAGATACCAGACATGGAGATGTTCTGCCCCTGCTGCTGTGAGCAGCATGACTTCCTTGTGCAGCACTGTGGCCTCCCTGGAAATCTGAGACTTGGAGTCATGGCAATAAACACATCTTTCCTCATATGGCATTCTTCACAAGGATTCAAGTACCTGATACCATTTCCAGGGCACTGACGGGTGCTGTGGAGAAAACATGGCAGAGCACCAAGATCCTAAGAAAGAGCATCCAGAGGTGCCTGATGTCTTCAGTGATTTGGGAAGCAGCCATAGGAATAGCTCTGGTGGCTACAGCTACAGAAGGGGGATGAAAATAGAGCAGCCAAACAGCAGTGCCTTTTCTTGGGGTGCCATTTTTCCTCCTGGAGCTATAGTGGTGCAGTGCCCTGCTCACCTCCAAGTCCACAGACAGCATTCCACCATCCTTTGTGTGCTGCTGCTTGGAGCTCAACCCTTCTCCAGCCCTACTTCATCTCCTAGCTTCTCACATTCACCTGTAGGCTGTGGCATCCTGACCCTAAATTGCACTGGCAAGAGGTTTTTGTAGGAGAAGGCTTGGGGGCTCATACCTCAGAACTGCTGTCCTAGTCTTGCCACAGCCTCTGACTCCATGTGCACATCTTCCCAGGGCTGAACGATCACCTAAACCGACAGGATGACCAAGCCCCAGGTAATCTGTTTGTTCAACAACCTGATCTGGACAAGAAAAATGGAAGACAGACCAAAGTTGCAGAGCAAACTTTTGGGCACAGTCCAGCAACATGCATCAATAAACTCTTCCCCCTGCTTTTCTTTTTCGCTGTACGTTCAGTGCTCTGTCAGTAGTGCCTTAGAAACACCTCACTGCCCACGCTCAAAATGAGAGCAGCAACAACAACAAAAGGAAATACATAGAGGGATGACTTAAGTGAGTTTGGAAATCGCTTCTCATATGAAACACTCCTTTAGTCACAGGCACAAAAAAGCATAAAATTCCCTGCCTCTGATGTAAACAGCAGAAAGAAAAAGTCATCTGGAAGGACAGGATGATTCATGCTGAGGACCTGACTCGAAATATTCATCAGTGTTGAAATTGCCTCTGCAAGATGACTACATGTGAAAACAGCACCAGCGAGATCCTGGCTTCTGCCATGAGAAGTATCATTAACAGGAAAGCAGTGTGGTGAGAATCCAGTGCCACAACCCTTGCTCATGTGAGTAATCGTAAGTCATCTGACCAGTCCCAGCTCAAACAGCAGCGTCACTCAGGTAAGGCTGCTTTACGTAAGGGCAGCAGCAGCAGACTGGAGCACGCTCAGGCTTTGCAGCCCCCTTCAACAGCAAAATGGAAGGGTTTTTTTCTCAGTCTTGCAAAAACCCCTTCCAAGGGGTTCCTTACAAAGATGCGGCTAGTGTCGAGCACTTGAAAAAGACTGAAAAATTTGGCCAGTCTTTTTTTTTATGTTAATCGCCCTGACCCAAGTGGTAACAAGGCACAAAAGGCCATGCTGACTTTATGCATTGTTAGGAGATACTTTACCCTGCATATTTGAATCTGTTTACTTAATCTTCCAGGCCTTTATCCATGAATATTAAATTCCTTGATCACTATGCATTAGGAGTCATCTTTGTACCATCTGTTTGTATTTGTCATCTAACCCTTGTAAATAATAAAATGTACTTTGTTCTCAAGTTCATGGATCCTAGCGGGAGAGCAATTACCATGGAGGAAAAGTATTGTGTGAAACTACTGGCAGCGGCAGGACACTGCTTCAATTCCCCATCTTGCCACTATACGGTAATTAAACGAAAGCCAGGACCTGCCCCAAAGAGCAATGCTTAGCTTCCATGGCTTCCTTGAAGGCCCAGAAGAGATGATGGAGGGATTTGCATCCCTGGAAAAGAAGCAGGCAGCCTTGCCTACACTTCTAAAAGAAGGCAAGAGCAAAAAAGAAGGCAGGCCGCCCATCAGGGGAGCAGCCTTTCTGAATGCCAGCATGCCAGTGGGAGCTAGCTGACCTGCTCAGGCAAAAGTGTAATATAACCTGGCTTGGCTGGAACAGCCGTGGCTGTTTAATAGAGTGGGTAAACTCTCCACGAGGTACCAGCTGGGGAGAAACAACTGAGGGAAAAATGCGTAACTGAGCAGACACACAAAGTTGCTTTCACACCTGGGAGTACCATTAAATAAGTGAAATAGCCACCCATCAGCTGAGAGGTAAAGTTCAGGGAAGGCTAGGCAACTATCAAGGGAAACACTGATAAAGTGGAGTTGTTATGATATAAAATTAATCCTTAGAGGGAGCTCTGCTTGAAAATTTTATTAGATGATGCAACAAAGACAGCCCTGCCACATATTACTGAGGTCCAATTTCAACTTTATCAACACATATAAATGCGAGCTTTCCTGAGGAGAGCAGTCCCGTGAGCAAGAAGAAGCACGCTGCATAGCTGCAGACCTCTGTGGACAGCAAAAGCCAGTCAGCAAGCACACCTCACACTCACGGTACATTGCTGGAGCCCGTCAGAGACATACCTTGCGGCAGACTCACAATGATTTACATCGCCTGAGGATTTGCCTCTCTGTGCTCTTATAAATTAACCTATATGCCAGGTAACCATCAATGAGTGCTCAAATTGTTGCCATCTAGTTAAAACCTAACGTAGTTGGTTAAAGAAGGGATCATTTAGGAGGTTAAATGGAAGCATATTATTTTTATCCAGTGTGTTGGTAGCAACAAATTTAGGCAAGAAAACAGTTGCCAAATATTTGTTTAACTGGAAGTGTTATCTAGACTTGGACAAGATACCACTTGCCACTCTGCTCAGCCGTGCAAACATCCCACATGAGGAGGTTACCTATTAAGTGATAGACAATATATCTTGTTAATTGTTAGAGCATGATGACCTTAGACTTTGCCCAGGCATTTAATAACACCATCTGCTGTCTAGGTCTGCAATACTATTATTTTTACATGAGGATTACTCCTCTTGCTTCACAAAGAAGGCTGTAATAACAGTGCTAAAGGAGAGCAGAGCACCATGGTATTTAAACCCGAATGTCCAAGTAAAACATACAGGCAGTGCAGCTCACCCAAAAAATCCCAGACGCATTGTCTTGAATCTGGAAATCCTGATGTGCTGAAGGCGGAGCGGCTGTGATCCAGCCTTGCAGACCACACTCAGGAAAAACTCCTGTGTCTTGCTTCAGAAAGGGCTGGGAGCGAAATCCACCCTTGTGAGGGCTGCCAGCCCTTTGCTCTTTCTGTCACCATTGCTGTTTCCTTCCCAAAAACAAGAGCAATGGTCCAAAGGACACCGTTTAGGAAATCACTGTGCCTTCAGATCTTTTTCTCATTGA
Organism: Nesoenas mayeri; assembly: GCF_963082525.1. NCBI lineage: Eukaryota > Metazoa > Chordata > Aves > Columbiformes > Columbidae > Nesoenas > Nesoenas mayeri. The sequence continues at coordinate 78,425,868 of NC_137544.1, read as the reverse complement.
TAACATGCCTTTAAATCACATACATTTAGCACCAAATAATCGCATTTTTCTGGTTTTACGTCTGTATCTGTAAACGGTCCAATCCTGTTCTTGCTGACAGTGATGTGATTTTTGGCTTGGGCTTCCTAGAGGATTTAGGAGAGGGAAGAAAACAGTGGATTTTTCTGTGCAGCTGGTGTCTTATGCAGTGTTTCCACCACCCTGTGCAGCCCTGGGTTTCATGTAAAGCCATTCTCAGTGCACCAGGAGCCTGAGCCTACTGGGTTCAGTGACAAAAGTACTAACAACTGAGATGAGTCAGTTTCTCACTCTGGAATGATGTAATTTTTGTGCAAACAGTCTTTTCTTCCCAATAAAGAGAAGTCGAAACCTGGTAGCTGGTGCGCTGCCAGATTACGGAGGAAGCATTAGAGGTGTGAACACCAAAGAACTCCAAAAAAACAAGGCAAAGAGAAATAGTCCAGATTGTGCTTTAAATTAAAAAGTGCACATTTGCACTCTGGATTTTTAAAATGTTTTTATTTTGTTGTACTGTTTATTGGTGCTTGTCACTCTAGTATGAAGGATACAACGATCATTAATCCCCCACACTCTCCAGCTTAACTCCTGTATCAGGCTTAAGAGGAGGACTGCTTTACTTGGCACTCTGTTGCAACAGAGAGGTCAAATATGAAACCAAACATATGAATGTAATTAGGAGGGTATGTAAAATATGGAGGCTGGATGTCTTAACAATGTCCGAAGCAGGCATGTCTTGACATGCCGTTGGTTAATGAGGATTTTAAATATTCCAGTCTGTCGGAGGGTGTATCCGGTTACATCTGAAAAAAGTCTCTCAGTCTCTTGCTCATATGATTTTTCTCATATTTCAGGTGTAGAAGTTTGATCCTGAAAGCCCAGCATGCAGAAACGTTCACCTCTTTTTGAAGTACATGAAACAATATATTTTTGTTACCAACTCTAGTTTTGGAAAAAGATGTGAAAAAGTCCAGATTCTTCCCATACTTGCCCTGTACTCATTCTGAGGCAAAGACAGTTTTATGGATATTCATATATGCTATCTGGAGGTGCATGCAGCAAGTTGCATTTTTTATTTTTTTTTATCATTTGTAAACAAAGAAACTGGTATTTTCATATCACACATAGCTGAGTGGGGGTTCTTTCTGTTGTTTCACGAATGACAAGGGAATGGCTAAAATCTGTGCCAAAAGTATTTACAAAAACCTATCTCTGCCCTTCGCCTACCATTTGCATTTTCTTTTAAACCTTTCCAAGTGAAGCAGTAGGCAAAACCCACGGCAACTAGAAGCATGTGCAAGGATGCAGAAAGCTTTAGAATACATTTCCACACCCTGCTGACCTATTCATCAAAAAGTCTGCCAAAACACATAACTCGTGGTATAAAACAAAATTCAGGAGAAAGAACCTCAGTTGCATTAACCTACTTCTTTCCAGGTTGCGTGCCGCTGCAGCCTCTCCCGGCAGAAGAGAAGCTGAGCCCATTATGTGACTTTTCTGTCATCCCTAGGAGTTTTTCCTGCTTCTCAGTGGAGGGCAACACGGGCAGGAGCAACCTTCCTTTGGCGCTGGCAGTGGGTCAGATTGGGACTCTGAGCTGAGCAGACACCGTGGTCCTCTGGAAGAGGCAGTGCTGACCTGTCAGCCTCCTGACCTCACACTAACCAGTGCTGCACATGATTACCTTGGGCCAAATGCCATCTTGGTGCAAATCCAGTGAGTTAGCAGAGCTGCCCCCAGTGGGAATGGTGCCCACTGTGTTCATCAGTTTCCTGAGGTCGTGCATGGTGAGCGATATGAGGTTTAGATGTGCTCAGCTCCTTCTTTTCCCAGATCTCTCTCTATTTGAAAGACCACCCTGGTTCAGGAGTGTCGTGTAAACTCAGACTGAGGTTCCCACAATCCCAGAGAGCATTTATGGAGCCATAATGGCTCCATGGCTTCAAATGAAATGTAGTCCCCCAAAACTGAAGTAGACATGGGAGTATCTTCCTCACCTCATACCTTCATTCCATATGCCAGTTTTCCAGATTTTAATACAAACCCCCATTTATATTCTGTGGGCACACATATAAATGTGCGCACACACACACACACACAGAGCATGTTTTGTACCAGTTAGACGTTAGGTCCAACAAGAACAACAAAGAAAAGACTATGTGGGTAGTTAAATACTTTCATAGCACTAGCAAGCCATAGGGGCATTCCTCTGCAGTGAAGAGGAGGAGCCCTGCACAGAGGTTTCCGCGCATAATTGTTATTGGTGATGGAGGCAGGGTTCCCATCCCCCTCTGCAGGAGATGGAGCCCAGCTCTCAATCTCCTCAGTCCCTGGAAGGAAATCAGACCCATTTCCAGAGTAGCCCCATGTCCTAGGAAGTGCTGATGGCCCATGTGTCCCTTCTTCCTCACCGGCATGCCCTCCAGCAGCTCAAGGAGGGGCGGTGGGCAATAGGATGGGTATGGGTGCAGCATGAGGGGCTCTTGCAGCAGCTGCAAACCGATGCTGCTGCTGAGTTCCCTCCCTGGCTGCCCAACCTGACCTGCTCCCTTTTGCCCCAGAAGCACCCTCGGGGCAGCAGGATGGGGGCACTGGGGCAGGTTTAGCTGCATTGTGGCTGCCGGCGCTGACAGGTTTGCTCCAGCAGCCATGCTAGCCTGACACAGAGGGCAGCGCCAGGCAGAGACGAGCAACCAGAGTGTGAGAGAGCAGGACCACTTCTGGTGGCAGCAACAGTTCCATGTGTTTACCAAGGCAGAGATACAGGTTTACTACACACTCTCCTCTGGTAGCTCACCCACGTCCAAGACCATCTGGACCAAAGACAGAATGAGATGGTTCCCAGGAGACCAAGGCCAAGCTCATCTCTTCAGTGTGGTGCTCTGGGATGATGATTTGGCCTGGTATTATGTAAGATTTAACAAAAGCCGTATAACAAAACTATTTGAAGTAAGAATGTTAATTGAAGGTTGAGTCAGGCTGCACAAAGATGCTTTTGAGAGGCTCGTACCCTTTTTCATTTGGTCTGTATTTTTTCCACTTAATTACAATGTGTGTGGAACAGCAGTTAGCAATAATAGTAACTGGCAGAGGGGAAATGGATAATGAAGGTGATTGTCCTCTTGCCTCTGGATCAGTAATTCAAACCCATCCCAGATGTGCGATATCCAGAAGTTATTCACCTCTGGAGGCTGCACGGGGGTATATGGGAAGTGAAGCACAGGACATTCATCCTGATACCATGACTAGAGAGACAACTGGAGGGGCCCTGGTCACCACTAGCTAACTAGTCCTTGCTGAAATCTATGCTGGTGTGGTTTTCCCTTGTTGTTGCTCTCCCCAGGGGTTAAAGAAGGTGTGGACATGCACTCATAGCCCAGCAAGCTGCCATGGGGTGCCACGAGGTCTGATACAAAACCACAGTGGTGCCTTCTGTGCCATTGGCATTGCCTCTGAAGGACTCTCCAAGCAGACCAGCAAGCAAAGAGGCAGCTGCTTGGTGCTCCTGATCATGATGGACTGCACACCGAAGCAGGGTGATGAGACATGAATCAGCATCAAGTGGCGGCTGTGCAAGAAGCCTCTGCAGCCACCACAGCAAGCTCACCAGCACAGCCATTCCTTGGGCATGATGCAAGGACCTAAGCAGGTCCCATTACAAAGATGACTGGTCCTCAGTACCTCATTCACTTCCACCTGGGAGACAAAGTGACACACAAGTCCCAGCCTTTGGCAAGTTCCTTTAATGATTGAAATGCAGAGAAAGAGACAGACTTAATTGAGAGTTTCGGCACAGGTCTACTGGTTATTAATGTTGCTGGTGTTTTTTTTAATCAAATATGTACTCAGCTCTACTTCCTAGCAAGCACCACTTTCTGGAGCTCAGTGTGAGGACAGATGTAGGTGCCTGGAAAAGGGATGTGTGCGGTTTCTTTGCCTGAAAGCACAAGTGGACAGGATGAGGTAATGCAATACAGCTCTGTTGTTTACATTTACAAATGCATCACTGATGCCTAAACTTGTTAAGTATTGCTACACAGTAGTATACTACACATATGACAGAATGTACAACTTCTTGTTGTAAAATACCCTCTTTTATTTCTTTTAGCTTAGTGTATTACACAGCAGTGAGCAAAAAGTTAAGGCTAGAGGCTGAAGCACAGAGAAGAAGAACATTTGCCCCTTCTCTAACTGCTCAGAGTGCTCCCTGAGGGAGACCTCGCAGAGGAAGGGCACTGCCTGGGCACCAAAAAGAGAGAAAGGGAGAGAGGAATGAGAGGCAGTGTTGTGGGAGAGGGGGCAGAAACAAGTTTCTTTTGTATTTTACGTTTTCTCAGATTTGGGAACACTTCTGTTAGCTCTTGTTACTACAAAATTGAAATACTACAACTGCAACAACTAGCAGAAGTGTGGGCACCCCAGTCGTGTATCAGTGTGTCTGGAACAAACTGTGGCTGCAGCCTAACACAGCCTTCGCATGCCAATGCCCAAAATTCCTCCTGAGGGAAGAGAGGTCTGTTCAAGAGACCCTCCTGTAGCAATCGCACGTTGCTTCATATGTTGTGATGCTTCCTCTACAGAGCAGCCCCCATAAGGCTGGGGGATAAAGGGACATGGGCAGGAAGGCCACCAGTGTGGTGGGTCATGCTACCCTGCAAGGTGACTGCACTTGGTAACTATAAACCCCTAGCAATTCCTAGGCAATCAAAGAGGAAATCCATCCCCCCTTTTTCCTCTCCCTTCAAGTCTCCTTGAACTAGCTGATCTGCACGGACGCCAAATTCATCAGCCCCTCAGAGCCCCCAGCCCCACCAGGCACCTGAGCCCTGCGGGGAGTACGAGGCAATCACCAAGCGAGCAGAAAAGTGGGATTGCAAAACCCACAGCACTGGCAGGAAACCTTGAGGTCAGCAGCAGCAAAGGCCACCTTCAGCTGGGCTGCTTCCCCCACAGCGTGGTCCTGTCCTGCCCAAATCGTGGGGCTGGCGGCTGCCAAGGCAGGGATGCCTTTAGGGATGGTGGCTCTTCTGGAGGGCCCAGGAGGTGAGTTGCCAGCTGGAGCTGTCAGCGAGCGCCAGTTTACTGCTTTGGGGGGACGTTTCAGTAATGCAGGAACTCCCACGCTGGAAACAGCTTTTACAGCTCTGGCAAGCGCTTCAAGAAGGTCTGGGCCTCGCTTTTGACTTTTATTTTGTGTGAGGATCTCGCCGCCAACTCCCCCAGACAGGGAAAAAGCGCTACCCAGCCCAAACTCCCCACCCCAACTGAGAAACCCCTTGGCGCACCCTCCCCGGGACTCCGCTTCTTACTTTGCTCATGCACAGCAGCTCTTCAGCCCATGCCGAAAGGGAAGATCTGCCCCTTCTCTGCAGCTGCTCAGTGCTTTGCACACTGCATCGGCGTGGGCTCGGGGGATGGAGCAGACAAGGAACATGACTAGCTGGGAGCTTAAATAGAAAGAGTTTTAAAGCCTTCTGTAATTTTTTCAACAGAAGATCTGTTTCTGCTCTTATTTTGTAACATTTCCTCTGAAGTCCTCGCCCCTGTCCGATTTTTTGAGGGTACTTGGAAGCCTGTCAACTCCAGCACAGAAGGCAGGGAGTAGAGCTGGCGCGGTGTCACACAGGGGTCACGGCTTCCCAGGCTTCCTGTTTATTTTGGGAAGGGGTCACCCAGCCAGCTGGCCGCTCTGCCTGCGCCCTGGGAAGCCCCTGGCCACCGCATTCCTGGCCCCCTCGCCCGGGGCTGCAGACAATTGCTGACTGTGGCTCGCAATGCAGCGCGTCAAGGCAGAGTGTAAATGGGATAACCCGACATGCCTATTTACCCAGCCCGGGGATAAGGGGAGGAAGCTTTTCCACATCAATTGCCCTTTCTTCTGGCATCTGGAAGTATCTCTCTGAAGCTTTTATTCCTCTTTAGAGGGTAGTAACCTCTGAATTTCTCAAGTATTTCCATGATTTTTTCCTCACTTTTTTTCTGCTGCTACTTGAAGAGAGGGTGTAAAGTCAACTGCTCAGTTAAAAACAGAATTGTTTCCTTTTTTTATAGAAAGCGTGCAATTTCTGTTCCAAACCACCTCGGGCAGAGCCCACCAGTGAAGCAGATGCTGTAGCATCTAGGCAATTGCTTGCTATGCGACTCCCCAGCAAGCAGGCATAAATATGTGCCAAACTTTCTAGAGCAAAAGTCATAGCAGAATAGCAGCATATGTAGCACCTCCGTATTTCAGCAGATAGCCGTGAACTAGTGGGACACCTGTGTCCTGCTGGTGCTCCCTTTTCTAGGCAGGCTCTGCTTAGGTGGTGCCTCACAGCTTTTCAGAAGCTAACACCAAACAGCGGCGTTCGGCACAGTTGCCTTCAAGGAGTTAGCAAAAGGCCCCCACGTATGCCAAAAGACAGACACCGAGTAGCTGCTGGAGTCCCTCTCAATCCTCTGGCACGTCCTGCCTCACGGCGAGCTGGTGCAGTGATCTCCCTCTGGCCTTCGTGGAGTATTTTTCTGCCAGGGCCTCTGTCATCCCCGGGCTGCAGGGCAGGGCAGCCATCAGCGCACCGCTGACGAGCAGCTCTCAGGGAAGTATGCTCTCCTCCTGTGAGCACCTACGCACACATGGCTTCACATTCACAGTGATGCTCCTGTTAATAAAGTTATAAGTGGCTGTAAACATCTGCAGGATCAGTGGCTTACCATGAGCCTGTCCAAAGCCTATTTATGTCAACAGGCTGCTTCTGCTGATACTCTTGTTTATATCAGTATCTTTTTTATTTTTTTTTTTCCCCCTGATGGCACTAAATAAAACACTGTTGGATGGAGATTTTTCTTTTTCACTAAGATTTTCCTCTTTTCGGTGTACCATGAGGCTGGCTTTGGGACCAGCATCAATGTGAAAGCAGAACATTGCCTGAACTACTGTTTGAATTGTACATCTTAAAATCCATACATAAAAGGCTGATGGTGATTCATTTTCAATATGATGGATCATTTTAAATGAAAACAAAAAGTCTTGGTGTTTCTAAAATGGCTACCAGTAGTTCACCCTTGCAGGCAAACATGAGCAGCTGTCTACAAGCAAGATCCAACAGTTGCTTTAGGGGCTTTTGAACTGTTTGGCAAAAATCACATAATCCTCACCTAGGCAAGAAGCCCACTGAAACGCAGGTTTATTCAGCTCTCCGGAAAATCCTGTGGAGCAACCTGCCATCTCCAGTAGGAATGAAAACAGCAGAGATGCCATAAAATCGAGAGCTGCATCAGAGTGGAGACAAAGCCCCTGTAATGACCGAACTCCCGGCTGTGTGCTGGCAAGGGCTGTAATCTGCTGTCAGGTTTCTACAGGTTGAGCTGGCAGGTCTTGCTTTCAGTCATGATGGCACTGCTTGGGTGAGCTACTTGACCCCAAATCATGTGCATCTGATCAAATCCAAAATTTCAAGAACTATTCCCAGCCTCTTCCCTTTCAGTTCTCAGAGAGGAGCTCCCATAAATCATTATGGATCAAAGAAAGAGAGGTGGTAGCACTGTTCAATGTAATCACGTTTCCCACCTTGGCTCTGGCCATTTTGCTGCTGCCCTGTAGGACCTCTGTCCCAACAGAAGGATGGCAATAAGGCCCATGAAGGAAGCAGTGCACATCTGCAGCAGGGGAAGGATGTGGGGCAGCCCTAGATCGGGAGGGAAAGGGGAACGCCGAGGGCACAGGGGAGCAAGTTGGTAGCACTGGTTTGGACACAGAAGAAAAAGCGGGCCCCACAGAGGATGCGTGCATGGATGAAGTGCAGGCTGGGGGTCACAGCTCTTTGGCAAGGGACCATGCACAATCACTGCCACCAGCGCAGAAGAAAGGCAGGAAGGAAAATGGGACCCTGCGGGGAGGGAAGAGCAAAGAAACACAGCAAGACCTCAGTGTGGCCCAGTGAAAAATGCCAAAAAACATGGGGTGGGAAGGGGCTTGCCATGGCACTGATGTGGGGGGGGTAGAGTTCATCTTGAAGACCTGCCCCCCTCCCTTTCCTCAACCATAGCATTGGGCACAATCGGGACAAGACGAAGGCCTCCCACACCGTGCTGGACCCCCATCCACACCACCATGGCGCTCCAGCACTTGCTGCTCCTATCTTTAGCACTGGCATGTCACAGCAAAGGGTGTTTTTCAGAGATCAGGCACAAAAAGATGGCTTCTGTTTAAAAAAAAAAAAAAAGGAACAAGAAACAAATACATTATCTATTTGATTCCTGTGCAGTAACTACTGTAACAGTCAGCAGCTTTGAGAAGTCGGTTTTTGTTTTTTGTGATTTGATACATAAACCACATTTCCTATGTAGCACTGCCACTATGTTTTTATCAGCTTTTTGACATTGAGCTCAGTAACATTTTGCTTTTGCCTTTTCCACCAGAGTGAATTCAAAGGCAGCAAATGCGGCAAAACCAGAATACTGCTCATCTCGACTTTTCCAAGCAGCTAGTTTTCATTAGAAATGAAGGAAAATAAATAAAGATCACATTTTCTGTCCTGCAGTTAAAAGCCTGCCACAGCTGAAAGCTTTGCTTTCTTCTTCCCCTGAAGCCTCACTCAGCTAGCACTCCAGCTCTGCTCATGATCTGAAATGTGCAAACACAGTGTTTCTTGGCTTCCCACCAGTATATATAAATATATGTAATTTTTTCCTTCGGAGAACCTGGAGGCTAAAGCAAGAGGGCAAAGGAGTACGTGACTAAAACATCCAAACTTCCTCTTTCATAAGCCATCACATGATGAAGTGCAATTACAATTCCTGCCTTGTCCCTGCCAATTGCAGGCGCATTGCCTCACCCGAGAAACCCGGCTTCTTCTCCCAGTATGTGTGTGACTGTGTGTGCGCGCAGGCAGCAATCGCTGCAGCCGGCTTGGCGAGGCTCCAGCTTCGGGCTGGAGAAAGAGGGCAGTGGGTGGAAGACGAAAACAAAGATCTGTTTACTTAGCATGCATGGATAAAGCGTCTTTCGAGCCGGGGAGGGGAGGAGGGAAGAGAAACGGCTTTAAAGGACTTTGATGCAATGTGAAAGGAAGGCTGCTCGGGAAAAACGAGCCCATGTTAACCCTTGCCTCTCCGGGGGCACGTCTGGGCCGCACCGCGGCCGGTGCTATCCCTTCCCCCTTCCTCCTGCCCCCTGCCCCAGATGGCTGCTTCGGAGCGGGTACGAGCCGTGAGGAGCTAGGGGATAGCTCCACCAGACCCGAACTCGCGCAGCAGCAGCCGTTGCCACCGCCCCGACGTGCCGGGCTGGGTCGGGGGCCAGAGCAGGTTTTTGTTTTCCTTGTTAACAGTTCGGCGCCTCCAGGACGCCCAGCCGGGCGTGCAGTTTGCAAAGTCACCCAACCTGGCACGGGAACCAGCGCTAGGAGCCAGCACCAGGAGGAGAAGGAAGGCAGGGCAGGGCGAGGCAAGGCCCCCCCCGTGCCCCAGAACGCACCGGCGGCCGCACCACTCAGCCCCCTCCCCGGCTGGAGGCAGCGCAGGGGACCGGCTGCTGCTGCCCCGCTGTCCCCTAAGCCCGCAGCGGGCCGAGGAGTAGCAGAGGGAGGCGGCGCTACACGTGGGGCCGGGGCGGCAGCAGCGCCCCCGGCCTCGCAGCACCCCGGCCCCGCCGTCGGGCAGCTGCCAGCCGCGGGGAGGCACCTCCCGCCGGCGGCTGCGGACGTCAGAGCTTCCCCGGCCCCGGTCGGCCCCCGCCTCCCGCTGCTCTTCTCTCCCCCCCTTCCTCCCCCGTAACCTACATAACGCCGTGGGAAGGGCGGCCCGAGCACGGGCGGTGCGGGGAGCAGTCTCTGCCGTATTTACTCTGCCTATGGACGGGCGTGCAGCCGGCTGTACGTGCCGGGAAGCGCCCGGTGAGGGTTTGCTTCACCTCCCGTGGCAAACTGGAAGAGCAAACACCCTTTTTCCTCCCTCGCCACCGCCACACCGTGTTTTGGTGTGGATGCAGGCGGCGGATGAGGGATTCGGAGCGTGGAAGCTGGACGGGGAAACATGTCTGCAGGTTTTCCTTTTTTGGGGAGGAGACGGCGTTTGCTTAGTGTGTATAAATTTTGCTAATCTGCATTAAAGAACCGCTGGTTTGTGGTTGAAAATGACAGGAAATCTAGAACGTCCTATTTCCTGTGCACAATGACAACAGTTGAAAAAAAAAAAGTAATCGTATTTATTTATAATGGTGCCTCCTGGCCCGGTGGGTAGAACAAAGCCACGCAGCGGCGCGGGAGGGCGCCTGCCCGGAGGTGGCACTGACCGGCCCCGCGGGGATAAGCCCGCAGTCGGGGGGCGCGCCCGGGGCGCCGCGCCGTGCCGTGCCCAAAGGTCACCAGCCAAGGGGGACGAGAGGACAATGAGTCCCGCACTGCGGGAAGCCCCCCCGCGCGTCTCTGCGCGCACGAGTGGCAGGTTTCGGCAAAGCCCCTCGGCGGCGCAGGGAACAGTAATAAAAACAATCATAATAAAAATAATAACAGAAAAGGAGGGAGCTGCAGCGCACCCCCGCCCCTCTCCTTGCCCCTCTCCCCTCCCGCAGCCCTCCCCGAGGGCGAGACCGGCAGAGGCGCGGCGGCTCCCCAACAGCAGGAAGAATCTCCGGTGCCGGTGGCGGGGGCACGGGCAGGGGCCGGGATCGCGACGGCGGGGCGGGGGCGCCCAGCGCGCAGGCGCGGCCGCCACTGTCGAAGAATCGAGGCGGCGGCGCGCAGAGGTGGCGGTGGCGGCTGGAGCCCGGCACGGCGCCGCCGCCAGCCCCGGCCCCGGCCCCCGCGGCAGTCTCCGCCCCGCCGCGCCGGCCCCCGCCGCCCCGCGCCGCCCCGTAGTAGCCAGCGAGCGGGGGAGCCGAGCGGGCGGCAGCGGCCGCAGCCCTGCGCCAGCCGCGCCGCGGAGATGCGCGTCCCCGCCGCCCTGTGAGCGCCGCCGGCGGAGACGGCGAGGAGAGCGGCGTCCCCAACAGCGGCTTTGCCTGCCGGGGCGCCCGCCGCGCCCCGCTCCAGCGCACGGAAGAGGAAGGCGAGGGGGAGGGGGCCCAGCGGACGGTCCCGCTGCGGCCGCGGCGCCCGAGCCTCCCCGTCGGGACTCCGGTGGCGAGGGGCGGAGGAGGCGGCGGCCGGAGCCGGAGCGGGGGACGCTCGCCGCTGCCCCGGGGCCGGGACATGTCGTCGGCGGCGGTGGCGGCTGCTTCCCGCAGGCAGTCGTGCTACCTGTGCGACCTGCCCCGCATGCCCTGGGCCATGATCTGGGACTTCACCGAGCCCGTCTGCCGGGGCTGCGTCAACTACGAGGGCGCCGACCGCGTGGAGTTCGTCATCGACACGGCGCGGCAGCTGAAGCGGGCGCACGGCTGCTTCCCCGAGGGCCGGGCCCCGCCGCCGCCGCACGCAAAGCAGCCGCCGCTCTCCGCCAAGGAACTCCTGGCGCAGCAGCAGCAGCTCGGCCACCCCGCGGAGGCGGCGGCGCGGCCCCCGCCGCAGCCGCTGGAGCGCTACTCGCTGGCGGCCGAGCGGCCGCCGCCCCGCCTGGGCGCCGAGTACGGCGGCGGCCGGCAGGTCAACGGCATCCTGGTGCCCAATGGCTTCCCCAAGCCCGAGGAGCCTCCCGAGCTGAACCGGCAGAGCCCGAACCCACGGCGGACGCACGCCGTGCCCCCCACCCTGGTGCCACTGGTGAACGGCGCCGGGCTCCCCGCTGCCATCGGCGGCCTGGGCAGCCGCGCCGCCGCCGCCGCCGCCGCCTCGCTCGCCGCCATCTCCGCCGCGCCCGCACCGATGGCGGTGCCTGTCCCCCAGCAGCCAGCGGCGGCGGCGCAGGCGGCGGGGCAGGCGGCGGGGCAGCCCGGCGAGCTGGGGCACAAGCGCCCCGGCTCCGTCTCGTCCTCCTCCTCCTCGGGCGGCGGCGCGGCGGGGGAGCACGACAGCGGCGCCAAGGAGAAGCGGGGCTCGGCCGAGAGCCTGCCGGCGGCGGCGGCGGCGGAGCTGGCCGCAGAGGGCAAGGGCCGGGCGGGCAGCGAGCAGGAGTGGCTGGCCAAGCCCAAGACGGTGCGGGACACGTTGCTGGCCCTGCACCAGCACGGCAGCCACGCCGTGCCGCCCTTCGACAGCAAGTTCAAGAAGGAGCCGGGCATGGCGAGTGGCAGATTGCTGGGATACGAGACCAATGGCGCCGTGGCCAAGCCAGGTGAGACAGCGGGGGCCGGGGGAGGGCGGGCAGGGCAGGGGGGAGCCACTACTGGTATACGGGGCCGAGGATCCCGAGCAGCTTCGGGCGCCCGGGGCTCGGGGGGTGGCCGCGGCCACCCGTTTCTGCGGTTGCACGGCGGTGCCCCCTTGCTCGTTGGAGCGTTGTGACTGCGCTGGCTTCTCACCCTCCTCCTCCTCTCTGACTCTGCAGGGGCCCGGGCCGCCCGGAAGAGGAAGCCTTCTCCCGAGCCGGAGGGCGAGGCGGGACCCCCGAAGATCAACGGGGAGGCGCAGCCCTGGCTGCCCACCTCGTCGGAAGGGATGAAGCTGCCGCTGACGGCCACCCCCTTCATGTCGCCCCCGCCGCCCACCGCCTCGCCCCACTCCAACCGGACCACGCCGCCCGAGGCGGCTCAGAACGGCCAGTCCCCCATGGCCGCCCTCATTTTGGTGGCGGACAATGCCGGGGGCAACCACGCCTCCAAAGACGCCAACCAGGTCCACTCCACCACGCGGAGGAACAGCAGCAGCCCCCCGTCGCCCTCCGCCATGAACCAAAGAAGGCTGGGCCCCGGCAGGGAGGTGCCGGGCCAGGGGGCCAACGCGGCGGGCGGGCTGGAGCCCGTCCACCCCGCCAGCCTGCCGGACTCGTCCCTGGCCGCCAGCGTCCCGTTGTGTTGTACCCTCTGCCACGAGCGCCTGGAAGACACCCACTTCGTGCAGTGCCCCTCCGTCCCCTCCCACAAGTTCTGCTTCCCCTGCTCCCGGCAGAGCATCAAGCAGCAGGGAGCCAGCGGGGAGGTGTATTGTCCCAGCGGGGAGAAGTGTCCCCTGGTCGGCTCCAACGTCCCTTGGGCCTTCATGCAGGGGGAGATCGCCACCATCCTGGCCGGAGATGTGAAAGTGAAAAAGGAGAGGGACTCGTGACTTGCCCGCTCTCACCGCCCGACGTCACCTTGAACTCCGACTGCTCGAATTCTGTATATATCTATAAATATATATATATAAATATATATATATCTCCAAGACAAGGGAAATGTAGACTTCATAAACATGGCTGTATAATTTTGATTTTTTTGAATACATTGTGTTTCTATATTTTTTGAAGACAAAAGGTATGTACTTATTATAAAGGCATTTCTTCTAATTCTTCTCTTTTTGTTTTGTTTTGGTTTTGTTTTTGTTTTGTTTTTTTCTTTTTTCCTTCTGTTATAGCAACTATTTGTTGTGCTTCCTTGGTGACAGTTACTGTTCAATGTAGGCTGTGACTTGCGCTGCTTTTTTTAGAGAGCACTTGGCAAACCAGAAATGCTTCTAGCTGTATTTGTATGCACTTGTTTCTCTTTTTTTCTTTTCTTTTTTTTTTTTTTTTAGATGCCAAATACACTTTATGACATTGTAAAGATTGCCTTACTGTCTGTGATTCCTTATTCCTGGCCCCTGTCCTGTAGAGCTGGTCGCATGCAGGCTTGGTCTGAGGCGGTTGGGGAGAAGAGTGGCTAGCCAAGGTGGAGATGCCCTTCGCCATCCCACCGGCCAGGCGAGCTTAGGGAGCAGGAGGGATTTCTCCCAGAAACGCGTGGCTTGGGTTGCGATGGCAGATCCGCCACATCCAGTCCCGAATACCTCTGTGTTTCTCAAAGGAAGTTGCCTCCCAAGTAGGATGTGGAGAGGTGTCCGAGAGGCGCTGTTGAGTTAGGGATTTCTGGGTTTGTTTGTTTTTGGTTTGGTGGTTGTTCTTTTTTTTTTTTTTCTGTTGAGGCAAAGTTGACCGCAGTTCACGTGATCAGTTGTAAGATTACAAAACTGCATTTATTCACCAATTACGTACCACAACGTGGAATTTTGATAACGAACTTAATTATACGATTGGCAAAGGCGCCAACGTAGCACTGCCATCTCTGAAGCTCTTCAGCGTCACTTGTGGGGCTTTTGTGTCTTTGGACAAAGCTGGGGAGGTGGAGGAGATACTTTTTTTTTTTTAATTTTACTTTACTTTTCAGATAGTCCAGGTGGACTTCGAGTTTGCTTATCAGTCACTGCTAGTGCTGTTGCTATTGTTACTACCGCTGACCTAATATTTCCAAGTAGTGGCAGGTATGGTGTGGTACAGTGACAGTGGTGACTGAGGCTCTGCCAGATTGCCCGCGGGCATATCAGTGACAGCCCAAATGTGGGTGGAGGAAACCTGTAATTTCCCTATTACATGTGCTTGAAACAAACCCACTGCTATTCTTTGAAAATGAAAATATAAACTGGTTGAAATGAAAGCAATTAGGGCTGCACATAATGGCCCTGGCCCTGCCTTTTAAGCTACTTTGGAGAACTCTTTTGTAAAGCCACTTCTTTTGATCACGCTTCTGCATCACCAAGCAGACTTCTAAAATCAATAAATCATTGGTTACTAGAAATAGTTCGAGTCTTATAGTGATGTTTTTGTGCTGTTTATAGTTCGTTGGCAACGCTGCAGCTGTACGAGCCCTTCTGTTGAGGTGTTTATAACTCGGTTATAAGCGGTTGTTTCTGAGCAAAAGGTCATCCCTTGCTGGGGATGGGCTAATAAACACTTTCAATATCGGAAGAGGAGGAGGAAAAATCTGTTCAGCCAACTATAATTTGAAGAATTTTGGGTGCTTTTTAGTCAACTGTTCTTATTGTGATAATGTTCAGACTGCAATTTAATGCAGAGTAGGTCTTTTTTGGAAGACTGCTTTTTCTTTTTTTTTTTTTTTTTAAGAAAAGAAATGGTCGTTATTAGTATTTGAAGATCAGAACTGCACATGCACAGTAATTTTTTATGAAGTGTTTAATGAGCACACCCACTACATTGTGTTCCATATTACAGGTCAATGTAATATTAGATAAGACTTGCATGATAAACAAATTCATTGAGTCAATATTACGCTTTAAAACTTATACCTATAGTCAAGATTGGTGTCTTATGTAAACACATTTAGCCAATTTGAAGAAAACGCACATTATATATATATACTTATATATATACCTATATATATAAAAAAAACAACTGTAAAGGATTCTTTGAACCACTATGATCTGTGTAAATGTGTATTTAGGCACTTTATTAAAAAAAATGGATTTTGAGCTGATAGATGGTAACAAGTTCTTCAAAGTTGCTTGGCATAATACCTCCTATGGGATGAAGCTCATGTTTTTGATTAAAGTGGTATCCCTACTCTTTTATAAAAGAAGGAAAACTGAAACCCCAAAGCCTCCCTAAAAAGGTGCCCCCTTTTGTGTTATCAGGTGGCCCAGCTCTGAGCCTGCCGAGGGCGAGACCTGCTCCTGACAAACCCTTGTTTTGGGGCCGAGGGACGCTGATGTGCCGGGGCGAGAGGCCCGTAAGGAAGGACACCTTCCTCTTCCTCCCCACCGGCTGCCCGGCTCCGCAGCTCCGTGACTCCTGGAGAGGATGGAAACTCGCCGGTCGGGGATGCCACGCGGTGGCCCGGGAGCAACGTAGCTGGAAAAGAAATGGCTCATGGTGGCTACGCTCCTTGGCTGACATTCAGACCCTAGCCAAGTCTAATCTGCACCGTAAAACTTCAGAACTGCAAAAGAAAACCAGAAAAAAAAAAAAAAGGAAAAAATTCAAAATCTGAGGGTGTTCATACATAGCTAGTTTTTCTCACATTCAGTGTTGCTTTTTTCCTTTCGGTTGCTTTACTGTGTGGATTCTCCCTTTATACCAGCTTACTGCTTCCTGGGCTACCAGCTTTTTTTTTGTTTTGTTTTTGGTGGGTTTTTTTTTGTTTTTTTTTTTTTTAATTGAAGTGCTTTAGCTGCAATAGTGCTACTGTAATTTTCCTTTTTAAACTTTTTAAAAGGTGATACTGTAATTTGTGTAGTATTAAAATTGTTTTAATGAAGAATGTGTGATTATTATTTTTTTTCAAACCCAATCCCATCTTTTTTTTTTTTCCCCGGTATTTTTTTGTCTTGGCAGATCACCTGCATGGTGCTTTCGTTGATAGCTGCTGAACTAACTTGTTGCTATTTTTACCTTTTTTTTTCCTTTAATTCTGGCACTAAGCATAAGGAAAATAAGAGCTTTAAATACTCCTTGCACTTTTTTGTATATTAAAAAAGAAAACTTGAAAAAGCCGTAGTTGCCCAAGTGGAATTTTTCTTTTTCTTTTCTTTTTTTTTTTAAATTTTTTTAGTACTGTTTCTGACGCTTATTTATAAACAGCAATGCAGGGTGCACGGAGCTGGCGGGTGCTGCCCTGTGCCCGGGTCCCAGGGGTGGGAAAGGCATCGCACAAGGGAGGCTGTGACCGCCTTTGCCATGGCCTCAGAAAACCTGGTATGTTTGGGAGCTCTCTTTTTAGATGTGCTGTAAACCAGGCCATGGCAACCGCGTGTTTTTATGAACTAGCACTTAGGCAAAGGGTATAAATACTTTTGAGAGTGCTCTCTAGTGGCTTGTTATGTCAACAGAGCCCCTGGATCCTTTCCTTCTGCGCCTGGGCCAAGCCCTGCTCGTCTGTCTGTCCTGCTGGCGAGGCAGTCGCTCTTGGTGGGATGGGATGGGAAGGGACAGGATGGGATGGGACACTGCTCTGGGGACACCCAGCCACCCTTTCGCCCTCCCAGGGTGAGGGCTCCCCTTCCGTGTGGCACCTGCCCTGCCACTTGCACCGGCTCCCCGTGTCTAATTTGCCCCCAAAGTGGGGTGGGACACCCTCTGTGGTGTGCAGGGTGTTACGGCACAGCTGTGGTCCCCACGCAAATGCAGCCTCTCCTCAGGCAAGAGGAGAAAAACATGGGACTGCATGGAAATTAATGGCAGCAGGAGTAGATGCGCTTGTCGTAAATCAAGACGTTGGTAGCCATGGCTCTTACAGCTTCAGCACATGCTTCACAACAACAGGGCTACAGGTGGGAGGCGTCCAATAATTAGGCTTGAAAAGGCTCAGCCCTCAGCATTTCATGTTTCTCCTCCTCAAGCACTTGTGCCTAGGTAGCTCAGTTGCATTTTGGAAAATGATTTTAAAAACACCTTTCCCCAAGTGAAGTCTTGTTTTGTTCATGTGCCACAGTGCAGCCCAGTATAAAATACACCTTCAAGTCTTTGCTCCCAGAGATAATGAGGCAAATAAGAAAAAAGCAAAAAAAGCAAAAAAAGCACACTCTTTCCCTTGTTGAAACAGAAGGTGGGCCTGGGCAATGTAGGTGTTCACCTTCTGCAGCAGGTGTGTTGCAGCCAGCAGCCCTCACCAAACAGGGCCATGGGAAGGCTCCCATGAAGGCACATGGAGGCCTGCAGGGCTCCTGAGTCACCTCCTTCCCTTGCCCTGTGTTCCCAGGAGCAGGGATGCCTTTCCCAAGGTCGGGCAATTCTCCCAGCTGATGAATGGAGTGCTTGCTTATCCACTTCATCACCAGGGCTGCCGCACTGGAGGTAACTCTTTCGCTGCCTTGGGGCGGCCTCCTGAGCAAGCCACGGGCTTTGACCACTAAGTGCAGGGTTCAAACTGGAATCACTGAGCTCCCTGGAAGGCTGAAGCCTCCCTTCAGGGAAAGAAGGAACACTGATGTCTCCCACAGAAATCTAACTGCATTTTAGTGTCCATATGGCTGTCTTGCTTGGTTGGCATAGGTGTGCTGAAGATGGGGTGATAACTGCAGTTATTTTTATACACAGGTCACCCAGTTTTGCTTCCCTTTCTGCCACTCGAACCAGTTTTGTGAAGAGTGGTATAGCAGAGCACATGCTAAAACCCAAAACGTTGCATCACGTGAAAACCCCCTATAAAAGAAAATCACAGAGAAGACAGGAAGACTTCGTGAAAGCTTCCTGCTGCAGTAGATGTTACTTCCATCACCTTTGACTCAGTAAACACCGCAAGAAGCATCCTTGCTCATTAGCTCTCACCTCCAGCAGTGCTGGGCCAGGGCTGAGAACCCACCCTGTCCTGCACAGTGCCTGGTCGTGCCCCCATCTCGGGGTCCCCTTCTCTGACTCCCCCACCTGCCACCACTTGCCCTGGTGCTCCCCAGCCCTGGGGTGCCCCTGTCCCATGCCGGGGGACCTTGCGCGGGGGCACACCAGCAGAGTGCTCTCCTCTGCAGAGAGCTGCGGCTTCCCTGGGAAACCTTGGGGAGCCTCCGATTTTCAGGGAGACCTCAGCCACTGCCTCTGGGAAGGAGTGCATTCACTGTTTCCTGCAAAAATGCCAGGTATGCATTTTCTTTTACCCTTTTCCAATACAAAACACTTGTTCCTCCCTCTCCCCCCCACCCCGCCTCAGAGATGCCTCATGCCTTTTTTTTTTTTAAATTTTTTTTTTTTTTTTTTTTTTTTTGGCAGCCATTTAAAAACAAACAGAAGATGAGTAAAAAGAGATGAAAGAGGTTATTGGTTCACCAGGTCGCTTCCTTGCATTGGGAAACAACTCCAGTTCCCGGAGCAGCTGGCTGGTGCCTGGGAAGTGAGCAGAGGGTGGGCTGTGGGACCGAGCCTCACCCACCACCCACTTAGCCAGGGGCACAAGAAGAAAGCAAGCTGGACTCTCCCCTTCTCCCTCCTGTGATTTTTTTTGTTTTGTTTTTGGTTTTCTTCCTCTTTTTTTTTTCATCTTTATGAGCTGAAGGAGGCCAATTCCTTTTTTTTTTTCAAATTGAGTCCTTTAATTTTTTTTTTCCACCAGAAACCCAGGTTTTCTCCAACCCTTTTTTTATAGGAGTCTAATATTCTCCATCTGTCCAATAGTAAAAGGTCTTACAGATATCAGACAACAACTGCATAGCAGAAAAAGGCACTTAATTTTGTCCAGGCTATTTACAAATATATATATATTTATTTTTTTTTGTCTTACCTAATTCAGCTGCTGCTAAGCACTAGGAACATACAATTTTCTCTTTTAAGATGCATCATCCCTCAGCTGACAGGAAGCTCAGAAACGAGGCCACTGTATAAAAGACTTCAATGGGAGCAGGGGAAGGTGATGCTGAACATCACCCTTCTTTCACTTCACAAAAATCAGGAAACAAATCAGCTCATGCACACTGACTCATGCTTTTACAGATCTTACTTTATGCATCGCAATGAAGACAAACCAGCACAAGCACCACTTTTTCCAGGTCACTTTCAGACCTGTTTGTACCGTAATAGTTTTAAAAACAAAACCAAAAAACAGCGCTAACTTCCCTGTGATTTTGTGGTGGCGATTGAATAGAGCTTAATCCATTTTCCTGATGAGGATACAGTTAGGGCAACCCACCCTTCAGAAATTACAGAAGGAGGGTGTTTCTCATTACTTTGCAGAAAACTGTGCTGTCTGTATTAACTCTGGGCAACGAAGCACTTCCTGCACTAATGGTACTGGGTATGGCTTCCCTGCACCTGTTAAGAAGGGGGTTGGATGTGCCCTGCTGGGACTTCAATGTGTCATTCCAGGAACTCTAATTAGTTCAAAATTTCTGCTTAGACATCTAAGCCGCACCTTCTGGCCTTCCAAGAGGTAAAAAACCATGACAAACAGCATGAAGCAAGGAATTTTAGCTGTGCTTTTTAATGGCAACTTTGGTAATGATTTTCATATTGTCAGATCCCTTCTGTTTGTGTTAACCCTCTGCCTTTCTTTGGAGAGACAAACTGTGCCTGTTACTGGACGGACTGCTTTATACCCCCGTTAACATTTTTATAACCCAGACAGTTGTTTCACCTCACCAGTCCTGCTTCTTTGGGTTACTGTGGCCCAGACCTCTTTGTCTAACGGTGTTAAAAAGAAATTGCAAATGTGGAGGTCTGACTTCTGCTCCTCTTCTCTTCCGCATAATTCAGTTATTTCCTGAAATCTGCCTCTTAATGGCAAGGCTTTCCAGGTAGCAAGACTTTCTGGGAACGACAGTGAGTGCTGGGAGGTTATTCATTTGGCCTCTGGCCACCCCTCAGGGAGAACTTGCAGCAAGGGCTCCACAGGGTTTGTGTGGTCTCGGCGCTGGTGGAAGGTGTGGATCATCAGCCCAGCCCAGTAAGGCTGCCTCCTAGTCATCTTTCAGTCAGGAACATTTTGAACTGCAGCGGCAGCAGCATGTGTTTCTTCATCCTGTGTCACAAAAGTTTCCTGACACTTAGTGTTTTGGGGCGGATCCCTTCCTTTTCTATGAAGAGTGCCAATTTCAGTGCTGCTTTTGATGGATAACAGTCCATGAAGCACTGGAGTGATACCAATAAATCTGGTTTGCGTAGATGAGCTTCCGGGCTCCCTTTTTAGCTGCTCGCTGGCTGCAGAGGGACTGGGTTACTTGCCCTGCCAGCCTTCCCCTGTCCTTCCCCCTGCACCCCTGCTGCCGGCAGCAGCACTTTCCTTGGCAGAGCACCTTCAGGGGCGCCTGCAGGGGAACGGGCTGTCCGAGAGGGTTGGGTTTCGGCCATGTTCACCCTTTGTACTGGATGCAACCTCAGGGCTCATTTAAGCCCTTCCTGATCAGCTGCAAAGAATCATAGAACACCTGGTTGGAAGGGATCACGAGGATTGTCTGGTCCAGCCTTTAAGAGGTGGCATGCCACTGCTTGTTTCATCCTGGTGATGATCATGGGGGTCAGGTAGCGGGTCATGGGCTACATTTGACATATCAAGCCTTATGCATGTGGCTACTTCCATTGGTAGAGGGCTTTCTCTTCCTTTACTGAGCCTAATTTTATCACAGGCTTTTAGTTCTTGCATGAGAACTTCACACAAGTCCCTCTGAAAGATGAAGCCATGTTTAATCCATGGAAAGAGGTACCAGTGCCTCTTTTGGATGAGAAAGGCAAAAGGGAAAGGGGTTATCTCCTAGTGAGGTTGTTGCCAGTGGAGCCAGGCTGAGCCTCTCGGTAAAATGTGTGCTTTCCAGCTTGCCTTGAGTTCCTCTCCTGAGCAAAACTCTGACGTAGGTCAGCGAAAACAGCACTGCAAGATCTATTTCTATTTCATTTTATCCCTTTTCAAGAAGGGAACAGTAATGAAGCATTCTTTCTGTTTACTGCTTACAGCCACAATCCCATATTGCTTCTGTGAAGCACTTTATACCTCACCAGAGTTAAGAAAACAGTCTGATTTCAAAGCAGAGATAAAAGACTGTAATGAGACTGGCTACTTTTTTTAAAAAGTGGGCTAAATTAGGTGCCATCCATCCCTGCTTCTGCCCGTTGACTGTGGGAGCTGGAAACTAGGTGGTCTAACTTGCTCATCACTTCTGTGACCTAAGGCCCAGGCTGGAACCAGAGGCAAGCTGATGATGGCAGTCTGAACTTAATCCGTCTTGTTCAGATGAGCACACTCCTTCAGGTACCACTCCTCCCATCACTTCTCAGTAACCAGACTTTGGGTCTTGCCGTGGTACCCGCAATGCATCAATTAGGTTCCACATTGCCAGGAGCCACTGTGCAAAGTCAGGCAGGAGTGCTTTAGGCTGAGTGCAGTGCAAATAGAAAGCAATACATGTGAAACAGAGTTAGTGTCATCTGTGTTTCCTTTGCTTTTAAAATGGCCTTAAGGAAGGCAAAATAAGGTGAATTTACTCTCCAGGTGAAAAGTAGAGCTCATCTTTCAGGGACTGAATTGCTGACTCTTAGATGCCTTAAAAAACAAAACAGAAAAAGCAACCTTTTTCTTTTGCAATCCGTTCTTCTAATCCTAAACAGGATCCCAAGCTGCCAAAAGCTCTGTCATTGACTTCACCACCTCCACGGGAGCATTCCTGTGGGTAAAGTTACACCAGTAGTGCAGGAAGAATCAGGCCCTAAATGTAAATGATGAGTTGCAACACACAGTTTTGCTCTAATTATTTACAAGAAATCATTTCATTATAAATAGGTTTTTCAGTTAAATGTATTGCTAGAATTACCTTATTACATATTCATAATTAATTAAATCATAGCAGATTTCTATGTCATTATCATTTCCATATACTATAAATAATTCAGAAGAAATATTGGTTCTTTCAGGATACATTGTATGTGCAGATAAGGTGAAGGAACAATCTAGGCCTGAGTAGAGCAAAGTTGCTCCTTCTGAACTTGTTCACAGATTATCTTTAGAAAAGCTGGGAAGGAAAGGGGCAGGGGGTGGCCAACGAGTGGAATAAAATGCTTGTTCCTCTTGTCAGCATTGCAGTTCTTCTGCACTGGAGGAAGTGCAGAGCTTTAGGGGTGAAATACTGGAAGCTGTTGCTGATCCACCAATCTACCTTTTCTCCACAACATTTGCTTGGGCCTTGAAGTAAAGGCAAGGGTGTTTTGTTGTTGTTGTCACTGCAAGCTTGATTGGCCTTTTGAAAAATGAACAAGAAATGTTGGAAAATTCACATCTAAACTAACTTTAGAAACATATCTATAAGGGA